>NC_140632.1:31287558-31930058 GCF_057382275.1 Copadichromis virginalis | reverse complement strand
AACTTAATAAATAGTTGTGCCATACTCGGCAGCTAAAACTGCACTGGTAATGAGTCTTTCACATTGCTGTGAATTTTGGCCAACTCTTCTTTGCAGACTTGTTTTAATTCAGCCACATTGGTAGTTTTTTTTTTAAATACGCTCATTAAGGTCATGACAAAGCATCTCAATTGGATTTCAGTCTGACTAGGCCAATCTAAAAGCTTCATTTTCTTTTTTTCTGCAGGGGTTTGGTGGTTGAGCATGTCACGAGTGGACTGAGAGATTGAGAGCTGTGTTGTTGTTTTTTTTCTAATTTCTTGACACATTTCTATTAACTTACTTTTTTTGGTAAATTTGTTTCTATGGATTTGGTTTACAATCAATAGTTTTAGGGAACTTTGTTGTGAACTCTCTGCAGGGATGGTATCCTCAGTTAAGCAACCCGAGTTAGTTTTTCAGCTTATTGAAAGTGGGATTTCAATAAATGACGAGTTTATTCAAGGTTCCCCCTTGGCAGTACGGGCCAGCTGGATTACATGGGTATCCAACCTTTTGTGTCTAATGAAGCACTGGCACAGGAGCTTTAACATTTTGTAAGAACGGCCAGCCGATTAAAGACTTTGAGTTTGGGGTGTAAGGACCCAGTGATTAGATGTCTCTTTCCATGTTAAACATGAGGAGGGAAATATATATATATAATATAATGCTTTGAGTGTGAAAATGTGGGACACACTGTTGTACGTAGAGATGGAAACGGGCAGGCAGTCCTGCCTGGTACCACTGCCCCTGCACCGGTGGAATTGAAGATTTCCGTTGATGTTCTGTTCTGTTCTGTTACAGTTGTTGCTGTGGGTGCCAGTGGGTCTGTTGATGAGTGTGTTGTGGGGAAAGTGAACTCTAGGGGCGCAGTTGGTGGCATCACAGCTGCCAGTGGTGACATTAATAGCATGTTAGCTGGCATTTGTAGTTCTGATTTTAAGGTTGTGCCACAGGCTAGTTGCAGTGCAGATGGGCACGATTCGGTGGCTATAATGGGGTCCCAGATAAGTCAGGAAAACTCAAAAGATGATTGCAAGACTCTGGAAGAACCTGAACAGGTTAGATTGGGCAGAAAAGTAGAGGGAGAATCTACGATGCAGGTTGGTTGCCATTCTGCCTGCATCCTACATCATTTGTTCATTAACATGAGAGTTTGAAGTCTCATTTTATTGTCTCTTCCTGCCTACTATTGTCCGCTCCCATGTAACCCACTGGGTTCCCATCACTAAATTCACCTGTCACCCAGACAGAAAGTGCCCACTGCCACTTTTCCATCTGCAAGACTCTTTAGACCACTTTCCATTCCTGGACATCCACGGTCTCTCACAGGTCTACATTTCAATACTTCCGGTTTTCATCCTCAGACCAACAGACAGACCGACTAAGACCAATTAAGAACTGGAAGCAGCTCTCCAAGTTGTGGTTGTTTATGTTAACTTGGTAGTTAGCTAGGGCAGCATGAATCCATTCAGAGGACAGTATGGTATGCATTTTTCTATTATATTCTAAGCTTTCCTATTTTACTACATATTTACATATTTTGTATAATGTTTTATATAAAAACTGAGTACAGCATATACCAGTAACATTTGTTCAAGCTGATGTCAGAACATTATTTTCTAAATGTTTACCTTGTTAGGGAGAACAGTACAGTGAGTAATAAAAATACTTAAATTTAAGTGTGATTTTAACTTATTTAAAAATGAATTTTAATAAAATGCCACATTGTATAATAAAAATATAACATCGTGATTACCTTAGTTTGGAGTTCTAAGCATGCATACAATTACCTATCACAAGATAAGACATGATTTCATTTAGATAAAACTTCAAGATCCATCAACATTCATGCACAATTTGTTCTCATAAACACAACATGAAATGTGATTCAGATGTTGAATGCTACAATTTGTTGCAAGGGTATTATATTGCTGCATTTTAACAGGTGGTAATTTATTATATTGAGATTGATGGGTAATCCTGATGTGTTAATGTGATTATGGACACTCGATTTCTGCTCATATGATGTGGAGCAGGGAAATTATTTTACTGCTATTGTTAAATAATTGTCATCATTACCATTGCATTAATAATATAATCTGGAGTTTATATTGTATTCAGGGGTTGAACAGTGTGTGTCTTTCAGAAAGGCTAAAAGTCACAGGCTGACAGGAAACAGGCTTGGAGAGTTTTGCAGAAGTGAAAGTTATTTTGAGCAGCAGGCTAAGACGAGGCTTTAACAATGTAACAGATAGCTTTAAGAAGGCCTTAAGATGTTATGCATACAGTTATTATGTTGACCTTGTATTTCAGGTGCAGTTATAACTATTGTGTACACAATGCATATCTGTGCTTATTTGAGTTGATGTTCAGGTTCTTTAATGGTCTTAAGCTTCATCTAGTGAGAGTGTCTAGATGATCCATGCTGAGGGAAAACTAGAACATAGAAGGAATTGCAGTACATGCTTACACAACAGTTCATTTTAATATCTTTTATATGTTCATATTCTTGTATTAAGCTTTTAGTAGGGGTTCTTGATTAAAACATTTATTTAGTGGAAGACATACAGTCTCAGTGAGCTTCTGGTCTGGTGAAAGGTCAGAAGTGCAACAGGTGAATTGAGAAAGAGCATGTGAGGTCGTGACACACACACATGAGTTAAATTTATTTAGAGGAGAGATTAGTCATGTCTGGTTGTAACTGCAAAAGTGTCTCGGTAAAAGAGGAACCGTCCTTGTTGTCTCGGCAAGAAAGAGGAACAATTTACTTTAAGACAAGAACGGAAAGTACCAGCCATGAAAATAGAAGATGATCTTCTGGGGTAAAAGCCATTGTGGTGTTGATCTGATCTATGTATAAAATGTATCTGTGACGCATGAAGGGGCGTCAGTAAATCAAACCCTGATGCTATAAAATATCTGTTTATGCTTTGATTAAGTCGGAGGTCACTTGCTGTCGGCGTACAGAGTATCTTCCCACACGTGTGTTCATTAAAATCATTGTTTGACCAAGACCTTCTGGACCATGGGTGGTTTGTACTCTCCTTCCTCAATTGTGAACCTTAACATTTGGGGGCTTCGTCTGGTGGTTGAGGAGGGAGGATTGGAGGTGTAGACGGTGATGTATGGTCCGTTGTGGTCAGACAGGCAGGCGTGACCCGGCAACCAAACTGAGGGGACAGGCGCCTTTAAAAAGAGGTAGGCACAGGCCTGTTGATTTTATCCGAAGTGTGCTGAATTGGATGATAAAATTAAATGTCTATTCAGTAAAAGTTGCCGGTAAATGTCTGCTTTGATTTTGATGAGAATCTCATGACAGTACTGAGGATTTAAAAGCAGTTGGACTGCTGGTAATGATTGAATGCGGTTGGACCGCTAAAAGGATTTAATACGGTTGGACCGTGGTAAGCAGTTGGACTGCTCAATGATTTTAGTATGTTAGGGAATTTGGTTATTTTTTGGTTATAAGGTTGGACCTGCTTCAGTCATACACTTTGTTGGGTGTTTTACTGTTGTTTCAAAGTATTATAAATTATCTTAGAACGGAACCGTGGGGGTTCTAGGAAGCGCAGTGCTCAGAGGTAACGCTTGCCAATGCCAAGGACGCTTAGGCATTGTCCTCGAAGAGGGATAGTCAGTTGGTCACTGTGGAGCTTGGGGCACTCCAGAATAACTAGGAGATAGAGTCTCCTTACCGTTTGGAACGGTAGTCTGCGCTTTTTTGGACAGGAGAAGTTGGACTTTGGGCGTGTAACTTTAACTTAAAACTTCAGGGTAAGCCTTGGCTGGGAAACGCCAAAAAATAGAGCTTCAGGCAAAGTTTGGGTTGGTTGACGCTTTTAAATTGTGTTAGGGACTTTAGAGATGAGGCCAGAAACTGTTGGACAGATACTGGTTAATTGGTCGCAAAAAACTCAGGGAGTTCATCCGCTGGGCGGTTATTTTAAATTTGTCGAAATTGGGTAGGCGCTAAAGCTGACAGATCTGACAGTGGTTGTAAATATAAGACGTCGTTGTAATATAGAATAAGAAAATTTGGTGTGAGAGATCTCTGTGTGTCGAGTCAGTAATGCACTGACTGCCTGCTGCTATTTTTAGATGTGTGTGAGTGAGTGTGAAAATGCAAATTAGTAAGCAGTGAACTGTTTAAGCCACAGTTGGTTTTACAAATACTGCTGCAAACATTGTAGAGTGTGTGTTTAAGATGCCATTTATGTTTATGAGAGGACTATAAATAAAGTTTTGAGTTGCCGTAGTGGATGTATAGTAATTGACTGAGTTTGGATGCAGATATATAAATATATTGAGTGCACTGTATATACTTAAGACTAACACATTACTTTCAGTAGTAACTTTTCTCCAGCATTAGTTGCTGGTGTGGTTTATTTTTTCAAATTCTTGTGTGTGCGGTGAGAATTAATGGAGGTTTCAATTTTTCGTTTGTTTTTTTTGTTTTTGACTTGCTCTTTTTGATTATGACAAGCATGTCTAAAATACTATAAGGAAAGTGTGTTTTGAGTTATATTCCTCAACTCTGGTCACACTTTAAGTGTGTGAATGCGGTGACTAGAAGGTTTTGAATGATGAATAAAGGTGTGAGAGGTATTTCTTTGGTGATGTAAAGTAGGGTGTTTTAAAGTTTGAAAGTGTTTTTAATTTAAGAGATGCATGAGTGATGTTATAAGAGTTTAGTTTATTTAAAAGGTGTGTGTGTGAGAGGATTATGAAATCATTGTGTGAATGATGCTACATTTTAGATCAAAAGTTAGTAGAATTACAGAGGGTTTGTAGATTGTAAATACAAAATAAGTTTGATTAGCCTGGAGAAACAGCAAAGCAGCTTGAGCTGCTCTGAGCAGCTGCGTGCTGTGTGTGTGTAACAGGAAATGGTGTGGGTGACAGGAAGTTTGCATGCCCATATAAGGTGACGAGTGAGCACCCAGAGAGAGAAACAGATGAGCTAAACTCTAGGCAGATTAAGTATGGAGGTTTTGAGAAAAGAAATGAAAAGGATAGTAATCGTATGCTTTAGTGTGTTAATACAGGTTCCAGATAAATGAAGGTGGACTTCTCTCAACCTGGAATTTTGAGTACGGCGTCAAAACCAGTAGAGTAGCATAATTGGGAGAAAACAGGCCAGATTTTGGCTTAAAATCTTACAGCTTGACCTTACACTTGTCCCCATCCTGAGAAGAAGCTTAAAGGACAGTTAATCTCCTGATGAAGACCAACAGAACATCGTGGACTTGAGAAGAATTAATAGCAGGCAAAAGACAGTGCAACGGAAACTACACAGACGACACCAGCAGCAGCATGAAAGGAACCACGAGGTGGAAACATGTACTGTAAATTACAGGCTGGGCAGTTGAACAGTGGGATAATGAACGGTGGTAAAGCACTGGACACTGATTGTCAGATTTGTCTTGCTTGGAGTAATCTTGAAAGGGACGAGTGAAAGGATCAACAGAAAAGAAGAAACTACGTGATGAAACATGCACGGTGGACTGAAGGCTGGTAAGAACAGTGCCACACGACTGTGTAAAGGCACTGAATGTGATATTTTGCCAGGCTGGGACTTAATCCAAAAGGACACTGAGAGAAGAGGTCAGGGACCAGTGAAAGGTGAAGCCGGACGAGCTCGACTGTGAGAATACAGGGTGTAATTGGATTGAAATGAAAGCCTGAACTCATGATGGTTTAGAGATGTCCACCGTCACAAACAAAGAGGTAACCAACAATAAAAAACACACATAGACAAAGTGTTACATGTGAAATTATTTCTGGAAAGAATCAGAAGTGAGATAGTTTTGAATTAAGAAATCAGGGAAAAGATGCATGAATTAAACCTGATTATAACATACAGAGGCAATGAAGAAAGCAGCTTACACTCACTGAACAAAATACATAGGAAAAGCAATGAAGACCTGCTTACACGTATATACATGACATAAGTTGGGATTTCTGACCAGAGAGAGGGAAACGGGTAGTTTAAGTACTTATGATAATAATGAAAATGTCTCAGTTGTGTTTCTTTAGGGGCGAAAGAGACCTGGATCAATTCTCCCCATGCAGCGGTCGGAAGAAACCTGTAGGTTAACTTGACTGGACATGCCAAGGCAAGTTTCTGGTTGAATTGTTCACAGCGCCATGTCTCCACAAACCTGACAAGTGGGCCCTAATTTCTGGCTGAGGAGCAGGAATGCTGTTAATAAGGTGGGAACTTAAAATTTGGGTTAGCAAATTTGGGAAAGACAACTGACGGCTTGAGTGGAAAATTGTCTGACACACTGCAAAAGCAACATATGCAAGTTCACATACACAAACAGAAAATGCATTAACCTTATAAAGACAAGACAAGCTCATGGAGTTTAATGCATAGACACTGATTAAACCTGGCCAAGAACACAAACATATGCAATGAAGAACAGCTTGCTATTTTGTATGAATGATACAATGGTGTGAATGTTTAATAAAATACATTTGAGTTTGTAATTGAGGAATAGAAGAAGCCATATGACAAAGGGAGTTATGAAAATAAAAGTGATTAAAGTAGTTTTAAAAAGAGTGACTTAGGAGTGCTCTCTCGTACGGAGTGATCAAGTAGTGATCACTGTAGAAAGAAATAAAATGATTTAATGAGTTGGTAATGTTTAAACATATGTTTCTGTTGTTACAGCAACTCATTGAGAGATGACTCAGTATGCAAATTAGTTGGAGTGAGTGGTGACGAAGGAACTTCCTGTGTGTGTGTGTGACTGAGGAAGTGACTTTCAGGAGAGGAAGCACGGCAGACAAGAGGAGTGCAGATTTGGGTAGGAAATAATTTATAGTTTAGTGATATGTTGTTGTAAGGGGGTTTTATGCTGAATGTAAGTATGTTACAGAGCATAAGGGGGTGATTTTTGTGTGCAAATTGTGTGGTTTTAATGAGACTTTCGGTGTATTGAGGAGGTGAAATTATGTGGTGGCAAAACTTTTGTGTGTTTAAGGTTCGGGTTGTTGTTGTTTTTGTTTTTAATAGAGGGAGTTTTAGGAAACATGGACATGTCTAAAAATTGGGCCCATTATTTTGTAACAGTGCACTTAAAGAAAACCTGTCAGGTGATTTTGTTTTGTTTTTATAAGCTAACAATCAGCTCTATTTTTTTTTTCATTTCTGTTTTAAGGAGGCCTGCAACAGTGAATAACGGCGCTGAAAATTCTCGGGAAGAGCAAATATAAGGGGGCTTTCCAGATTACAATTGGCTGAGGAGAAAGCTACCTGTGGGGACGTAAGGTCGTAAGTCCCTGTAAAAAGGATTTTATGCGAGTCAATCCAGTCTAAAAGCATAAAGAAATATTTTCCTATGGAAAATAAAAAATGACTGAGCTCATTTTGCTGAGGGTGGAGAATCTGACGCGGGAAGCTCCACTATTAGCAAAAATATGGAGTGAATGTGTGAGTGAATGTGAGGATGAATAAATGTGGACAAACAATTTGCTTTTACCAGAGAAAATTTCTGTTTTGTTTTGTTGACTGGGGTTAGATTATGGGATTATAGTATATTGTTGGGAGAATGCCAAATGTTAAAGGGGAAACATTTTGATGTAACTCAGTTACCATTAATTGTAGAAACACATGACTGATAATTGTTCTGTTTTAAGTTTATTTTTATGACATAGATTGGAACATGAGTGGGGAAAACTGAGCATTTTTAAGTTTTGTATAGTATCTTGACACATGAAATGTATCAAGATAAAGGGGGGTTTAGGGTTTAATAATTTAATTGTTTAATAATTTAGGATCATTTTAGGACTTTTGGGGTTTTTGATCATTTGGATATGGTAAAACTGAAACTGTTATTTTTATGTTAAGGTTAAAGGATTAAAGAACTGAATCCTGTTTAGAAGATACAATACCAGGGTTCAAAGCTGTGAATAAATCTTAGAGGGAAAATTAGTGAGGGTTGAAGGAGTAGAACAGCTTTGATTTCTTTTTAATTTCTAGAAGTAGTGGTTATAATGTAGGCTTACACATACAGATATTACATAGGTGGTATGTTCAGGATAAAGGGGAGAGCTTATAAATAGAAATGATTTTTATACATATTGCATTTTTTGATATGAGTTATTGAAGTTATTGAAGGATTGCACACGCTTACAGACACAGAGTTAAGAAACACACATGACAGTATTGATTCCAGGCAAAAGGCCTCAAATTCATTTAGCTTTTAACTGAACTTAAAGAAGGACCAAAGAGGAAGGAAAGCATATATTTTGGTTAAGTCTGATAAACTAGAATTAGAAGGTATTGTTACATTAAAAGGAGCAAAATGAAATAAAAAGGCTATACCAAAAACGGGTTATAACATAGGAAATGTGAGGTTTTAAAATGAAGTTAGTGTTAACACACAGGAGTTGTTTCAAGGCAGCATTTAGCTATGATGAAATGTATACAGGAGTAATTGCTTATATGCTTAAACTTAATTGATTAAAGTGGTTGTTTTCTTTTGGATCTTTTAGAGTAGAGGAACTTGCAGCAGCGACAATTTGTGCACAGGATGTTGATGATCAGATAAGGGAAAAATAGAGCGAGCAACCGGACGTGAAAGCAGGGCTTAAAGAGTTTTAAAGGGATGAGTAACGTTGAAGAATATATATAAATATAAGTCAATAAGTTAAGAACATAATTAGGATCAGGCTTTTGATTACAGAGTCCCAAAAAGGATAAGTTAGGGAGATGCAGGAAAAGGTGTTTTGTTTCCTTTGCAGAAGATCGATCTCGGCGACCACAGGAGGGGCGAGGATCCTGGAGATGTCGAGGCCTGCTGAACCACCAGAGAGGGACCGAGAAAACCTAAGCTTACACATGGAGTGTTCTCGAATGGGAGCTGGTTGAGCCAGAGGACGGCTAGAGAGGGTCTGAGCGAGGACACAATGTATTGCGACCTCTGGTGTTCCAGAGGTCGAGAGAGGGAGTGTGGAGCAGGGAAATTATTTTACTGCTATTGTTAAATAATTGTCATCATTACCATTGCATTAATAATATAATCTGGAGTTTATATTGTATTCAGGGGTTGAACAGTGTGTGTCTTTCAGAAAGGCTAAAAGTCACAGGCTGACAGGAAACAGGCTTGGAGAGTTTTGCAGAAGTGAAAGTTATTTTGAGCAGCAGGCTAAGACGAGGCTTTAACAATGTAACAGATAGCTTTAAGAAGGCCTTAAGATGTTATGCATACAGTTATTATGTTGACCTTGTATTTCAGGTGCAGTTATAACTATTGTGTACACAATGCATATCTGTGCTTATTTGAGTTGATGTTCAGGTTCTTTAATGGTCTTAAGCTTCATCTAGTGAGAGTGTCTAGATGATCCATGCTGAGGGAAAACTAGAACATAGAAGGAATTGCAGTACATGCTTACACAACAGTTCATTTTAATATCTTTTATATGTTCATATTCTTGTATTAAGCTTTTAGTAGGGGTTCTTGATTAAAACATTTATTTAGTAGAAGACATACACATAGTCTCAGTGAGCTTCTGGTCTGGTGAAAGGTCAGAAGTGCAACAGGTGAATTGAGAAAGAGCATGTGAGGTCGTGACACACACACATGAGTTAAATTTATTTAGAGGAGAGATTAGTCATGTCTGGTTGTAACTGCAAAAGTGTCTCGGTAAAAGAGGAACCGTCCTTGTTGTCTCGGCAAGAAAGAGGAACAATTTACTTTAAGACAAGAACGGAAAGTACCAGCCATGAAAATAGAAGATGATCTTCTGGGGTAAAAGCCATTGTGGTGTTGATCTGATCTATGTATAAAATGTATCTGTGACGCATGAAGGGGCGTCAGTAAATCAAACCCTGATGCTATAAAATATCTGTTTATGCTTTGATTAAGTCGGAGATCACTTGCTGTCGGCGTACAGAGTATCTTCCCACACGTGTGTTCATTAAAATCATTGTTTGACCAAGACCTTCTGGACCATGGGTGGTTTGTACTCTCCTTCCTCAATTGTGAACCTTAACAATGATTAACATAACCCTGTTACTGTTTAAATAACACTTCCAATAATGTCAGCATAGAATTAATGTGAATGAAATAAATCAAATTAGCATCACCAATGTTAATACAGTGATTGTATTTGATTAGTGAATGTGGAGGAGCTGAACCACTTCTTTGCAAGCTTTGAGGTGCAGGGACAAGTGGCAGCTGCAGCTCAAACATCGGACGGCAGCAGCAGCCCAAGCTTCATGGTGTAGTAGGAGGAAGTCCATGCTGCAGCTCGTCAGCATGAACAGGGAGTGCATGGAGAGGGGGTCCAGTTTCAAGTTCCTGGGTGTGCTCACAGACACAGACCTCCAATGGAGCTCAAACACTGCTGCGGTTGTAAAGAACACCCAATAGTGTCTCCATTTTCTGAGAATCCTCAGAAAAGTGGACCTGAAGAGGGAGCCCCTGATTGTCTTCTACTGTTGCTCCATTGAAAGTGTGCTGGCCAGTGTTGGGCAAGTTACTTTGAAAAAGTAATTCATTATAGTTACTAGTTACTTCTTCAAAAAAGTAACTGGGTTACAAGATTCTAAAAGTAATTAATTACTTGAAAAGTAACTATTGCGTTACTTTAAAAAAAATGTTTAACCCTCTGGGGTCCAGGGTATAATTGGCCATTTTTAACTACTTTTGATTTGACTTCTACATTTCACCTTTAAAAATTATTTACTTTGCCTTGTTATTCACTTTATCATTGTTTCCAGCACAACCTCACATGTCTGAATTTACAGTTATGTTTTCATTTTGATATACTGTTGTTGGGAAGCATTTAAGTAACAAAGTGTTGCAGGTTACCTTTGTGGTGGCCATCTTGTTTTCCCAGTAAAGAGGAAGCCTGCCTCAATTGCAGCTCTTTTATAGGCCAGTCTGTATTAAGAAGGCGTGTCTTTAGAGTATTTAAAGGGAGCAGGAAATGGATTGGGGGCCATTTTGAAAAGTTGCTGTCTGCATGTGTATGATGTTGGCAAGAGATAATAAAACAATTACTTTAATTAAGATAGAGTGAAGTCTGATGTTTCCCTCACCGCCCCTCACTGCGTAACAGTTGGTGTCAGAAGTGGGATTCGGTTACGCCTGTGAATGAGGGACAGAACACGCTGAATGAGGGGTGTAGGACGTGGAAGAAACCGTTGGACAAGGAAAAACCCCCTTGCTGACATGGAAGAAAGAGAAGGTGGACAAACAATTGAGCCAGGTCCACCACCTGAAGGAGCAATGGCTAATGAGAATGATTTTGAACCAGTAGTATGACCTAAGCAGACTGCAGTTGGTGTCGTGAGTAAAGAACTTTCTGAACCGGATATTTTTGATGAAATTAGAGAATTTATGCGGCATTCTAAAAGAACAGAAGCAATACTGTTTGAACAGATAAAACAACTGAGTGACAATATACCAAGGCTGCAACATGTTGTACATTCTGAACTTCAGCCTTCTGTCCAGAGTGACATTTCTACAGCAGCTGTTTGTTCAAAGCAAGAGGCTGGGCAGCTGCCTCCATTATCAGCTGTGCAGCCACCTCACGGAGCCACTGAACACCAAGCTGAGCTGCCTCCTCCATCTCAACCACTGCCTGTACAGTCTCAAATGCACGTCGTTCAACCTGCTCCAGTGCAGAGAGCAGAAACACACCGTGGGGGTGAGCCAAGAATACCTGACTTCAGGGAAGGTGAGGATCCTGAAAGTTTTTTTGTACGATTTGAACGCATAGCTAAAACGTGGGGATGGCCGCAAGTTGAATGGGCAGCTAGAGTGGTCACGTTATTGACTGGAAAAGCCCTTGAAGCTTATGCTGGCATGGATGAAGAACAGTCTGACTCTTATGAAGCCATTAAAGCTGCAGTGTTATCCAAGTTTAATGTAACAGAGGAGACCTACAGATACCGGTTCCGGAGCACCAGTGTACCCATGGGAGAGAGTGTGCGTGAAACCTACAATCGGATAAAGGGACTCTATAAGCGATGGATGCGTCCTGACAGTCGGAGCAAAGAAGAGATCGGCGAAACCATTATTTTGGAACAGTTTCTTCGCGTGCTGCAGTCAGACGTCCGCACATGGGTGAAAGAGAACAACCCAAAGACAGGAGAGGAAGCTGCAGATCTGGCTGAACGTTACCTAGCTGCTCATCGTGAACCTTCTAAGTCAAAGATGACTGTGGGGAGACCAAAGTTTGGGGAGGTAAAACCTCCAGGGGTGACTAGTGTTGAAAGCTTGGACACTAGGGGTGGTAAGAAGCCTATACATTGCAGTCAAAGGTACAACCTCATTTGCTATTACTGTCAGCAGCCTGGTCATAAAGCTTCTTTATGTCCCCTAAGAAAACCAAAGTCAGTAGAGTTGTGTGTAGTTCCCTCCACAGGTCTTGAGGGGGAACTTACTGGTGATGGTTTAGTGCCACATAAACATGTGGTAGATGTTTCAATAAATGGCCGAACAGTAAAGGCTCTTGCTGACACTGGTAGCTCACAAACCTTGGTTAAATATTCTATGTTGAGCAATGTATTACCTGACTTTAACAAACCTGTAAATATTACTTGTGTTCATGGGTGTCAAAAAGATTATCCAACAGCAGATGTCACTATTGAACTTGAGGGCCAAGCATTTATGTTAACTGTAGGAGTGTTGGATCAGTTAGCATATGATGTCATTTTGGGAGAAGACTTACCAATCTTAGACAGTTTGGTTCATAATAACTCTGAAGCCTATTCCTGTGCTGTTGTCACTCGTTCAATGAAAAGGGGTTTAGAACCACTGCCTGATGTAGATGAAGACTTGTTTGAAGGAGGGAGTAAACTCAGGAAAACAAAACGACAACGTAGGCAGGAGAAAAATAAAAACAGTGGTAGGGCAAACTTTCCAGAACCAACCTTACCAATGTCTCCACCTATTGATCTTCAGTGGGAGTTTCCCAATAATTTTAGAGAAAGACAGGAAAATGATTCATCTTTAAAACCTCTCTTTAAGAAAGCATGCAACGTGGATGATGGAAAAGAAAATGATGTAGGGCTTAAAAGTGTAACTGGAGAACCTTTTATAATAAAGGATAAACTTCTGTATCTAGCGGACATGGAGAAACCCAGACTTGTTGTACCAAAAGAGTACCGATCAGTAATCCTGCATTTGGGCCACACTGTACCATGGTCAGGACATTTAGGACAGGCAAAGACTTACAATCGTGTTGCTCAACGTTTTTACTGGCCAGGATTGTACAAAGATGTGGTTGACTACTGCAAAACATGTCATGAATGTCAGAAAGTGGCTCCTACCAAAATGTCAGACCGAGCCCCGTTGCAAACATTACCAATAATGGATGTACCTTATGAGAGAATAGCTATGGATATCATAGGTCCTTTACCTAAGAGCAGTAGTGGTCATAAATATGCGTTAGTCATTTGTGATTATGCCACAAGATATCCAGATGTTTATCCACTGCGTTCTCTGCAGGTCAAACACATTGTTCGATGCTTAGTAGACCTTTTTTCCAGAGTTGGCGTTCCAAAGGAGATCCTGACAGATCAGGGTACCAGTTTTATGTCACATTTGATAAAGTCTCTTTATGACCAATTTGGTGTAAAAGGTATTCGAACTACTCCCTACCATCCAGAAACTGACTGTCTGGTGGAACGATTTAATGGTACATTAAAGCAAATGTTGAGAAAGTTTATTGATGATACTGGCAAAGGTTGGGATAAATGGTTGCCTTTTCTGTTGTTTGTATACAGAGAAGTACCACAGGCTTCAACTGGTTTCTCCCCTTTTGAGCTGCTCTATGGAAGGCAGGTTAGAGGCCCCCTGGATATGCTGAAAGAGAACTGGGTGGCTGGAGTGGCACCGGGGTCTACTGAAGTGGCTTCGACGATGAACATCATTTCCTACATATTGCAGATGAGAGACAAACTGGAAACATACAGAGAACAGGTTAGAGACCATATGCAGAAGGCGCAGCAAAAGCAAAAGGTATGGTATGACAAGCATGCCTGTGAGAGAGAACTAAAGACTGGTCAAAAAGTTTTGGTACTTTTGCCTACTGGACCAAGTAAGTTGCTGGCTAAGTGGCAAGGACCTTATACTGTGGCCAGAAAAACCAGCCCAGTGACATATGAGGTCATTTGTCCAGAGAAACACAAATCAAAGCAACTGCTACATGTAAACTTGTTAAAAGAGTATCATGAAAGAAACGCCCCAGAACCAGGTGTGAAGCAAATCCTGATGGTACAAGATGTTCGGCCTGAAGACAGTGGCATTCTGGAGGTTGGAGAAGCTGAGATGAGCCCATTCAGAGGCATGCCCAAATCTGAAGACCCTCCTGAACATCTGACTGAAGATCAGTGGCAACAGTTGAATGAGGTGAGGCAATCCTTTCCATCTTTGTTCTTAGACAAACCGGGACAAACAAATGTCATAACACATAACATCATCTTGAAAGACACAAAACCTCTTCGTCTTAAGCCTTACAGGATACCAGAACGGATGGTGGAACCGTTGAGGAAGGAGGTTCAGATGATGCTGGAACTGGGAGTGATTGAGCCCTCAAGAAGTGAGTGGTCAAACCCCATTGTACTTGTTCCAAAGAAAGACCCCTCCCCTACGATTTTGTTCAGACATGAGAAAGCTAAATAGTATTTCCTGTTTTGATTCGTATCCAATGCCATGGATTGATGAACTACTGGAAAGACTAGGAAAGGCTAGATACATTACAACCTTAGATTTGTGTAAGGGTTACTGGCAAGTGCCCTTAGAGCCGTCCTGTAAAGAATACACAGCCTTCCAAATTCCAGGAATGGGCTTATTTCAGTACACCGTGTTGCCCTTTGGTCTTCATGGGGCACCTGCAACTTTTCAAAGGTTGATGGACATTATCCTTAATGGTTGTTCAAAGTTTGCAGCTGCCTACCTGGATGATGTGGTGATTTACAGTGAGTCTTGGGAGGAAGACCTGCAGCATCTAAAAGTTGTGTTGGCAAAGATCCAGGAGGCTGGTTTGACTCTGAATGTGAGCAAGTGTGCCTGGGCACAAGAAGAGGTGAGGTATCTAGGATACATTGTTGGCCATGGACAAATAAAGCCACAAGTTGAAAAGGTAAAGGCTATACAAACAATTCCCAGACCTAAAACCAAAAAGCAAGTGAGGTCGTTTCTGGGCTTGGTTGGCTGGTATCGGAGGTTTATTCCCCATTTCTCAACCTTGGCAGCCCCTCTTACAGATCTCACGAGAAAACACGCTTCTAAAGTGATGTGGAATGACGACTGTGAACATGCCTTCCAATGTTTAAAGAGACAGATTTCTGAAGCCCCTGTTTTGCAAAGCCCGGATTTTTCCAAACCATTTGTTGTACAGGTAGATGCCTCTAATGTTGGACTTGGAGCAGTGCTGGCTCAAGGAGAAGCTGGTGAAGAAAAACCTGTGCTTTTCTTAAGTAAGAAGCTGTTTGACAGGGAAAAAAAACTATTCTACAGTAGAGAAAGAAGGACTGGCAATTAAGTGGGCAATTGATTCGTTGAAATATTATCTCCTTGGAAGAGAATTTATTCTTCAGACGGATCACCGATCCCTGGTGTGGATGCACTCCAAGCAACATCAGAATGCGAGGATACTGCGCTGGTGCCTAGCCCTCCAGCCATACCAGTTCACCGTCCAGCATTGTCCGGGTAAGAACAATCTTATTGCTGACTATCTTTCCCGTTTGCCGGAGATGTGTTGACCAGAAGGGGGGGGGGGGGGGGGTAGTGAGTAATGTTGGGAAGCATTTAAGTAACAAAGTGTTGCAGGTTACCTTTGTGGTGGCCATCTTGTTTTCCCAGTAAAGAGGAAGCCTGCCTCAATTGCAGCTCTTTTATAGGCCAGTCTGTATTAAGAAGGTGTGTCTTTAGAGTATTTAAAGGGAGCAGGAAATGGATTGGGGGCCATTTTGAAAAGTTGCTGTCTGCATGTGTATGATGTTGGCAAGAGATAATAAAACAATTACTTTAATTAAGATAGAGTGAAGTCTGATGTTTCCCTCACCGCCCCTCACTGCGTAACAACTGTATTAACACAATTGATCTAAAATTAGACAAAAAACATAAAATCAGAGTAGAAAAAGTTATATTTTTTACTGTAACAACCACAAACATTAATGAATCATATTTCATAACTTTAAATGCAATTATAAATTGTCAATTTTAAAATCATATGCACAAGTTTTGCAAACAACAAAATTACTTGTAGCTATTTACCTTTTACCCCTTTTTAATAACCATTTAAAACTATTTACATAGCAATCAGGTGTTCTGCATTCAGTAAGATGCCACACAAATTATTTGTGCCACTCCAAACATTTCTGTCCACTATAAAGGAGAACATCACAGCCTGACACATGCAGGTCTGACAGCAGCAGGTGTATCACTCCTGTTCTCTACCTGGAGACAGCAGTCACCTCATTGTTCTCAAACACAACACAAAACTATCCACAACACTACACACCAACTACACAAGATAACACATGAACTAAACACTCCAAACACGTTAAACGTCATAAATCTGTCACAACTCAAAACTCTCTCTCTCTTTTTCTGCTCTCTCTCTCTCCCTCTCTCTTTCTCTCTCGCCGTCACTCCTAAAACTTCCCCCTCTTCCTAAACAACCGAATGTCATGTTTAGGGATGGGTATCGTTTAGGTTTTATCCGATACCGGTGCCAAACCGGTACTTTTGAAACGGTGCTGGTGCTTAAACAGTGCTCAAACCGGTGCTTGAACAATGGAGAACACAAAATTGGTCCAAAAACCTCTCATGTTCAGCTGTTTTTTGTAAAAAGATGTTAGCCTTTTCTGCAGCTATAGGGGCATATATGTGTCAGGGTTTCTGGGTCGTTGACCCAGTATTTTCAGTTCACATTCACTGTTTATCTACTGCCTGTTCCACTTCCTGTTTTATTGTGTTAGCCTTGGTCTGTGTGCATTATATTCAGTTCTCTTCCCATTTATCATTAGTTCATTAGGTCCAGCTGTTCACTCACCTGTCTCCAATCGTTGTCATTGTTAGTCGTGTATTTAAGCCCTCTCTTCCCTTCAGCCCTTGTCGTGTCATTGATGTTATGTTGTCGTTTCCGCCTGCGTTCAGCCAGCCAGCCATTCAGTCTTTCAGTCCTTCAGTCAGTCGTCCAGCCAGCCAACCATTTCCTACCTCTGTTCTGTTCATCCACTCCTTATAATAAAACTTCACCAGTCTTCACCTACCTGCGAGTCCTGCGTTTGGGTTCCTTCTTCCTCGCCTCCACACAATGCCTGACAATATGGTATCACTCTTGGCTGGAAGCAGTGCTTAAACAATGTAAAAAACACAAACTTTGTCCAAAAACCTCTCATGTTTAACTGTTTTCGATTTTTTCTTTGGTCATTTTAGCCTTTTTGGCCAGGGTGAAGGGAGCATCTGCCATCAAACAAGAAGACAGCTGCATATAACTACGAATATGTTTGCTAGTTCACCTTACATGCATTCATTTAATAACGTGGTTAGCCCACTCAACGTAAATTATACACGAACAACATTAAGCTACTCACGCAGAGAAGAACGGCTGCTGCTGCCATCATCATCCGTCATCATTTCTGCTACACTGGCAGGGCTAGGGGCCAGGACACTCCTCTTCGGGCTTTTGGGGATGTTGCTAAATCCGGGTCCGATAACAGGCACCACACCCGCAGTAGATGTGCTCGGTGTGAGGTCTCACAGCAAACTATCAAATACGGCGCATTTCTCGGCTTTTAAAAAAAAAAACGCTATGCGTCGCCAGGTGTTTCAACGAATTTGAGGTGTTACCTCCTTTGACAGTATCACAGTATCACCTTAAAGCACTTGTTGCAGGCTGCTGAGTTTGCATCTTTTGCTGTGAAGTACAGCCAGACTTTTGACCGCTTCGTCTTGGGCATTTTTAATCTGTAGCTCTGCTCTAAAAGAACGTACGTACCTGGGCCCGCCTACTATCCTCGGAAACATAAAATGATTGGCTAGAATTCAAAGTGTATGACATCTCAGGAAAAAAAAAGCACCGAAATAAAGCACCGAAATGTGAGCTGCTTTTCGGTCTGGTTACTACCGTTTATGTCAGATACCGGTACCCATCCCTAGTCATGTTGCCATATCATTTTTGATTGGTCGACATGGTGCATTTTTCCACCAACACGAATGGGCTGTTTCTTGTTTTGTTTTTTTTATTTTATTGTTTTGTTGTTAGTGTGCTTTGTTACTGTCATTTTGCCACCACAAAATGATCAAGACTTGCTTGCTTTTCTGCGTAAAGGACTTTCAAGCATTTTTTTTATACACAGTCTCATCAATCTCAAAAATAATTAGACAAAATAAGACAATTACATATAAGGATGGTTTAGTACTGCCTGAAGAAGTTGTTTTTCTTTCAGTGAGAGGACTTTACTGTAGCCACCTTCAGTTGCTCCTTGTTTGTCGGTCTGTGAGTCAGATTGAGACTACGTGAAGTCAGGCTCACCTCAACACACAGCTTGGGCCCTGGAACCAGTCACCTAGAGAGGACCTGAACTGTGCCCAGTGTGGAATTGCTCCCACGAGAGGCAGTGGGCAAGACTGTCAATCAATCAATCAATCAATCATTGATTGATTCATGTATCCCCTGGCCTACTGCCTGCATTTTGGGGTTCTTTCCGCTGGAGAGTTGCATCCCAGAGCCTCCAGGTGGGGGAAATGATTCTAAATTGTCATTTGTGAATATGCAAATGACAGTTCAGAGTATCCAGCCTTCTTGGAGTCACTGAGTGAGGTTGCCCAAACGATTTCATTATCCTACTGGGAGATTTCATTGCTCACAGAGGTCTGTGTTATTGGACTTATGTACCAACCACAGTTTGAACATAAAGAATGCTATGTTCTAACATAACGGTGTTCATAAGTGCATGTGCCTATATCCTAGGATTGATGAATCAGAATATAGGTTGCACCGTGGTTTGAGGTAAAATGTGCACCTTTATAACAGTAATGTGTACCTTCAAAAACCATGAATGTGTTTGGGGTATTTGAACCCTCTATCGTTATGCCATCATGTGATAAGATAAATTAGAGTAGAGTGACCCTTATGTTGCTATATAGCCCTAGTCTGTTCTTCTTAGGAGCCTGCCTGTTACTCCAGTTAAAGTAACTTGCATTTTTGTCTTCCATAGAGATACGCAGTGGGAGTGATTATACAATGAGCATCTTGCTCCTGTACTTACAACAAGTTAGTCATCAAGTATAAACTCAGTCATGCAGTCCTGTATAACATTTGACTCTCTTCCGTGTTTGATCGCTTACCCTGAAACTGGTCATACACTGTTCCAAAAAATAGTAATGTCAAAGTATCTTACTGTATATTTTACAGTTTTGTACTGTCTTTCTAGAATATCATTAAATTTACATAAGTAGACTGTGATTTTATATGTAAAATGTAAATTAACGTTAAATCAATGTAATGCAATAAAACATAATTTTCATGATTATTAAATGTATCTGTCTGTACATATGCATACTTAGATTGTTAAAATACATTCACAAATATACCATGATTTCACAAATATCTGTCCGTTATTTGAAATATTGAACTGTTGAATTCAAATGTAATGCTATGGATTTGATTTGATTTGATATACCTTTATTAGTCCCACAAGGGGAAATTTCATAAGGCTGCCGACCTATTGCACACAATGGCGGTGCCATCTTACCCTCCGACCATACATACATTACACAAAACATCACATGGGGAAGACAGGTCAGAGAGGTATAACAATGGAAAATGCACCACATGAGGAAAGATAAGGAGAAAAAAATAACTCCCCCCAGACTGAGCTCTAACAGGGAGATCAGTTTGAGAACAGAAAAAAACACCTCTGCACATAGCACATGAAAAACCAAAGAAAACCAAAGAAACACATGACAAGCAACGGGGGTGGGTAAAGGGTGAGAGACAGCCGATTTAGACAGTACATCCGGGCCTGCAGCCTGTGCACTGGTCTCCTTGATCCACCATCAGCATTGGAAGGGAATAAGCGTCGAACGCGTTTGGAAAGGGAGGGGGGATGAGTGTGTGGAAAAGTATATAACATGATTCCTGTTGGGTCTGTGTTTCCACAAGCCCCGCTAATTCTAGAGACTTATTCATCATGAAGAAAACAAGACAGTCAATCGATCAATCACTTGCGCAAGGGAGGCCTGTGTCCACCACGAAAATGACCTCACATCTGACCTCCCTTGCTGCCCTTTTTATTGAGAGACAGTTCACACAGAACAAAGCCACGCCCACATGGTTCTAAGACAAGGCATTGTATGTATATGTGTGAACTTCTGTAAGTGTGTGTGTGTGTGTGTGTGTGTGTGTCAGTCAGACCTCCTGCTGACCAAAGGGTCGTAAACGCAGGAAGCTTACATCAAAAGAAGGAGATCTTCCAGATAGGATGTATCTGCAATAAAACATTACAGTCCCCCCATCCAGAACCTCGAGAATCTGGGGGGGAAGGACAGTGTTTATACGTAATTTCATTGTTTGATCACGTTAAAATGTTCCTAATTTGATGTCTAAAAGCACTTGGAAAAGGCAGAATCCCATGTGAAATTAGCACAACAAACTATTTTCATTACTGAAAGTAACTGTATTTACGTGAGAAAGTTATTTTCTGTTATTTTACGGTAGTATTTTGGCGCCCCAACTGCCAGAATATTACCGTTTTATTACCGTTTTTTTAAGATTTTTTTTTTAACATCTTAAAAAAAACACTAGTATACTAGTGATATTATGTCACAGAGTAACTTCTAAATGCTTCTAAACTCTTTACTTTTGATTTCTGTGACGTAAAGGAATATTGTCTGCAGAGAAGCTGTAGGTTCAGTCTTGTTCTGTTGGCTGTTTTTGAACAAGCTCCTGGATGAAGACACATACCATGTGAGGCTGTCAGATGTCTTTTCATTCTGGCGACTTGAGTGGCATTCTTTGTGAGGTTCTGCTGAATCCCCTGGAGATCCTCTCATTTGGAGGGGAGACATACCTTGTGTATGACATCCTTCACTGAGCAAACTAAATACAGATCATAAGGTATCTAAGGTAAGAAGTTGAAATGTTTTTTGTTTTTTGCACCAGCAGCAGCAGAATGCAAGCTGAACAGTCAGTCTAAGGAGCAGAAATCTCAGCATCTGACATTTCTGGCAGCAGAACAGATGCTGAGTCGCTGGTATTGATCAGCTTTAAAATAGAGAGAAAAAAAACACAGCTTCAGGTGAGTGCAGAGCACTTCAGTACACAGTTCTTTAGAGCAGCGGTCCCCAACCTTTTTTGCGCCACGGACCGGTTTATGCCCGACAATATTTTCACGGACCGGCCTTTAAGGTGTCATGGATAAATACAACAAAATAAAACTAGTACCGGTACCGAAAAAAAAGATTTATTCATAACACACGTGAAAAGACCCAGAAAAACCGATTAAACAATAAAAACGATAACAAAATAACGCTGAAAACCGACAAAAACCCGGAAAACCATACATTTCACACCTGAGCTTCAACTCTCGCGGCCCTGTACCAAACGACTCACAGACCAGTACCGGTCCGAGGCCCGGGGGTTGAGGACCGCTGCTTTAGAGCCATTCCACTGGGAGATATTTTCTTTCACTTACTAGCTGAATATTAGTAAGTGCTCATATTTAATAGTCATTTAAATTGTACAGACTGTAAATCCTGGGGAACAGCCTCTGATGTGATATGACACACTCTCGGTGATCACTTTACAAATGTAATTATGGGGCAATAGATGAGGGACATTTCATTTTTAACGTAATAGAAAGAGATGAGATTTTCAAAATGGGCTACAGTTCATTTTGAATGTTTACTGATCAGAATCAACCACACAGTGTGGCACCTGATGGACCATGATAGAAAAAGCGAGATGTCACTGACAAAATAAAAAGATAGCAAACAATACTCAGAACAATGGATCACAATGGAAGCTTTGAAGGCTTGGACAATGCAGACGCATGCAGTGTTTAGTTCTTAAATGTTCCAGCAGTAACCTTTGCAAGTCCTGTCCTCTGCCTCCAAAACTTTGTTAACTCTGTGTGATTTCCTGTGTACATAGTGCTTTTCGAAAATGACTTAATCAAGGTGTATGTATATCAGTGAAACAGAAGGGGTGAAGTGATTATTTATTTTTGTACAGTTTTCCCTTGTGTTTTCCTGAGATAGGGTCTTATGGAGAGCACTTTCCTTTTGTTTGGTTCTGTTTCACACTGGGTATTGGTAGCACTTCTTGGACAAGTTGTGGGTTTTTGGGGGGCTTTTTTGGCGTTGGTTCATCATAGATGTTATGCTTTTAAGTTTATTGCCACGTCTTTCTCACTTACTATGTGTTAATAGACCTCTCTGCATTGAATCGTACTTGTTATTAATCTCTGTCTCTGTTCCACAGCATGTCTCAATCCTGTTTTCCTTCTCTCACCCCAACTGGTCGCAGCAGAGTTTGCAGCAGGGTTTTCTCTGTATCTATTATTGCAGGATCTACTGTACAATATAAAGTGCCTTGAGGCGACTGTTGTTGTGATTTCACGCTATATAAATAAAATTGAATTGAATTCTTGAAAGGAGTAGCATTAAACCTAATCTTTAATTGTGAAGTAAGCTTGAAATTTTGGTTTTGGAGACTGGGACGTGGACACAATTTTAACGCTTATTCTGAGAACCAGTCAGACTGTGTGAAATAACTCCAACTTATAAATTCTGGTCATAAATCGATTTGTTTTTATATAGCATAATTTTCTGACCTCTTTTAAAAGTGTCTTGTAAGTCTTGTAGAGACTGTAAGCAATTTACAAGACTGCAGGCGACTGAAGCGCGGGACTCCGATGCTTGAAGGAAGTACAAAGAATTTATTTACAATGTCCAGGGGACATGTACAACAGTGAAAGGGTGGGGTCTCCAGGGAATCCAAGGGAAAGAAACGGAGATATCCGTTTCTCACTCCTCTTCTGTCACACACTACACTTTGCAGCCACTCTCCACTTGCTCACAACTTGAGTCTCCACAGGGAACAGGAACAGGTCAGGGATGTCTATGTACAAGGAGAAGGCAAATTGAAATAAATGCTAAATCAAAGAGAGCTACAAGCAATCTCAAAGCCGGGGTTCGGAAGTCAAACTCCTCATACTTCTCACCTGTTGTGCATGTCCATATAGAAGACGATACTCTTTGGCTAAGGATTGATTACAGACCCTTGAACAGAAAAATACATCCTGACTGACAGACATTTATTGTGCATGATGTATTGTACACAATCTGGATCTGCATCCCCTTTGACCTCATGAATGCTCCAGCAGCCTTCCAGAAGAATGTTTAGAAGTTCTTCGGGATAACATTTGTATTCCCTATATTGACAACTTGGCTTTTCAAAGTGAGCTAGTGGCCTGTATGGGGCTGTTTTGCTGCCTCAGGACCTGGAAGACTGGCTGTAGTAAATGGAAACATTAATTCTGCTGTCTACCAAAACATCCTAAAAGAGAATGTTCATCTGTTCGTGACCTGAAGTTGAAGTGCACTTGACTTCTGTAGCAGGATAATGATCCAAAACAGTAAAGTCCACTGATACTATCGACCATAAGTCCACTTATGAATGGCTTAAGCAAAACAAAATGAAAACTACAGTTTTTGCTGCTAAAAGTGGCCCAACCAGGTTAGGGGTCAATCACTTTTTTAACAGGGCCATGTAGGTTTGGATTTTTTTCCCCTTAATAATACACACCTTTATTTAAAAACTTCATTTTCCATTTTCTTGTGTTACTTTTGGATAATATTTTAATTTGTTTGATGATCTGAAACATTTAAGTGTGGCAAACATACAAAAAAAAGAAATAAGGAAGGGGAAAACACCTTTTCACACCACTGTATATGACAGTACTCCTGTCTACTCTGACTATCCAACTTTTTCTAATCAGTCATCAGTACTCCTAAAGTTTTATAATGCTAAAATTTCTGTGCTTCAGCTCTCTTTTCACCTTTGCAAATAAGGGGGCAATTTTTTTTAAATTTGTAATGCAATAAAATTTGATCAACATACTTTATTTACTTTATATTTTTTTGTTTTTTATCTATCCTAGGTAAACATCTAACATTTTTTGTCAAATGCTTTTTTTGTGTTAATTCAATTCAGTTTTATTTATATAGTACCAAATCACAATGGCAGTTGCCTCAATGTGTCATCATCATAAGGATGCATTTCTTATGCATTTCTTGGTACTTGTACTACAGATTTCTCATCTCTGTATCTGATGAATTAGATATTCAGGAAGAAAATTAACAACAATTTTTTGTTGGGGTTTCCATTACAAGGCACAGTAACTGTATATTGTATAAATATACTGTATACAATTAATGATTTAAAGGTAAAAACACAAGTGAGCTTTATTGAAAGTCATGCATGTCCATTTAGATATTGTAGAATAATAACATGGCAGAAATGGATTGTCCTTTTGGCAGAAAATGGTCCGGTTGTTAAAAAAACAGCCCTCCTGCTAGAGCTATTTTTATCAGCTTTTATCAGGAGAGGTCGACCGGTAAACAAATAACCAAATAAATAAATATATAAATTCATCTCAGAGTATTGTCTAAGGGACAGGTGATCTGTATGCTCTACCGCCAAGAGAAGCCACTTATTCCATCATTGCAGAAATCCCTGCTGTACAGCCTTCTCTTGTGCTTTTACAGGCTTAAGTTCAGCACTGTATTCCACTTGTCAAGCCAAAGAGCTAAATGTGCCTATCTTACTCCATTTGACAAAAAACAAAAGAGAAAAAAACAACAACAAAACGACAAAAAACAAAGCTAGAGGTGTGTTTCTCTAGCTTCACTCTTCCTTTTTTCTTCATTGTACTGCAATCACAGGCAGTGGGTTGCAGATTTATAAATCATTTATTTGGAAGCTAATGCACTGCACTTGATGGAAGAGTGCCTACTTTGGCTGCAGTTACACTGGCATGAGATATTGAAAGAGACTTTCCATGTGAAAACAAATAGTGCTTTGTGTCATTGTGCTTAATTATAAATATTGTTGAAATTTAAGTTCATAAATTTCTTTTTTACTTAGAATGAAACTATTAAGTGTGTGCTTGTGGAAGACATACCTGTTGTAAGACTGGCTATTAAACTAGCTGGCTATTTTAGAGTTTTTCATGAACTGAGATTCGGGTTTTATTAAGTATGTACGAGTAAGAAATCATATGTCAAAAGGTAGAATGCATCACCACTGTTGTTGTGTTGGAATTAAGAGTTCCACTTCCATCTTCTTTAAAGCTGATTGTACTAGCTTCTACAGTGAAAAATAACACCAATGGAATAAGTGCTGTGTAGTGCCAAGGTGTTCTGGGAGAAAAGGCTGCAGTATGCAGTTTTTGAAAGCTTAATGCAATGCCTTGGCCACCCTAGCTCGAAAACCCCAACCCTGGGGAGCCAACATAGGTGAACGGAGAAGACAACACTCGGAGGCACAAGGGATGAGTGCAAACCAGACTTTATTTACAAAGAATAAAGTGAGCGACACAATGAGAATTAATTCCATGAAAAGTTAAGTGTGTTTTAACTATGAACTGTGAATGAGAGGACTACAGAGCAAACTATGACCTTAGATAACACTATGATGAGCTATTTCCTAGGATCAATACTATGAGAAACATGACACAATACACAAGCACATCATGAACCAAGCAACACTAGCGACCAGGTAATGAGTCGAGGGAGTGAGTTCTTAGGCTGATGAGAACAGGAGTCCAGGAAACCCGATTCTGGGTAACATCCAGTACAGGAACCCAAAGGTGCAGGAAAAGGGAGTTACTAGACATAGAAGTGGAGCTGGAATGCTCACAATCAATGAAATGAGAGAGACAGGTGTCAGGTCGCAAATCCAGACACTGGTCTGAAGTGAAAATGGCAAATGGTGAAACAGTCCTACTTTTCACAGGCGGAGGCAAGACGTAGAGGGCAGGTGGTCTGGGTGAGTCGTAGAGAAAGTTCCAACAAGAGATCGGTGATTCCCAGAGAACAGCGCAGGGAGGCTGGCAGGTGGGTTAAGTGGGCGAACCAGCAACTGAACAGAGGTAAATTATGGTAGTGAGAAGAATGATGTCCGTAGGATTGCTGTGAATAGAGGAAAACACAGTACAAGAATAGCTATAACTAGATTCTTTAAACTATGATGACTTTCACAAACAATGGTTAGCAGACAGTCTGGCAAGTAATGGTGGTGAGGGTTGGTCTTAAATCCCTGCAGCCTAATTACTCACAGGTGCCGCTTGTACGAGGAGATGAGGCACCTTCGCCCAGAAGTGAAACCACCAGCACCACGGAAAAATCCATAATTAAACTAGAACATGACAAAAACTATCATGGGCCTTACACTGAGTTTCTCTCTGATTTCTCAGACTTTTTATCTGATTTACTGCTCAACACAGATAAAATAATTATTGTGGGTGATTTTAACATCCATGTAGATGGAGCTTGCAAAGAAAAGCGTCTGGACTTCTTTAAGTTACTTGAAGACGTTTCACCTCTCATCCGAGAAGCTTCTTCAGTTCTAAGGTCAAATGGTGGGGAGTCCCAGATTTAAACCTAGTGGGAGTATCCCCCCACAGAGGGACAAAAGGACCCCCTGATGATCCTCTAATCGCCTGAGCCAAGGTGTGAAACTGGGTGTGGGTCCCAATCAGCCAGGGTTTCGGGTGAGCTCATTGTGAAACCTGGCCCCACCTTATCATGCAAATTCCTGAGTTCAGATGGCCCAGGATGTGAGTGGGCGTTAAGGCGTCTGGGGAGGGATCTCAAAACTGGATTATAGATGGCAGAGAGTTGGTGTCGTAAACCACCGCCTCTGTTCAAAGATGGTCGCTCACAGTGGACATAGATGGCTTCTTTCACTCCTCTTTCAAACCATCTGTCCTCTCTGTCCAAAAAGTGAACATTGGCATCCTCGAAAGAGTGTCCTTTATCCTTAAGATGCAGATGGACTGCTGAGTCTTGTCCTGTGGAGGTGGCTCTTCTATGTTGTGCCATGCGCTTGTGAAGTGGCTGTTTGGTCTCCCCAATGTAGAGGTCTGGGCATTCCTCACTGCACTGTACAGCATACACCACATTGTTAAGTCTGTGTTTTGGAGTTTTGTCTTTCGGGTGAACCAGTTAAAAGACAAAACTTAACTTAACATAGTTGTCATGGTCCTGGGCTGCTGACTCAGCGTTTTGAGTTAATTGTTATTATTTTCTAGTTTCTTCTGATTTTGTATTAGTTCTTAGGGGTTGGTTCTTGTGTTTTATTATTCCTACCTGTGTTCTCCCCTCTGTGCTCTGTTTGTGTCTCTGAGTTTGTGTTTTTAAAACAGTCTGTTAATTTCCTGTTTTACTTTGAAGGTCTGTGTCTCGTTTTGCTCATCAGTTTCAGCTATGTTTTCCCCCTGAGTGTCATTTCCTGATTACCTTGTGTGTGTGTATTTATAGTGCCCATCTAGCTCTCTTCCTCGTCAGGTCGTCTGCTTCCCATGGTTTTGTCTGCGTCTCTCTGCTCCTCGCCTCATGTCTCCCCTTTGTGTATGATTTCAGGTCTGCTCACTAGCTTTCCCAGTTTAGTTTATTTTGTAATTCTCACCATCACTTTGTGTTACTGTCACCCATCATCAATAAAGGTCACTCACATCACAGCCGTCTCTGCAACTTGTGTCCTCCTTTCCCAAACACCACACGACTGCTGCCCAAGCCGTGACACTAGTAATGACTTCACAAAATTCTTCACAAATAAAATTTTAACCATTAGGGAAGTCAAAGGAGCTTGCAAAGAAAAGCGTCTGGACTCCTTTAAGTTGCTTGAAGACGTTTCACCTCTCATCCGAGAAGCTTCTTCAGTTCTAAGGTCAAATGGTGGAGAGTCCCAGATATAAACCTAGTGGGAGTAACCCCCCACAAAGGGACAAAAGGACCCCCTTAACCCGTTTCAGGAGTAATGGGTTAAGGGGGTGTGCGTTGAAGATCTCGCGGACTGGGGCCTCTTCTAGACGTTCCCAGCACACCCTTACTACGCGTTTAGGTGCACCAGGTCTGTCCAGCATCGTCCCCCGCCACCTGATCCAACTCACTACCAGGTGGTGATCAGTTGACAGCTCAGCCCCTCTCTTTACCCGAATGTCCAGAACATATGGTCGCAGTTCTGGTGATACGATTACAAAGCCGATCATCGACCTGCGGCCTAGAGCGTAAGGCGCAGGGAACAAACCCTCTCATCCACCAGGAAAAACCCCAACGTACCGGCAGCAAGCCGAGGGGATATTAGAATACCCACCTCAGCCCACCGCTTCTCACCAGGGGCAACTCCAGACTGAGACAGAATCCAGCCCCTCTCCAGGAGACTGGTTCCAGAGCCCAAGCCATGTGTAGAGGTGAGCCTGACTATATCTAGCCGGTACCTCTCAACCTCACGCACTAACTCAGGCTCTTTCCCCACCAGAGAGGTGATATTCCATGTCCCAATTGCCAGTCTTGGCAGCCGGGGATCAGTCTGCCAGGGTCTCCGCTCCTGGCCGCCGCCCGGCACACAATGCATCCGACCCCTATGGCGCCTCCTGCGGGTGGTGGGCCTGTGGGAGGATCGGCCCATGTCCCCTTTTCGGGCTGTGGCCGGCCGGGCTCCATGGACTAAGGCCTGGCCACCAGACACTCTATGTTTTCTTCATAAGGGTCTTCTGAATCGCTCTTTGTCTGGTCCCTCACACAGGACCAATTTGCCATGGGAGACCCTACCAGGGGGCAAAAGCCCCCAGACAACATAGCCCCTGGGATCCCTGGGACACACAAACCCCTCCACCACGATAAGGTAGCGATTCACGCAAAGTCAAAGGTTACATTTCAAAACAGGATTAAATAAAACAAAGGTGAATAACAGGATTAAACCAGTTGGGAATGCATTACAAATTGCAAGGAGGCATTTAACACCCTGCCTTAAAAATAGTTTGTACTATGTAAAACAGAGAAAACTGTTAATAAAGCAGTACATTGCACGCTGAGTACAATAACCACGGAGAACTTGATCAGTAAGAGAAACCATTTTTCATTGTTTTGCACAATGTTTCAGATTAATGGATTTCTTTTCAGTATTTAGTGGCATTTGGGAATCATTTGAAGACTGTTTCGCAAAACAGTGTTTTATTTTTGTTTTGTTTTTTTCATTTTCTTGATTTTGCATATGACAAAAGAAAGAAGAAAAAAAGACGACTGATGAATCTTTTCCTTGATCGAGCAAAGTTGGCAATCTGCTGGAGTCAAAAATATAGGATTGATAATGGACGAAATACTGATTTTGTACAAATGTTAGATTATTTAAGTATTTTTTTTAAAATGGATGAGCTGGATGTTTTTCAAAATCTCTGGGACTATAAAGGTTGTCTGTTTAAAATCATTCTGAACTTTTATTTAGGAATGTGTTGATTTGAGCTTAATGTTTTTTATGGCTCATTATTAAGTCAATAAATGTATTTTTAAAATCAATCAAATCTCTTGTGTTCTTTCTTTGTAAGTGTGTGTTTGTGTATCTCTGTGTGGTGTTTGTGGTTAACTCCTTCAGTTGTTATGTTGATACATCCTCTTTCTATTAAACACATGCATAGAATTTGTGGACTTTGAAGTTTTGGCCCAACGTCCTGCCCTAGTGTGACCAGTTAACCACCATATGCTCATTTACTTCATTTCCAACAGGTACGCATCTAATACCTACTGTCTAGCTAAAATTAATAACAAGACAAATAAGGTTGAATCAGTGTTGCACAGCCCCTTCTCCTTTCTCTCTGCACTGCACACAGCTTTTCCTTCTTAGTACATTCCCCAGATTCCTCCTCGCCATCCAGTCTGAAAGTACTGGTAATTGTGCATTATAAGGTTTTGGCACAGGATACTGTTTAGTATACAGGGGCTATCACAAAGACCTGATACTCCTTAATACCTCTGCTATTAAGAACCAAATAACATTGCAAACACTTCATTAAACAGTCTGAGGTTGTTTCATTGTGTAATGATATATTGATGAATGTTTTTAGTGGACAACAGCACTCTTTTTTTCCCCTTCACCACCCCGGGGTGTCATCTATCACTCCATCTCTTGCTAATCGTTGTCTCTGGAGAATGCTGCAGTTGTCCCATTGGTGACAAGGTGCATTAAAAATGTAGCACTGTTATCTCTGCTGGGCCATTCATAAATTTTGCATGGTTTGGAGAGGTCCCTGAAGGTGTCTCAGCCACAGAGCTTAATGTCCACAGTAAACATGGACTGTGGTCTTGTGATCAGACAGTATAACACAAATACCTTAAAAATCTACTAATTGTGCGAATAATGGATTAAATGACTTCATGTAATGAGAAGCAGTTGGTTCACTGCAACAGTTTCACATAAAATAATTACGTATTTTCTTTTCTTTTTTTTCAGCTTTACCAAGCTAAACACTTCTTTTATCTATTCTGTAGTATGGCCCTTTTTCTTAGCAGACGCAGACAGTTAATCAGAAAACAAATGGTCTGAGAAGAGCGAATATTAGCCCAGATGAACGTTAGAACAATTTATTAGCTATCCCATTAGACTGTTGATGAACTAACTGCAGTTTTCTTGAAATAATTCTAATTTCCAAGGTGTGAAGAAGTGAAAGCATTAACCAGATTTGGTCATCAGTTTTCCCCAGTCGCTCATACTGATATAAAATAGTCACAGGGCTGCACACTGGACTAATGAATAATACTAGTGCTGTCAGCGTTAATCTCGTTAAAATTACGGTAATGCAGCAAATCTCCATTAGCAAGTTAGCGCGGATCGCCCCATGTGTGGAGCTGCACACGTAGCGTCATCATGTTAGTGTGGTTAGCTCGTCAACGCGTTAGCGCCGTGCAGCCCCCACACACGGGTGATCCCGTGATCCCGTTATGACGTTAACATCATTTTAACGAGATTAACGCTGACAGCACTAAATATTGCACATAGCACCAAAATTATGATAGACTCCATGAATTTGGTAGCCCTAAAAGTTTACTTTACAAAAGCCGTGCATCGTTCTTTCGAGAAAACAAAACAAGAAAAAATGTTTCCAGTTTTTAAAAAATAATAATAATAACAATTTATCAAGAGAAAAAGTTATCCAAACCCTGTTTTTAAACTTTTGCCCATATCTTGATGATATGGAGAATATGAACGGTGAAATCATGATGAAAACTGCAAACTCTAAAGCCAATGTATCAACAAAACAGTAAGAGTCTATTTTGGTGTAGCAGTATCCAACTACATAGTCTTTTTTTTCATCCTGTTTGTACAAAAGGCCAGCCAGTTCGCAGAACTCACGAACGGAGCCACATCTGCGGAGTAAGATATCAGCATACTGCTGCCGTTTAGCCAATGAGCGGTGAGGCAACTCATTCTCTTCACCAATCAGAAGACACAATTCTACCTCATCATTACGCACACGTCGACACAGAGAGTGCGGTCGGAGCTGCAGGTGGGAAGAGTCAGCAGAGTTTTACTCACCGTGTGGATTTTCATTCCTTCTAATGCTGTTAGCGGTGTGCGTCCATGAGACTGTAAGTTTCTGTGTTTTATCGTGTTTGTTCTTTGCTGCGGCCATTATCCTCCCTTGTTTAATCCTTGGCGCACACTTTGTTTACCGATTGTTACTGCCGTTTACTGCAAAGCAGCCTCTGCCGTGCGGTCATTAAGGGACCGTCACTAATTTCTCATGTTAGCTCTAGTGTAAAGTGCCTAGTTAGGATTTATGTAAATAGTAAAATTAGCATTTGTTGACACTCCCTTATTTTGGTTGAATGTTCCACTATCCAAATCAAATCAAATCACTTTTATTGTCACATCACATGTGCAGGCACACTGGCACAGCACATGCGAGTGAAATTCTTGTGTGCGAGCCCCACAAGCAACAGAGATGTGCAAACACAACAACACAAACGAGCAAAATACAAGAATGGCCAACCTGAAACTAATAAATATATGTACAATATATAATAGTGTATGCATTTCTGGATGTGTATACTAAATATTGTCCTACGTGTGTGTGTGTGTGTGTGTGTGTGTGTGTGTGTGTATACACATTTTTACAAATTAAATAGTAAAAAAAAATCCAGTATCCAGTATTGTTTGTATTGTTGTATTACACATTTAATTCACTCTGTTCACATAATTATGGAAGACTTTTATGTTCTTTCCAACAGAAACCACACCATCACTCACCACACAGCATATAGCATTTTACAGCCTGTTAAATCCCCTCACTCACATTATGGATGTGTGCTTCGGATTCTTGCTAAATAAATGAGTGAACGACAGATACCTGAGTGGCAGTGGATTTTGTGGATACGCCAGCTGTTCTTATCGGACAACCCTGTTGAGATTGTGGATTCATAGAGTCAGCACCTTATCATCTACATCAGTCATAGTCAGGAGGTCAAGTCCATCCCTCTTAAAGTGACCTCCTCCATTACAATGTTTGAAGATTATGCTAGCACAGACAAAGCCATTCAGGAGAAAGGATGCCCCGTCAGTACCATTGTGTGTTTCCTTGTCCGCCTGAAAGCCTGTATCATTTAACATATTTGGGCTAAATGTTCAAAACAATGCTAATGCCCGCTCTGAGATCTGAAAATGCTTCCAAAGAGGGTATTTATTACAATCATCAGCAGCTCAGTCAACCTCTGGCCCTCAGAGGTGTCACATTTCACATTATTGTGATGGATTGTAAAGCTGCATGGGTGATCGTGTGGAGGTCAAAACGGTCACAAACTATCATTTGAATGCAGATCTTTGCAAACTGTCATATGATGACTCTAGATGAACTTTGTTAACTTTTTTTCTTCTTGTAGGAGTGATAAATGCCAGAAATGCTGAATTTTGAGATTTGTTTCTGTATGTAATCTTAATGTATGTAACTCTTTTGTTCCAAAAAATGGATTCTGTTCATCTGGATGTAGTGTTTTCAGTGGGAGAAATGTTTCGCCATTCATCCAAGTGACTTTTCCAGACTGATTAAATGTTTCTCCCAATGAAAATTTTACATCCAGATAAACAGATTCAACATTTTTCAGGATTTCCTTACCTGCATGATTGAGCATGCATCAAGTCATAACTCTTTTAGGTAATCAAATAAATATTACATATCTAAGTGTGTTTTATGGTTCTTAAAAAAGGTCTTAGAGAACAAGGCACCAATGTGTGCCTGAATATATAGATGTGCTTGGTCAGATCCCCAAAACAGCTTTGGTACTCCCTCAGTGTCCCATCCATGCTCAGGTCAAACACGATGTGAGGATATTGATAGCCCCAGCATAAAGACCCACTTTACTTCCAGTAAAGAAAGAAAGCAATAAAGTTATGTGTGGACCTTGACATTTATTGAGAATCTTGAATGCTTTCTGCTGTTCAGCTTTTGAGAGGTATGTACTACAAAGCAGCACCTAATGCATCAACACTACAATGAGCGGGTGGAGGGAGGTTTGGAGTCTTCTCTCACCCCCGTTCTCTGCGGCCTGCTGGAGCGGGGGGGCTAGGAGGAGTTGGCCGTCTGGCTGCGGTCTGGAGTGTGGGGCCTCCCTGCTAGTGCGGAGTCGGGGCGGTCTGCCTCTCCCCACCGCAGGGAAAAGGGTAACACCACCTGGGTCTGGGTGCAGTTCCCCCCTCCAGGGGCAAGGGTACCTAGACCCGGTTCGTAGAGTACGCTTGGGGAGTGTGATCGTGTGTACAGCGTCTCTTTATGTCTGTCTCCACGTTGGTTGAGTGTGGAGTAAGTGCATATGAGAGCATGAGGGGGGGAATGGATGTTTGTGTCTGTGTGTGCCTGTATGTCTGTGTCTATATGTCAGGTTGGGTATCAGACGCCACCTCTCTGGGGACATCTCAGGCCCTCCAAGGTTTGGAGGCCTATCTCCACCCACCACCACTTCCCCTGCCAGTGGCGGACTCCCTCAGGTGTCGGTGCGTTGGTGGTTCTTTGTGTCTGGGGGTGGGCGTCAGGGTACACACCGGCTCACTCCTTGGCGGCCGCTTATCAGGGCCTGGAGCCTGGGGCTCGGTCACTCAGGCACAGCTGGCTGCCGGCGGAGCTCACGGGCGCGTCACTGCAACTCCCCCTGGCTTCTGCTCCGCGGCTGCTGAGTGAGCCCTCATCTGGGACTCTCCTCAGCTCTTACTGAGACAGTGGCGCGGCTGCCCCTCTGTTGGTCTTCCTTGGTCTCTTGTGTTCTGGGGGCCTCTGGATGTCTGGAGTTTTGATCTCCTCCATACCTGCTTCATGCCCTGGAGGACGGGGCTGTGGCTCCCCACACTCCCTAGCAGATCGTTACATGGAGAAACCTTTGGAATGCAAGCATGCTGATCCACACAGGTATGCACACAGGTGTACACACGGGTATTCACAGACGCGGACTACAGCTTTCTTGGCTGCTGCCTCAAAGCACATTGTGCGCTGTCTATCTTGCGTGCTGCACAATATCGTTCATTACTTAGTATCTACTGATATTTACTGCTGGCTAGTTTATTGTGATGGTGCCGTTTTTTTTATTATGTTGCTATTTGTTGTTTGCTTTCTCTTCTGTTTTTTTTCTCCATACAGGTGACCCAGGTGGGTTTTTTTTTTTGTTGTTGTTGTTGTTTGGTTTTTTTTTTTCTTTCTTCCCCCCCTTCTCACCGTCTCTTCTCCCCTTTGGTTTTCTTTCTCTCCCTCTCTTTCTTTCATTCTTTCTCCCTGTCCTATCCCCCAGTCATGTCTGTCCCGTTTGTAGGAACTGAAAATAAAATAAATTCATAATTATAATAAAGGTCAATCAAATGGACCAATATGGCAAGGCCATGATGATCCACTTGGTAAAATAAATCCGCTTGGCATCTTTCTTGGCCTTAAGACAACAATTCTGATGGCTAAAGATCCAAACGGGACACAAAAAAAAACAAAACAAAAAAAACAAAGCAGCACCTAAATGTCCAGATAGTGAGAGCATCTCTATTATGATACAGGGTTTCTTTAGTGTATTTTTTGGTTTTGTTAGAGATTCTAAAAACATAGATTGTATAAACAATTCATTATTCATTCATTATGATTTCTAATATAATAGTTTTCACTCCCTTATGCCCCTTTTCTGCTACTAGACCAGTCTGTGTTTGTAATTGATCACAGTCACATGCAAAATATGGGGTACGGTTATGGTTCAGATATTAAAAGTTGTTACCTTTCAAATGAAGTCATTGAAATTTTTCTATTATAAGATTTACCTTTGTGTATGCCAAAGTGGTAAGAATTCTGTGCATAGATGTAGATGGGAGTTTACCACTAACGCCAGACACACATAGTGACCAAACACAGTGACACGTGTATATGAACAACATTACAACAGTGGTATATAAATTATAAGGCTAATAAAAGTGCCCTTTAGCAAGGCACTTCCACCTGCTTTAGTAAATGTGTTGGCGATCAACATGAGGAAACTGATTGCATTTTGCACTGCCCCACCATATGTGCAAGAATTTGAATGTGAAACAGGACATTACTACAAAAGAGCACACATGCTTTGCACATCTTCCATGGCTCAATAAAGATGTGACACATTAGGTCTGAAGGTGAATTCTAATCATTTTCTGTGGTCTTGGAGTTACATGCTTTAGGTTAGTTCGGGGGGGGGGGGGTTGTCTATGGAAAACCTTGACATTCCACCTGTGCATCAAAATGTTTTTTTCCTTCCTTTTCCCCCAAGCAATGTGAATCAATAATCTGCCTTTGCTTCAGTCTCAACAAAATAAGTGAAGAAGAACATAGTTGATGGTTGTCTATTATGGACATAGGTTTATCAGTCGGCTTCATAGTGAAAATATCTTTATTTAATTGCAGCTAAAAGCACTGAAGACTGGATTGGATGTTTTAAGGAACAATAAGAAAAAATGATAAATGATGTTGCTTTTAGACTTTGATTCTGATTATTTTAGGCAAAACATGTGTAAGACAGTTTGTAGAGAGTAACACAATGGTTTTCCTTCAGCATTACATTTATAAATGATTAGCGGTGACACTGGCTTTGGGAGGCAAAGCTCCCAGGAGACAAGGCTTATAGTATGGAATTATCCCATACCAATAAGAGTCTCATAGCCGTTGTTCAAGGTCCTATTATTCATTATTATTCATGAATCGTTCTTGCTTAGCGTCTTCTCCCTTGTCTGCCCTGTTCACTCTCCTGCTCGAAATACACATACCTAACTATGTACATTAAAAGCCTCGTGGAGCATAGATTAATGGTAGTTCATAAATAGATGTGAGCTAGTTGCTAAACCAATAAAGCCCAACACTTCAGTAGTCATTCCACAAATTAAAACACAATATTCTTATCAAATCTAAAACTTAAGACCATATGACAAGGTTTGCTCAAACCCAGTTCCCCCAAATTTGAGAAAGCAGCACTTCACAGACCTCATAAAGTCATATTTTATTGCATGCAAGAACACAGAAAGCATATTTCACGTGCTGCCATTGAAGAATTTCTTAGATATATGAAGCTACCAAAATGACGACCAGTCTGTAGCTCTGGATTCACCACTTTCAATATCTGAATTTTACAAACCCCCACAGCATCTCCCAAACAATAATGGCCCAGGTCCAGATGGTTTTCCAGCAAGAGGAGCCTACAGATAGTCCATGGTACTCCTCTTGGGAAAGCAAATATATTTGGCACAACAAAGCATCCAGACAATGATTCTGCTTGCTAAAACTGCTGGACAGGATAGGTTAAAAAGTGTTTTTCTGTGCTCTTGATAGCTACTTACTTTAAAGCCATGTTTAAAATGTGTTAGAGTGGCAGGACACATTACAAAACTACAACTTTGTCAATCCTTGAGCTGTTTTTCTCTTGAACTACCTACTACCTGTGTGACTGTAGTTCCCATTCCACAGTTTCTTATGAAATGTCTTTACCACAGTAAAGTTAATTTAACTTAAAACTCTGTTTGCTGAGTCTGCTTTGTGAGTTCTGTCGGTTCCTGAGCAGTGACGTTCATTAAAGAATATTTATTTTCCACCTCGTACTACACAGATTTCTCCAGATTCCTGAATATCACATAATAAAAACGAGATTTTCAAAGTCCATCCATCCATCTATCCATTCGCTTCCGCTTATCCTTTTCAGGGTCGCGGGGGGCGCTGGAGCCTATCCCAGCTGTCATAGGGCGAAAGGCGGGGTACACCCTGGACAGGTCGCCAGTCTGTCGCAGGGCTAACACCATTATTTTGAATTCATTCTACAATTTGTAGACAGTTTTTTACAGTTCTAATTACTACAGCAACTCCCCAGAGCAAAGTTGCTGTGGTAATCAGTCTGCCTTTGTAATGTTTACTATTTAACAACTCAGCTCGACAAAAAGTCAGTCAGCACCAGACATTCCATGCCTACTAACCTAACAGCAGGTACACTGTAAAAACTGTGATTGGGGTTAATTAGAATCTAATAGGAGAGTAATAGTAATTATTACTCAGTAAAAACGTGTATGAGTAGTTTTAATCAAATCTAAGCAAAATTCAACAATTTTGAGATGTTCAGTTATTTAAATTTACACAGTTTTGTTTGGGGTAAATTCAGCAATGGTTTGTTGAGTAGATTTAAAAAAAAATGTTTGAGTACTAAAAAAATTTAAGAAATCTAATAGATTTAACTGATGAAAGCATTTTCATTTTAATCATTGTACACTTCCGCCCATAATCCTTTGTGCCACGTGCAGGACACACGCGCTTCATGAGTGGACGTCTCCATTTTGTCAGAGGTAAGACTTCTTAATTTGTTCAAATATAAGACACGGTTTAAACAATAACGTATATCGGTTTTGAGTAAAGGTTTTAAAGAGTATGATACGTCGAAATTTTATTAATAATCATCACTGTAATGATAGTATCGTATTTTTACACAAATGGCAGTTAGTGGACTGCTAGCACAAGGTCACTTTCCAAGCCTTCACGACTGTGTTACTGAACAGCTTTAACTAACCACATGTTTTACCGTATTAAAAAATATCAACGGTATATTCCGATGAGTTTTAACGTCTTTCATCCACGTTTAAAAGTTCATGAAAAGGTTTTGCGGTCAGTTGTGAGTGATTTTGTCAGCCACAGTCAGTTTTTCGAACTCCAGTTTCCAATAATGGCGGCCGCTACTAAGTTTTAAAATTACTCATACTAATCTTTCTGGGTCACAAAATAAACTTTTAACATATTTTCAGGCGCGAAAGTAGCTGTGTAAACATCAAATATCTGCTCTGTTTATCAAGATATCGCATGTTTGCAAAAGTGCTTCGACGTTTTCGGAGCATCTGCTACCCACCAGCTTGATAGCAAGCCGGGAGCTCGAGGGTCACTGAAGCCGCCGAGAACAGCACAACTCCCGGCACATCATTTTCAGATCACCGCGGGGTTTCGCTACTCAGTTTAAACGTAATGTATAAGTCACTTAGACAACCTAAAAATGTTATTGTTTGGTTTTTTTCAGTGTTTTATTTGTTCGTGAGTAAATCGGTTTGGCTGAGATTAATGATAATGTTGCTTTCCTTTCAGGTAATGGAAGATCCCTCAACTTAAATTCACCTGATCAGCATGGGATTGAAGTTGCAGGCTATCATAGCCAAGGTATTTTCCACTGACATTTCAGCTTGGAATTTTATTTAAAGAATTTTTTTGTCAAATTTCATTTGCATGGTGCACAGCTCCACTAATTTGTTTGCATGTTTTTGTCAGTGCAAGAGGACGCCAGGACGTCACTGATATAATTAACAACACAATTATGGGTTTCATGTTTTAATTGTATTTTAAATACATGTCTATTCTTAGTAAAAAAAACAAACAAAAAACAAACAAAAAAACACAAGTACAGGTATTGCTGGGTTTTTGTTTTGTCCCAAGAAGGAAAAACCCTTTCTGACGAACATAAACTAAATTAGATAAAAAAAACTAAATGACTAAATTAATGTAATTTACTAAAACGACACATTTAAAGATTGAACCTGTCAAGCATGTTGACAATACCTTTGTGTTGACTGTCAGCACCCAGGCATGTGCATTAACATCAGCTAATTATCGCACATAATGCTCCATGTGATGATAATTTGATATTTAACAGTTTTTTTTAATACTGCCAATTCTCACAGTTTTGTCTTAATAAATGGTCACTTATCTGATGGTAATTTTTGGAATTCTTGCTCATTTTCAGTCACCAAGCAATCCTAGCAATAACATAACCAGAAATCTGGTTATTCAGTGCTTGATGGTGTACCTTGGGGAGTCCATTGATCAACTGATCAAAGAGTACAGTGTAAGTGTTGAAGTAGAAACATTATTCTGTTTTTGTTATTCATATGTGTTTGTCAAGTTTCAAATAATTTGAGGCATTATCATGTTTTATTTGTCATTCAGCTACAGGATGTGTCCAGGAAATATTTCATGTGTGCAACTACAGTCAGAAAACCCATGTGTTTGTTGTTTCAGGATGCTGATGAGGATGGTGTGTCACAAGATCTTTCTGAACAGAGGATGAAAATCTACAAAATCAAGGCTGTTGGATCTGAGGAGGATGACATTGGCATTGTGCTGGAGGGTGTGAGAGTTATGCCTGCTCTGGGCAATTTTCCAAGAGCATGCGCAATGCTGGTTGGATTGACATATGCAGTCGATCTTGCCTATCCCAAAGAGCTAAAATACACCTTGGAAGTATTCCAGAAACTTTTCCTTGAACTGGATTGTGCTAAGCTCTCACCAAAAGTGAACAGCCTCAAGAACAAGTTATTGGCTTAAACGAGGACTCTGAAAGAATGAAAGGGAAGTAAGCTCACTGAAAACCTTTGGTTTGTCTTTGTTAGATGCAGCTATCTTTTCAGTTTTCAAAATAATTTCAACTTATTCATGTCTTACCCAAATGACCTGCAATGTGTCAGGCTGTATTTGTGCTCTTCATTTTAATTTTGTTTTTTATTACCTACAAGTTTCTTAGGAATATTCTGTTTGAAAGGCAGCAAATTGTAGGAATCACTAGTGAAGCTTTTCTTTGTTTATAGTGTATGTTACTATAAAACATTAGTTTAAAACAACTTTAAAATTTAACAGAAGTGCAGTCCTGTAGCTGTAGAAATGTTACTTCCTCTTACATGTGTCTTAGATTTTCTCAGGTTAAACATCCAAATTGGGATAAAAGGTTGATTTACATTATTGATATTCCATGTACATGAGTGAAAAACCTTTGTTCTACAGTTATATTGAGTGATTCAATTTAACAAAAGATTGACAAACTAAAGTTTTTGTTTGTCAATCATAAATAAGTAACAGAGATAAAGGAAACGGTAAAGGATATTCAAATTTCAGGTTCATGTTGATATTACAGTCTAAAGATTAATTTCTTTTTTACAAAACTGGTTTACATTCATGCTTTATGTTGCTGTTGCTCTGTACACAAAGCTGTGTGATAAACTGTTTATGACACTAAAACAAATTTACAGCAGAGGAATGTATTTAGGAGATCAGGAGATTGTTGATGAGAATTCAGTGTATACGAGCAGAAAAATGTTATATTATAAATTACTGTGTTTTATTTTCCACAATAAAACAAATTACTGTTTTGATGTTTTCTTTGTGAAATTGATTCATTTTACTCAGAAAATAAGTAAAATTCATTTCATTTTCTCTTATTATTCAGTCATTATTTTTAAGGTTTATTTGGAAAATTATTGAATCCAATTTGAGTTTTACTGAAAAAACAAGAAGATTTCATTTCTTTGTAATGGATATTTTAGGAAGTTTTTACTAAACCTTTGCCAGATAGTTAGTAAATTCAAAGTAATTTTTCTCAGAGACTTATTTCATATCAATTATTTTTTTTGGTAAAGTTGGACAATTTCAACCTTCAGTTTGAGATTTTGACCCTAAATCCAACACATATTTACAGTTTAATTCTATTAATATCTACTTTTGTTTTCTATTTGAATTTAATTAACATTTTCTCTACATTTTACATAAATCTTTTGAAATTAAAATCTACTTAATTATTTCAAGTGTCACTTTGTTGCCATAACTTTTTTAAGTAACCTCTAGTCACAGTTTTTACAGTGTACTCATTCAAACTGGCAGGGCAGGGCAGGACACTCTTTATCATGAAGGATCCCCACAAGGGTATGACACTCTTAAACTACCAGCAGGTAATCTGTCACTAGGGATGGGTATTGATAAGATTTTCACGATTCCGATTCCATTTTCGATTCTGTTTAACGATTCGATTCTTTATCGATTCTTTTTTTTAAAAAGGAGAACACTAACACTAGCTTAGAACTTTGTTTTAAATCTTCTCTTTGAACGAGATAGAGATTTAGGAGTAACATGGCCTTAGAAACCCAACAGTGAGATCTTAAGAGATCCACAGCCTACGGCTCTTCCATGGGGTGTCACAGGGTCCCCAGGTTGAGATTCACGAGTCCGGAGCGGAATTAAAAACATGACATTCATTTTAAGGTTATTGCGTGTTTTGTGAGCAAATTCTTTTGCATATTCGTAGTGTTTCCTCCCCTGAATGAAATATCTACTTTGCAAGTATTGCAAGTTGCCCTGTTGTCATCCGTTCTCGTAAAGTATAATCAAACTTTTGAGCGTTTGAGCCGCCATGTTTCCTGCCAGGTAAATGACGCTCCGCAACGTGGTGACGTCATTCGGGGCGACTGGACTCGATAAGGGAATCGTTTGCAAAAATGGCAAACAATTCCAAGGAATTGGAACAGTGGGAACCAGTTCTCAACAAAAACCGGTTTTCGATACCCATCCCTATCTGTCACTCTACAACATAGAAGGTAAGGCACTGTATTTAGATTGAAGATCATTGTAGAAGAAACAGCTGAACAAATAATAACACAAACTAACAAATACCTAAGAAAATGCAATAAATAAATACAGGAATATAATTTTCAAGTGATGAAGAATATAGTTGCAATACTGTGCCCCTGCCTTACTTCTGCCGATTCAAAATAACTGGTGTACTCTCACTGGCATGTGAGAGTACACAAATACTCTAGCCTCTTATCCTGACCGTAATCCAACTGTACATATGTTTGATTTTATATATTCTCTAGTGTCTCCTATGTCTTTTAATTCTTCTTTAAATAAGCTAAGTGAGAAACAGTATGTTAATTCTCCCATATTTCCTGTACAGCAAATAAATAAATAAATCGTATAAAGTAGAGCTGGGCGATATAAGATTTTTTCATATCACGATATGTTTTTTTCATTTCAGGCGATAACGATATCTATCACGATATAAGCCAAATAACTATATTTGTAAGATTTAAATGTGCCGTTGCTCACAAGTAAAATGTGAAATAATCAGCAGCTTGTTTTTATTTAAATATTTATTTCCCATAATAAGTTCAACAGGGTAGATGTACTTAAGGGACATGAGACTTTTTCAGATAAATAAAGGCAAATATTGCAAACTACACAAAAGGCAGCCGCTAAAGCGTTTAAGTTTCAAAATAGAACAAACGAAACAGACTACTAAATTGTCAATTCCACTTAGAAACAAAATATTAATTCTAAAAATAAATCTTAGTTTGTTTTACAGAAGAACAGACAAAATTGACTAACTTTTGTCAATATCAAATAAACTGAGAACTAAAAGGAAATTCTCAATCTCTCCTTGTTGTATAGCTTAGCTTTTCAAACAGTTTTAACAGTTACTTTAGTCTGACAAAAGCCGAATGACGAATTAGCGCTTCCAGTCAGAGACTGAGGCTACGTCCACATGTACACGGGTATTTTTGAAAACGGAGATTTTCCGTTTTCGTTTTAAAAAATAATCCCGTCCACACATAAAGGGAGAAATGAAGGAAAACGCTGCTATGAACATGCCAAAGCAGCAGGTGGAGCTAGATTCCTAACCGTGCAGAAATGTTGGCCAATCAGAAGTCTAGAAGCCTCGGTGGGAAAAAGTAAACAAAGCTGGGGCATAGAAGCAGAACCGAGTCGTATGTGTGGAGGGACAGTAACTGTATGTGTATATGTAAGCATTTAAACACTGCAGAGAGTAGAATTAACAGTAACAGTATTGTAGAAATTCATTTCACCGAAACAATAACGTGGCGCACAAAAAATCTTTGAATCTTTATATTGAATATTTGAATATTCAAAAACCTCAATAATATCCACCCATCCATTCTCTTCTACTTGTCCTTATCGGGGTTGTGAGGGGGAGATCCAGGGCTCACCTCAACAATATGCCCAACTAAAGCTGGATTCAGACCAAAACATCCCTTGTTGTGTTGTAATAGTCTGTGAAAAAGATAATATAAATGCATTTTACGTACTTTCTTTACTTACTTGAATATGTGCTAGAGAAATAAGAGTAGCCAAAGAGTCCTCACAAAGGTAACCACACACACACGCACGCACGCACGCACACACACACACACACACACACACACGCACGCACGCACGCACACACACTGTCCTTTGAAATGACAGTTATTGACCGATACGGGCACTGCAATTAAAGGTTAAATACATTTTCAATTTTAAACATCAGTTGTCACGTTATTGAAGTGGTTTTATTAAAGCTTGGAGAGATTATGCATTTCTATCAATTACCCAGGAGATGCTTCTGTCATTCATTTCTCATTCTAACATGTGGTCAAGAAGACTGAATTAGTCTTAAGTTATGTTGCTAGTGGCACTTTAAAGTCATATTGGATCATTTGGAGGTCCAGGCTTTTATTATCAGTTAGTCATTTCCTTATAGTGTACAACTGAAGCTCTGTCACTTTCTTAATGTGACTTTCTGGCACATTAAAAGTAAAATAAACTGAATTCCTCATAGTACTGACCAAACCTGAAACTGACAACCAGCTTGTCTATACATTTACTTTTTATGCTTCATACTTGTACCCAATTACATTAAGTGTAAAGTAATGTTTATTTATTAAACTGAATTTTCTTAACAGAATGAATTACTAGATGCATTTGAAATTTAAACAGGGTCATATGCAGAATATATGAAGCGCTCCTGAAATATTATGTAACATTTTGTTACACATTATATTTTATATATAAGCAATTTAAACTGTTGTAAAGATGACATGTCATGGTTCCAGCTGTTTAAATGTGTAAATTTCTGTACTTCATTTAAATGCAGTGGAGTCATTTACAGCTTCAAGATGCTATTTAAGTCACAGGACTAAAAACCTAGCAAGCCATATGTCTTATGTTTCACTGTTATAGTGTTCTTTGACATGAGTACTCTGATCCGCCATGGCAATATAGGCTCTCAAAAACTATCTATTGTCTTTTATAAACCTATAAATTTCACATTAGGGGGTTCGAGAAAGGGTGGTGGTGTCATAAGTTGCAAGTTTAACAGTAAGGAGACCCTGAAGAGCACTTACTCATCTTGGTTATGTTTAGGCATCGTAATTAGGTGAAAACTGCATGGTTAGGATTAGGAAAAGATCATAAAGGCATGGATGAGAAAAGACACCCTGTAAGTTCTTTTTCTTTAGTTTTTGTGTTTGTTGTTTTTTTGTTTGTTTTTTTACAAAACACCATTAATCAATCCCCAAAGGATGTGATAATACATAAAAGAAGCTTAGTAGTTTGTTACCCTGTCAAGGATTAAAAACTGTAAAATCTTTATAATCCTTTAACATGCTAAACAACATTTCTTTCCAAGTGCTTCAATCCAGTTGCTGGTTGTAAAGATAAAGAAATGTGATTTGTCTGAGGAGTAAAAGCAATGTATTCAGCATTGATGCACTGAAGAGCAGTGTGTGAGTAATGTAAATTCCAGTTTTGGATGACTGGGAACACAGAGTTGAATAATCCCTCACTGAGCATTTCATGGATGACCTTTCCGGTCTTCAGCATGAACGGCGGTAATGTGAAATGCAGATGGAAAAGAGGTTCAGCAGGGGGTGAGCAGCGCCCTGTAGCTTTGATTCCTCCTAGGCTGCTATGAATCTCCAATGAATTTTTGAGATCACAAGAGATGTGCTTGATTTGATAACAGTAGCATCAATAAGTGATATCAAACCAATGCTGCTGAATTCTTCAGGGACACTTTTAAAAAGGCCTAATGTTTAAACTCTGCCAGCCTTAAAATCTTCATCTACAAGGGCTAAGGAAAAAAATGTCCATACAGTAAACTAGGCTGGTTTCAGAGGCTTTGACAAGGTGACTCATAAAAGGGGTGTTACATATAGAGAGCAAGACACGCTGGGGCAGTCTGGAAACTCAATCCTCTTTTTCTCTGGTGCTGATAGATATGCTGCAGTCTGTGATGGTGCCTCGTAAATATGTCATTTACCCAAATCAAAGACAGAAATGTTCCTGTTGTATTTACTGGTAGTCTGAAGGTCTTTCTGAGTGCATGACTGTCAGGAACATAAGAATTTACCAGGAGATGTAAAGATCACAAATGAAGTGAAAATCATTTACTTGTCTGGAGTTTTAGTTTTTTTTTAACAGCCATTAAATGACTCCTTCATGGGAGGGTTTTTTACATCTCATCCAAAAGTCTCTCATTATGTCCTGTACAGTCCTTTATGATCTTGGGCATGTTTCCCATAAGGCCTCATCTGTCTGTCCTGGTGTGACAGAGGGGCCCGGCCTCCTCTCATTCCTGTCCAACAGCTTCATCACTCACCTCTGACTGCTGCTTTCTCCACATCAAAACAATGCCGTGCCAGAGTGAATTAGTATGTCCTTCACCTTGGGTGGAACCCTGTCATTACTTTGCCAAGACTCAAGTGAAGAAGGTATGATTTAGCACACGCTAAAAAGCGCAACATTGGTATATCTTCAAAGGCTCCAGGCACTGAAAGACATTAGGTTTATGGCTATCTTTCCACTCCCTCAAGATTTAGTAAAAGAAAATGTAAGGACAGTTTTGAACCAAGCACTTTAAATATACACTTTACAGTGTCCTTAGCACTGCTGAATTGACCACAGGTGCATTGGTTATATTTATAAAGTAGTTAAAGTCATCACAGTATTCTATAGATACACTGAAGTCTCGCAAACTATGGTCAGATGAGTACAAACTGAAATTTAATGAAGTTTAACATGAAAATTGTTTTCACTCCAGCCAGGAAATTAAGTATTGGAAAAGTTTTTACGCTTGATTTGATTGAAATCAAATATACATTTTCTCTAATTTTATTTTCAATATGTGTCAGAACAATATAGGGGCAATAAAACAGACTTTAATAATCCATATTTAGCATGCATAGATTTGATATGAATGACTTTAAATTAATAAAATTAAAAGAGAGCAAGAAATAAATTAAATAAAATTTAAAAAAAGAAGAGGGTTCAGGCTATACTACAAAAGGAAGATGGCCATACTAAATGTGATTTTCAAGCACCTGTACAAACTGTTGCCTTATTTATGAATGCAATATCAATACTGTAAACTGTATTATTAATGCAATGGTAATGATGATGATTATGAACCATAGCAGTAAAATATTTCTCTAATCCCCACACTGTATTTCCACTTTTGTCATTTTCTTGGCAAAACATACCATAACATCTTTGCACACCAATTTGAAGAGTGGGCTACAAGCTAAAATGTTTAAATAGTTATGGATAAACTGCTGGGCTGCATAAAGTCCCATTATAGCATACTCTATCGTTGCTGCAAAAGCTTTCTGAAGTGCCGAGACTGCCAAAACAAATTGTTTCTAAAATCTTTTAAAATCTAAATAAAATCAGAAGTATCAAAGTGCATGACAAACTTTGTGCTCCTGCCAAAGCTTTTGGCCATGACTTTGTTAGAGGTCCCCTTGGTGAATGTGGAGGTGCTTCAGCTAGTTTTTTCTTTCTGAAATATACATTTAAGGACTTCACTGTCAGATCTCAGTATGTGCTGCAGAGCTTGTACAACGTGGCATGGGTTTTCATGTGCCAGGCAAACACATGCATACTGAATTCTGAAAGTGTACACACATGTGTACATTACATTATTACAATAAGCAGTTTAGGTATCAGTTAAGGTGTCATGGCTACCTCCTTTACAATGCTACTTTGACAACCTTGCTGCTGAACACCAACTGTTCTAAAGGACCTTGCAGCTGAGCAAAAAGACTGCCGTGTCCTGTGTGATGTGGATCGATAGTACACCCCAGTGAAGCACACCTCCTTTACAGCTGCTGAACTTGAGCTAGAAGGGTTAAAGGAATGAGGTAGAGCAAGGGCAGGTGTGGATGCAGACAGAATCTTTGATGAAGATGAGAAGCAGGGTGTGGATCAAAGATAAAGAAACCTAAAGGCTCTGACCGAGAGGGAAGACAGTCTACATCCTCACAGGTTTTGGGAGAGGGAGAGAGGAATGGATATCAGAATGGTCCATGAGAAATGGTAGTAAGTCAAAAAGAAGGCAGGAATAAAAAATAAAAAGGAAGCTGCATTCACATTTCAGCTGGGTTTGTTTTGGAAAGCATGGATGGGGTTGGTCTATCTACAGGAGTCAACAAAACAGAAAGAACATAATGTAAAGCATTTAAAATAGTGGTGAATAAAATAAAAACTTTCATGGGTAAAAACTGATGAGACTGAAACAGAATAATTGTTCTTTATAAAAATATGCAAAAAAAACCTGTGAAACCAGTGAACTGAGGTTAATGGTGATGTATGGAGAAAAATACTGCACTATGTAGATCTTTCACATCTTCTAAAAGCCCCACTGAGGTCACTTCAGAAGACTTAAATGTGTTTTCATATTTTCAACCATGATAGAAGGCCAGGCCTGTGGCATTTTGGGTCACTTGTGGATGCTTTGTTAGGAATAACCAAGAGCTGTGCAGCTGTTAGTGGGAAAATGGAAAAGTTGAAGCAGGGCTTTGAGAAGAAGAAGTGATGAAAGTGGAGGTTGGTTGCAATAATTGACCTGGAGCAGATTTTCACGCTGTGCTGTTTGCATGCTTTGTCAGAAAAGACAATGGAAACTACCAGAGGCAACGCATGCCTATAAATAAGGCAGGAAGTATAGAAAGTAATATTGACAAGGGAAGAGGCTGTGTAGGAGTCCATTAGTCTCATAAAAAATGAAGGCAGGCATTAGTGGTCAGGCTGAGAAAACAACCCTGAAGTTGAACAATCACAGTTTTGTGTCCTCCTCAAGACAATGCATGCAAAGTCAGTGACCTGAACTGAATTCTCTAAGCTTCTTCTCTTTTCTTAGTAGTTGTTAATGGAAATAAAAGTAGCTAAGATGCATTGACTGTTGTTTCCGTACTATATACTGTATCCTCTATAGCCCTCTTCTAAGGCTCACAACTTAGAAACACATTCCTGAAAAAGTGTTTTATTTCCCCATGGGCACACTGTAGGGAAGTTATATTTGGTACAAAGTTTACATTGCAGTCCCCCCATTGCACACGGAAGACTGCAATAGAGCAAACAAATATCCAATTTAACTGTCATTACAATCAATCATGCAGATGCTCCAAATTGCCAAATGAGACCTTTTGCAATGTGATCAGTGGCGTTTGTTAAAGGACATGAAGGATATGAATATAGTGCTTGATGAGCTTTCAGTCATGTCTAACTCAAAGAAGGGTTGAAAAGCGTTCTGAATACTCAAAAGTGCATTCAGAACACTAAGTTGTGTATCTCACTCTGAATCTCAGCACAAGCCTCTTTTAATTTACCCCAAATAAGCAGTTTTTAAACTCAGCATTGAAAATTCAAAGAGCAATTTCCCAGCCTCCACCAAAAAAGTGTTTTTTAAAGAGAGCAAAGAACAGCAACAGACTATACATATTCACAAACATTCTTACATTTTATGAGAATAGCCACACCTTCTTCTGTCATCTACTCTGGCTCTAGCGCCCTTTCTGCCAGAGCGATGGTGGCTGAGACGCAGCTGAGCGGATGTGTAAGTGCTTGGCTTAAAAGAGGACATGTTGGCTGCATTTAATCTTCAGCTACTCTTTCTATAGTTAGGTAGGAGTCAGACCATGTTTCTTTTTAGCTGAAAAACATTACACCCAGGTAACCTGCAGTGTTGAAAACGTGTTTTCCGACAATGTTTGCTACCTTACAATCCGTCCTGCTCTGTAGTAAAACCAGCAACATTTCATTGTCCTGTTGCTCCCATTGAAATGTATATGACCTATTTAAAATCTAAAACTTAAAATTGTCCATAGCCCGCTGTTGTTACCACTGTCCTGTTAGAAATGGATACTAACTAGCTAACTTACTGAATGCCCATTAACCTTATAACTCCTGGTGTGTGTGTGTGTGTGTGTGTGTGTGTGTGTGTGTGTGTGTGTGTGTGTGTGTGTACAGAGAGACAGCCAGGTTCATAATGGATATAAGTACGTTTTTTCAAAAAAAGGAGCCACATTCAGGTAAAAGTGTAAAATCAAATGAATATAATCAAATGAATCAAATCAAATTTGGTCACCTCAAACAAGGAAAATCTCTGGCTCTCACAGACCTGTAACGTCTTCTGTAAGAAGCTTTTCTGTCCCCCACTCGTTACCTGTATGAATGGCACCTGTTTGAACTCATCATCTGTATAAAAGACACCTGTCCACAGCCTCAAACAGTCAGACTCCAAACTCCGCCATGGCCAAGACCAAACAGCTTTCGAAGGACACCAGGAAAAGTATTGTAGACCTGCACCAGACTGGGAAGAGTGAATCTACAATAGGCAAGCAGCTTGGTGTGAAAAAATCAACTGTGGGAGCAATCATCAGAAAATGGAAGACATACAAGACCACTGATAATCTCCCTCGATCTGGGGCTCCACGCAAGATCTCATCCCGTGGGGTCAAAATGATCATGAGAACGGTGAGCAAAGATCCCAGAACCACACGGGGGGACCTGGTGAATGACCTGCAGAGAGCTGGGACCAAAGTAAGAAAGGTCACCATCAGTAACACACTACAACGGCAGGGAATCAAATCCCGCAGTGCCAGACGTGTTCCGCTGCTGAAGCCAGTGCATGTCCAGGCCCGTCTGAAGTTTGCCAGAGAGCACAGCAGAGGATTGGGAGAATGTCACGTGGTCAGATGAAACCAAAGTAGAACTTTTTGGTATAAACTCAACTTGTCGTGTTTGGAGGAAGAAGAATACTGAGTTGCATCCCAAGAACACCATACCTACTGTGAAGCATGGGGGTGGAAACATCATGCTATGGGGCTGTTTTCCTGCCAAGGGGACAGGACGACTGATCCGTGTTAAGGAGAGAATGAATGGGGCCATGTATCGTGAGATTTTGAGCCAAAACCTCCTTCCATCAGTGAGAACTTTGAAGATGAAACGAGGCTGGGTCTTCCAACATGACAATGATCCAAAACACACCGCCCGGGCAACAAAGGAGTGGCTCTGTAAGAAGCATTTGAAAGTCCTGGAGTGGCCTAGCCAGTCTCCAGACCTCAACCCCATAGAAAATCTGTGGCGGGAGTTGAAAGTTCGTGTTGCTCGGCAACAGCCCCAAAACATCACTGCTCTCGAGAAGATCTGCATGGAGGAATGGGCCAAAATACCAGCTACTGTGTGTGCAAACCTGGTAAAGACCTATAGTAAACGTTTGACCTCTGTTATTGCCAACAAAGGTTATGTTACAAAGTATTGAGTTGTATTTTTGTTATTGACCAAATACTTATTTTCCACCCTGATTTACGAATAAATTCTTTACAAATCCTACCATGTGGATTCATGGATTTTTTTTTCACATTCTGTCTCTCACAGTTGAAGTGTACCTCTGGTGCAAATTACTGACCTCTGTCATCATTTTAGGTGGGGGAACTTGCACAATCAGTGGCTGACTAAATACTTTTTTGCCCCACTGTATTTTATCTTATTCTTTCCCAGTTAAATTTACCCTTCATTCTAATTTGTGTTGTACAGTTATTTCATTTTTAACTTTAATTTTTATATTTTATTTTATTCCTTCCTAGTTAAATTTACCCTTTTTAATTTTCATAATTATTTCCTATCTTATTCATAGCCTTTTCTTTTTTTCTTTAGGTCACGAGCAGTTGTCTAAGCATTTCACTGCATATCGTACTGTATATGACTGTGTACGTGACAAATAAAATTTGAATTTGAACATCACTTTCACAACAGCATCTATTTTCATTCAAAGGCTTTATGGCTTTTCCTATAATACCTGGGGGGCCAGTCTCTAGTCAAAATGCCCGGGCCAATTTTTTGTCCCAGTCCAGCCCTGCTGAAAGGTCAGGTAATTTAAGAGATTTCCTGATTTGATTTAATATCTTTGGAGAGTGTTTAACAACAAAATTACAACTGATCCATTTGTTAGAGGAACTGGTGTCAGAAAACAATAAGGCCGGTAATGAGGTTTCAAATACTGTTGTTGACTGAAGCCAGAGCGGGAGATTGTCATAACGGTGGTCAATAGGCAGACCCCACTGCCAGTGTAATAGAGCTCTTGAGTTTGCAGCCCAGTAATAGTGTCTAAACACAGGGAGACCCAGCCCCCACTGGAAGTACTTTTTTGAAGATGAGCTTTGGATATCTGAGGGGGTTTTCCTGCCCAGATAAATGAGAGAATTAATGAATCATGCTGCTTAAAAAAATTAAGTGGCAAGTAAATAGGGAGGTTTTGAAAAAGATATAGAAATTGTGGCAGAGATACCATTCTAAATGCATTTATTCGACCAAAGACAAAGGGAGCAGTTTCCATTTTCTAATATCCTCTTTGAGCTTATCCAGCATTTCCAAGAAGTTCAATTTATAAAGAAGTTTTGGATTTTTAGGAATCTTAAGGCCAAGATTGGTAAAGGATGTAGTCACTAATTTAAATGCGAGTGAGCTGAGAAACTTTGGGCACAAATTATCTGTTATCGGCATGAGCTCAGATTTGTCCCAATTAATCTTTCCCAAAGTGTTTAATGCAATTTAAAATGTTAGGAAGTGAAATTTCTGGTTTGGAAAGACAGATCAATAAATCATCTGCATACATATTAACAAGACTTTCAACATTTGCAAATTTGACTCCCTGTATGCCTGGGTGGTTTCTTATATTAATAGCAAGGGGCTCCAGAGCTATGTCAAAAAGAAGAGGTGAGAGAGGGATTTATCTGCATTAGTGAGGATGCAGGACACCGGACACAGATAAATCATTTTAACCCAATCCATGAAATATTCCCCGAAACCAAATCGTTTAAGGGTCTCAACTATATAGGGCCATTCAATCTGATCAAATGCTTTTTGGGCATCAAGAGAGAGCACAAATATTTTTGCCTCTTTTCCATAACTTGAATAAATTGTATTTAATAATAAACGAATGTTATTAAATGACCATCTACCAGGAATAAATCCTGTTTGGTTGGGGTGTATAATTGTTGAAATGTGTTTGTTTAATCTTGTAGCTAAGACTTTGGTTATGATTTTATGACCACAATCTAATAGAGCAATGGGTCTATAATTTGCTGGGTCACCTTCCTCCTTTCCAATTTTATGAAGCAAGCAGATATTTGCATCATAAAGTGAAGTTGGTAACCTTTAATTTTTAACTGAGTCCTTTACCATTCTAAGCATGAGAGGAATAATTTTGTTTTGAAAATTTTTATAGAATACATTACCAAATCCGTCTGGGCCAGCTGTCTTTCCAAGCAGTAGGGTCTGAATTGCTCTTAAAAGATGGTTTTCAGAGATAGGGGATTCAATTTCGTCTCTCAGGGCTCCATCTAGTTGAGGAATAGATAATTGGTCGAAGAAATTGCAGAAATCGCTTTGAGAAGGTTTAATTTTACTAGAATGCAAGTTTTTATAGAATTTGGCGAAACAAGTGTTAATTTCCTTTGGGTTGGTGCTTACTTTACCGGACTTCATATTCACTTTTTGGATTCCTCGTTTTGCTTGTTCTCCTCTAAGTTGGTTTGCCAACAGTTTTTCTGGTTTATCTCCAAATTCAAAATGTCTCTGTTTGAGCTTCAAAAGAAAATTGCTAATGCGTTTATTTAAAATTGTGTTTCAAGATCTGATTTAAGTCAGTTTGCAACAAGGAAGATCTATATACTTCTTCCAGTTCAGGAAGCTTTGTTTCTATTTCTTTGAGCCTTTACTTGAATAGTTTTTTCTTGGAAGATTCAAAGGAAGAAATGTGGCTTCTCATTACGGCCTTGAAAGTCTCCCATAGAATAGAATCCGAAACTTCCCCATTATCATTAGTAGCAAGAAACATATCAATATTTGCACTAAGATTGTACGTACACTCTTGATCGTTCAGAAGGGAAGGGTTAAAACGCCAATTATAATTCTTGGTCAAAATGTTTTTGAAGACCATTGAAACTGGGCTATGATCAGATATTACAATATTATTGTAATTTGAATCAACAACCATGGGCAGAAGCTCAGAGGATATCAAGAAATAATCAATTCTAGTATAAGTTTTGTGGACGTGAGAGAAAAATGAATAGGCCCTCTCAGTGGGGTGTTGTAAGCGCCAGCTATCAATTAAATTTCTGGTCTTGACTAAGTCATTCAGAGTCTGCACTGACATAATATTTCGAGGGGCTTTTGTGGATAGTCTGTCCAGAAAAGTGTCAAGATAGCAATTAAAGTCACCACCAATAATAAAGTTGGAGGCAACTGTTGGTATTAAGTTGAAAACTTTCTTAACAAAATCAGGATTGTCAATATTTGGAACATAGATGTTAAGCAAAATTATCGGTAGTAAGTTAATTTGACCGGTGACTATGAGGTATCTGCCATATGGGTCAGCAATCACAGAGTCTGAACAAAATGAGACATTCTTTTTAAAGAGAATCGCAACTCCTCTGGCCTTACTGGTAAAAGGAGCTTGAGATATCCATTTTTTTGTAATCTTCGTTGGTAATTAATATTTATATGAGTTTCCTGAAGGAATATTATGTTCGGTTTAAGTGATTTGAGATGCGAGAAAACTTTACCGCTTTTAGTTACATTTACAAAAAAAAACAAAAAAACAACACACTTGAACACACTGAAACAAACCCATATGGAAAAGATATATATATATATAAATCTCATAAAGTTTGTATCTGTCTTGTGTGAAACTTGTATGAAAAGCATATAAGAGTGAAAACAGATATAAGATCCCTTGAAAAATTATATAATGAAACTTGTATGTTTTGGATACTTACTAAAACAATGTATGAAAGTAATGAGAAAGTGGCCACTTTCATGAGTAAATCATGTAAGCCTTATATGATTTACTCATGAAAGTGGCCATTTTCATGAGTAATCACATATAAGTTTTTACTATTTCTTTTCCATATGGGAACCCACAAGCACCCCCCCACTCCCCGTCCTCCCCCCACCCCCACATGAAGCACTTCTGAAATGAAGTACTGGCGTCCCTCTCGGCCCAAAGCCACTGGGCACACAGCCTTCAACACGTTCCTCCATAGAGTGTCCAATTCAACCAGAAAACACTGTGCTGAACTCTGTGCTCAAATGAACTAATAAGTGAAAACTTCAGTATGCCGGTCTCCCAAGACATTAAAAAGTAAAAATGGTAAATGGCCTGTATTTGTATAGTGCTTTACTAGTCCCTAAGGACCCCAAAGCACTTTACACAACCAGTCATCCACCCATTCACACACTGGTGATGGCAAGCTACATTGTAGCCACAGCCACCCTGGGGTGCACTGACAGAGGCGAGGCTGCCACCGGGTCCTCTGACCACCACCAGTAGGCAACGGGTGAAGTGTCTTGCCCAAGGACACAACGACCGAGACTGTCCAAGCTGGGGCTCGAACCGGCAACCTTCCGATTACAAGGCGAACTCTCAACTCTTGAGCCACGATCGCCCCCATGATTGTATTTAAGTATTTTACAAAGGAGGCATAAAGCATACAGCTCTACTCCAAACTGTTCAGCTCAGAGTTTATAAACATGAGCACCTCATCCAGTGTAGAAAAGACCTTCAGGTGTCCATTATGTTTCACCTGGAGTCTAGCTGGATACCAAAGGCTGTGTTCCACTTTTTTCACCCGCAGCACCTTCAACACCTCATTAAAGTCACGACGCTGCTGCCTCACCTCCGGTGTATAATCCAGGAAGTCTTGGTGTCGCGCCTCCCGCCGGTGGAGGTCTCAGCAAGTGGTGTCCTCGGTCGATGATAACCAGAGACTTGAATGTTCCTCCCCTAGAAGCTTAAGATCAAATCTTGGATAAATTCAGCCAGTCTGGGTCCCTCTGCTTTCTCAGGAATGCCGATAATCATGATCTTGTTTCAGCGCGAGTGACCCTCGAGGTCATCCACTTTTAATTTCAATTCTTTATTCTTGCTCTTCAAGTTGGAAACTACTTTGTCCATGCGGGACAGGCGATTTTCCTAATCTAGAGCCAGCTCTTCCATAGATTTCACTTTCTCCAGCAGCTCTTTTTGGGATTCCTGTACTGTTTGAAGAGTATGCTCCAAATTGTCAAACCTTTAGTTTATGTGACGGAGGATTTTGTTGGAGATCTTCTCCCATATTTGTGGCAGCTCTTCAGTATCGTTGTCACCTCTGTCTTCGGGGGAGCCAATGCTAACCATAGGGTTAGCCACGGTGCTAACAGCGTTAGCCAAAGTCGTGGTTCGTAGTGAAGAGTTAATCTGTTCACCAGGTTTTCTGGGCATCTTTTGTTGTATTCGGTGTAGGCTTCAATAGCTGGCTTGTTGAGAGAAAAGTTAATTAAGAGACCGTTAAGATAAATTTTTGAGTTTGGCACAGAGGAGCGTCAGGAAACATGTCTATTCCATGTGCTGCTCCGGAAGTGACCGGAAGTAAGAGCTCTTTTAACAGGAAAAAACCTCCAGCAGAACCAGGCTCAGGGAGAGGTGTCCATCTGCTGCAGCTGGTCAGGGCAAAGGAATGGGTGTGTGATATAATTTTTTTTTCAAAAGCGGCTTGCATGGGTAAGCCTTTATTGAAGAAAAGCCAATTAGAAAAGCAAATAAAATAAAACAGCACTGTTTTTACACACAAATATAATTATTTTATTCCCTAATTGCAATGGTAATTTCATGAATATGAAATATATAATATTTCACAAAATAAATGAGAGAGCCCGAATATTAACACAAAATCTAGAAGAAAAAAATATTACATAAGAGGTATATAGAGTGATTATGGTCATCTCCTCTTTACAGAAATTCTCTAGATACTTTAGGTTTTTTGGTTGCCATTTATCCACTTGAAGCTTCAGCTTTCTCCACAGATTTTTTATATATTACTGAGGTTTGGAGACTGGCTAGTCAAATCTATTAGCTTAATTTGCTTCCTCTTTAGCCACTCCTTGTTGTCTTGGCAGTATGTTTTGGGTCATTGTCATACTGGAAGACCCAGCTTCAGTGCTCTGATTGGGGAAAAAGGGTTCTTGTCCAAGAGTTTAAAGTATGGCCTCTTCTATTGGCTCATCCATACAGTGAAGTCATCCTGTACCCTTTCCAGAAATAATTCCCCAAGCATAATGTTGCCAATGGCCAACAGCATTTGGGGGATTCACCCTGTTAGTGCAAACATACCATTTTAAGCCTTACAAATTGTAATATTATTGCTTTTTTCATAGACTCATGTGTGAAATTATGTGTAAATGTGTGAAATGTTTTGGGAGGTCACGGTGGTCTGTTCTCAGGATTACCATGTATTTGGCATTGCCTTATTCTCCCAGATGTTCTTTTAGTATTGCTCATTTTCTGCCCTCTGGATATGCCCATGTTATTTCCTTGCATCTCGTCTTTAATCACCCATTTGGATGTGAATGGATGAATAAGGCAATTTGAATGCTTAGATTGGACAAGAAGCAGTCCATTTACCATTCCAACGTGCATCAGTGAGCCTTGGCCACCCATGACCCTGTCACTGGTTCACCACTGTTCATGCCTGTGGTGGGGTGCGTTTGGTGGCTTGGCTGCAGGGAGTGGAGCAGCGGGTCCAGATTGTGGAGTCCATTGGTGCTGCTTTCTGGAGGGACAGATGGGACCAGAGGACCGTCCCTTCGCGTTTGCAAGGGGGCTGCACAACACCGTGGCAAGGTGGCTGCAGGAGGTGCGGCTGCTGAACATGATGGTGCTCATGGGGGGGCTCAGGGCTAGGACGATGGAGTGGGTCTGCTGTTGCTGGCTGGTGAGTCTCGAGGCTGCATTGACGCTGGCTGACGACCACCTGGCAACCCGACTGGAACACCCGTGGGAACAGCCATGGCCAGCAGCGAGGGACCGATTGGTCCTGGCCCCACTAAGGAGGGTCTTGGGAGGAGGAGGAGCGGGACCTTCCCGGGAGACCCCACCGGTTCCACCGGTAATTCACTCCACGGAAAATTTTCCACTGAAGCAGTCTCGTGATGATACCCTACGCTCAACCTTTGACCAGGTGATGAGTATTGTTGGTCAGATGGTGCACCCTGAAGCAGCACTGATGTTTCCTCATTTTGTATTGATTAGGGACAGATTGTGTTGAGTGAGCCATGACACCAGTTCTTGGTCCCTAAAAGCTGCTGGGAAATGATTTTCCAGGGGGCTCATTACAACCCAATGGTCATTCACGTGGGGTATGACTAAACTCTGGATAGAATAATGACCCGATTTTATTGGCCGAGCATCCGGGCAAATGTGTGCCCAGAGGGTCAGCTGTTTAACCAGCTGGCCATTCCAAAAGCACCATTTGTTAGGAGGTGGTGGGTAGTTGTATTGTTGTTTTTTGGGTTTTGTTTCCCTTTCTGGCATAGGTAGGCGGGGCGGGGCTTGATAGCATTCCGGCACACCTGCGGCGCATCGGACGTCATCAGTGAGCGCTTTTATGGAGCTGAGTCACGGACGTATGGTGTCGGAGTATTGTCGCTGTCATAAGTGGTAACGTGTTGGTGCAAGCTGAATCTGTTGATTCCACGCTATTGAGCTGCATGTTTTGAGGATCCATCTCCTGCCTGCTTCTCCTTTTTACTAGCCTGTCCCGCTGCCTGCTCGCCTGCCTAGTTTTCTTTGTGTCAGGCGTTGTGTGGAGGCGAGGAAGAAGGAACCCAAACGCAGGACTGGCAGGTAGGTGAAGGTTTATTATAGGGAGTGGGTGAACAGAGGGTGAACGGACACTGACTGGCTGGACAACTGAACGGCTGACTGAACTGAGGGAACACACGGGAAGGACAACGTAACATCAATGACACGACAGTGAACAGGTAGAAACAGAGTGCTTAAAAACACAGACTGATGAGGATGATAATGAGAGACCGGTGGGTACACAGCTGAACATAATCTGGCTAATGACACAAGACGAGCTGACACAGGAAAAGCAGGAAGTGAGCACATGGAAGTGGCAAAATAAACTGAACATGAACAAAACTGAAAACACTGGGTCACCGACCCAGGAACCCTGACAGTACCCCCCCCCCCCCCCCCCCCCCCCTCCAATGGCCAAAAGAGCAAAAAAAACAGAACAGGGTGGGCGGAAGGGGCCCAGGACGGAGGGACGGAGTCCACACCGAGACAGCACCGGTGGGCGGCCACGTGGTCCGCGGCCGAGACGAGACAGTTCAGGCGGGTGGCCATGTGGTCCAGAACATGGCTGACGCGACGACGCGGCAGCAGCAGGACCAGGCGAAGCAGAAGCTGAAGCCGAGGCCGGACCAGGCGAAGCAGAAGCTGAGGCCGAGGCCGGATCAGACGAGGCAGAAGCTGAGGCCGAAGCCGGACCAGGCGAAGCAGAAGCTGAGGCCGAGGCCGGACCAGGCGAGGCAGACGCTGAGGCCGAGGCCGGACCAGGCGAGGCGGAAGCCTCTGGCTGGAGACAGGCAGGGCCAGTGGGCGTGGAAGCCTCTGGCTGGAGACAGGCAGGGCCAGTGGGCGCGGAAGCCTCTGGCTGGAGACAGGCAGGGCCAGTAGGCGCGGAAGCCCCTGGCTGAGGAGCGGCCGGGCCAGCGGGTGCGGAAACCCCTGGCTGAGGAGCGGCCGGGCCAGCAGGTGCGGAAACCCCTGGCTGAGAAGCAGGAGAGCTCACAGCTGGCTCTGGGTGCTGTGGCTGCCGGTCCGGGAACTGAACAGGATGGTAGACGGGCGACTGGGAGACAGGAGGCGACTGGACTACAGACTGAGCAGGAGCAGACTGGACTGACTGGACTACAGACTGGACCGGAGCAGACTGGACTGACTGGACTACAGACTGGACCGGGGCAGACTGGACTGACTGGACTACAGACTGGACTGGAGGAGACTGGAGGACAGGAGACGGAAGTACAGGGGGCTGGAGTGAAGGCTGAACAGCAGGTGAGGGAACTGACTGGAGTGGAAGCTGAACAGCAGGTGAGGCTGACGACGGAGTTGAGGTTGGTGTGGCTAATGGCTGAGCTACAGATTGAGCTAATGAGGGAGATAAAGCTACAGCCTGAGCTAGTAAGGCCGGTGCCTGAGCAGGGGACACTTCAGCTAATCTAACTAGGGATAGTGCGAGGGCGTGAAAGGCTGGGTCAGGAGGTGGATGGAGTGGTGACGTAGCAGGTGAACCGGTTAGCTCTTCCAAGCCTCTAGGGAGGTCAGGCTGGGTTCTGGCTGCCCTCAGCCTGGGCGCTGGGACAGGCACGGAAGGTGGCTGGACACCAGTCACCCCCACCTGAGAAACAGAAGCGGGTGTGGAGGTAGACTGGGTCGAAGCTGCCCTCCTCCTGGGAGCTGGCACTGGTGTGGGTGTAGACTGAGCCCCCGTGCTGGTGGGAAATGGCTGAATAATGGGTGTGGAAATAGTGACGGTGTGTGTGTTACTGGCAGATTTATTGGAGATTGTTCTGGTTTTCCTGCCACCACTATCTACAGTCTTTGGGAGAGCAGAGCAGAACAAATCTTCCCAGTCCACAGAATCCTCCAGGAGGGAAACATCCCACGAATCAGAGATGGGGTTATTGTGCGTTTTGAGTGAATAATCAGATGGTGAGTGCGAAAAACAGTCACTGGAGCTCACCATCGGGAGTGGTTGAAAGTAGTCTGTTTTATGGCGGCGTGTGCGCCGCTTTCTCCGGGAAGAGGAAGCGGCCGGGGTAAACAGCAGAGCCTCTGGCGCGGTAGCCTCCGTTGAGCCGAGGTGGGAGGCGTAGCCGTTGTGCCGTGGCGATGGTGGAGGTCCGGCGAATGAGGCGGCTGGCGGGCGAGCGAGGAGCGGAGCGGTGGGAGAGCGAGCAGCCGAAGCTTGGCCTGTGACGCCCACTCTCCGCGGCGAATGCTCCGATGCAGGTGAGGCAGCAGGTGGAGGACCGCGGCGTCTCCGAGGCCCGCCCAGAGCCAGGCGAGTCCCCTCAAAGACGTGCTCCCTCTCTGAGAAGAGCCGCTGTTTCCCCCTGAGCTTCTCCGCCCAAATGGAGAGCGCTACCTCCTGCCACTCGTAGAGGTCCGAGTCCGCTGGGTTCCAATCGTGTCTTCGTGGCACGGGTCGTGTCATTCTGTGTGGAGGCGAGGAAGAAGGAACCCAAACGCAGGACTGGCAGGTAGGTGAAGGTTTATTATAGGGAGTAGAAACAGAGTGCTTAAAAACACAGTCTGATGAGGATGATAATGAGAGACCGGTGAGTACACAGCTGAACATAATCTGGCTAATGACACAAGACGAGCTGACACAGGAAAAGCAGGAAGTGAGCACATGGAAGTGGCAAAATAAACTGAACATGAACAAAACTGAAAACACTGGGTCACCGACCCAGGAACCCTGACACTTTGTGTTGGCTTCTTTGGATCCGTGACGGAGAGTTACTTCATACCAGTCTGTGACCACCGCTACAGCTGTAGTTCTGTGTTTCAAGTAAGCTCTCCAACTCTCCCCGTCCACTTTAGTTTAACTCTCGGCTCTTCTTGCACATTTTTACCTGTCACTGTATATAGCCCCTTCCCTTGTAAATATTTCCCTATCATTGTATATAAATCTGCATCACTGCTATCTTGTGCCCGTGTGTGTTTCTGCCACTAAATCCATCCGTGTAAGTTCTCCTAACACCATTTTCCCATTTGAGTGCATTGGCATGGACCTTATCGGGCCATTTCACCGACGTGCATGCAGATATCGCTTTATATTAGTTCTGGTGGATTATGCAACACAATATCTGGAAGCACTACTAATGCGCACCATTTCTGCGAAGAATGTGGTGCAGGCACTGTTTAAGGTCATCTCTGGGCTCAGACTGATGGGCTGGTGGAGCGGCAGAATAAGACTTTAAAGTCCATGATTTTGAAGTTCATTCATGAGGATGAATGCAATTGGGATTGCTGGTTAGACCCCTGTTGTTGCCTAGACTCAGGAAATTTTCACTGGGAGATAAATTGCTTGTGTTAGTCCCTTCTTCTAACTCAAAGTTACTAGCCAAGTAGCAAGGACCCTTTGTGGTCACACGACCAGTGGGGAATGTGGACTATAAGGGGTGGAGCCACACAGATATATGACCTCAACGTCTTTAAATCATGGAGAGAGGCTGAAACCACTTCTCTGATGAGCCTGGTTAAGGAGAGAGATGAGTTGGGGCCGGACGTGCCAAATTCTGATGATCATCTCACACAGGCCCAGGGAGCTGATACTGCTGCTTTGCAACAGCGTTTTGCAGATGTATTCTCCCTCTTACCCGGCTGTACAAATCTCATGGAGCATCACTTTGAAACACAGCCTGGCATGATGATGTGTTCATGGCCCTACAGGTTACCAGAGCACAAAAGAGATGAGGTGTCAAACTTTGATGCTTATCCTATGCCCTGGGTCGACTAACTCCTGGACCGGTTAGGCACTGCTAGCTTTTTTATGACGCCGGATTTGAACGAGGGCTACTGGCAGATTCCCTTATTTGAAGAGTCACACTTCCATTCGGCTTGTTCGGATGGCTCCCCGTCCTAATTTGGACGGTGGGGGTGTGTGGCAGGGTGTGGTTGGTGGCTCAGTTGCAGGGGAGGAGTGGACTTTTTTCAAAAGTAGCAGTATTATGAAAAAAATACTAGACATATTGATTTTGATGCTAGGCCCTTCAAAATAAGGAAACATGCTCTCCATCCATCAGAGTGCATAGGTAAATGTCAAAACATTGTTCTACCTTCAAGGTTCCTTTATTTATGATTCACTTCTTAAAAAGATGACTCTTTTTGATAATAATAGACAACAAAAAAATTTTCTCACACAGTCGGTAATTTTAATATGCCAACATATGCTGTAAAAATAAAATAAATTTAATTCCCAGATCAGTGATGATTGGCCTTTGTTGAAAAACTGATCAAAACTCTAATGGTGTTCTATATGGGGTACTCAAGGGCAAAAGTTCAAAGAAAAGATTGGGAGGAGTCTGATAATTCCATTATGATATATATTTCTTTCTGAATGGGATGTGAAAATATCATTCGGGGCAGGTATGCATGTATTTATTTTATTTGCAGTTTTAGCAATCTCCCCAGGGCCTGAAAGGCTGCAGAGCTGCTGCTATACCACACTAAGATGCCATAGGTCAGGAGGCTTTCAATGGAGCAGTGACACCAGTAGATGATGTGGCACGTTAAGTCATAACCATGTCTGAGGTTTTAATCGGGCAAGCCTCCTGCTAGTAAGTACTGCTAGTAGATGCTAGTAACAATGTCCTAATCTTTTGCACCTGATGTGCAACTATGTGTGAATTCACGCATTTTAATTGGTAATAAATATGGGGGTGTCCTAATTTAATCTTCACCATTAAATTGCATTTTTAAAGAATTTCCATTTTAAACATTTAGTAATATTACTGGAATCTCCCACTATTGTTAAAATTTATATTAAATATATTTCCACACAGCAAATTCAAAAGTGTTAAATGTTTTGGTGTTAGTAGTCTTCTTGCAAAAGTAGAGTTAATTGTACTCTAAGTAGAGTCACATTCTTTGAATGTAACTCTGAGGTGTAAAATGATAGTACCGTAATTGCCGGGCTATAAGCCGCTACTTTTTGCACAAGCTTTGAACCCTGCGGCTTTTAGTCAGGTGCGGCTTTTCTATGGATTGTCCATGATTTTTGTGATATCGTAAGACGATTTGTTTTGTTTGTTCCGCTGTTGTACGGCACTACGTTGCCTGGCGGAAGGATCGGGGTTCAAGAGTGGTATGTTGGTCACATGTCCATCCGCCAGGCAACATAGTGCCGTACAAGTAGCGCGAAAAAAAAACTTCAAAGTAGCGCTACGCGTTCAGCGGGAGTCGTGGATGACCAGCGGCGATAAGTTATGCTCAACTCCACCGGTGGATTCTGACAGCGTGGAAAAGTGTGAAAACATCCACGATCACCCACGGATTTCGAAGGGCTGGACTACTGCATGATGGAGAGGAGGACACCGCCACGGCCCTTCTGAGGGTGTTCGACTCTGACACTGACAATGAGGATTTCTTTGGTTTTGAAAGTGACAACGAAGGAAAGAAGCTGAGAGTGGATGACGAAGCCATCCTGAGCCTGTTCGTTTCCGACACTGGAAAAGAGGACTTTGGTGGTTTTAGTGCGCAGGAAGATGGTGGTGAATGACTGACTTTTCTTCTTGTTGAAGCCATGTCACTGCACCTGAGCCTAAAAGGTAGTCCGAATCTATTTTTCTGGTGTGCTGTAGGTTATTGTTATGTACTACATTTGTTACTCATTTATGAAGCACAGTACATGTGCAAATATGTATCCATAACTTGTTTTTCAAAATATTAATAAAAGGGGTGTGTCTCCAAACAGCCATCTCTTTCCTGACAATTCGCTTTGTGCATATTCTCTTACATATGATAAGTCAACATTGAAAAACCTGCGGCTTTTGGTCAGGTGCGGCTAATGTATGTACAAAACAGGATTTTCCCCTGATTTTAGCTTGTGCGGCTAATATTCAGGTGCGCTTTGTAGTCCGGGAAATACGGTAGTTAAAACCGAGTGTTAAAAATGAGTGTTACTATGTCAAATCTGGAGGTGTTACAATGGAAACATTAACTCTTGACCTCTTAACTCTGAACTCCTACAGGGGCTATGACAGCTATAGGGCTTTGGAGCGTGATGTCACGGGGGTGGGCGTGGAAAGGATTTTGGCCCGATCCGCCATTTTGGGGGTCTAGCGCAAGTGAAAAGGGAGCGAAGTCACACACAACAGCCATGGTTCGTATTTGCTGTGTGGTCAGCTGCAATGTTCGATCACACGACCGGCAAGAGAATAAGGTTGAAAATGGTTTATCTTTTCATTCTTTCCCAACCTGGAAGCAACATGAGGCAGCTCGTGTATCGGATGTTACCAAACAAAGGCGTCTAGTCTGGATAGCAGCTGTGAGACGAGCTGATATCCAGTTCTCTTCCATCTCCAAATATCTGTTGGTGCTCCAGACATTTTCATTCCGGTAAGTTCTAAATATGTTCATATCACTCTTTATAGCCTATTAGTTTTATTTTCGATGCGCTCTGAGGTCATAGCAAATTAGAACAAACATCCTACTGAGAAATTTTGCAGAACTACCTTCTATTTATAGAGTTGCTAATTATTTGGCATTATTGCAGCAAACCAGCCTATGAAATGGATGAAACATCGTGACTGGGTTCCAGTGCTACACAAGGGACCTGCTTCAAACATACCACCATGCCAATCAGATTACTTCTTCCATGTGAGGGTGAAGAGGTGACCCTTCTGGATAAGATGGTGAAGGTTTGCTGCGTTTGGTGAACAGTGTGATAATAAAACCAGGGAAAAATGAAACCTGCTCCTGTTAAATATTCTTAAGTCTTGTGCTGTTAAAATTGCTGTATTTTTTCAAAAGATACAGTAAATAAAGTAATGTTAGTAGTGGGTGAGATCATGTAAACACTCATGATTTTGTGTAAACATTTTGTCATTTGTAAACTATAAATGACATGGATTCTACACTGTAACTGATGTGATGTTCTATAAGGTGGTTTTAATTTAAAAAAAAAAAAAGAGGCAAAAATTTGTTTGTTTCTTTATTCAACTTTTGAACAGTGGGACTCAGTCAGTACATATTCAGTAAATGCAAATTATTTACACAGCAGTGCACTACAGGCATAAATCTAGACCCCTAGATAAAACATTATGGGTCATTCCCACAACCCACAGCTTTACTGTGTTCCAGCAAAGTATCCAATAGCAGTGACAACTCCTCCACAGTAGCAGGTGGGATTTTTCTGTTTTGAGGACGGCTCCTTTTCCCTGTCACTACAGATGGTCTGTTTATGTTTTGATTGAGAGCCTTTTTTTGGGCAGCTGAAGAGGAGAAGTGTATCTTATGGCCAACCTCTGGCTGTATCTTGGTCATATTACCCAGAAAAACCCAGTATGCAGGTTCATCTGTAACAGTCCTTGTGCCACGGATCAACACTGTTGCTTCTACATTAAACAGAAGAGCAGCGACATGGCTGCAGGTCTCTGCGACTCCGGCCTTACAGGTGCAGTGGGCGGCTTCAACCTTCCTGTGATGCTCACAGTGACCTATGGCTGCAATGCTGGTTCATTCAGTCTTTGAGAGTGCAGTACCTGAAACACACACAGACAAAGTTCATTTAAAGACAAGAACTAATGAGCCAAGGCAGACATAAATGTCTTTAATCTACTTTATCATAAATGTAACAAAGTGTTTAGAATGTTAGCACATACATGTCATTTTTCATTTCTTTATGTGTCCATCTATAGAACGCTGCATGTTATATTCTAAATCTGCCTGTTCTCTGTCAGAAACCTGCCTGCAGAAAATGAACCTAAAGTATGTAATGCAAGGATGTCATCACTTTAGAGATGGAGAAAGCATAAAGTGACAATTATGAATCACTTAATATGATAAGGAGATTCTGCAGGTCATTAATCAATGTATAAAACTAAAATAAAATGTATTTTTAGTGACACAGGATACAAACATGGAAGCAAGATGTATAATTAGGATTATTTATAATAAATATGAATAAATTAGTGCAATTTCTTTAACCATAAAGAACAATCCTTCAGGACAATGTCTCATCAATGCACTGAACTCACTATGTAATCCATCTAACAGCCTCCACATGTTCTCACTGTAATTTCCCCTCATGAATGAATTTATGCTGGACTAATCTGAATGTTTGCAGGGAAATCAAACGCATTTCACTCGCAGTACTCGAGCTGACTTACCTTTGTTTGAATGACGACTTGTACGCGCTGACTCCACAGACAAGGTCAGGCTACGTCAATAGCGGTTGGTCTTCAGGGTTTCTACTCCACGGCCGTATTTCATACGGGTCCACATTTCCAATGCACGCTCTTTTCTGCAAGTACCGCTGCTTCGCCTCTGGACGCAATCGGTCTCTATACAGTTCATTCTCTTTTGAGCTGCTTTTAAGCATCTTTCTTGTAGCCGTCGTTCCAACACAGTGTGTTTGTGTTGATTCGTAGACCCTGAAAATGGCGCTGCGCTCCCATAATGCATTGCGGCGTGACGTCAAATCCAAAGCCCTATAGAGTAAATTCACAGACTCCGCCCCAAGCACCATAGGCTCCAATGCAAGCTGAAGTGAATCCGTTTCAGAACATTTTGCTCTACATATTTGAGTTGTTTGCCATGCTTGGTAAGTAATTTTTTCAAAGATTGTTTCAATTATTATTATTAGCTTTTACTTCTGTGGCTCTTTGGAGTTGAGACAAAGCTGTGTGAAAGGCATTAGCCATGTTGCTCGGAGATGGAATAATATTCTGTTTTAGCTAGCTGAAAGGTATTGTTTGCGGGCAAATACCACAGCCTTGAAAAAAAGCTTGCATGTGAATTTTCAGTCAAACTTTTGGTCAAATACACCTAAAACAATGTCTAGAATGTGAAATGTTGGTATAATGGTGCTACTTGAAGCCTGAAAACGATCTCCCATGAAAACAAAAACGAGCAAACAGCAGTAGCAGATGTCCTGACTGGGTTCTAGTTAGCATTTAGATCCCTCCAGAGTTTTGTGCACACGTTTTAGGTTAAAATGAAAAAGGTTGAGGTTTTACATTTATTACCTGTTGCCTGTGTCCTTGTCTTTTTGGAAAATACTTTACAGAAGTAATGGCTCAAAAAGGATTCCTTTTTTTTTACTGTGCTGCAATTGATTACTGGATTATGTGTGCCATTAATTAGTGTCAACTAATTTTTATTCAATCTCCACATAGGATATGCTTGTGAAGATGGAATATGGGGGAGAGCAGAAGTGTTTTGAAATTGCGGTGCACAGTTCAGAATAAATGTTTTTCAAAAACCATTGTGTCTTTTTAGTAAATGTTTATTTCCAAAAGAAATTTCTAGAAGTTCAGAACAGGAAAATTCCCACTTTTTGGAATTAACTCTCACGTAGTTAAACTAAAATACTCTTTGAGAGTTAATATATAAACTCTTAACACCAAGTGTTAAATTATCAACTCCAGACACTAAATCAGAGTTAACGTACCAACTCTCCAAAAAGAGTTAAATTAACACTCTCTGGTGTGGACCTATATAGACACTTTTAATAGTGTTGAAATCAAATCCGACAGTGTTAATTTGGACATGCTGGATTTGCTGTGCAAATACATTAGTAAACATACAGGCTTTTTATAGGGTGTTAACATTTTTTACAAGAATGAATTTGCCCAGGAACCAGATGCTGGTGATCCACCATGTTTCTTCTAAAATCAACAATGATTTTTTTTTTATTGTTTGGGTTTTTTTTGGTGTTTAAATTCAGGGTGTTAACTGCACACCAGCCTGTCAACCACTGCACCTCCTTCCTGTATGCTGTCTCATTTCCTCTTTTCATAAGGCCCATCACAGTTGTATCCAGTGTTGGGTAAGTTACTTTAAAAAAAGTTAGTAATTACTATTACTAATTACTTAATCAATATTGTATTTAAAATACTTATCTAATTACTGTGTCTGAAAAGTAACTTAATTGCTCAATAAGTAATTTAACTAAATACTTATTAAAATCCCCATAAACCTTGAGTGGACAAACAATAGAAATTAAACTCTTTAAATAATAAATAATTTAAAAAAAAATATGAGTCAACATGAAATAGTTTAGCCTTTTTGCTTCCTGAATCATCTTTATTACATTCTATAAAAAAAATAGATTCTTTAATAATTACATTTTTTAGTAAGGATGTAACTTTCTTTAGCTAAGAAACACTTTTCCAGAATAACAAATATATTTTTCTGCAACATATCTGAATAACAAAAAGGCTTAACCTAAGAAATGTTATACATGACATATTTCACGCAGTAAACATTAAAATGTTTACATTTTCAAAGCAATGAGTAATATATTCATACATAATGTATGTAATCATGTCATATGATTCAACAAAGTGAAGTTAACTCTGAACTTTGGTTAACAAACAGAATTCCTCTGAAACTTCCTCAAACCAATGAGCACCATATTTCCTGCATGCTGTATGCACTCATGTTTTCCAAAACATTTTTTGTACTACTTAGCTGTGTTTTTGAAAAAGTTGTTGTATCTCATTAATGTAAGTCTCTCAAAGCGTTCACTTGACAGTCTGTTCCTTCTGGGTGTAAGCACAAGATTGCCGAGGCTAAAAAGCCTTTCGACTGGTGTGCTTGATGGTGTGGCTGTGTTGTACCTCAGTGAAATGGCCTTAATCCTGGGAAACTGGCTAAGAACACCCAGCTCAGACCCAGCAGATTTCAAATATTCCATCACCTCTGTTTCAGCAGAGTAGGTACAGTCGTCCTCCTCAAATGAAAAAAACATCATCAGTGGAGTTAGCAGGGTTCTTGTGATCTTGACCAGGTTGTTGGTCTTCAAGAGACAACCCACGGCACTCTGTAGTAAGCATTGCCCTAACCATGTCTTTTTTCTCTTCTTCTCTGATCCAGCGTAACTTAAATTTAGGCAAAGTGACTGCAGCCAGGAGAGCTTCTTTATTGTCCATCATTGAGGAAAAGCGCACCTTGATCGCCTATGAGAAAAAAATACATCAGACACTTCACATAAGAGCATGATAAATAAAACAAAATTTTATTTTAGGGTAAGGCTATATATAGATTACCTTAACAATGATATCAGGGAGGGATGCTGTCAGCTTAAGCTCGTCCTGCAGTGCCAGCGTCCTGGACATTAGAATCTCCAGAATTGGAAGAAGGATTCCAAAATAGCAGTTCTCTTCTCCTTGCAATATGTCTAGTGCAACAGTGAGTGGCTTCAACACGACACAATACTCCTTTAGGAACAGATACTCCCGATCAGTGAAGCATTTGATTCCAAACTGAGTGCAGACAGTATTTAATTCAGCAAGGGGAATGTCAGTGATCCTGGACAGAGCGTCGTGAAATGAATTCCATCGTGCTGAAACAGGTACTGTGAGTTTTTTCTTGAAAAAATTATCTACCAACTCTGAAGCAACAGAAGAACGGTTTGCTTTTGTCCACATTGCAGAACACTTTGAAGTTGCACTTCTGTAGATGAATTATGCCTCATTTGCTTGAAGCCATTTTTCAACATGATGAAAAATTAAGTTCAGTGTGGGTGATGCACACCTTAAGTGTGGAGGGAGAGAAAACTGTCCTTCAGATTCTGTGGAGAGGGTCTGCTTAACATCAGTAAATGTCACCTCTTCATCTTCTTCCGATTCCTCATCAGAGTCTGATTTTTGGAACATTCTAAAAGCTTTGATAAAATTGGACCCATTGTCTGTCACGGTGGCTGTCACTTTAGAGTTCAGTCCATAAGCCGAATGTACTTGCTCGATTTCATTGCCGATGACATCATATGTGTGTCTCCCTCGAACTCTTTTACATGCTAGCGCTGCATGTCCTCGTACAAAAGTAGAAGGATCAATCCAGTGTGCCGTCATTCCGAGAAAACTTTTGTTATGGCTGGTCCAAATGTCAGCAGTCGTGGAAATATATTCCAAAGTCTCGAATGTCTCTTTAAGCTCCATTTCCATGTCAGCATAACACTTATCTAAGTAAGTAGAAAACGTTTTTCAATCATGCAGTGCTGCTTTTTTGCCACACACAGGTATTTTGTTTAATATGCACCTAAAAGACGGAGACTCTACAGTACGCAGCGGTAGCATCTCTTCCACAACGTAGCCTGCAATCATTTTCTTAAGCTCACCTTCAGACACTTTCTGTGTTGCTGAAGTGAAATCAAGTTTCGTCTGCTTAGCAGGAGTTGCCGCAGTGTTATCCATGGGATGATGAAGATGGCTCACTCAGAAGGCTTTGTCTGTGCTGCCGTGTCAGGTGCTTCAGCAGATTACTCGTGCTATTGACAGCGGCCGATAATTTTTTCTCCCCAGGACATAGCTTACATATTACCGTAATGTTCTTGTCTGCTTGTTTTGTGAAGTGACGGGAATATTTCCATTTCATAAAACAGGCCCTCGCTTCAGCCGAGTCTGACATCTTCTGCTGTAGAATACGACTATGCGGCAACACTGGTTTTATCACATGCAAAATCCACTCTCACTGGCATCTTTTGTCCTGCTTGTCTGCTCTGTTACCTGGCTCTGCTATCATTAAGTTGAACCATGTCTCCATAAACACCATGATGCAGCAGTCTCAAAAATTCTTCTGAGCAGAAAAGGTGAGTGTTAACTTACTCATTGGAGGCCTGCATAAGTTACATACACAGTCTTGCTATTGTTTCCTGTTTCTGCACTGCCTCTGTCGCCTTCCCTCAGGACAGTAATCCACTGAGATCCTGGTAGTCTGACGATCTCATCCCAGGTCACGGTTGTTGTGGAAGTTTTCCACTTAAATAAAGCCTGCAGACGAGCGGTGAGCGGTAGCTAATGTAAAAGGTTAACATATGTGTTTAAGTTGAAATGTGTGGCTGGTAAATCTGGATTACACTAATAGTTAAAAAGTTAAGAGATAAAAAGACTTACGGGGATGTTAGTTCAGTTTATGTCTTCATACAAGGAAAAAGGGAACACCCCAGTTATATTTTGGTCTTTGTTATAGCGTTCAGTGTTAAATCAGTATTTTCTAATTACACTTTACATCTTCCATGGCATTACTTAAAAAATACCACTAGGTAGCGCATAGCGGCCAGGAGGAGCGTAAACCCCCCTGGGAGGCAAATCTGCAGAATAAATCCTGCAGTTGAAACGTAAACAAGTTCATGATCTGTGCCTCTTTATTTCAATACACAGCTGCGGGATCTAGGATCGCACCCCTCCCAGGCACCTGTCACACCAAGGGGGCAACAATCGTGGGGGCTCGTCCGGGATTAGTGCCTCCTCTTGACGGCAGCTAATCATGAAGTAATAAACTAAGACCAACGTGCTACGCCTGCTCCATCTGAGGTACCAGAATGGCGGCTGTGCAGGAGCTGCGACGAGGAATACAGAGAAAGCTTCATGAGCTTATTAACACTGCTAAGACAGAGGTGTTGTACAAGCTTGTAGACACCATCAAGGATGAGGTGGAAGATGACCTACCAGGAGATGATGCAACAGAGGTGGAACTCTATGACTTCATTGTGGACTTTTTGAAAAGTGACCGGCTGGCAAGTCAGGAGGACCAAGGCATGTCTCGCCTGCTAGTACTCAATGACTTCATCACTGACCTGCAACGACCTCCGGTGGCTGCAGATGAGGACCTTGAGCTGGGTGCAGAAACAGACTCTGTGGTAACACCTTCAGTAGTTAGTGTGAAGGCAGATAGAACCTGCATGGTAACCAGTCAAGTAACTGATGTTATAAAACTGGCAGATGTTGCGGCGCTCCTGCCTCGTAGAGAATTCAAGCTCCACAGTGGACAGATTTCTGACTCAGATTCAGATGTTAGTTATAGCTCTCTGTGTAGACAGATTGATGAAGGGCTAGCTGAGAATTTTACAGAAGCAGAGATAATCCGGACTGTCCTAAAGATAATTAAACCAGGTACATTTAAGGATATGCTAATGACCAAACCTGGATTAACGGTGGCTGAGCTCAAACGGTTCCTCAGAGCACACCTGAGAGACAAGAGCAGTGCAGAGCTATTTCAGGAGCTTAGCAATGCTAAACAACAGGACAGAGAAAGTCCACATCAGTTCATGTACCGGCTAATGGGGCAAAAAAAGCGTGTGATGTTTGCTTCTCAGCAGAGTAGCTCAGAGTTCCAATATACCAGTCAACTGATTCAAGGAGTATTTCTTCACTCATTGTATCAGGGAACTCATTGTATCCAGGAGGGACACCGGGCGGTGGGCTGTCTGCCCAAGAACAAATCGGGAAACAGCAGAGGGTCACTGGGGAGGGACCACCAGTGATCAGACAAGAACCAGGGTCCCAAACCATTGTAACAAACCATGAGAGAAGGACTCCAACTGATAATCAGCCACTCCTAAGGAAGAGAGCGGGGAAAGGAAACCGTGTAGCTCGACTGATAGGCAAAAGGTGTATGCTTACCTGTCACCTTAATGGGGTACCAACTGAGGTGCTACTGGACAGTGGTGCTCAGGTCACGATAATGGCAAAGTTGTGGCTAGAGAAGCACCTACCAGGCACAAAAGTCAGGTCGCTTGAAGAGCTTTTGCCAAATGATCCACTCAGAATAACAGCAGCTAATGGGACGGATGACCCCTTTGAGGGTTGGGCTGAGGTACTCGTGGAAATCAGAAGTGAAAAACATGGCCAGGTAGCCATACATGTATCCATGTTAGTGAGTCAGAGCTGTGTGAACGGTCTGTTATTAGGTTTCAATGTGATAGAGGAGCTCATCCTTGAAAGTCTGGAGAGATCAGGGAGTGTCAGTTTAAGTGATTTGCTAGCAGAGGCATTAAAACTCCATCGAGATACTGCTGAAACAATTGTTTCTGTTGTCAGTGAAACCCCAATGTGCCAACAAACTAGGAATGAGATGATCAGATTAGGAAAGGGAGGTCTCACAGTTCCTAGTGGCCAAATATGTTAAGTGAAATGCCATATCAGGGGTTGGCCTGAGGAGGGGACAATGTTATTTGAACCAGCATTAAAAAGAGATGTCCCAGATGGACTGGATTTATTTCCTGCTTTAGTTAATGTGCCTCCTGCTGCATCTAAAACTGTAAAAATCCCAGTCTGCAATTCAACCAAACATGATATCTTCTTGCCACCAAGGACGGCCTTGGGCTGCATAGAAGGAATCATAGACAGCAGGCCAATAGATTTTGGTCCCCCTTATCAGCAGTCAGGTACTGATACATATATACGTACCACGCAGGGTAGCCAAGCCAGTCACAACAGTATCCCAGAGAATTATACATCAAAAAAAATGGCATCCTCCTGTTAACTTGGAGCATCTTGATCAGCAGCAGCAGGAAGTTATGCGTCAGATGCTCTTTGAGGAATCTGATGTGTTTGCTAGAGAGGAGGGAGACATAGGTTGCATACTCAACTTGCAGCTGAAGATTAATGTAACTGACAACAATCCAGTCCAAAAGTGCTATAACTCTATCCCTAAGCCTTTGTATCAGGAGGTTAAAGACTATGTAAAGAATCTCCTAGACCGAGGTTGGATCCGCAAATCTGTGTCCTCTTACTCCTCTCCAGTTGTCTGTGCCCGTAAGAAGGACCAGAGTTTGCGGCTATGTGTGGACTTTAGGGGACTGAACAAAAAAACAGTCGCAGATCGTCATCCCTTGCCGCGCATACAGGACTTACTTGACAACCTGGGTGGTAACACATGGTTCTCGATATTAGATCAAGGAAGCGCATATCACCAAGGGTTTGTAAGTGAGGAATCCAAACACCTTACAGCTTTCAACACACCGTGGCGGCTTTACGAATGGATTCGAATCCCATTTGGTTTGACAAATGCACCTGCAGCATTCCAAAGGTGTATGGAGGGAGTGCTGGACGGAATTAGAGATGAGTGCTGTGCTCCATATCTTGATGATGTATTGTGTTATTCTACATCCTTTGAGGCACATGTCAACCACCTCAGACAAGTTCTGGGCCACATGAGAGAACACGGAATCAAACTGAGACCTGCAAAGTGTGAGTTGTTCAAAAGAGAGGTTCGTTATCTTGGACGTTTAGTATCAGGAGATGGAGTTAAGATTGATCCAAAGGACTTGGAGGCCGTCATGGCTCTGAAAGATAAAATGCCTCATACTGTTGGAGATGTTAAGTCCTAATACCAGAGGCGCAAAACACCAGCTACTGGTAGACAGAACAATCAGCCGAGACTGCAAGACCAGACTGACCAACCTGTTCACTGCCTGGATTGATTACAAGAAGGCCTATGACTCAATGCCCCACAGCTGGATACTGGAATGCCTAGAATTGTACAAGATCAATGGGACCCTAAGAGCCTTCATCAGGAACTCAATGGGGATGTGGCGTACAACACTAGAGGCCAACTCCAAGCCCATAGCACAAGTCACCATCAAGTGCGGGATCTACCAAGGAGATGCTCTGTCCCCACTGCTGTTCTGCATAGGCCTGGACCCCCTCAGTGAGATCATTAACAAGACTGGCTACGGATACCGACTACGGAACGGAGCAGTTGTCAGCCACCTCCTGTACATGGATGACATCAAGCTGTATGCCAAGAGTGAACGAGACATCGATTCACTGATCCACACTACCAGGCTATACAGCAATGACATTGGAATGTCGTTCGGACTGGAGAAGTGTAGCCGGATGGTAACAAAGAGAGGGAAGGTAGTCAGAACTGAGGGGATTGAACTACCAGAAGGCAACATTGCAGACATAGAGGACAGTTACAAGTACTTGGGGATCCCGCAGGCGAATGGGAACCATGAAGAGGCCGCTAGAAAAGCTGCAACCACCAAGTACCTGCAGAGGGTCAGGCAAGTCCTGAGGAGTCAGCTGAATGGTAAGAACAAGATCCGGGCCATCAACACGTACGCCCTGCCCGTGATCAGGTACCCTGCTGGGGTAATAGGCTGGCCAAAGGAGGAGATAGAAGCCACTGACATAAAGACAAGAAAGCTCCTTACCATGCATGGAGGGTTTCACCCCAAGTCCAGCACCCTGAGGCTGTACGCTAAGCGGAAGGAAGGGGGCCGGGGACTGGTGAGTGTCAGCACCACAGTCCAGGATGAGACAACGAACATCCAAGAATACATTGGGAAGATGGCCCCAACTGACCGAGTGCTCAGTGAATACCTCAGGCAGCAGAAACCCAAGAAAGAGGAGGGAGACGAGGAACCATCATGGAAGGACAGGCCCCTGCACGGTATGTACCACCGGCAGATAGAGGAGGTGGCTGATATCCAGAAATCCTACCAGTGGCTGGACAAAGCTGGACTGAAAGACAGCAGAGAGGCACTAATCATGGCAGCACAAGAACAAGCTCTGAGCACAAGATCCATAGAGGCTGGGGTCTATCACACCAGGCAAGACCCCAGGTGCAGGCTGTGTAAAGATGCCCCAGAGACAATCCAGCACATAACAGCAGGGTGCAAGATGCTAGCAGGCAAGGCATACATGGAACGCCATAACCAAGTGGCCGGCATAGTGTACAGGAACATCTGTGCCGAGTATAACCTGGAAGTCCCGAGGTCAAAATGGGAGATGCCCCCAAGGGTGGTGGAGAATGACCGAGCTAAGATCCTGTGGGACTTCCAGATACAGACGGACAAAATGGTGGTGGCTAACCAACCGGACATAGTTGGTGGTAGACAAACAGAAGAAGACGGCTGTAGTGATCGATGTAGCGGTTCCGAATGACAGCAATATCAGGAAGAAGGAACACGAGAAGCTGGAGAAATACCAAGGGCTCAGAGAAGAGCTCGAGAGGATGTGGAGGGTGAAGGTAACGGTGGTCCCCATGGTAATCGGAGCACTAGGTGCGGTGACTCCCAAGCTAGGCGAGTGGCTCCAGCAGATCCCGGGAACAACATCGGCGATCTCTGTCCAGAAGAGCGCAGTCCTGGGAACAGCTAAGATACTGCGCAGGACCCTCAAGCTCCCAGGCCTCTGGTAGAGGACCCGAGCTTGAAGGATAAACCGCTCGCAGGGGCATGCTGGGTGTTTTATAAATAAGTATATGAAGCATTTGTAAAAATATAAAACCATAATATACATAAAACACAATTACTTAAAATAAATCAATAAATACACCAACACTTTAACCAATGCTTTCTCAGACTGGATGAGTAACGGGAACCACTCACTGTCGTATCTGTAAGTGCTAAAATTATACTGTTACTCGAACCATCCAGTCATTCTCTAAAATTTAACATTAACTTTCTTAAAAGTGCTTTAAAAGTCCAAACACCCACAGCTACAAACATCTGGCTGGCACTAACACTTCTAGGTATCCTGCAAAGGATTCTCATCGCATCATTATATGCAAAAGGGGCGACCGTGGCTCAGGGGGTTGGGAATCGCATCTGTAACCGGAAGGTCGCCGGTTCGATCCCTGGGCTCTCTGTCCTGGTCGTTGTGTCCCTGGGCAAGACACTTTACCCTACTTGCCTACTGGTGTTGGCCAGAGGGGCCGATGGCGCGATATGGCAGCCTCGCTTCTGTCAGTCTGCCCCAGGGCAGCTGTGGCTACAACTGTAGCTTGCCTCCACCAGTGTATGAATGTGAGAGTGAATGAATAGTGGTATTGTAAAGTGCTTTGGGTGCCTTGAAAAGCGCTATATCAATCCATTATTATTATTATTAACATGCAGCTTCTGCATGCTACATTGTTTGTAGGATGACCACAAGGGGGCAGTATATAGCAGTGTGCAATACGCTTTAAACAAAGCCACTTTAACTGGAAGTGAACAAAAGCTGAATTTGCGTGCAATAGTATTTGTCTGCACATAGAGCTTACATCGTTGTCTGTATATGTCATCATCAGCATTCATTTGCTCAGTAATAAAGTGACCGAGGTATTTCACCTTTTTATGAACTTCAAGAGTTTTTTGTGCCAGTTTAAACAAAGGGAAATTTAGCTGTTTATCCTGCTTGGTTCTACATATCAAAACAGCACTTTTAGCAGCATTGTACTCAATGTCATATTGCACACCATATTCAGTACAGACATTAAGAAGATCCTGTAACCCAGCACTGCTTGGACTAAAAACAACCAGGTCATCTGCATACATAAGATGATTTATCAATGTTTTACCTAATATACACCCAGTGTTACAGGCTCTCAGCTGTATGGACAAATCATCAACATATAAATTAAATAAAATTGGAGACAAAATCCCACCCTGTCTGACACCATTGCTGATACCAAAGGGGGCAGAAATACTGCTTCCCCATTTAACCTGCATGTTCTGATGAGCGTACCAGTAAGAGAGAATCCTCACGATGTATTGAGGAACTCCCTGTGTCTTCAATTTATCAAAAGGTTTTCTGTGGTTCACTCGATCAAAAGCCTTACGGGCGATCGTGGCTCAAGAGTTGGGAGTTCACCTTGTAATCGGAAGGTTGCCGGTTCGAGCCCTGGCTTGGACAGTCTTGGTTGTTGTGTCCTTGGGCAAGACACTTCACCCGTTGCCTACTGGTGGTGGTCAGAGGGCCCGGTGGCGCCAGTGTCTGGCAGCCTCGCCTCTGTCAGTGCGCCCCAGGGTGGCTGTGGCTACAATGTAGCTTGCCATCACCAGTGTGTGAATGGGTGGATGACTGGTTATGTAAAGCGCTTTGGGGTCCTTAGGGACTAGAAAAGCGCTATACAAATACAGGCCATTTACCTTAGAGGCATCAATGAAACACATGAGGACAGATGAATTTTTAGCCCTATACAAACTGACTATTTCCTTGAGTGCATATATGCACATGTCAGTGCCGTGCTTTGGTTTGAAGCCAAACTGATTATCCAGAGAAGAGATGAACACACTAACTCTATCAAACAAGATTCTTTCTAACACCTTAGATAAAATACTGGCTAGTGCAACTGGCCTGTAATTATCCAAAAAGCTTACTTTTGCAGCTTTGTCTTTCATAACTGGTACCAGTAAAATACACAGCATTGCGTCTGGTAATATGCCATGAATCATAAACCCAGTGAAACAGAGTGCTAAAAGAGGAGCTAGCCTTAAACTAGCATGTTTTAAATGTTCTGCAGTGATGTGATCCAAACCAGAGGATTTATTATCAGACAACCTATGAATGGCTTCATATACTTCATGTGTCCTTACACTTATTGTGTCATTACTCATGTCAAGATTGTCCTCATATGGATCACTTTTTATACAGTTAAACAACGCACTGTAATGCTGTCTCCATAATGCTGCAATGTTATCTGCCCAAGAAACACCTTCAACAGTTGATGGTAGAGATGGTTTACAGTTATTAAGAGCTTTCACCTCTTTCCAAAAATCTGCCATATTATTACACAGCATTTTCCTGGCCAAAGAATCTGCTCTCAGCATTTGCTCATTTTTAATTAATTTCAAAGCACTTTCTTACCACAATGCATTCTTCGTTTGCCCAACTGTTGCTTCCTTGATCTGTTTCTTCTCTTCCTCAGACACAGCCAGTGATGCCAAGAGATAACTAGCCTTGTCTTCTGCTTGGGCAAATCCCAGGTTCCTCAGCAGTCCATCAAATGTCTTGGCTGGTGGAGTCTGGATTTAAAACAAAAGGATTTTAAAGGTTTTAATGGGACCAAGCAATTTTGACCACAGAGTAGTGGATGTTGTCTGTAGTTTACAAGAGTTTACATACATATATAATTTATACCACATGTTAAAGTAAATATCAAATTACCTGAGGGCATTCTGGACTCAAACTCCGCCCCATCCCAGTAAAACGCTCGCATTTCGATAGAGATGCCACTGCCCATTCCTTGTCCTCCTGGATGACAGGTCTTTTGATTCCAGCTGAAAAATAAATAAAACATACTTTTAGTAATCTAAATATATAGTAATTTTAGTAAATAAAACACAATGCTTTTTAAAAAGTTAAGAGAATAATTAATTCAAAGAGCAAATTTTAAATAAATAACTGACCTTGTGTTGTTGATGGTGTCATCTCAGACACTCTCTTGGCAGCAATTTCTTCTGCTTTGGTTGATTTCACCCTCTTCCACACATGTTCCACGTCAGTGAGAGACACATTCTTCTCCACCCAAATCAACAATGCCGCCATATGATGGCACTTATCTTTGCCAATCGGGCACTCACTGGAGCTGAACCTGACTAACAGATCCTCAACATGCACCTACATTGAAAGAAAGTTAATGCTTACTCTAAACATTCTAACAAACACTTGCAGTGCTGCTCTGTTTACTGGTACTAGGGTTAACTAGGCTAATATAACTGGTACTAGGCTAACATTACTAACTCTCCAAAACCTCTGTGTTATGTAGATTTTAATCTTCATTTACTTCCACTGTTATAGCATTGCTGTACGTGTGTGTGCTTTATGAATTACATCAATGAGTACAGAATATCTCATGTTTAATCGTCGGCTAGCTAGCTTACTCCTAGCTCACCTCAAACTCGTAAATCTTATTTTTCATGGATGCCTGGACACTTCCCTTTATAATTCCGCCTGGGAGAACGGTTACACAGACCACTTTACTAGAGTTGAAGGAATTAAGACCCTTTTTAACCTTAATTGGTACTTCGCTAAAGAAGGAGGTAATCGTGAACAAAGTTACTTGCTCCTTCGTCGTTGTTTCTTCAGGAGAGCTTGGGCCCGGAAATACCAGCAACGTCACCCGTGACGTCTGACTTAAAGACCGGATACAAGCACTGCCATCTTGATTTTATGTTATAAGCAGAAAGGAGAATATCTGATGCATTTTTAGGGTAGACTAAAAGGTAAGAGAAACAATTAAAGAAAGTCTGTGTCATGGTCCGGGTGTGTGCCAGTGTGTCTCCCTCCGAGCCGGCATCTCCACCCCTGGGCGGGGCCTCAGTGTTCTGCTGATTGCTCACACCTGTGGGTAATTTAGCCGGGGACTCATAAGGCCAGCGCACTCAACCTCTCTTCGCCAGATTCTCAGCTAACCCTTAGTCAGTGCAGGCCACCACCATGATTTCGCACTCGCTTTGTGAATTACCTTGTCTCATTGTGTGTTTGTCTCATTGTGTGTTTCTCTCATAGCCACACCAAGCTGCCAAACACTAATCTCTGCCAAAGAGCTCCAACCCGGATACTGGACCACCTGACAGTCCCACAGGCTGTGCACCCGAACCACCTGCCTGCCTCTCTGCCTCCACGCCAGGAGTTTCGGACCACACACCCGGACCACTCACCCCTCCACGTCACCACCGACCACCCGCGGCAAGTATGCAGTACGAAGGAGGATTCTGAACGAACAGCTTATCCATATTTCTCCTTACCCATACCTGAACGTCTGTACTCTATTTACAGTGACCCTGACCCTTTCCCTGGACCCAGTGTGACTCTCCCTCCAGCCCAATCCCCGGAACTGCTGTTCTCACTGACCAAGACCAGATTGTTTACTTAGCCCAGGCTGCTTAAGACCCCTTTGATTCAGTTGTGGCACTTCGCACTTGTTAACCTCACTTTCCAGTTTATGAAACACTTATTGAGTAATTAAACATCGTCTCTAAAACTACTTACGTGCTGTTCGGCGTCCTGCATTTGAGTCCTGTCACCTTTTGAAGCGGCCACGGCCGTGACAGTCTGAAGAAACTATACAAACTATAAATGCAAAACTGAGTACAGCAATGTGCATATGTACATATCACCTGAATGATATAACAGTGGATTATTTCACAGTTTTCATCAGAGTGACAGCCTGGGGAAAGAAACTGTCTCTGTGGCGGCTGGCTTAAGCAAACAGCCCTCTGTAGCGCCTGTCTCAAGGCAGCAGTTTGAACAGGTTATGTCTGGGATGTGAGGGGTCTCCACAGATGTTTTCTGCCTCGACATGTACAGGTTCTCGATGGAGGGAAGGTCAGCACCAGTGATCTGATTGTCCTGATTGTCCATTGCAGTTTGGCACCGTCCTGCTTCCTGGCTGAGACGAACCAGGCAATGATTAATAAACAGGAAAGAGGACATACTGGATGATGGCAATGTGGAAGATGACCAGCAGCTCCACTGGCATGGATTGCTGCAGGAAGTAAGACCTTTGCTGAGCCTTCTTCCAGAAGACCACTTCAAATCCCATGAAAAATGTTGGGTCTAAACTCAGACCCCGCTGTATCCAAGACTTATTCCCATGAAAGAAAAGCAAGGGAACAGTGTTCGATCGATTTCTTGCGCAAGGGAGGCCTCTCGTCTGTGACCAGCACGTTGAAATGACCACACTGGTGGCCTCCTCTCGCCGCCTTTTATTGACAAACTTCAAACAATAGTTTACAAAACACCTCCCCTTGCAACCCCCCTTTGGTTACAAAGACAAGGCACTGTATGTAAATGTATACACTGAGTGTGTGTGTGTGTGTGTGTGTGTGTGTGAGAATGTGTGTGTGTTATGTGAGAATGTGTGTGTGTGTGTGTTGGTCAAAGGGTCATAAAACCTAAAAGCAGGAACAACATCCTTGGTCATAAAGAGGGTAGTCTTCCCCCACACCCAATGTATGGTTTACCAAAGATAACACAGTGAAACCATACAAAGGGTAGGAAGCTCTACCAAACATCAAACAGATCTTCAAGTTAGGATGTATCTACAATAAAACCTCCCCCAGCACAGAGTGGCTGGAGAGGTGGTCAGGATCAAAGGAATGGCTTTGATCCTACTGCTTAAACTAAGACTGTACAAATTTAAGAAACACAATGGCGACATTCAACAATTAGACTTAACATTTCCCTCCTTTTTGTCATTGTTCTTAAATTTCAACTTATGCACCCTTTGTTTAGACAGTGTCAGTGTAGATTTCATTCATGCACAGTAAACTACATCCTATACATAAGCAAATCAGTATCAACAGTTCAAAAACAGGAATTAATATCTTCAAAAGAAGATGCCACCAAGGACCAGACGGTAACCAAGCTATCCAGCCTTGTGGCGGATCTACTCCTGTCGTGCAATTCATTATGTATTTCTTCAAGTAAACAACTGAATGTCAAAGGTCAAACAAGAAGAATCATCATTCTCAAAAATCATATGTCACTACAATCCAACTGTATACAGACATAGGTATTTAAATGCATCAGTTGACTTTATTGTTTGTCCATATGGCTCTCAGCTAACTTCAAAGCTGCAGCCTGGTCAACACCCTTCTTTATGACTCCTATCAACCCCCCAAATCTTCTCACTGTAGGCATCCTGTGGGGGTTAGAGTCAACTTGTGAATTATCTGCATTTACAACTCTTCTCCTGTCCTGTTGTCACCGCAGAAAAAGCTTTGTAAAGGAAATTGGATCAAGCTGTTTTGATCTTCTTGGCTCAAAACCTCAAGTGTTCATGATGTAAATGTAGACAAAAGGCTTCTCTGTTTACATCCTTCTTGCAAAAGACAAAAGAATAGGTGATGTTGCCATGTTCCATGGTTAATCTCCAACTTGGGCTAATCCATTGTCCTTCGTACACATAGGCAATTGGCCTGTTTCCAGTTCGTTTAACTGTATAATGTCCTGCAACAAGTCATATTCTTTGAGTCAGACGAGCAGGTCTGTCTCACCAGAGCAGTTCACCTTCCCAGCTACTGGTGAATCAACCTTCCATTCAGGTTCAGAGCAGTTGAAAAGTTGGCAGTGTTCCTGGATGTGTTGCTAAAGCAACCAAACAAACTGTCTCGCTCCAAGTGATGCTATCCGGTTGTGTTCTTAAACTGCCACCAGTAGTTGTTGAAAACCCATGCGGCACTTGGTGTGGTTTGCTCTGTTCCAGTGTGCTCCCTGTCATCCCACTCAGGGTCCACAGGCACAAGAAGACGCACAGCACATTCCCAGCCATTCTGATGAGTACCTGTGGCTCAGTTGGTTTCTTCACCGGATTGAGACGAGGGGCCCTGGAGGCTTTCCCCCCCCTTTGTTCCCGGTCTTCCTGCCACTTACTCCGAGCTGGCCTGGATGTGTGTCACCTTCTTGCAGTGCGCTTGATATATCCAAGTGTTCCTTCTGGCAATCTTCACTGCTGTGGTCGTCGTCAGCAGCATCCGATATGGACCTTCCCACCATGGACTGGACCAGCACTTCCTCTCCATGGCCTTATCAACATCCAATCTCCAGACTTCAGACTCTGCTCCTGCGGAGAAACAGAATCATCTGGCAGATCATTTGTTCTCATGACTACTTTACTTTTAAACATTTTCAAGCATCTAATCTGCTAATACGCTCTCTCTTCTGCTTTTCTATCATCACTACAGAAGACTGGAACTCTAAATGCTCTAACATGTGTAATCTCAAAGAGTCAGACCATTCTCTGTTGGAGTAATCCTCATGTACTTATTCTATACAGTCTAACCATGTCCTGCCTGTCTTCCTAAATCTTAACTTTACTGTTCCATTAGTTCTCTCTGCCTGCAAAAGTTTTTTTTTTTTTAAAAGTATTTAATAATCCTAGAATGAGTATAACGACTGCTCATTTCCCTCCTGTTTGAGACATGGCAAAGCCAATGGCTCAAAATAGCAGCAGTCTTATACAAATTATTAGGCAGTACTGGTGTATCACACAGATAAAAAAAATCATCCTGCAAGCTTGCTCCCTCTGTAAGTCACAACTGTTTTCCTGCTGTAGGTGAGTGGATGTGCATGTCTGCTGATGCTGTATTTCCAAAATGTTAACACCATGTTTAACTACAGCTGCCTCTTTTGCGATCTTATCTGCAAAATCTTTTCCTAATGCAACTGGATCTTTCCCTCACATGTGTGCTGCACATTTACAAACGGCAATTCCACTGGTTAATAACGCTGCATCCAGCAGAATTTGCAAGAGTTTGGTGTGTTCTGCAGGTTTCCCTGTAGAGGTTGTCACACCTCGTCTCACTCACTGCACTACAAAGAAATGTACAGTAGCAAATGTATACTACCTATCAGTGTATATTGTCTCTCTACAGCTTTACACGCTTCCGTTAAAGCTAGCATCTCTGCTGCTCAAGCAAACATGAAACATGCTAGTTGTCCTACATAGATAACTCTCTCTCACTGTCAGCTACAGTAAAACGTGTTCTAGTCTGTCCCTCTGCTGTTGTAAAACTCAAATCATCAACAAACCAAACCTTTCCCTCAACGAGTGGCACATCTATTAAGTCATCCCTCAGCTTACACTTCTTCTCCTCGCGCTCTCTACTCTCATGAGAAGTGTCCTCCTCCGTTGGCAAAAAGGGTTGGACAGATTCAGAATTCTGCACCACTTTATGGTAATATGTGTGGTTGTGAGAGTAACAGTAACATTAAAGACAAGTGTCTTGTAGGTGACAGAAATGTAAGTTTAGTCTGCAATAGTAAACATCTACCTCTTCTGGAACTAACAATGACAAAAGGTGAAATAAACTATTTCCTGAAACATTGTACAGCTTAAGCTGCTGCACATACTGATCTCACGCATGGAGGTAAAGCACGAGCAACTAGAGCTAATCTTTTAGGATAGTAAGTTACTGGCTTCACTTGTGGAAAAAGTGCTGTTAGTTATTTTACAGTCACCTGGCATTTGTGCTGTTCACAGAACCACAAGTCCATCGCTGGACCTCCTCTGCGCTGTCACTTTTTGGAGCTTGGCACGCTCCCTCAGGTTCCATTTTCCAACGCTGAAAGTCTCCTTGTGACAATCCTTTGGAAGCCCAGTAGCACAGCTCTCTGTGCTGAAGGTGATCTCCGATCCTCCTGAAGACTCTCTCCAGGCCTCAGCTTCCATCTTGTGGACGATCCTCTCAGTCACTCCTTCTCATCATGGCACCTCACGACATCTACAAATTGAAAAAATGACACTCCTCTCGCCACACGGCTTTCGCCATGTGTCAACTCCCCAATGAGACATGTACAAGAGTGTTGCACAGTCTCCCTAAAACAATCTCCAGGGTTTGTCCCTTGGAGCAGCTTCACTCCAAGCTGTAACCCTGTGTAAAAACATTAATCAGCACTTAAATGTTCAGCTTGTTTAGCTCCCAGCTCCTGTATCACAGAAGACAAAGTCTTAAATTTAAAACAACTTCACATTCGCAACCAACTGTAGATCATAAGAGTAATAAAGTATTCAGCATCACAGAGACAAGTATCATTGCAGGTTTATTCTAAACTCATCAAACTCCTACGTTTTCCCATAATTTATTCCAAATTATTTAACATCTCAATGTTATTCCACATTGTAATCAGTGAACTTCACTTATAGGCCATCAAAGCCTCATCTGAACAAGGATGCACCACTTGCATAGGTTTAATACTTGTAAATAAACAGCTAATCACACAAATCACTGCAACAATAATAGAAAACATTGTTTAATGTTACTTCTGGACCCCACCTCTTGACGCATGGACACTCTCATGCGTCAACTCACCAAACCTGGATCCCTGCCTTAAAAACTGGCTCCACCAGGAGCCTGCATACTCACCATCATGGCCTGGAAAACAAGATCTGGAAGTAAAATCAAACTTCACACTTATAAACAAGTATATCACAAGGGTAACAAGCATTCAGCATCAGCAAGACAAGTGTCATGTGCAGGTTTTCTCAAATCATTAAATCACTATTGTTACCATAATTCGCCTCAAACATGGATCATCCCATGTGCTCAGTTAACATTAATGTAATCGGTGACTTCCCTTAAGCAAAGTCACTCCACTCATATATTATTATGGGTCCAAAAGTGGCCAGCAAATGAGCCCATAATAAACTATTCCATAAATATCGTAATCTCTTATTTGTTTTACTCATGTCACTTGTCCACTTCTGCTGAATGCTACATGCACTCTTAAAGAAAACAAAACCTGAAATAAAGAAACAAACATCCACCAGTTGTTCTGCTAAAAACCACATCATCAAATCACATGAAAAACTGCAATGCTGTAAGAAAAAATGCAAATGTTAGCGCTGCGCAGGTGTGTACACACTTTCTCACAGTAACTTCTGTGAGTACCACAAGCCCATGAATAACACACCTCTGATAGATTCACAAACATAAAAATGGCATTTAAAAGGTTAAACCATCACGCAACCTCAGATGTTGCTATCATCTTTCTGCTCCTGTAACAGAGACACACACAGAGATACATCCACACCTTTGTCAAGTGGGGGTTGACTTCACACAATGGTGTTAAGTCAGTCAGTCAGTTCCCCATTTATTTTAAAATTCTTACTCATTCACTCAGTGATTCCTTCTTTTGCTAATTGTGGAAATTATCGTCGCATCCGTTTCCACGCTCAGCAAAACAACGTCATTTCAAAAAGAAAAATAATTTAGACTGGATTTTCTCGTTGAATCCTTTTGGACAGGAATTTGTTTCCTGATTGTCCCAAATAAGAGCCCATTTTAATTTTGGAGAAGCTCACTTTGCAACAGTTTTCTTGACGACGCTTCGATTCTAATCGTGCAGATCTGCTCAACAGAGATCATCAAACAAAACTTTCAGTGCACCATGAAAGTAACAAAATAAAAGAAAGAAAATAAAAGAAATCAAAGAAAATAATGGAAAGAAAGGCCTTGTTTAAGTCATGACACGTGTTCTTCATGCCAGGGGGATAAATCGTAACAACCCAATTGGCAGATTCAACTTTAGTAATAAAGACAAATCAAACAGCCAGTTTAATCTCAAACATTCATCCAATCAGCCATACACACAACATACAGCATAACCCTGTTGTCTTAGCACATAATAAGTTTTAGTTCTCATGTAACTAAATGTGTGCCATGGTAAAACGTCTTCACACACCAGAAACTCACAATCAGCTCACTCAACTCACTCATTCAAGACCTCTCATCAGCATTCTGTTTCCTCCTCTATGATGCAACCATCTGTCCTCCTATAATATTCAGTCCACTAGTCTATGTATCACTTTCATCTTACTAGTGACTTGGACAAGATGACAAACAGAATCTCATGCTTAAGATGCTGTCTGGTCTCATGAGTATCATTGTATGTGTATATGCATGTGGGGTTAGTATAGTTAATGCATTTTCAGTATGTTTTTGTGTTCATCTCTCACCACACTTCCATTATTCTCATCACTGCTTAAAACAACACACATCTCTCTCTGTTTTTTTTCTTTAACTGTACTTTTCTCCAAAACAGAAAATAGCATTACAGCTGTTTCAGACTGAGAAACACCAAACACTCTTCGTGCCATCATTCATCCACACAACTATTTTATTTCTTTTTGTCCACTGGGCAGGTGACCTCCAGAATCACGTCTGCCCCAGCTGGATACCTTTCACACACACCATGACGTCAGACACTCTCACACTCGCGGAATTGATCAGGAGAAAAACTTTCTTCATCTTTTCTGTCTCCTCTCTTGCCTAGTCTGTCTTGGACTCAATGCTGCTCCTAATATGCCTCTAATCTCTCCTCCACTTCTACCTCTGCTCTCTCACGCTCTTCTCTGACTCTACTTTCTGCTAACATTCTTGCTCTTCCTAATGCTTTTCTACGGTGTTGTTCTAGAGTAGTTGCAGTGGATTGAGCTGTAGTTTCATCCTCAGGTTTCACAACTACTTCTTGCAATATTGCTCTTTTAACATTCTGTGCTTCTCTCCTCTTCTGAGCCTGCTCCAGCCACAACTTAGCAACTGCTAACTGCAATTCCTTCCTCTGCTTCGCTTTACCTGTTTTACCTGCTACACTTACAGCTATTCTTTCTACCAGCATTTTACACTGAACTTCCACTAATGTCCCTTCAAATCCACATTTCTTACGCCAACAACCTACATACTGCGTGCTGCCTGGTAAAAATTTCTCCATAAATTTTACATCTCCTTCTAAGGCAGACTTACACATTTTATTCTCCATTACAAGACAACAATCAGCCACACTCACGCAGACCACGTCTGGCCCGCACACACACACAACATAGGCCTATCGCTTGCGTCTGCACGCACAGCTAGCGCTCTCTGTTGAAAACTCTCAAACGCCCCATATGGCGGAGAATTCAACCTTCGGACACTCTCCAACGCCCCAAATGGCGGAGATTCCGGACTCTGAACCTAGGTTCTCTCCACGCCCCAAATGGCGGAGAACTCTCTACACCCCAAACGGCGGAGAAGCCTGCGTCTCTCTCACGCGGCTAGCGCGCTCCCGGACTCACGTTTAACGCACAGCCCGTAGCCGCTCTCTATTGTTTTGGGTCCACGTGCGCTCTCGTGACCAGCGCTCCCCGGGACTCAAACGTTTCACGCAGAATCACGGTGACGCGTTTCTAGGATCCCACATTCATTCACACGGTTATAGAGACACTCTCTAAGGCCTTCTGTACTCACTGTTTGTTTACGTTCATGGGAAGAGTCTCTGGATCCCGTCAATCGTCATCCATCCCGAGGGGAGGTCAGGCGCAAACTTCCCGGCCTGGTGGCAAGCCAAAAACACCAGGGCTTTACGTCAATCATCCCAGACGTTGCGGTGGCGTCCTCTCCCTCTCCTCGGTGGATGCAATGTGTTAGGCTCCGGCTCCGAAGGACCAAATAAATGTTGGGTCTAAACTCAGACCCCGCTGTATCCAAGACTTATTCCCATGAAAGAAAAGCAAGGGAACAGTGTTCGATCGATTTCTTGCGCAAGGGAGGCCTCTCGTCTGTGACCAGCACGTTGAAATGACCACACTGGTGGCCTCCTCTCGCCGCCTTTTATTGACAAACTTCAAACAATAGTTTACAAAACACCTCCCCTTGCAACCCCCCTTTGGTTACAAAGACAAGGCACTGTATGTAAATGTATACACTGAGTGTGTGTGTGTGTGTGTGTGTGTGTGTGAGAATGTGTGTGTGTTATGTGAGAATGTGTGTGTGTGTGTGTTGGTCAAAGGGTCATAAAACCTAAAAGCAGGAACAACATCCTTGGTCATAAAGAGGGTAGTCTTCCCCCACACCCAATGTATGGTTTACCAAAGATAACACAGTGAAACCATACAAAGGGTAGGAAGCTCTACCAAACATCAAACAGATCTTCAAGTTAGGATGTATCTACAATAAAACCTCCCCCAGCACAGAGTGGCTGGAGAGGTGGTCAGGATCAAAGGAATGGCTTTGATCCTACTGCTTAAACTAAGACTGTACAAATTTAAGAAACACAATGGCGACATTCAACAATTAGACTTAACAAAAAAGTGGAATTATAATCTAGGAATCTGAAGTGACCTAGTGACACCTCCTGTCTGTACGGATTTCATAATAAAGCCTGACATTTTCTTAGCAGTCAAGAGTATAAAATTAGTAAAAGGAAAGAACAAGGGAAATCACACTGTATATATGTAGAATCACCTAGACTTTCTAATGATTATTACTAATCTTTATATTGAATATTGAGGTCCATAAAAGTATTATACTGCTCAGTGCATTAAAATGGAGATGGAAAATTATCAGGTACCGATGATTAAAAAAAGACCTAGTATTTCCTTTAACAGACCCTATTAGCATTGCATAATATTCAGATTTACCTGCCAACAGCTCATTCTTATGGTGGCACATGTGTTCATCATACATGTCCATATGAACAGCAGTTTTCAAAGGAGCAAAAGTATCCTTCTGCAGTGCATCAGAACCTTCTGACTCCGATGAACTACACAACTTCATCATAAGTTGATACATTGCCTGTCAACTCCACTGAAAAAGGCAGTTATGTCAGTGTTCTTAATGTTTTGATATGAAATAAAGCAAAAACAGCTTGACTTACATAATATTAAATTGACATTAAAAGATACCAGATCCTGGTCCTGGTATGGGAAGGTCAAATAATACACAGTTTTGAGGAATAACACCAGACTAAAAGATAAGATCGAGAATATGGCTCTTGCTGTAGACGAAAATTATTATAGACATCATGAGAAATTCCTCGTAGGAATATTAGTTACAGTGTCCATATGTATATTAAGATCACCCTGCAAAACAACATTAACATAGACATAAAAGGAACAGTGACCATAGAGTTCCAGTGGTGGCTAAGAAGAATGAAGTAAAAGCTGAAGAAGTTTGGCTGCCATGTACTGAAATACGAGAGTCACTGGGAAACAATAAAATCCAGGGGTCCAAGCTCCATGACAGAGTATAACAACCTCACTCAAACAGATGAAAAGACAGTAACTTAAGTAATACAATTAATCAGATTACAATAAGTATGTGGAGAGCTGCAGCAGCCATTAGACCCAGCATTCATGCAACTGGAAATCAATAATAAAAGCTTTCTTAACAATAACTCACTATTTTTAAATTATTTTTGATTATTCATTTACATTTATAGTTAGATTGTACTGTTTAACATGCAAAAATAACTCCTATCAAACAAATATTATTATTATTATTATTATTATTATTATTATTATTATTATTATTATTATTATATCTCGTTGAACCATGTAAGGTGGAAAGAGTGCTGTGCTGCTGAGTTCATCCAAGGATCAGATGAAGTGGAAAGAATATTTTGACGATCTCGTCAATATCACTAACACACCTTTTTTAGATGAAGCAGGGTCTGGGGGATGACTTGCCCATCACTAGGGCTGAGGTCACTGAGTGAATTACACAACTTCTTGGTAGAGGAGGCCTTGGGTAGATGAGATTCACCTTGAGTTCCCTAATGCCCTGGTTACAGTAGGACTGTTATAGCCTGTTGGTGTAAAGTCACATAGAGATCGGGCACCCAATAGAATTGGGTGGTGGTTTCCATCTTCAAGAAGGGGGAGGGTGTGTTTGAACTACTGTGAATGCTGGACCAACTCTTTACTCTTTCATTGTTATGAGCCATTTGTTCACTGTACAACTGTAGTGAGAGCTTGGTCCTAATTGCAATAACTTGGACTCATTCTCAGTTGGCCAGTGAACTCTGCCAGAGCTGCTTTCTGTGGCCACTGATTTTTGTTATGGAAAGAATTTCTAGGTGGTGCAAATTGGCAGAAGGCTTCCATTTTGGTGGCCATCAGTTTCTCATCTCTAGCTTTTGCAGATGATGTGGTTCTGTTGGCTTCATCAGGTAGTGGCCTTTAGCTTCCATTGGAGCAGTTTGCAACCAAGTGTGAAGGTTTAGGAATTAGAATTAGCACCTCCAAATCTGAGGTCATGGTTCCCTCCCGAAAAAGGGTGATGAGCCCATTCCAGGTCAGGGGAAAATTGTTCCTCCAACTGTGTTCAAGTAGCCTGAGTTCAAGTATCTTGGGTTCTTGTTCACAGTTGAACGTGCATTAACGCGTAGGGCCACGTCTGTGGACTCTCCCAAGTCCAAAGACTGAACTTCGCAACCTATCTCAACAGCAAAGGTTAGGTACCCTTTAGAGAAAGCTAATTTCTGCTATTTGTATCTCCAGCATGTATCTATTCTTTTGGTGAATACCCACAGGTTTCTCCAGAACTCTGGGTAGTCACTTTTATGTTGTAGTGAGGAGAGAGCTGAGAGTAAATGTGAAGCTGCCTGTTGCAATCTACATCCTGTAATTACTGAAAGAAACAGATATAAGCACTGGATACAAGTGACATATACAAACAACTGAAATTAGCTTTTTTTCAGAGGGTAGCTGATTTCTTTATTAGAGATAGGGTGAGGAGTTCAGTCATTCATGGGGGACTAGGAGAGTAGAGTCATTACTCAACCATGTCCAAAAGAGCCAATTAAGATGTTTCATGTATGTGACTAGGTAGTGCCTCCTGGGTGAGGTTCCAGGCATGTCCCAACAGGAGGAGGCCCAGAGGTACCCAGAGGCACACATTAGAGAGATTGCATCTCTCTACTGGCCTGGGATGCCTTAGCGTTAGAACCAAATTGGAAGCTGTTATTTCTTCTCACAAGGATGAAGAATATATTTGTTATTCTGACAGCAGTTTGGAATATTGAAACTGGGTGCAGATAAATTCATACACTCCATGAAAGAATATCAAGTGTTCCCTAATTTGTTTTTGCTGCTTCAGCAGGAAATTTACTTTTAAGTAACAGATATAAGGTGCAAGCATATGTTCATACCCTATAGTGTGACAGGTACAACATCTCTCAATAAAATGCATATTTGTCTTTTTTTTTTTTTTCTTTTTTACAGACAAGGAAGCAGCACACTCTACTGTGGTTTATCATTCTGCAAAGTCACAAAATCTGAAACTGCTTTAATGAATGTCATACAAGTCATCTGTATTGTCACCAGAGATGGGCAGTAACGCGTTACTGTAATCCGATTACTTTTTTCAAGTAACGAGTAAAGTAAGGGATTACTATTGCAAAAATGGTAATTATATTACCGTTACTTTCCCATAGGAACGCTGCGTTACTGCGTTACTGCGAGAATGTCTCATGACAGTGACGTGAGCAAGTGCGACGTTTGTGGCAACAGCTGTGTGCAGATCAACAATGGATAATATATCGAGTGCGGGAGAGAGTATGAGCGTGCAGCGTTTAAAGCGTGGAAGTACTGACCTTATTTTGAGTTTGATTCCTTAAAAAGTGACAAAAACATTAGCGTCCGTTGTTCGTGGGAAGAAAACTTCTTTTTACAGCGAAACCCCCCCCCTAAACAAGCACCGAGTGTGCAACGACGTAACGGGAAATTCACAGAAAAACTCGCGGATTCTTCAACTGACCGCTGCGGCACACCTGCACCAAGGTAAACCTCCGCCTACCCTACTTCTGCTTTACAGGTGAAAATAGAGCAACAGGACCGCTAGTCTGTGACTTTATTTATTTTCTGCTGTGTTTTACTTGCATCTATTTGAAAGAGTGAGTGTAAACACACACAAGAAAATATTTTATGTGCTGGAATCTGCAGAAAATAGGTTTAAATGTTAAACTAATTTATTTAAGTCAGAGAATGTTGCATATAATTAAATTTTTGCTTGATGCATAAAGTTAAAAGATTAAAACTAATAAAACAAGTTTTAAAAAAGGGACCTTTCCATTTGATTACATTTTGCATGATGGATTATGCAGAAAAAGTAGAATTGGGCTGAAATATCTATCGCTTTATTACCTATTCAGGTTTTAAATCGTGTTTTTAAAAAGTAACTAAGTAATTAATTACTTTTGAAAATAAGTAATCAGTAAAGTAACGGGATTACTTTTTTGGGGAAGTAATCAGTAATTAGTTACTGATTACTTTTTTCAAGTAACTTGTCCAACACTGATTGTCACACTGATGGCAATACACTTCTATTACAGTACACTTTGACTACTACTTCTCCCGCAGTGGCAATGATGTCAGAACCTTTAATTATTTGAATGTCTAAGAGAGGTAAAATCTGTGACGTATCTGATTACATCATTGCCTCAGTGCACACCTTCAGAAAGAAACTAGCACTACTATTTCCCCAAGCAGCGTAAGAACAGCTCTACTACAAACGTTCATGTTTTAAAAATGTTTGCAAATTGAAAAAGATTGCATATAACTACAGGTTTATGAATCCTGGATGATTTCCACTGACTGCATGGAAGAAGAAATAGTCAGTCCTCATGATTCGACAGGGAGCAAATGAAAAGGAGCAAATATGGCATAGCGTTTTGGATCAACATAACACAAAATTGTTCAGCCCCCTCCAGTGGCGAGTTCAAGCAGAAGTTAGTCCACAGTATGAGAATCCAGTTAAACATGGTACCACACTTAAGAATTCCAGAGGGAGAAGACGTGACGCTGAATCACATGCAAGGTAATAAATTTAGAAATTTAGATTTGGAACCTAACATTGTAACTTGTAGATAGCTGAATGATTTGATGATCATGAAGGAAAAGCTTTTTGTGGGCTTGGGACCAGTACCTGGAACACATAATTATAATTTATCACATTCTTCTGGTATGTAAAATCTTAGTTGTTCTTGCATTTGTTAAAGAAAACTGCTCCCTGGCAGGAAATAACCATCCCTATTTTTGCATAAAAAGTGTTCACAAACAAACTGAGCCATTTAGAAAGGTCACATGGGTTGAGGTTTTTCTAGCAATTATTGCAGCACTTTATTTATGTGCTGAGGATTGCTTGGTGTCATTAATATGAAGCAGCGATAGGCTGATAAATGTGAGATATATGGAATGGGTCCAAGTAGCAGTAGTTGAACTCCGGACCAATGGCAGCTTGCTGATTGCTCGAGTATTCTATGGACATTGCTCTGATAAAACCGAAAGAGAAAATGCTTAAATGAAGGGGGCAAGGAGCTTACCTTAATGGTTCAACCTCAGCCCCAAGAGGTTCCTTCTCAGGTTCAGCTTCCCAACATGAGAGGGTAAAGTCTTTTATGGGGCATCAGAGAGTGTTACAGTCAATATGGCTGTACTGCTTCTCCCTTTATAAGATTCAGTGTTATGTAGAGGTGTAATTTTAATCATATTTTTAATTAAATTTTGCCTCATTGAAAATCTCTCCAGAAAATAGATAAGTGTCTATGGAACTATAAAAAAATCAAAGATGTGTGTTGGCGCCTTATAAGTGAACACATGAGCGGAATTAGTGGATGTGTTATTTTGTGGATCAATATTTACTCGTCCCCTGTGTCATCCAGAGACTGAGAAAAGTGTAGCTGAAGGCTGTATTTTATTCAGGCGTATTCATGCATTTGCTTAATAGATTACCATTTTAACTTCTCCTCACAGGATCCGGTACAGCCAAAGAAGAATGACGGTACTTTCACAGAAAACATGAATTTTGTTACATAATGGAAACAAGCTACAGAGACGGTGCCTGAAAAATTAAATAATAAAAGGTAACAGATTCTGTGATCTAACTGTTTGATTTAACAAACACCGAGATTATTTTCGATTGCTCCCCTCCTGCTGCACCTGAACCAGCTCACTGACACTCCACTTCATTTTGTCATTCACAAAGTGGGTATGGATAGAGGAGGGATCAATCATTTGTCCTATTATAAGCAGCCACACGTATGGCAAAATGTCTGTCACAGTTGGATCTTTGAGATGATGTAAATAATTGAGTGAAGATGATGTTGAAATTAATTTAGCACTGAGCAAAATGTATTTAAACATTTTACATACAATTCTGACAACTTTGGGGTGGCCGTAGCTCAAGAGGTACAGCACGTGATCTACTGATTGGAAGGTTGGTGGTTGGATACCCCAGTCTGCATGCCAAATATCCTTGGGTAACATACTAACCCCAAGTTGCTCTCTGGTGCATTCACCGCAGTCTGAATGTTAGTTAAAAAGCACATAAGAAAGTGCTTGCGTGCATGTTGTATAAAGCGCTTTGAGTGCTCTGGGAGAGTAGAAAAGTGCTATATCAGTCAATTTACCATTTCATGTTAATGTTTGTTCACAGATTGAGATTCAGTCATTAAATGTCAAACAGCATCTTGAAAAGTACACTGTATGAAATTCCGAGTCAGCATATTTTTCACTGGAAATCACTTAAATCATTCTCAGTGGGTCAACCCCTTGATTCCCCTAAAGAAATAGACTTGGTAACAGATCAGTTATGAATGTCTATTTGCAGGACGAATCTAAAATGGACCACGATTTTGATTGATTTAAAAGGATTGCGAATTCAGTCTGGATCAGGCACATATCCACTTCAGCCCGATCATTTCCCAGCTTATGATGTGACTTATTTCACATTAGTGATCTGTATTCCTTTTTTAAAATGTCTAATCTATAGTGAGATATTTTAATATGTTTGCCTTTTATGATAAAACTTTAAATTTACAGTTGTTCTTTTAAGCTAAATGTATAACAGTGACTAATATCAAGAACTACTACTATGAAAACTATCAGGAAGTAGTGTCCCCCTCAGGTGGTAGCTGAATAATTATATTTAAAATCAAATGTAAAATTAGGATTCCAGCTTCGTCTAATGATAATTAAAGTTGGGAGGCCTAAATCATGTCAGTGGACATTATAAATACATATACAGTATAAATAATTTATATCAGACTTTATTCCCAAACTGATTAAAATGACTCTTTTCTTCCCTCTTGGTTTTAAAGATAAATATTAGGGTCAGCATTAACACATGCCTATTCATGTTCCTTGGTGTACTGGATTAAAATGGAGGCCCTGCTCTGCATTTTCCCGCTGCCAATGTGAATCATAATCTCAGGGCTTCATAGATGATTCTCTACTCTTGCACGTGCTTAACTCCAAGTGAACATACAGAGAGTTGATTGAATTGTAGTAACTGTGATAATGCCTGAGCTTGTACTGGCAAAATCATTTCAAATTTGTTTTTTCACACACACATTTTGTGCTTGCTTGAGTTGTGCGCTTTCCTCTATGCTGCAGCCACTGCTCTGGTCTCCAAATTTTTCATACCACTTCTGGGTCCCAGCATGCTGCTTAGATAGGGAAGGATTGATTAGAGTGATGACTGCCAGTTGTGTCGGCCAGCCTCCCCTGGCACTGGCCCCTGAACCCACTGCCCCATCTCTTCTCTGCAGGTGAGATACAAAGCACACCCCACCACATGACATAACTCAGATCTGGAGCGGGAAACTCAAAGTTTCTAGTCTCAGAGTTATTCAACAGAGAATTTATATTAAGCTCAGAGTTTGTTGAACATGTTTTTTGATATAGGACCATAAACACATATGTGGTGGCCACACTCTCACTATCGCTGAACTGAAAGGATAGATTATAGTTTTTTTCTTAAAAAAAAGAAATCCCTCATTTGGTGATGTGATTATGGTGGGGGAAAGTAGTGTCTCGCTAAATCTTCCATTTCTGTTCGGTTGGGTTGACAGCTAGTGATTGTGAAGACCATAAGGTATGATTTACAACATTTTGGTCCTCATTATACCATCCATTGTGCCCCCACGTCCTAAAAATGAGACCACTGTCATCTTGTATGAGATGACTACCAAACTGCCCCTGACAAGTAAATCGTAAATGGAGTGATTCTTATAGCACCTCTCTGCTCTACTTGAGCACTCAAAGCGCTCTATATAACATGCCTCATTCAAGCCATTTTTTTCCCACACCTAAGTGCTTTCTATCTAACCTCCACACATATTCATACTCTGATGGACGGATCAACACAGATAAATGATGAGATAAAAGTATTTAAAGTGCATAGAATAAAGTGCTGTGTGTATGGGTGAATGCAGTTTGTACTACTGCAAACAAAATAGCACATCACTTACCACTGAAGAGGATGAATGGAGCCAAAAGCACATGAGCAAATGTCACCATGGCATAAACAGAGGTGTGTCAGTCAGTTTCCTTGCACTGCAAAAAGTTACTATAGGTTAAAGAGAGATCGAAAAAAGTGTGTCACAATTGGATCTTGGAGATGATGTCAATATTTGAGTGAAGATGAGGCTGAAATGGCTTTAAGACCCAAAAAACAAAATGTGACTATCCAGAGTTGGGACCAGGAAGCAGAGTTGCAGTCTTACACACTTCTTTGCATCTTCTTCCCTCCCATTATTCTCCCAAAACCCCATCCCCTTAGAGATCATGTCAGATCCTAGATCAGCAAAAAACAAACCAAAAACCAGCAACAAGTGATTTAAATATAAACAACTCAATAAAAAGAAGAAGAAAGCCTTCAGGTCTGCCCGTCATGGCAGCTGGCCACCCCTTCCCTTAGCCTGGACCTGCCGAAGGTTTCTGTCTGGGAGCAGGTTCCACAAAAGAGGTGCTATCAGTTTCTTTCAGATGGGGCCTGATTATTCACATATTTTTGTTTAGATTTCTATATTTAACAAGAATCACTCCCTTTAAAAGGAGTACAATGTGTTTAATGAATTTAAAAGAGCATTTGCATTTTGTATGGTTCATTTTTATCTTGGTGAGGTTGATATCCTGTTTTATTGTGAAGAGCTTTGTAAGAGGAAGTAAATATGGTTGTGATCGGTAACTGCACTATGAGAAGTTGTGATGGAAAGTACGAGAAGTTATTCCAGTTCATATATAAACACTTGTACAATCAGTTTGACAGTCTTTGCTGATGCACACATTTTTGAAACTGCCTGTGAGGAACTGAGGACATTTCAGCTCAAAAGCCACCGAGTGACGCCATTTTGGAGATGTCCGTGATCGCTCTGTATTCCTTCACGCATAACTGTTTCTGTACAGAACGTGCACTCTGCCCTCTGGAAGCATGGGACTACAGGGCCTATACATGTAGAAGCAGTCAGCGTGCTTGTGAATAACTTTTATTGTTGTTGTTGTTTATTCCAGACAGCTTCCTAGCTGTCTCCACACCACACTACACCACACTAGATCACACTCCTTCCTCCTGGAACTGGAGGCACTGTAAAAAGGAAGAGCGTGATCGCTTGATGAGCTGCAGCTGGTGTGCCGGCCGCCCTGGCACTGGCCCTCGAGCATGCTCCACCACCCCTCCCACACCTCCGCCACAATTATAAAAAATATGTCTAAAATGAGTCCAAGTTTGGAAAGACGTCAACAACGACCACATCTGGATTATAAATAGCCCATACACTGAGATTCTACGAACTCAACAGTAGAAGTTCAGTAGACTTAGACAAAAAGACGTCGCCTGGTGTTACAAAACAACCCATTCAGTGGCCCAAAACTGTATGTCCAAAAATGACTTCTAAAAGACATCCCTTCTACGTTACTTTGCGCAGTGCGAAGAGGTTATCCAGGTCTTTATGTTTTCACAACAATCCTGAAGTTTAACTTATTGGAGTGTGTTATCTGGCTTCATGGATAGACAGAACAGACTTGTATCCCCATGTAATGTCTGAGTTGTGTCTGTAAGGTCGGGGGGGGGGGGGGTACTATTTCACTTCAGGGCAACCTGCATGTGGCGAATAAAGCTTTGATTGATTGAATGATTGATTGATGATTTCACAAATATCTGTCCGTTATTTGAAAGATCGAACTGTTGAATTCAAATGTAATGCTATGGAAAAGTATATAACATGATTCCTATAAGCTTGTGTTACATCACATAAGTATTATTATCATCGCTATTTAGGGCGATTGTGGCTCAAGAGTTGGCAGTTCGCCTTGTGATCAGAAGGTTGCCGGTTGGAGCCCAGGCTTGGACACTCTCGGTATTGTGTCGGTGGTCAAGACTCTTCACCTACCGCCTACTGGTGATGGCCAGAGGGGCCGATGGTGCGATATGGCAGCCTTCCCTCTGTCAGTCTGTCCCAGGGCATGCAATCCATTATTGTTTAAACCAACTGTTGACTGTATATTTCTATACATTTACCTATTATGATTCATATTGCCACATTAATTGACCTTGTTTATAGGTAATTTCATTGTTTGATCACGTTAAAATGTTCCTAATTTAATGTCTGAAAGCACTTGGAAAAGGAAGAATCCCATGTAAAATTAGCGCAGCAAACTCTATTTTCATTACTGAAAATAACTGTATTTTCATGAGAAAGTTATTTTCTGTTATTTCACGGTAGTATTTTGGCGCCCCAGCCGCCGGAATATTACTGCTTTTTTAAGATTTTTTTTCCCCTATTTATAGATAATTTCATTGTTTAATCACATTAACATGTTCCTAATTTAATGTTTAAAATCACTTGAAAAGGCAAGATCCCATGTAAAATTAGCGCAACAAACTGTATTGTCATTACTGGAAATAACCGTATTTTTATGAGGAAGTTATTTCTCTTATTTTACGGTAGTATTTTAGCGCCCCAGCTGCTGGAATATTACCGTTTTTTTAAGATGTTTTTTGCAACAGTGCATATTTTGATATAAATTCTTGGAATTAAATGAAGTTTCGGCAAAAGTGTTGATTTACTACATTTGATGGTATGGATTGATATTCTAATAAGATGAGAACTTATCTATAAGTGTGATCATCCTCAGAAGAGAGGTAGGTAAATTAATACATGATCAGCATTTAGGGGTATTACCTGTATTCTTTTAGTTTAAATCCCTTTAATATTTATATTTTGTCAGATTGCTGCTACTAGGGCCTCAGCGAAAATGACAAAAAGCGAGCCTGAAGGAAGCTATGGGAAGTAATATTGTTTGTCCTAACATGTGCATTTAAAGACTTGTTTAGTGTTTTAATCAGCTAATAGAAATTTTCAATTAACTTGGTCAAATGTTTTCTCTGTATCTAAAGAGACAACTATGGTTTTGAATTTCTTAATGAAACACTAGTCTATTACACATATCTGTCTATCTGCATGTATTATTGGGTGACTCTCAGCCTTTGATGAAACCTGTATGGCCAAAATGTATTATAAATGGAGTGACTGTTTTCTGGCAAGGTCTTTTAGTCTTCTGGCAAGGACTTTGCAAATTGTTTTAAGGTCTACTTTTATGAGTCAAAAGGAGTGGTAGCGTATTTGCCTGATTTAAGAAACAGGCTAATGTTGGTAGAAATTTACTTTTGGAGATGTGTGTGGAGATGTGTGATAGAAAGTGGGTGATAGGCCAAAATTCTTACTGGAAAACAACATGGACATTCTGATTTGGAAGATACTGTAGGACTTAGTGGAATTCAGATATTGAAAGAAGTGAATTCAAAGCCACAATCTGTTCATAATTTAGTTTAGGTAGATTTATACTGTTAAGAAATTCTTTATTAGATTCCACAATTGGTATATCTGTGATGAGTATAAAGCTTCAAATTTTTTTTAGAAGATTTATTTATTTATTTATTTTATACAGTATATCATGAGTAATTTTTCCAGTCATATCTTGGCTTTAACTGGTTAGCAAGATATTTTCTGGCTTTATTGCCAGTTCAAAGATTTCCACACAATGACTTTTTATCGGCTGTTTCATTTCATTCCAGCTTATGTTCTTGTCACGAGGCAGTATGGGCAGTTTCTAATGAAGTAAATTTTTTTGTTCTCACGTGTGGTTTTTTTTTTTTATTTTCTTTGCTAACAGTAAGGTATTTTGCCCATCTTTGCTCCCTTTTTTTGATTTCCAAGGAACACATGTTGATATTCCTAGAAGTTTATTATCTTCTAATTATATTGCCCTACGGCTTTTGAAATAATTAATGCAGTCTTGTTCTTTAACTAATGATTTATCCACTCTCCAGTTTGTAATTCATGGTGTAACTCTTTTCTCTGTCAGAGAGATAGATACTAGTTCATGATCCCTACTAGTGATAGGATGAATCTAAATGTCTGTGATATCCATCATAATACATCTGCTAACTAAAAAGTAGTCCTGAGAGTGGGGTGGGTATCACTTGATAACAAGCTTGCTTCTCACCACCAGTTCGTTCTGCTACCCCTGGTGGCTGCCCCTGGTGGTAACTTGGCTTCCTTGTTCTGTTCCTTCATCCCATATCTAAAGCTGCTTTATGTTCTCACTTTCTACCAGATTCTCCTGCTGCCTCCTCCCCCACTGGGGTGTCCTCCACCTCCAGAGATGGTGTGGACTCACCATATCCAAGCTGCAAGTAAGCACACCCCATGGCAGTACACACTCACCTCTGGTCATTCTCTTGCCTTTCTGCCCAGTAACCTCTCTCTCCTCTGTTACAGAGCTCCCCATTCCTTCTCTCTCCATGTGCTCCCCCTGTCAAATATTTCTCCACCCTCGACCATTCTCGGCTCTAGGTCCCCTGTTTACGTGTTTGGTTTCTAGCCATGTTCTTGTTTCAGTTTCTAGATTTTGTATCACTTTCTTGTCCCATGATGGAAAATTCTGTACTTTATTTTTCTGACAAATTATGTAAATAAACCTTGTAAATTGTTCAACATGTGTATTGACTCTGCTCTTGGGTCCAGTTCTCGTATATCCATCAGTTCATGACAGTTAATATGCAGTACTTTTGGTACATTTTTAAAAACGTCTGTACACATTGCAGCCTCTGAATGTCTTGAATGCCAGTAATTAAACACTTTCAGCAATCAACCAAATATATTTTTGTTGAAAACAATTTAACACTTTCTGTAAACACTTCTTCTTAATTAGTCTTATATATTAATATTAGATTAACAATATGTGTTCTCAACTTGTTTTGAAAACAGTGTGAAAGGCTTAGGGAGTGTGGTGGAGAGTTGTTAATGCCAATTTCATGTTGTTATCCTAAACAGTGTAACTTTTGTGTGAGTTACTAACTCCTATATCGCCCCAAGATCAGACTGCTGGCGTACTTGTAGTTCCTAGTCGGAGTTTTTAAAAGTAGAATGGTTGACAGAGACTTCAGCTTTCAGGCAGGTGGTTACTATATAAAAAAAGCCTTCCATAGAGCTCGGATATATTACTATTCGTCACTGAAAACAGGAACAACTCCAGGTTCTTTTTTGGCACTGTGACCAGGGTGACAAAGAATCAGACTGAGCAATGAATTTGCTAATTTTTACACAGATAAAATTTTAACCATTAGAAAAAAAAGAAAAAGGAAACTACCGACAGCTTCCCTCCTGGCTTATTTCAAGTTAAACTTTTACAAGTGCTACTATTTACTTACTCTTCCTTCCTTTTTGAGTCAACTTTTACATTTCTTCCGATAAACCACCAACATATCTTTTAGACCCCATTCCTATAAGACTATTCAAAGACTTTTCAACATTAATTAATGCTTAAATCTAAAATATTAATAATTTAGCCTCAAAATCATCTGTTATAATATTCAAAAATTTTTGAAACATTTCTTGTCAAACATATTTCCAAAGAAATTGCTCATTTCATGAGCTTCAGTCAGGATTTAGAGTGGATCTTTGCACAGAAACAACACGAATGAAGGTTACAAACAATCTTCAGTGGATTCATTTCTCTGGTTGTGCTGTTAGACTTTAGTGCATTTCAATAACGTTGACCACAGTATTTTACTACAGAGATCAGAACGCACCAATGGCATTACTGGAGTTGTGCTGCGATGGTTTGAATAGTATCTGTCACACACAAAATTAGCAATGTATTTCCACAGGGTTCTGTTTGGACTAATACTTTTTACATTATACATGTTCCTCTTAAGCAATATTATTAAAAAATGCACACAAAAACGCATACATTTTCATTGTGTTGCAGATGATACTGTGATTTGTTTGTAAATGAGCAGCAGCAGCCACTTGCACAATAAAGTCATGACACTCTGGCAGGTTGCCAGTACTGCTGGCTCATCGCAACTGACGTTTGTCTGTTTAGAGGCGGAGCCCAAAGGAAGACAGCGTCCCAGTGTGATTAGATATTTTAGACAGTGCAGGTTCCTGCGTTAAACAGAGTTACACCATGGCCGTAACATAAGTGTTGTTTTAAACCTTACTCATTTACAATTGGAAAATGTTTACTGAAATAATTATCAACAGTCATTGTTTGCTGTGTAGCAGTGGCAATACTGACACTGTCACCGGATTACTGCAGTGCAGTGCAGTCTTCAGAACTTGCCTTAGAATCTTGTAGTTTTAAAGATTTATTCAGTATTAGTCTGTTGTATAATATTACATAATATTTATGATTAACAGCACTGAGAAGAAAACAGAAAAATTGTTTCTTAGTCAACTGAGTAAACTTTATAAAATGTGAACAAATATAAAACATGCTTGTGCTGTTGCCAGATGGACACTCAGTGAAACGCAGCAGTACACATCTATGGAGGACCACAAATAAATAAATGAATAATGAATTGTAGAATAAAATGTGCATTTGTAAATTCATTTTTGAATTCCAATTTAATAAACTGATTTTTAAAATGCTTTTTAAGTCTTCATTTCAAAAAACATTTTCGAATTGCACTTCAACCCTTTAAGACCTACCATAGAACCAAGTCCGCCAGAGCTTATATTATATTTTTACATGCTGTAGTGCCATTTTTGGGAGCATTTCAAGTTGATATACAACAATACAACCATTATAGCCCAAATCTTAATAATATGTATGCATTAAGTGCATAGTAATTACATAAATTGCAAAAAAGTGCAATGAACTACAAAAAATTTTAAAATCGTTTTTGTTTTTTTAACATATATTTCTAGTTAGAGAAATTTAAGAGGCTTATCCTTCAAAACTATAAATACAAAAAAGTTGCACAAACTAGTTTCCCACCACAAGAAATTTATTTTGAGTGTCTTCATAGTTTTATTTTTGAAATACACCAATTTTCACATACTGCAGGAAAAACGAAAATAAATATTAAAATGCAAATTTGCAAAAAAACAGCATATGCATCAAAATAAACTATTTCCAGCAGTGCAATATGAGTCCTAAGCATCCCAGAAATGACACAAAGTCATAAAGTCAAAAATAACTTTTAAAAACACCAGTATAGGCTCGTAAGGCCCTAATGGTAAAAAAATACATTTCCGCAAAATGACATCACTTCCGGTTTCGGGCAGGTCATGGCGGACATGCGATAGTTCTCGCTAATGGACGTAGGAAGTGTTACAAACGGCTGATCAGATCGGCAAAGCGTGTTTCTGGAATATTATGTTTTTGCTGCTGCAAGTGCTTTTTATGCAATTTTTGCAAAGCTATATGTGGAAGGGAACTGGGACCTAGGACAAGCTGATGGCATAAGACTCTAGCTTACGTGGTTGAAGTGCTACCGGGATTTAAAAATAGTTACGCAAAATGGACCGGCTTTAAAGGGTTAATAAACTTCATTTCAAAAATCTTTTTCAAATTGCACTTTAATAAACTGCATTTCAAAAACCTTTTTTGAATTCCACTTTAATAAACTGCATTTCAAAAACCTTTTTCGAATTGCACTTTAATAAACTGCATTTCAAAATCCATTTCCCTTTCCTGTTCGCTCAGGGATTAACATGTGCATTAGCAGTAGGATTAGCAGTTGGATTAACAACTTCATTTTAAAAATCCTGCTGCTATTCAAATTAGCCACACCGTGGGATGTAAGGAGCTCTCTGATTGGTTGGTCAGACACAGCCTTGATTTTTCTAGCTCATAGCTTCGCCCTCCTAAGAAGGGTGTGCTTGTACAAAGGCTGTTCAGCCTCGGGATTTACACTTGGCTCGACGTGGATATGTGAAGAATGAAGGGACCCTGCAGCGAAACGGAGAGCCCAACCTCTGACTGAGTGCCTGTTTATGCAGTCTGACCACCTGTGAAGGTAACGTGCTAACATGGCTAACGCTAGAACCAGGTGGTATTCTCTGGAGTTTAAGACCAAAACTGAACTCAAACAGTGAATTGACATTAGATTGGAATTCATAAGATGAATAGAAATACTGCTGAAGCTGAATGATTTATTCATATATGATTTTTTTTTTCTCCAATTCACCAGGTCTGTATAGTTCAGTATGACTATGGCACATGATACAAAAGAATAAATACAGAAGAATAAAAACTTTATGTGAATAACTTTACTCTTCTTAAAAATAATTCATAATCATTCAGAGGCTGCAGAGTCCATCATCACTGAGGCAGTCTCTCCTGCATGAAGTCCAGGTGCTCCCATCTCCCAGAGGAGTCCAAACCGTCATCAAACAGCCCTACAGACACAAAAACGTGAAAATATAAACAACCAGACTATCAGCAGTGATTAAACTACTTTAAGACCTCTGTGAAAATCATTTACAATATATATCACAGAATTTAAGGCCTTTATAATCACAGAGCATACAGAGAAAAGTACTAAACTGAATCAATTTCAGCTTTTGTTTTTCATAATTTATATTGTATTAATAATTAAATTTCATTATCTGTATCTTTACCACACATTTGCCACACAGGTGTAGATACTGTAGGTTCAGTGAATGTTTACATTGCGCTAATTAGAATATACTGGACATTCAAAGCTAAGATTCAGCGCACTGTGTTAGAGGCTGGGATTTGATGAATTCATCATATATACAACCTTTGATCATCATTTATGTCCAGTTGAGAATGAATCTGTGCACTCACATATTAAATGAACTGAAATCAGTAGTGTGATCTCCAGTCTTGATATATTAAATGTGAGAACTGACAGCTGTTATTTTAATCACCCTGTCTCAGTTGTTTTAACTCTTAAGTATCACAAAGTAATGTGGTAACGTCTGGACTGACGAGTTTACTGTCAGAATTTTAATCGCTAGTTTAAAGGCTGTAGGCTGCAGCCGTTGCTCTAACACTGTATAAATGTAACAGGGCTCAGTGCTGGTACTAACAGTCTGAGCTGCTTCCAGCTTTGTTTGTGAAGAGCACAGCAGCTTACAAAACACATAGCTAGCTCTTACAGCTGCGACGTAAAATTTTCATAAGCTAAAATGAGCTTAAAATAACGGGGCTACGTGCGGTGATGCTAGCGTTAGCCATGTTAGCACGTTACCTTCACAGGTGGTCAGACTGCATAAACAGGCACTCAGTCAGAGGTTGGGCTCTCCGTTTCGCTGCAGGGTCCCTTCATTCTTCACATATCCACGTCGAGCCGAGTGTAAATCCCGAGGCTGAACAGCCTTTGTACAAGCACACGCTTCTTAGGAGGGCGAAGCTATGAGCTAGAAAAATCCAGGCTGTGTCTGACCAACCAATCAGAGAGCTCCTTACATCCCACGGTGTGGCTAATTTGAATCCGGTTGTTCAGTCTGACGTCACTAGCCGTGTCTGGGTCTAAACTCCGCTGCAGGTCCATATATCAAACGATCACTATGGCATTACTGAGAGTTGAAAAACTGTCTAAAGTCTTTCATCTTTAATAAAATGATCAGCGTTCTGCTCTACCAGGTGTAACAATTGAGTTTAACATCCAGGCATCCATGAAAACGGAATTTATGACATTTAACGGAGTTAGAAGTTAGCAGGGAGTTAGCTCGCTAGCTTCTATCTAAATACAATATAGCATGTCCTGACTGCGGGGTTTTGGAAACAAATTAAAACGTACAGCTCTGCTATCTCTTCCAGCATAAATGAAGACAGAAAACTAAACAGCAGTGACGTTTGTAGGGTTACTGAAGTTGGGCTAGCTGGTATATAATGATGTGCTACGTGACCGCTAGCGACACAGCTATGTTAGCATAATATAAACAAGCTAACTTTTTTTCCACTCGATAAAAGTTAACATGAGTGTTCTCGGTGGTCAGGAACAAATGTAATCGCATGACAGGATGCTGTAAAAGGACCAAACTTCAGCCAGGAGAACAACTGAGATAATCCATCCACAATACGAGGTTAGTCATTCTGCTGCATGGGCTGGGCTGTAGTCAAATCAAATCAAATCAAATCACTTTTATTGTCACATCACATGTGCAGGCACACTGGCACAGCACATGCGAGTGAAATTCTTGTGTGCGAGCCCCACAAGCAACAGAGATGTGCAAACACAACAACACAAACGAGCAAAATACAAGAATGGCCAACCTGAAACTAATAAATATATGTACAATATATAATAGTGTATGCATTTCTGGATGTGTATACTAAATATTTTCCTACGTGTGTGTGTGTGTGTGTGTGTGTGTATACACATTTTTACAAATTAAATAGTAAAAATAAATAAATAAATAATAATAATAATAATAATAAAATATATTAAATATACAGAGTTGAATATGTGCAAAACAAGTGGCATTTATATACAGTGTGGAGTGCATAATGTTGAAGTTCCAGTAGTGAAGCTGAGGTGTCTATGACGTGTTCAGCAGTCTGATGGCCTGATGGAAAAAGCTGTCTCTCAGTCTGCTGGTACGGGACCGGATGCTGCAGAACCTCCTTCCTGATGGAAGCAGTCTGAACAGTTTATGGCTGGGGTGACTGGAGTCCTTGATGATCCTCCCCGCTTTCCTCAGGCAGCGCTTCCTGTAGATGTCTTGGAGGGAGGGAAGCTCACCTCCAATTATCCGTTCAGAGCACCGCACTACTCGCTGGAGAGCTTTGCAGTTGTAGGCGGTGCTGTTGCCATACCAGGTGGTGATGCATCCAGTGAGGATGCTCTCAATGGCACAGTGATAGAAGGTCCTGAGGATGCGGGGGCTCATGCCGAATCTTTTCAGTCTCCTGAGAAAGAAGAGGCGCTGCTGCGCCTTCTTCACTGTTTTGTTTGTGTGTACTGACCACGTAAGATCCTCAGCCAGATGTACTCCAAGGAACCGGAAGCTGCTCACTCTCTCCACAGCAGCGCCGTTGATGGTGATGGGGGTGTGTACTTCTCTGCACCTCCGGAAGTCCACTATCAACTCCTTTGTCTTTGCGACGTTGAGGGTGAGATGGTTGTCTTGACACCAGTGGGTCAGGGCGCTGACCTCCTCCCTGTAAGCCGTCTCATCACCGTTGGTGATAAGACCCACCACTGTAGTGTCGTCCGCAAACTTCACAATGATGTTGGAGCTGTTAGTGGCTGTGCAGTCGTAGGTGTAGAGTGAGTACAGGAGAGGGCTCAGTACACACCCCTGTGGAGCACCAGTGTTCAGTGTGATGGGGGATGAGGTGATGCTGCCTAGTCTGACCACCTGGCGTCTGTCAGACAGGAAGCTAAGGATCCAGCTGCAGAGGGAGCTGCTCAGTCCTAGATCCTGCAGTTTCCTGTCCAGCTTCGAGGGAACGATGGTATTGAATGCTGAGCTGTAATCTACAAACAGCATCCTCACATACGTGTCTCTCTTCTCCAGGTGTGACAGGGCAGTGTGTAGTGTCAGGGCTATGGCATCATCAGTGGACCTGTTGTGGCGGTATGCAAACTGTAGAGGGTCCAGTGAGTCGGGTAGTGCAGAGCAGATGAAGTCCCTGACCAGCTTCTCGAAGCATTTGCTTACGATGGGGGTCAGGGCTACAGGTCGCCAGTCGTTCAATGAGGAGATGGTGGAGGATTTGGGTACAGGGACGACGGTGGCCATTTTGAAGCAGGCTGGGACTACAGACAGAGAGAGGGAAAGGTTGAAGATGTGCGTGAACACTCCAGCCAGCTGAGCCGCGCATGACCTGAGGACGCGGCCGGGAATCCCGTCCGGACCAGTAGCTTTGCGTGCCTTCACCTTCCTGAAGCACTTCCGCACATCCTCCTCAGACACAGTGTGCGCACTGACGTCATCCGCGGTGCGCACACTGTCCGGTCTCATGGTGTTCGCTGTTACATCCTAAGGTTTTAAAAACTGAGCTTAAATAAATGATTAGCGGTAATAAAAGCCGAGAGAGGTCAACAGTGATCACTGACTGTTTTAGGAGCTTTTTGATATCAAATAGAAGAAAATACATAACATTAAACATGTTAACAACACAAAAGCCATATTAAACGCAGACTACTTTAGACCCGGAAGTAGGATTCGCCGCGTCATCACTGAACGACCGGATAGCAGCAGGATTTTTAAAATGAAGTTGTTAATACAACTGCTAATCCACATGTTAATCCGTGAGCGAACAGGAAAGGGAAATGGATTTTGAAATGCAGTTTATTAAAGTGCAATTCGAAAAAGGTTTTTGAAATGAAGACTTAAAAAGCATTTTAAAAATCAGTTTATTAAATTGGAATTCAAAAATGAATTTACAAATACACATTTTGTTCTACAATTCATTATTTAAGCACAGAATTTTTTATTTCGATGCGTGTGGCTCTTGTGGTCCTCCATACACATCTGGCTGCAGTGCTTCACTCACTGTGGGTTCAGGTTCCACTGTAATAGTTGGTCTACATGTTACAGGTTCTATGAATAGACAGTCTGTGGAGTGGACAGGAGCAGATGTGCAGGCTGTCTTTTTATAACACAATGTGCCAATGGTAAGCAGCTCATTTGTCTGATCTGAAAATTTACTTCAAATTCCCTATATATATTTATAGCCAAATCACACCACAATCTATTAGTTGATTCATATTTTATAATAATCTATTTGTGCTACATAGAAACGGTGCTTATACAGAGTTTGTTTTAAAATATTTTCCCTTTTTTTAATATATTTTTTTTTAATTTTTTAATGAATAAATCAAAAGTCTCTATGACAGAGTTGATCTTGGTTACACATCAGTGACTTGCTGTCTTGAGGATGTGCAGACTTTTTCCAACAGTTTTCCAATTTAACTACATGTGATATTTCTGCTGTGCACTGGATGTACTGACTTATCAGTGGCTTCACTTTGACAGTATGTTTCATGTGTTTTCTGCAGACTGAGCAGCTTTTTGTTGACAGGTTTAAATATCTCCATTTTGGCCAAAGATATACAGTAATTGCTAGGTCCCAATGCACACTTCAAACTAGCAGCGCAGCCAAAGCAGACACTCTTGTGTCTGATGGCTTCTTTGTGAATGTGGCTTCTGGGTTGGTGAATATACTGCGCCCATGAACTGAAACTATTTGCTCAGATGATTTTTTTTTATCACACTACAGAAAAAACTATTCCATATCCCCTCACCTGACAAGTCCTATTTGACCTCCTGGTTATACTCTTAAAAAAATGTATCTAAATAAGTCCACACATTCCAGGTGTGGTATTTATGTTGCCAATCAGTAATGTAGGCTAGATAAAATAGAACTTTTTTTTAAATACGTATGTGTTATTGTAGGGTCTACCTTACAATATCAATGTTCTTGTGATTTGGCTCTGTATCAATAACATTTAAAATTGAATTCTATATAATAGAAGTTCAACGCTAAAAAAACCCAATAAAATTTGAATTCAGACAACATTTTTTAATCACGTGAGTTTCAGGTTTTTTTTTGTATGAAACTAGCTGTTAGAAGTGTCCTCCAAAGAACTACTTTTTACTTTGACTATATTTCATAGCCTGTTTTTTTCTTTTAATTAAGTTTTTTTTTTTTATCAATATCTGTATTTTAACTTAAGTGTACTTTCACCACCTCTGCACAGTAACATTTAAGACATCTGTGGTGTTTCCTACCCTTTCCTGCCTTATCCTTTTCTTACTCAGAACCATGATCTCCGTTTGCTTTGATTGTAGAGAGTACCAAACAAATCATCAGTATATTTTATGTCTCATAGGCTATAATAATAATTTTTACAATATTTAGTCTGGCTAATTAACCTGCAACATAAAAAGGTGCCAAAATCACCAGTTAAATCTGAGAGTAAAAATAATCTTCAACCCTTTGTCTTTAAAATTATAAGCTATAAATATCCCTTCCTCACTACTCTCCGAATTATAATGTCCAAAAAACACATTGCGTATAATTGAGTGGCCAAGAAGAACAAAACTGCATCTTTTGTGCCCCAAGAACAGCCGCGCCATCATCACCCAAAGTAAGATAGCTAAAGACATCAGCTCTGAAGAGATCCTAATGATTGAGTTGTCTGTTGTTTATCTGGATGTGTGATTGAGGTTTAGCAATTCTTATTGAACATTCTTTTTCAAAGAATGAAAGATGACACAGTGAGATAAAATAGATAAAACTGAACAAATTCACATGTAAACAGATTCATAATATGTAAATAACAATCTGCATCATATGCCTGTGGCTGCAGATTTGAGGCCATGCCTCTCTACACTATTCAGTAGACGATGTAATTTCCTGGAGAAGCCTCTTCCCATTGTGAAGTGCTGATCTGATTGCTTTTTCTGTGAAGCCACACAAGTGTTGCAGCTCTGAGTGAATTTATTAATCATTGAAATCTTCAGCCAAAACAGCAGGTGAGTTTGGAGATATTGAAAAAGTTTGTCTGAAACAGCTACCATACTACCGTACTTAGCAAAAACATAAAATGTCAGACTGACAACTGAGAAAGTCCATGATGTTGGGCAGGAATGAATTTATACACATTTCCGGAGGAAAAAATATAAAAGGTTATTATTCATTCATATTCAAAGACACTCAATCTTATTGTTGGGGTCTATTTCAGTTGGGCTTGCATGGTCCTTTGCAAATCACAGTCAGTGAGAATGTTTTACTCATGTGTAGGTTTTAATTAAAAACACTGTGTTATTAATTAGATCCTGGTTCCTGGTTGAATTAGATGACTGCATCTCTCGATGCGTGAATGGTCTGGAAAGATAATGTTTCTCAGGCTGCAGGGTCACAGATGAAATCTCAAATTTCAACCACCCACATTCTTCTGAATGTGTTTATTCTCCGAAGGCCACTATGGTAAATGGTAAATGGCCTGTATTTGTATAGCGCTTTTCTAGTCCCTAAGGACCCCAAAGCGCTTTACACAACCTGTCATCCACCCATTCACACACACATTCACACACTGGTGATGGCAAGCTACAATGTAGCCACAGCCACCCTGGGGCGCACTGACAGAGGCGAGGCTGCCGGACACTGGCGCCACCGGGCCCTCTGACCACCACCAGTAGGCAACGGGTGAAGTGTCTTGCCCAAGGACACAACGACCAAGACTGTCCAAGCCGGGGCTCGAACCGGCAACCTTCCGATTACAAGGCGAACTCCCAACTCTTGAGCCACGATCGCACGATCACACGATCACAGAAGATATAATTTCTTGTAGAAACTCATTCACAGGACAAAAAACAAAACAAAATAAATTACATTCACAGATTTCACCCTTGATGATGTGATACGTACAAATAAGTCAAAGTGCATGTTGTAAGTGTTTTTTGTGTTTGTTTTGTTTTTAAAAAAGGCTGAGGGTAAAAAAGTAGTGCATTTTTTACTGGCACAATTGTAATTTAAAGGGTTGTCTTTAGAAATACGGCAAGAGAATGTGAACAAAACAATCAAACCAGCATAAGTGGATCTCTGGTTTTCACTTGAAACATAAAAGCCTTTGCCATAGAAGCTGACCAAAGCTGACTGGACTGATTAGAAAAGAGTATGAAATCTTTTTTCATGTGCTCTCCCTTCTTCCAGAATTTTTTGGAATGTCTTTGCTCTGCACAGACTGCAGCAGAAAAAAACAGCCCCTTAACTCAAGTTGTTATGGAGTGGTGTTTCTTTTGAGGATGATTAATGAAGGCTTCTATCCACAAAACCAGAAGTGTTCTTCCTCATCAGACAAGCGATGCTGATTAAGCAGCTGAAGTGTTCTCTGATTACTGGCCCACCTCTTATTCCTACTTCTTTTTCTCTTGGCCTAATATAAATTGGTGTGTGCGTGCGTGCGTGTGTGTGTGTGTGTGTGTGTGTGTGTGTGTGCGCGTGCGTGCGTGCGTGCGTGCGTGTGTGTGTGCAGTGTCTGAGCTGATGTGATGAGCAGCGTTTTTTTCAGGAAGGAGGGGATCTGCAACTCCCAATGCTCCCCACCTGTCCATTAGTTCTAGATGACTAAGTCTACTTCAGCTTTCATCACTCTGATATCCACACAGAGGCCAGGCCAGGGTTTGAAGCGATCCACCAGATGGGGCGTTCAGCCCGCTAGCAGCTGGACTCTCTGCAGTCCACTGCTAAAATACTGACATTCCATTTCAGCCTTACACATGCTGGACGGCTAAAATTATGTTTTTTGAGTGCTGAACTTTTAATAACTTCATCCACTAGGTCACAGGAAAAATGAGGGTTAAGTTTTATTTTACCCGCTTTTTAAACAGGCACCATTTCAAAAACTAGAAGATACTACCTTTCAATGTCTTGCATGCATTCTGTTAACCATTGCTTGTAAATTCAGTAAACTTTAGTGCAGTTTTTTGTCAACGACAATTGATTATATTTACTAATTATTAGTAATGTTATAATTTACATGTATTTGTCATTAACTTCCTTATTAAAATAAATTAATCAGTTGCATATAGATTTGTTTATTATTTATATATAAAAGGCCATGCAACAACAAAAATATTAAAAACATTCCAGAATTTTCCACATCCAAGCTTGTCATGTAACGCATTGTGTTTTTGCAGAAAAGTCATCTTCAAAAAACACACAGTGAAAAAAATTAAATCAACATCATGAGATGATGACCTGGTCTTGATGTTTCTAAACAAGAAAAAAAGAAACAGAGATTCAATGATTTAATGCCAAATAGTCTGAGTGGTCTGGTGTATTTATTTGGGTCAGAAAAGTTAAGCATGATACATGTATGCTGTGCTCGTTCATTTGCACAGTATCTCAACTAGATGCAATACGTGTGGCTAGTTTAGTTTGTTTGGCAATTGTCTTTTGCAGTATAGTTTAAATTTATGAAGGCAGACAAAAGTGAATTTTTTTTTACATTTTGTTTGTGTAATTTTACTATTCAAATATTCTCTATAGTATCACAAACTTGTGATGTAAATGGCTTTCACGTGCAAATTTCTGCTGAATTTGTAAAACCCATTAAAGCTCTTTCAATACTAAACTGTTGTGTTAGGTTTGATAAATACATAAAAGGACTGGCAGTCAGTTTAGCTTCACCCATTTAAAATTGTGCCAGCATTAAATTAGTTTGGTATTCTATTAGAATATGCATGCCAGGAAAATATCACTTTGTAGATTGATATGGATGAAGAATAGCACATAAATGAGGAATGTTGTGTGTTTCCCTATTCAAAGGACAGCACAGAGCTATGGTTTGTCAATCATTATAAAATGTCCCAACAGAGTCAGCTTTGACAAGTCAGTACGAAATCCAACGACACTGAGTAGCTGAGCGGTCAGCATACACATGCATAAACTGTCACTGGAGCCTCCTGAGTGCTCTCCAAAATGTTTATAGTATACACATAATTCATATTTGTTTACCTACTTATGTGCTCCTAGTGGGAAATGATGATCACTTGAAACAGTATTAGCATGTCAAATATTATACCAAATTTTGCAGGGCCACTCTGGGATACAGTTTGTTGAGCAAAACAAAGAGTTGCTATTGATTGTTCTCCTGTTTGACCAAATAGCTGCTCTGCACCTGTGTCAATCATTTTATTATGGTACACATAGCCCTCTAACACATTTACCAGGCAACCTACTCTTGAGTGTGTCACTCAAAGTGCTTCATGTGACTTCATTTAAATCAGTCACTCGATCTCTCCAAAGTTATTTTGATGTGTTTTTAATGATGCAAATACATTTCTGTAATCTAAACATACATCATCTGAATTTAAATGAAATAAAGTAAACTGAAACTAAAGGCTGCTGACTATTTTTTTATCTTTCTTGACTAAAAATTACACATGATGTACAACAGCCTAACAAAATTGTCACGGTGTTTTGATTTTTGTATCATTATTATTGGTCTTTGGTTTCATCTTGGTTTATGATTGCTAGTGTTTTGGTTTCTGTTTTGCATTTCTAGCTCTCTGGTTCTTCTGGGTTTGTGATTTCTAGTTCTTAGGTTTAGTTCAGCCCTCGTATTTATTCTCTTGTCCCCGGTCACTGAAAACTGAGATTTTTTAAATACTCCGGTCAGGGTGGATATTTTTGAAAACTCAGTTTTTGCATTTGTGTGGACGAGAAAAACGCAGCATCAAAGGTGTGCGCCCTTTTTGACGTCACACTGTGCGCCACGTTATTGTTTCAGTGAAATGAATTTCTACAATACTGTTAATTGTACTCTCTGCAGTGTTTAAATGCTTACATATACACACACAGTTACTGTCCCTCCACATACAGTGGGGCAAAAAAGTATTTAGTCAGCCACCGATTGTGCAAGTTCCCCCACCTAAAATGATGACAGAGGTCAGTAATTTGCACCAGAGGTACACTTCAACTGTGAGAGACAGAATGTGAAAAAAAACAACCCATGAATCCACATGGTAGGATTTGTAAAGAATTTATTCGTAAATCAGGGTGGAAAATAAGTATTTGGTCAATAACAAAAATACAACTCAATACTTTGTAACATAACCTTTGTTGGCAATAACAGAGGTCAAACGTTTACTATAGGTCTTTACCAGGTTTGCACACACAGTAGCTGGTATTTTGGCCCATTCCTCCATGTAGATCTTCTCGAGAGCAGTGATGTTTTGGGGCTGTCGCCGAGCAACACGGACTTTCAACTCCCGCCACAGATTTTCTATGGGGTTGAGGTCTGGAGACTGGCTAGGCCACTCCAGGACTTTCAAATGCTTCTTACGGAGCCACTCCTTTGTTGCCCGGGCGGTGTGTTTTGGATCATTGTCATGTTGGAAGACCCAGCCTCGTTTCATCTTCAAAGTTCTCACTGATGGAAGGAGGTTTTGGCTCAAAATCTCACGATACATGGCCCCATTCATTCTGTCCTTAACACGGATCAGTCGTCCTGTCCCCTTGGCAGAAAAACAGCCCCATAGCATGTTTCCACCCCCATGCTTCACAGTAGGTATGGTGTTCTTGGGATGCAACTCAGTATTCTTCTTCCTCCAAACACAACAAGTTGAGTTTATACCAAAAGGTTTCATCTAACCACATGACATTCTCCCAATCCTCTGCTGTATCATCCATGTGCTCTCTGGCAAACTTCAGACGGGCCTGGACATGCACTGGCTTCAGCAGCGGAACACGTCTGGCACTGCGGGATTTGATTCCCTGCCGTTGTAGTGTGTTACTGATGGTGACCTTTCTTACTTTGGTCCCAGCTCTCTGCAGGTCATTCACCAGGTCCCCCCGTGTGGTTCTGGGATCTTTGCTCACCGTTCTCATGATCATCTTGACCCCACGGGATGAGATCTTGCGTGGAGCCCCAGATCGAGGGAGATTATCAGTGGTCTTGTATGTCTTCCATTTTCTGATGATTGCTCCCACAGTTGATTTTTTCACACCAAGCTGCTTGCCTATTGTAGATTCACTCTTCCCAGTCTGGTGCAGGTCTACAATACTTTTCCTGGTGTCCTTCGAAAGCTGTTTGGTCTTGGCCATGGCGGAGTTTGGAGTCTGACTGTTTGAGGCTGTGGACAGGTGTCTTTTATACAGATGATGAGTTCAAACAGGTGCCATTCATACGGGTAACGAGTGGGGGACAGAAAAGCTTCTTACAGAAGACGTTACAGGTCTGTGAGAGCCAGAGATTTTCCTTGTTTGAGGTGACCAAATACTTATTTTCCACCCTAATTTACGTATAAATTCTTTACAAATCCTACCATGTGAATTCATGGATTTTTTTTTCACATTCTGTCTCTCACAGTTGAAGTGTACCTCTGGTGCAAATTACTGACCTCTGTCATCATTTTAAGTGGGGGAACTTGCACAATCGGTGGCTGACTAAATACTTTTTTGCCCCACTGTATACAACTCGCTTCTGCTTCTATGCTCCATCCTTGTTTACTATTTCCCACCAAGGCTTCTAGACTTCTGATTGGCCAACATTTCTACACGGTTAGGAATATATCGCCACCTGTTGCTTTGGCATGTTCCTAGCAGCGTTTTCCTTCATTTCTGCGTTTATGTGTGGATGGGATTTTTTTTTTTTTTTAAACGGAAAATCTCCGTTTTCAAAAATACCCGTGTACGTGTGGACGTAGCCTTAGTCCTCAGTGTTTCCCTGTTTGTGGTCGCGTTGTTAACGTACGCAATCTCTTCGTGCTCTGTTTCTCCCTCGTGTTCCTGGCGAAATCCTAGTTCCTAGTTTCTGGTTTAGTAAGCATGCATTCTGAGAGCACAGTGTTGGGATAATATGATACTATGAAGACTCTAAGATAGGATGGGGCCTGGTAATTTAGGACTTTTCAGTAATATTGTTATACAATGTGTGTATATATAGCTCATATTTTTCCCATTTGATCTTAAACACAGGATTCAATTTTAAATTTTCTCACATCTCACATACAAAGGTGACTATTTACATGGGAATATGGAAAATAGAGAGCTGTGGTCAAGAATATTACACTCTTCGTGAATTAAAACTCACAACAAGAAAATGCTGTGCATCAGGACAGGCAAGTGGGCATCTACTGATCGGAAGATTAGTGGTTTGCTTCCTGGCTAGTGATGTTTGATTCGTGAACGAATCGTTTAATACTCGAGAATCACTTTACTGACTCGTGAATCATGATTCACAAGCCCAACTGACTCATCCCTGTTGCTGTTAGCAAACTAATTCCATTAGTAGAAATATATCTAGCTTATAATTAAAATTGTGTGGTGGGGGGGACAACAGCCAGTTTCTTAACAAAAGCATTTCTGCTCTGAACTGGAAGAAAAAACTCTTGAGTAGAAGCTCACATCAAGAAAATAGCTCCTTGGTTCACAGTAGCATCGCTCTGCTAACATGCTAACAGCACATTTGAGCTACTCACCCCCTCCCTTCCTGTGCTGAATCGTAAGCGTAAGCAAATCACTCAGGACTCACTAACCCCCTCCCTCTTGTGCTGAATCATAGAGCGAACGAATCACTCAAGACTCACTAACCCCCTCCCTCCTGTGCTGAATCATAGAGCGAACGAATTACTCACTCACCCACCCCCTCCCTCCTGGCTCACAGCTTCTTCTTTTTCTTGGTTGGCAACCAATGTTAAGGCGCATTACCGCCCCCTGGCTCACAGCTCAGTGGACATTTAGATGAGAAAATATATATTTGACACATTTAAGGAAAATACTAATAAAATAAAAATAAACAAAAAAAAAGATTTTTAAGCAATTTTGATAGGAAATTGCTTAATTTTGGAAATTTTTTTGCTCTATAAAATAGTTTTTTTTGTTTTGTTTGTTTTAGAATCATTCATCTTAACAGTAGGATTTACATGAAAAGAGAAACAAATTAAGTTTGAGCGAAAATGTAAATTTTTTGCACTCTCTGGTCAACTGACTCAGTGAATCAAATGACTCAAAAAACCCAATTCACTTTGGTGAGTGACTGATTAAAACTCGATTCAGTATAATGAATCAAATTTACCATCACTATTCCTGGCTCCTCCAGTCTGCATGCCAACTAACCCCAAGTTGCTCTCTGATGCATCCATCGGAGTATGAATGTTAGCTAGGAAGCACTAAAAGCTTAGAAGACAGTGCTTGTGTGAATGGGCATGTTGTATAGAGTGCTTTGAGTACTCTGGGGGAGTAGAAAAGCACTATATAAGAATCAGCCCATTTACAAGTCCAATGTATAAAGACATCTTCCTCATTCATTATTCCTTGCTAAAACAACAAAGTGCAGCTAAATATTTTTTAATTAAGCAATTATGCGTTCCTTGAACAAACAGATCTAATTTAGCATATCATGTAAACCTATTGCTTATTATCTTTTACTGTCGACAGTGGGATGAACCTGGGCATGTGCGCACGCACACACACACACACACACACACACACACACACACAGAACAAACCCAGTTGTGCAAAGAAATTTGGAAAAACACCATCATCAGCTTGTCCGCTGTGGCTGACGACGCAAATAGCAGCTGTGCTTGAGTTGGAGATCAGTGAAGCCAGTCTCTTTGTAGATGTATTGTCACCAGAAAAAAAAAAAAATCTGCTTCTTCCTCAGGCAGGCCTGTGCTACAATTACTGATGAAAGACCCCATCTGAAGATGACACTGATTTAACAAGCAGCCTCAAATGAAAAAGTGCTGTACTGAATGATAAATAGAAAGGTATTAAAGAGGTAAATCTGTCAGAGAAGGTATTTGTCCTTGAGCCCAGATACACACACTGTCTGCTGTATGCATGTGGCCGATAGTAAGAAATCTCATTGTCAAAAACAGAAAACTTTCTACACTCATACACTTGTTAACAAAAAAAGACTCTAGTATTGTCTCTCTCATCAAATATATGTGCATTCAGTTTTCATTAGCACTATCACAGCTTAAAAGTCAAACATTCACTGAAAATTCTTTCTCATTTTAAGAAAATAGAAACACCACAGCTGGAGTGGTGTCCTAATTAATTGATGAGATGAGAAGCATAACACATGAAACACTAATTAAAAACTCCAGGCACCATGTGCTGCCTATATGCATTTGCAGACTTTATTGTTCACAAGCAAGTTGATTCAAACCCTGATTCTGGGTTACTGAGAAGTGCAGTATAATAACATGAAAGACAGTTAAAATGGCAGGTAACATAATTGGAAAAACATCTTTACTGCCTGCGCTGTTTACCTTATAGATTAATAAATATACACATTCCACCATTTTAATAAATGTTTTACAGACTCATGGATGGATGGGTCGATAGATGGATGTTTGTATGGAAATTAAATACATGTTAAAGAAATTTATTTCCAATAGAGCCTCTAAGGAAAGGGTTACTCAAAAAGGTTTGTATGGAAATTTTTACACAGTAAAATTCACTGAGTAAATTTTACTCAAATTGAAAAAAAATTTACTCTAAAAAAGACAGTATTTGGTCCCAGTCTAAATGGAGTAAAGTTTACTCTTACGGTAGAGTTAAACTTTCAGAGTTAAATCTACTCTATTCACTGCAAATATTTTAATACACATGATGATAATTTACTCAGTTTAGTATAAAATAAAAACAACTCCACCCTAATTTTACTCTGAGTAGAACAGAATTTTACTCTACATAGTATTTTATTCTAAATAGAGCAGAATTTTACTCAGAATTGAATTCTAATTTATTTCAAATAGAACAACATTTTCACTCCAAATAGAATTTAAATTTTACATACAACTAAATTTTACTCTAAATAGAATTAAAAGAAGAAAAATATGTGACTTTATTTCGCCCTCTATGTATTATCATTCACTGCAAGGTACAATAAATAAATCAGAAATTATTTATATTTTAACAGCCACCTTTATTGTTCACAGGAAACAGTATGGTACAATATAAAAACTGGAATCACTATCACTGTATGACACCTGTAAATCAAATGCTTTACAACAGAAAAGCTCTTCAACACAAATTACATGAGGTCCATCTCTTGTACACAAAACTTGAACCCAGAAAATGTGCCATAAACTTGAGCACAACCAAACTGGCCACATTTAAGACGAAGAGTCTTACCAGAACAGAGTCCATGGATCACTTTGAAATGCTTTATCAAGGAATTAGCATTTGTCTGGGACCTCTTGCAAATGAAACAAAACATTCCAGCTCAACACTCTTAGTAGAAAAAAAAAATTCAACGCAGCATCCGAGCCCTCAACTCTGCAACCCTAGGATTCACTTGGGTTGTATCAACATCTATCTCGTAAATGGTGGTCTGCAGGAAGTTGTACATATTGACCAGATCGTGGTCATATGACGTACCAAAGACAAAGTGAGCTTTGAAAAGCTCATCAAAACAAGCAAGAGAGCCTGGTGACTTACAAGGGACTGCATGTTTGTCTATCACAATGAAGTACTTGTGAATCACATTCCTCTGAGTGCCCACTGCAAGAAGGTATGGTTGAAGGCTCTCTGTGATGCCATCGAGATGCCCCTGGATGCTAGTTCCCGTCTGTGACACAAAGACAGATAAACGTTCCAACATGATAAGACTTCGGTTAAAAAACAAGAAGCTGACAGAATTAAGGACAGATACAAAACAGACAAAACTAGTTCAATTTTAACTACTAGCTTGTCAAAACTAGTATCTGTTATCTGTATATCTACAAAAATCTATATGCAGATATAATCTATATAAATATGTTAATTACCATGACAGTTAATTTGTTGAAATTGTAGCATTTCTATTTACAATGAACTTAAAGTTTGGAATGACTTGTTGTTTGTGTACTTTACTCAAGTGATAAAAGAAATGTGTGATGTTGCAAATACAGCCTACATATGGTTGTGGAAGACATAAAGGCTGCTTGACTGAGCTGTATACATCTCTTGGTAATGACTAAATTCATAGTTGTATTTAAACATACACCTTTTAGTTCATCTGAAATATTGTTATCAATGTAAATATAACTAGTTATGTTTCCTTTACTGTAACTTTACCTTGACAAACTTGACAAGATGGTCACAGGCTTGTCTGGCTGAGAGCTTTCCTGGTCTCTTGCGGCCATGAGGTGATGGTGGTAACAGGTGTACAAGGATCAAAATGGATGACATGTCACTGTCCCATCCTGGAAACATAAGTAAATTGGAAACAATAATTAGCTGCCAAAACACGTTATCTGCAACTGTGTTAACACTTACATTATAAAGTTTTGAAAAAAAAAAAAGCGACAGCAGGTGACGGTGTTACACTTTCAAATGCTCCAATTAAAACACAACAATAAAATTCCATTTATTTTATCTCACCATTTTCCACTTCTATTGTGCATTCAGCATTTTGCACAAGGTACTGAAGGTCATCTGATTGCGTGAGACTACGGCTTTGTTTGAGGACTTTCTGCTTGTAGATAGTGGGCCACTTCTCCAGGAACTTCACAGAGGTGGCTTCATCGAACATCAAAGTAAAATCTTGTTCAATCTGCAGAAGAGATGAAATTAAGTTTTTGAAACTCCTTGTATCAAACAACTTTTATGCTCACTTTTTTCTCAGATGCACCTCAACTTATAAATGTAACAGTGAGGGAAGTTGAAGGTAAGATAAACATACTAATCCTCCTATATCCAGGAATCTTGGGAAGTCCAAAAAGATATCAGATGACTTCACTGGATCATGAATCATATTTTGGCGATAGTTGAAGGTCTGCTTCATCTTCATCATAACAATTCCTTCATCAGCTGTATGTTTCATCAGTGCAATAGCCTCAGAACACAAGCTGTCTGTCATTAGGCAGTTGTCTTCTCTGAAACAGTCTCTATCAGATGTTGGGCCCCCTAACAGTGGATATGAATAAGACAAAAAAGTGACACCGTGTCCTACAAGGCTTGAGAACTCAGCTAGAATTTTCATGCATGCAGTTTAGTCTCCAGATGAGTGAGACTTGAATTATAACTACTAACAATATCACATACCCATTTGCGTTTTTGACATTCTGGGAGTCTTGTTTTGTCCATTAGAAGCTTCCTTTTGGATAAACTTCAGTCTCCAAGCCAGATACCCACTCCCATCTTCTGCATTGTAAAAATGCTCCTAAAATTAAATGAAATATTTTAATTAACATGTTAAAATATATTTACACTTTCAATCTGAAAATTGCAGCAATTGAGCTCCCTTGCTCGGGACTGGAGCGCTGAACTCTAAAGGGATTTAAATAATGAGAGTTAAGAAAAGGCAGCACAGAGGAAAGTCCTGCGAAAAGAAAAACATCTTCAGCTTTACTCAATCCAGAGCCAAACTGTTAAGTAAATTCTACATATATTTCATGCCTGAAAAATGTCTTACATTCACGAGTGAAAAGTAAATTATTTGAACTTATTCTTTTTTGTACTTACATAGCCCAGCCTGCTCCTAGGATCAGCCAGGTATGGGAACAACGTGATGATACCCTTTGCATATTTCTCTTTAACACGTCTTGAAGGACTTGTCCTACACAGACAAACACAAAGTTGAAAGTCTAAATACCACCTCTAAGAAAATAAATGAATGAATAAATGATAAATGAATTTATCATATATATACTTATGAAATAACTATGTCAGCATACCCATGTTCACTTGTCATATGTGCAACTAATATCTTGACCGTCTGCTATCCGTTAGGCTTTTTGTCCGGGCATACTCATTGATGATCCTCTCTCCTCCTGGTTTGTTCTTTAGAACATCTTCAACCATCGAAGTTACAGTAAAATAGAGCGATATAATAATATATAATCAATATATCATAAATATTTTTCTTGTGATACTAAAAAAGCTTTCAGGTTCGTTCTAGATCAAATCAAAGGTCTATAGTCACGAATACATGTTATTTTTTTAAAGTATGTTTTAGTATAGAATTGAGGTTCATTAGATATTCATGATCACTGTGCTTCAAAGCCACCTAAAGTTCTGTTAAAAAGCACAAATAATTACCCTTAAATTTGTCTGTCTCTCAAGCACACTAACTTTTTATGTTGCCGATCTGGTCTACAATTTGCAGACCTGTGCTGAAGGAAAGACAGCAGAATCTTGTGCTTTTATGACAGTGATAATAATACATATAATATATTCAAATTTGTGTCAACTTTCTGAAAGGGTATACAGCAAACTACATAGCTTATTCGGGCAAGAGAAGTGTCGTCAGCTCTCCGTCTTGTTGTAGGACTGTGTTCCAATAATATGGTGTCATCAGAGTCCACTTCAATTTCTCCACTGGAACTGGTAAAGGAGGTGCTTGCAGAAGAATCTATCAAATCATAAAAATTATAGAGGTCACTTTTGTGCTGCCCCTGACTGCAACAATGAGGTTCATGTAGCTGGGTTTGTAAAGTGCTTTATGAGTGAGCAGTGTTGAAGATTTTTAGTTGTAGTGCCTTGATGTTCCTGTTTTAGCCAATGAGTGACAGAATCGATAACACAAACTAATTTAAGTTTATTAGTCACAACCAACCACATGACATCACATTCCATAACAAACAGAAAATCTTTTTAAATGTTTAGCAGTTATTTCTTTAGTCCAGCTTCAGAAATAGTTAAATCCATGTCAGTTTTTGAGAGCAGGGCTCCATGATGTAAATTAGCCTTTATATGTTTAGTGTTTCATGTCTTCTTGCCTTCTTGTTTAAGTTTGTATGATGGTTAGTGTTATTTACACAATCATAAACATTGTAGTACCCAGCAAAATATAGGATTATTTGAAAACAATTCAGTAAATTTATTAGCTTGCCTTACACAGAACATGTTCTACTAGCCAGGACTTAAAGCATGAATGACACAGTGGGTCAGTGATTGAGTGATTCTAGTGACATTTACCTTTCTGCAGATGTTAGATTTTTCTTTGCTTAAGTTAAAATGCTGTTACCAAGCTGATGGGACATTAAACTGTTAAAAATTCCATCAGGGATAGAAACTCATCATTATTCCATTTCCGTGGGATCCTGAAAAAAGTTTGGCCAATCTTAATATTTGGACCAAGTAATTTGATAGGACAACTGACTGTGCTTACGTAACTGCTCACACCCTCTCAACTTGCAACCAGGAAATAAACTGGACTGTGATTTCTCTCCCCACTACCCGGTCAATTAAAAGTTTAAAAATGACGATGATGATGACATTCCAAGATACTTACCATCTGGATTTGGACCTTCTGCTTGACAAATCTCTAGCACACCAAGGTTTTGTTTTTTCATAAGGAAATCAAAAACATCCTCATCAACTTCAGTCTTTGAGTCATCAAAAACTTTGAAGTCCAAGTTTGGAATGTTGAACTTCTTGGCAACTGTGAACATTATAAAATTGCATTATACATTTGAAATTAATACCAGAACAAGGCAAAAAAAAAAAGTGAAATTACATAAACTGAACCAGAAAAAAAGCCTAAACATTTGGTATAGCAGCTATTACAGCACCATCCCCAAAGCTTGACTGATTCACACAAGCTATGAAACACACTGGAAACTTTGATTTTTTTACTCACCACATTCCAAAAACGATGTGTAGGTCAGTTGGCCCTCAAAACAGATGTACTTTTGTTGTTCTCTATACTTTACACGCACAGCTTGCATCCTTCATGATATGAAAAGGATATTGTTAAATAATCAGATTTATTACAAATACTTGCAAAATTGAACAAAACACACACATATATTCCTTGTACCGTATTTTCACGACCATAAGGCGCACTTAAAAGTCTTAGATTTTCTTCAAAAAGTGCGGCGCGCCCTATAGCGCGGTGCGCCCTATGTGTTGTAAGGAGGACGTAGTAGAGAACACCATGAGAACGTTAAAGGGTGAAGTGTGGGCGTTGATCGTATATACCGGGACAATCGCACATACCTGTATAAAAGAACAGGTATGTGCATTATGCAGGACATCGTTGTTTTAACAACCCTGAAAATGGCAAAGAGACACGCTTACGAAGCACAGTTTAAACTGAAGGCCATCAGCTACGCGGAGGAACATGGAAATCGAGCAGCGGCGAGAGAATTTAAGATTAACGAATCGATGGTTCGCAAATGGAGGAAGCTGGAAAACAAGCTCCGGCAGGTCAAGAAAACGCAGCTGAGTTTCCGCGGACATAAGGCGAGGTGGCTCGAGTTGGAGGAAAGACTCGAGCGGTGGATCATCGAGCAAAGAGCGAGCGGGAGAAGCGTTTCGACGGTCACCATTCGGCTGAAAGCAGTTTCACTAGCTGAAGAGATGAACATTGAACATTTCCAAGGAGGTCCGTCTTGGTGCTTTCGTTTTATGAAACGGTGCCATTTTTCCATCCGGACCAGGACTACGGTAGCGCAGCAACTTCCAGCGGATTATAAGGAAAAGCTGGCCATCTTCCGCTCCTACTGCAGCAAACACATCGGCGACAAAAACATCCAACCCAGCCACATCACAAACATGGACGAGGTCCCGCTCACTTTTGACATCCCGGTGAGTCACACTGTGGAGAAGAAGGGGACCAGCACGGTAGCGATACGCACAACGGGGTATGAAAAGTCTTCTTTTACTGTTGTGCTTGGCTGCCATGCTAATGGACAGAAACTATGGTGATTTTTAAGCGAAAGACTTTGCCTAAAGAGAAGTTTCCAGCAGAAATCATCATTAAGGCAAATGAAAAGGGCTGGATGGATGAGGAAATGATGAAAGACTGGCTGAGGGAGGTGTATGTAAGGAGACCAGGTGGTTTTTTCCACGCATCACCATTGCTGTTGATCTGTGACTCTATGCGTGCCCATCTCACAGCAGATGTGAAAAAACTTGTGAAGCAAATGAACTGTGAGCTTGCTGTCATTCCGGGAGGCCTGACAAAGGAACTCCAACCGCTGGACATCGGTGTGAACCGCCCGTTCAAAGTAAGGCTGCGAGCGGCCTGGGAGCGATGGATGACCGGTGGAGACCACAGTTTCACTAAGAGTGGAAGGCAGCGCCGGGCGAGTTACGCCACAATTTGCCAATGGATTGTAGATGCTTGGGCTAACATGTCTGCTGGCACTGTTGTTCGAGCTTTCGCAAAAGCCGGCATCGTTTCCGAGGAGCCGCACGGCACGGAAAGTGACTCTGACGGTGAAGACAGTGAACCTGGCATGTTTGATGGAGATTTAGCGCAGCTGTTCAATTCAGACACAGAGGATGAGGACTTCGATGGGTTTGATTGATGATAAAAATGTGAGTACCAAACTTTGTTTTGCTCCTGCTTTATTTTTAAATACGCACACTTGTATGCTTGTGTGTTGTTGATGATGACGATTACCGGCAATAGAAATGCGAGTAAGGTACCGAATTCAGGTTTGCTCCCGCTTTATTTTTAAATACGCATACGGTACTTGTATGCGCCCTATGGTCCAGTGCGCCTTATGTGTGTGTTAAATACAGTAAGGGCACACATAACTGAGACTGCGCCTTTTAGCACAGTGCGCCTTATGGTCGTGAAAATACGGTATGTCTTACAATCTCACGATGCTCTGTTCTGATGAAATGTTCTGTCATATGGTCTGCCTGTCACTGACTTGGAGATTTGTGACTGTGCACTCTCAGATCATATGCCTGTGTTATTCAACGTTGGTTTGACATATACCGCAGTTAAACCTGGCGCTGCTACTCGGTGCTGTCGGGTTATTAACCCCACCACTGCTGCGCAGTTTTCTGCTGCTTTTAATCAGCTCGGCGGGCCTTCTGACTTTGTTTCCTCTGACACAGAAGACCTACATTCCTGGTTTAATTCTTGCTGTCAAAAAATCATGGACTCTGTGGCTCCTTTAAAAACCAGGCAGCTTAAGGCTAAACCTGAGCCTTGGTTTAATGAGAGCAGTCGTGCTGTTAAGAGGGAATGTCGTCGAGCAGAACGGAGGTGGAAAAAGGATAAACTGCATGTATCATTTCAAATTCTCAAAGACTGCTGGCATCGCTACCAGAACACTGTTAAAGAGGCAAAAAGGGAATATTTTGCAAATATTATTTCTTCCAACTGTCATAACCCACGTGTGTTATTTAGGACCATTGACACTGTTCTTAATACTCCTTTGAATGTCTGTTTGGAAGTTTCTCCTGAGATTTGCAATGATTTTCTGAACTTTTTTATTGAAATGGTTGTCACCATCAGGGCTCTTATCACAGCTCCTGACTCTGACCCCTCAGTCTCTGTCCCTTGCGCTGCTGTTTTCACTCAGTTTGAGCTTGTGACGCTCTCCTCTTTAGAGGATGTGGTTCGCCATATTAAGCCCACAGGTTCCCCACGGGATCCTGTCCCTCCACAATTCTTTAACGAAATTTTTCCTAGTATACAACAGTATGTCCTTGACATTATTAACAGCAGTCTGTCTTCTGGTGTGGTTCCTGCAAATTTCAAACATGCAGTAGTACAGCCACTGCTTAAGAAACCTGGCCTTGATCACACAGTTTTAGCGAACTATAGGCCTATTTCCAAGCTGCCTTTAGTCTCCAAGGTTTTAGAGAAAATTGTTTTTAGTCAACTGAAAGATTTTCTAGATGAAAATGGAATCTTTGAGGTTTTTCAGTCAGGTTTTAAAACCCTTCACAGCACAGAATCTGCATTATTAAGGGTTTTTAATGACCTCCTTCTGGCATGTGATTCTGGTAACCATGTTGTTCTTGTCTTGCTTGACCTAACTGCTGCCTTTGACACAGTAGACCACAATATTTTAATTTCTCGATTACATGATGTAGTGGGTATTGGTGGCACTGCACTCAATTGGTTTAGGTCTTATTTGTCAGATAGAACTTTCTCTGTCAGCCTTCTCGGTTACGAATCGTCTTCTGCTCCTCTGTCATGTGGTGTCCCACAGGGCTCAATTTTAGGGCCACTGCTCTTTTCTCTGTATCTACTGCCTCTGGGTTCTATCCTTAGAAGGCATGGGATCTCATTTCACTGTTATGCCGATGACTGCCAAATTTATTTGACACTAAAACGCAAGGATGCCATCTCCATAAAACCTCTCTTGACATGTCTAGATGACATTAAAGCTTGGTTGGCTCGAAACTTTTTAAATTTTAATAAAAAGAAAACAGAAGTGTTGGTGTTTGGACCCAGTGGTCCCTGTGAGTCCTCCTCTGTTGTTTTAGGATCCCTGGAAGTCTATTTTAAATCTGTTGTTACTGACCTTGGTTTTAAGTTGGACAGTGATTTTAAATTGGACAACCAAATCAGAGCAGTGGTGAAGTCCAGTTTTTATCATTTAAGGCGACTGGCAAGACTAAAATCTTTTCTTTCGAGGCAGCACCTTGAAACAGTGATCCATGCTTTTATTTCTTCCCGCCTGGACTACTGTAACTCACTTTATGTGGGGGTCAGTCAGTCATTGCTCTCACGTCTGCAGCTGGTTCAAAATGCGGCTGCACGACTCCTAACAGGAACTCGAAAAAGAGAGCATATAACCCCCGTGCTGGCCTCTCTGCACTGGCTGCCTGTGTCTTTTAGAGTTAATTTTAAAATTCTTATGTTTGTTTTTAAATGTCTACACAGTCTTGCCCCGCCTTACCTCTCTGAGCTTCTTCATCCCCACATACCCTGTCGGTCTCTCAGGTCAGCTGACCAGCTGCTCCTGGAGGTACCGAGATCCAGGAGGAAGCTCAGAGGGGACAGGGCCTTCTCTATTGTGGCTCCAAAATTATGGAATAATTTGCCCATGCATGTTAGAGAGGCCCCTTCACTGTCCACTTTTAAATCACGTCTTAAAACCCACTTTTATTCCTTGGCTTTTAACCTCAGTGAGACTTAGTTTCTTTTTTAATGCAGTAGTTATTTAATTAATGATTTCACTCTTCTTTTATTTGTTTTTTATTTATATCTCATGTAATTTTATTTTACAGTTCCAATGTACAGCACTTTGTGTCAGCTGTGGTTGTTTTAAAGTGCTTTATAAATAAAGTTGATGATGATGATGATGAAAAAGCATGTAAAAAAAACACAAGTAATAGAAAGCTCTACATTGCAGCAATAGGAAGTTTGTATAATGCTAATCTAATACACTAGGGGCTACAGACTGCAACCATGCACACAATTCAATTCTGAGTAAAAAACATGTGCTCACCTACCATTTTGGATAAAACATTGGTGCACAGGATTTGTTAAAAACACACTTCCCTGGTCAATTATACTACCTAAAACAGCTATTCAGCAATGCTAAATTAAGTTTATTGAAATATAGCTGTCTGAGTGGTCGAACAACATTAATTTTGTTGGAAGCTAACATTAGCATAAACCTTGGCAATTATGTAGCATGTAAGACCCACAAACTCAGAAGCTGTAATATAATACATGCATTACCCTTCACATAAACAAAAACTCCACATTTTATTCTATATAAAATCATTATTTAGCACTTTGCTCACTTACCTGGCTTATGCTGACAGTCGCCTCCGTTCCACTGCGGGATAAGAAAATGGCGGCAGAAACGAAACTTAAGAAGCGAAAATGGGCGTGGTCTTTCTATATTACTCCGATAGAATTTCCTCTGTTTTTTGGCTCCAACTCTAGCGGCCAATTGAAGTGATTAGGTTCCAAAACGTGCAATAACTACTCTTTTAGATGAAAATGATGTTGACTCTGGAAAAATTACTCTCTCCGTTTTCCTGTGTACCACAGGTGGAGGAGGCCAACTTCAAAAGTGTTTAATTTTTGTAGGGAACCTGGATCTGGATTTCGGGGCAGGAATTTAAGGGAAAATACTTTTATTTATAGATTTAAAAATACTCTTGAATTTTAATGTATATTGTGGGTCCCTCTTAGACCTAAAAAAAAATGAAATTCTCTGTGTCAAATGGGGTGTCTGTAGCTCAGTAGAGAGAGGTAGGGATATAGCACTTAGTAGTAGTACAAAAGTACTATATAAGAACTACTCCATGAACCATTTACCACATTTTTTGGAGTTCCTTTTTTAGTGTTTGTACAATTCACCACATGGACTTTTTAGTTTTAAGCTGAGTTTGGGTTACATGACATAGGGACAGTTCATCAGCAAAGCTTAACCCCCTACTTAATTATTTTTCAGTTGAAATCAAATAGAGGATGAAAAACTTCCTGAAACAAATCATTGTTCATGTAGACCTCTTCACTGGGAAACCCCCACCCCCAAAACATACAGTATCTCCATCTACTTTTCCTTTCCTCTTTTTTTTCTCTCAACCTAAACCACTAACTTGAGCAAAATACAAAATTTACAATATATTTTCTGTTGTCAAATGTCAGTTTCAAGTCCTAAATTCCTCTCACCTCTTAGACACAGAGATGGGTTGCATGAATCATGACAACTACAATTTCAAATCTGTACAGTGGCTTTGCTCCCGTGACAAACTCCCAACACCAAGTGGGAAAAAACACATCAGTCAAACTGGCAAGCAACACACACACAAAGTTTTCACTAGCTAACTGGGGCTGACAAGCGAACTCAACAATCCAGCGTCGACTGAAGCTCAGCCACACAGTTAAATAGAGAAGCTGGCAATGAAAGTATCAGCTGCAACTTGGTGATGGCTGATGAGCCGCAGGTGTGGCTGCCTCCAGCAGCCTCCTCGGCCTGATGACACTTGTAAACCAGTCCTTCAGGAAACACATACACACGTCCAAACACCTATACAGATAAACAGGGAAACAGAGGACTTGGAGAGGAGCCAAGACAAAACACACGACAGCAGAGTATGCCTACACAGACACACAGGCAGGGCGACCCGTGAGGACTGCCACCCCAAGATAAATCCTAGCCCAAGATAAAGACATGTGCCCTGAGTCCCCCAGTCCCCAGACCAATGCTAATGGGGCCTAAGACAACAAAAGAGGCACAGTCTGACAGCTGACATGGCCGAATGCTGCCTAGATTCAGGGTCCATTGGGGGTCCAGAATAAACTTAGCTCTTGTCCTTAATCTTTGGAGAGGCCCTGGTCAGAGTTTCAGTCTCTGGGAAGACCAGGTTAGCAGCACACACCAACATCTCTGAAACTATCCCTGCCACAGACAGACACAAACCAGTCTCAAGATCAGGAAATTCAGAAACACAAACCACATTTGAGAGAGCACAGGTATAATATTTTACCTTAGAGCAAGGCAATTCGGCAGCATAATCAGTCTCAGAATTAGCTGCCTGAGTCATACAAACAGAGTCTGCAACTTCATAAATCGTCTGTGAACAAATTTCCTCCGTAGTTAGCTCTGGAGGCTAAGCGTCCTCATACCCTGGAGGTACTCGAGACCATGTTGGTGGTGAGGAGCACTGGTGACATAGTCACCGTTTCCTCTTGGCAATCTTCGCACTGTGTCTCCCATGGCGATTCTCCCCAAATCCCACACAGTGCTCGTGCCCGTGGCATGAATCGTGACAACTCCATCTCCATATCTGACAATAGGTCTAATATCACATAACATAACCCATAACTAAAGAAAGTCTGACCCTAATGATCTTACAGTTTATTACTACTAGTACACAGCAAATTCAAAAGTGTTAAATGTTTTGGTGTTAGTAGTCTTCTTGCAAAAGTAGAGTTAATTTTACTCTAAGCAGAGTCACATTCTTTTAATGTAACTCTGAGGTGTAAAATGATAGTAGTTAAAATCGAGTGTTAAAAATGAGTGTTTCTATTTCAAATCTGGGGGTGTTACAATGGAAACATTAACTCTTGACCTCTTAACTCTGAACTCCTAGAGGGGCTACGACACCAACAGAGTAAATTCACAGACTCCGCCCCCAGCACCATAGGCTCCAATCGAAGCTGAAGTGAAGCCGTTTCAGAACATTTTGCTCTACATATTTGAGTTGTTTACTATGCTTGGTAAGTCATTTTTTCAAAGATTGTTTCAATTATTATTATGAGCTTTTACGTCTGTGGCTCTTTGGAGTTGAAACAAAGCTGTGTGAAAGGCATTAGCCATGTTGCTCAGTGATAGCATAATATTCTGTTTTAGCTAGCTGAAAGGTATTGTCTGCGGGCAAATACCACAGCCTTGAAAAAAAGCTTGCATGTGAATTTTCAGTCAAACTTTTGGTCAAATACACCTAAAACAATGTCTAGAATGTGAAATATTGGTATAATGGTGCTACTTGAAGCCTGAAAACGATCTCCCATAAAAAAAAAAAAACGAGCACACAGCAGTAGCAGACGTCCTGACTGGGTTCTACATTAGCATTTAGATCCCTCCAGAGTTTTGTGCACACGGTTTAGGTAAAAATGAAAAAGGTTGAGGTTTTACATTTAGTTCAGTATTACCTGTTGCCTGTGTCCTTGTCTTATGGGAAAATACTTTACACAAGTAATGGCTCAAAACGGATTCCTTTTTTTTACTGTGCTGCAATTGATTACTGGATTATTTGTGCCATTAATCAACTAATTTTTATTCAATCTCCACATAGGATATGCTTGTGAAGATGGAATATGGGGGAGAGCAGAAGTGCGTTGAAGTTCCACAAAGTGATGAATGAAGGACATGCATATTGTATTGAAGAAATAAGTGATGAGAATACTGTTATTTGCATTTACCAGCTCATCTATGTCAGACCTTTTGATAAACAAAATTCTAATGAAAGTGAGAACATGTACACTGTTACAGCTTTCAGAAAATGCTTTGAAATTGTGGTGCACAGTTCAGAATAAATGTTTTTCAAAAACCATTGCGTCTTTTTAGTAAATGTTTATTTCCAAAAGAAATTTCTAGAAGTTCAGAACAGTAAAATTCCCGCTTTTTAGAATTAATTAGAAGATAACTCTCACGTAGTTAAACTAAAATACTCTTTGAGAGTTAATATATAAACTCTTAACACCAAGTGTTAAATTATCAACTCCAGAAAGATTTGGTGTTTAACACTAAATCAGAGTTAACGTACCAACTCTCCAAAAAGAGTTAAATTAACACTCTGTGGTGTGGACCCATATAGACACTTTAATAGTGTTGAAATCAAATCCGACAGTGTTAATTTGGACATGCTGGATTTGCTGTGTAGTTACAACATTACTAACAAAAATCAAAACTAGAGAAAAATTTGTCATCATCGATAAAGAGGTACCACCTACAAACCATTTACTTTTTGGTGGTTTTCTTTGCCCCTCCACAGCATCTGTTGCCACTTTTATTTTCACCAAAGCAGGTGAAATTCAGAATGGTTTATAACTCCTAGCTGTCCCTTTACTGATTTTGCATTATACTCTGATAGTCCAGTGCTCCCAGTTTTTTCAGTGTATTTTTTATGCAATTATACTTTTTTCTCATTGCAGTCACATTTCAGATAAAATGTGTAGTTTTAAATGATAAAAGGTATAATACATAATAAGAATTTCTTGCAATTCTGAGCATTGGCCAGGAAACGAACCCGTGTCTCCCGCGTGGCAGGCAAAAGCTCTACCACTGAACCACCAATGCGAGGCTGTTCCAAAAGCTGAGGTAAATGTAAGAATGTAGAAGTAGAGAGGGCTGTAAGTTAGGCTGGTGTAAAAAGTTATACCTGTAACATGTGACACAAGGTTCAGTAAATAAGAAGCAACTGTATTCCCTGTGTGTGGATCACTGATTCCTAATTTGGTTTTTTTGAAGATGCAACACTTATGTTCAGATTTTTTTGTTTGAGTAAAAGCCCCAACACTAGATGTAAGCCTGTGTATCAAAGCATTTGAAGGAATTTTAGGCTTTTTCTTTTAGTAACACTGAAATTCCTTTGTTATTTTGTCACTTTTTGGAGAAAGAAGGGATAAGCATTTATTTTTGTAGACAAGCATAAATACATGCTACCCAAAAGGAGAACTAGTTTTAAGAACTAGCATTGCTTTTCTTTCCATGTAATGACAAAATTTTCACCCCTGAGACATTTATGGAAAAAGACAGAATTTCTTTACACTCTTTATCTATAACATGAAACATGACTGTTTAACTGTTCAGCTACTTGCCTGCCAAGCACTCCTTTAATTTATTGTACTACTTGTACCTCATGCTGCTCCGTGGTAAAGCTTTACTCACTGTGCTAAGAGTTTCATTCAACCGCAGCCATAACCTCCAGTTGACCCTGCTCTCTCACTTTCTCTCTCTTGCCACCTACTCTTCCAACACACTGCATGTGCATGACTTCCTGCATCCCAGTCTCAGAGAATGACTGAAGTATGATGAATCACTGCCTTGCTGAGAAATTGAGATGTATCTTCACTTGTGTGGGCAGAGAGGGGAAAGAAAAACAGTAAACCTCAGCAACGACATTACTTGCAGTTTCAAATTAGCTCACTCAATCAGGAATTTTATTTCTGCTTTTAAAAAGAATTCCTATAACATTTGTCTGTCACTGGAAATACCTGCTCTAATTTCTAGGGTGCCAGATAAGACTGTTTTGTCACATACAAATAGTTCTGAGGGGTTGCATAGCACAAAAAAAGTACAATTTCAAATAGGAGCAACATGTTTTGCTAGTGGACTCAGTTCTCCCTTTTTATTTCATTGCAAATGTCACTGGTAATTAAAAAAATAAATAGAAAGTACACTGGTATAAATAAGCTTCCCTTCTCAATGTGAGTCAACTTCAAGTCAAAGGAAATTAGTATGTGGTAAGAGACAACAGTCTCTACAAAAAGGATGTCAGGTAAAATAGCCACACATCAAATTCAGACGTTTTTTTTTTCTGGATAAGGGTCAATATCAAACTGCAAGAATTTCATTTACGTATGCAAAAAACAACAACAAAAAAAACAAAACATTGTATGGATGCACTCACCTCAACTATGACCCTCTTGATTTAATCAAACACCTAATATGTTGTTCCATAAACATAACTGATTAAAAAATAATATTCTGGTGCACATAAATTAAGTCAATTTTTTACCATTACAGTAAACCTCCAAATATGAATTCACTGAATTACACTGGCAAATGCTGTATTATTATAAACATTCAAACCAGAATAAATCGTTGGTTGACTGTCCATGCTACATATTCCACATATTAGTTGGCAGCACACTAATCGCTATTGTTTTTCAATTTTTTTGCCTGTCCTTTCCCAAGCAGATCATTACGGATTTTACCATACAGGACCACTTGACTGTCATAGTTTGTTCAATCTTTATTATTTATTTATTTTTTTACTTTTAAATTATTACAATCGAAACGGACAGGACTGGCAGATAGGAACGAGAAAGAGGAAGGAAAGAGAAGTTGGTAAGAGGCTCAACAGAAGGAGACGGAAAGAAAAATAGAGGAGAAAAGAGACAGAGTTAACCTGCTGGAAAACAAAAAAAGACAAGCAGAAAGAGAACAACACGATAGGAAATCCACAGCAACAACCAACATAAGCATAAGTAACAGTAAATAATAAGTATTGAATGCTACTGAGCAGAAAACAGTACTTATAAGGCATGATATGTTTCGAGGCAGCAGCCAACCAAGATAGTGTGTACAAACAGGTACTCAGGTGTGAACACCCATGTGCACATAAGTGTGTGTAAGCGCGCTTGTATTCACAAGGTTTCTCCATGTAAGTGTCTAATAGAAGGTGTGGGGAGCCATAGCCCTGCCCACTAGGACATGAAGCAGGCATGGAGGAGATCCAGGCCCCACACATCTAGAGGCCCCTCCAGAGCATTAGAGCTCCAGAGCCCAATGACTTACAAGTCTAATATTAAAAGATGAAATCTCTCCTAGCAATCTGAACTGCAATGACCTCAAAGGCATGGTCCTCAGGGTGTCCTGCTGCACTAAGATCATCATACATTCACCAAATGAACTATTGGATGCCAGATTCATGCAGTAGAACCTGATGAAATAGACTTGTTTAGTCAAGGAGGCCACTGCACAGAATTCTGAGAGAGAAGCACTTCGCCATGAAACCAATAAGGTGGAGAGACCACATACACCCTTGCAAGGGTTAACCTCACTGCCATTTCATATGCCTTTTGGATGACCTCAGCGAGAGAGTGTTGTCTTAGTTACCTGAGCAATTAGCTCTATAGTAGACAAACAGCTGGTCTGTTGTCCTGTGGGCCTGGGTCAAAAGAAGGTACACTATATTTGTCAAAAGTATGCACTCACCCATCCAAATCACTGAATTCAAGTGCTCTAATCACTCCCAAGGGTGACTGAAGAAATTTCTAATAACAAAATGGTATGGGGGCAGTTTGGAGCCACTTTGACCATATGCAGGAGGGACTGAAGGAGAAAAAAGGAAGGGAAGGTATACAGTAGATATCCAGACATTCTGTACTGATTTTTCCTGTACCCTACCTGGGGCTGGGGTTGCTGGTAGTTCAGAGCTGGGCCCACTGCATCCCGGGGTTACTGCTGGTTCTGGGGGACATCTGTTTATCCACACTTCTTAGGGTGGGGTTCCAAATATATATTAGATTACAAAAGATGACTGACAACCTACATAGATGATGTGGATGGATGTGTGTATCTTCTCGCGCAGTTTCTCACCACAATCAAGATTTTGCATGGCAGAGGTCTTAGATATCTGTTGAGGCCCCTTAAGTCCAAAACACCTTCTTGGGAATGAGGAAATAAGGTGTGTAGGACCCAGCTGCCTATGGCCTATCATCTCCCTGATTGCCTTCATTGCAAAGGAGAATAGAGATCTCTCCTGTAGGAAACTCCCTGTATTAAATATCTGTTACCACCAAAGGGGTGCCTGTCCCCAGCACTGATAATTAATATAGGAACTGGAGATGATAAAAGCCTCCCAGGATAGCTCAATCTTATACCAATGCCTAGAGACAGACTGTAGAGGCTAACCTGGGATTTCCCTGAGACCCTAGTTACCCTGAGAGGTAGCAAGGAAAGATTGTGCTCTATGAAATAGGGCTTCTGGGCCTTCTGAGAGCCTATTTCATCCCACCTGGTCAAACTGCCTTCTGATAAGCAGTTGACTTGCATAAAGAACAATTCAAGGGTGGAGACAAGGCGAGATCTTCCTACCAATTCACCTGAGGAGGAAAACTACAGATAACCATCCAATGTTAGACCAAAAAAACAACAACATTTGGAACACTGCTATACTGAAATCTGGGTTTGTTGATCCTTGCTGGCACGCACACTCACAGGAGAGTCATTCACTTACAAATATGCACAAAAGTTTAACAGGTTTTCCACAGGGACCACAGTGTCATTGCCAAGGTTCTGTGGTACTCGTCATAAATAAAGTATTTAAACTTCATTTATGTTTACATTCCAATCCAATATTCGTTGTTTTTAAAAATGCTAAGTATAAGCAATATATATAATATACTCTTTTTTGTCAGTAAATGTAGATAAAAATATATTGAAAAGTAATTGCTGTCCTTAAACTATGAAATATAAGTGACAGTCTTTTTAACAACAAATCTTTTTCAATGTTTTGAGAGATTGAAATGATCAGTGATGTTTCTGCAGAGTGATTTTGGGAAACATCAGCTGTCAAAGGCTGACTGTAAAGGACAGACTTCCTGGCTCTGTTGCACAATTTATGAGTGAAGTTCAAAGCCTTAACAGTAACTTCAAACACTAGCTTCACTTTTTTGCAACACTATCGCAACTTCCTAATTGCTTTAAAAAATAAAAATTATTTGGTTGCACTTTCAATTACAGCTAATAGAAATAATAGAAATAAAGTAGTAATAGTAGTGAAAGAAGGTGGAAACAATAATTATTTTAGTTATTACTATTCATTTATCAAAGTAATAATCAGTTAATAGCCAAGTAATACCATGGTAGCAACAGCCAAGTAATACCATGGTAGCAACAGTGGTTACAGTAATATTACACTGAAATTTATGTAATGTACTTTATTTACATAAAGACACATTCAAGACGGTGCATTAAAGGTCCAGCAGTATGTTTTTCAGTTGAGTTAGTGCTGTGTGCTGTTGCAGTTTGTTTTCTATTACAGTTTTTTACAGTCGCTAACAAGCGCCTACCCATACTTCAGATACTTTTTCTAAACTCTTAACACAGACCCACACCTACAAAACACAATTGGCCAAATGGATAATATCCTTCCCAAAAATACACTTTGTTAAATATATACTAACTCCTCATTTCAAAATTAGAACACATCGTTCTCTGCACACACTAACTGTACAAAAACACTATAAATCTGACTCAAAATGAAATTAGTCTGTCAAAGAATAACACTTGTTTTCACTTCACAAGGTACATGCAGTCAATCAAAGTACACCAGGTTTCAAAATACTGGCTATTATTGACATTACAAAAACTGCATAGACTTTTATGTTTCAGTTTCACAGGTATTTGCATGCGAAACATGCAATCCACCATATTGACACCAGAAATGTCTTGGTTGGTAACTGTATGTCCACATGTACAGTAATGTTCACATTCAAAAGCATTCCAGTAAAAAGCAAACAAGTTTTTGTTTCTTTACTGTTTACTACAGGAGGTACAGTAGAAACACGGTATGATAGGACAGAGAAAGTTTTACAATATTGCTTACAGTGAACAAAATATCCATGAAACACACAAGAGCATTCTGAACAAAAAAACAACAGCAAAAAGCCAAGATAAAAAGGGGGGGAGGGGGAGGGGGGCTAAAAAAAGGCAAAAGATTTGCATCTAATCTCTGCGATCTTCAGGGTTAGGCCACATGTTTTCATCAACATCACATCTGATGTTATCCAAGTCGATGCACCTGGGATAAAACCGCCTGGTATGTCGGATCCACCGACATATCATTGCAGAAGCAGAGGTTTTTATACTGTATCTAAGGTTTGGAATATTGTTTTTGCTATTGTGGGATGTTGTGTGTTAACATTCGTAGATACTACAAGAACAGTCCATAGTTTTGTTGGGAGGTATAACTTGTCTGTTAAGAAAATGTAAGCATTGTGGAAATGTGTTCACTGACTGCATATTGGGTGAACACGACATGAAATGTGTGAATGGTATGGCCACAACAGACCGATGCTGTGCTAATTGTGTTTAGAGTTTTGCAAATGTGACAACTGTTTGGACAAACGCTTGTTAGCGACTGTAAAAAACTGTAATCTAATATCAAGTAAACACAGGCCAGTATTGCAGATACCAATAATGATACAGATACCTTTAGCCTATAAAGGCAGCTTACGTAGGGGAGAGAATGTTTCATGATCAATTTGCAATTGCATCAATTAGGAACAAATTTTCATGACGACATAATTGGTGATTTTTACTTTCCACAATAATTAGTTAATACAACAAATCACACCTTTCAGCTTTTTATGTATTTTGAAACAGATTTTTGGGAGAGCTGGAATATAAATATGCCTCCCTAGTTTACCTTCCTTTGTTTAAATTTGCTATAGGCTATAAATAAAATAGATATGACAGTCAACACAAAAAGGTTCAGACATTTTTCATAGTGTATGACTGAGATATATATTTTTAGTTAAATATATTTAATTTAACGTAATTCATTTGGCTACATACTAAACTTAGAGGATAGAAACAAAGTATTGATCTTGTTGTGTTAGTATCGGTAGGATACTAATACTAGTCACTGTACTGATACCACCAATATTTGAATTGATCCACCCACCTCTAGTTTGTGCATATCACATTTCAATCTGGTGAAGTCAATATGTTTATTTTTATACTTTGGAACCATCTAAAATTGAGGAAATACAGATTACCTTAGCAAATGTGTTGTTTATTACCTTACTGTTTTCAAAAAGTTAAGAGTTAATTGTTATAGTTAGGCTTAGGTAAAGTACAGCAGTGTATAAAATATATTTATCAATACCTGAAGTCACCATACAGTATAGAACATGAAGTATTTTAATTGTAATACATAAGTATGACACTTCACGGACTCAGATCCCACCACACTTTAGTCGTTCAGGGCAGCCTGTGCACTTCTTCACCCTTACATAGTAGCCCCTTACACATACAAGGCTTCATCCCTCCCCCACATCGGACAATTGTACCACATCTCCATACTTCTCACCCCAGTCTACAGACCCATCAACAAACGGATTAGAACAACATTCAGAGAGGTGAGAATGTGGCCAGAGGGGGCCATACCTGTTAACAATAATAAAAATGGATTGCATTTATATAGCGCTTTTCGAGACCCTTAAAGCGCTTTACAGTTCCACTATTCATTCACTCTTACATTCACACACTGGTGGAGGCAAGCTACAGGTGTAGCCACAGCTGCCCTGCGGCAGGCTGACAGAATCACGCCATCGGCCCCTCTGTCCACACCGTGGACCTGGAGGAGTACACAACCTCAGTGACCAGCTACATCAGCAAATGCATTGAGGATGTCACTGTCTCAAAGACCGTCATCACCTGTGCAAACCATAAACCCTGGTTCCAACCTGGTGAAAATCAGAGACTCTGGCTTTAAGTCTAAGGACTGAGTACAGGCTCACTGCAGGGCTGTGTCCTTAGTCCACTGCTGTTCACCCTGCTAACACATGCCTGTACTTCACAGTAAAGGTCAAATCACATCATCAAGTTTGCAGATAACATAAGTGGTGGGTCTCATCACCAACAATGATGAGTCTGAATGCAGAGAGAAATAACAACACCTGGTGGACTAGTGTCAGAATAACAACCTGTCTCAGCAAATATCAGATGACCTCTCCTGGAACCTGAACACCCACCATCATGAAGAAAGCCCACTGTCAGGGTCCCTGTGCCTACCCAGTCGGCTCAGTATGGCTACATATGTTTTGTATTCTTTTTTTTTATTTGTTCCTGCTCTCTCCCTTCCCCTCTTTCCCTCCTCCCTCACCTGTGGGCTCCTGCCCTTGGCCCACGCACCTGTGGCTCATCACGAGTGATCCAGCTCCTTTATAAGATGGCAGCTCTGTGTTTCTCGTCGCTGGACCGTTGCCGACCCTCGTCAGTGTAACCCCAGCTCAATTACTTCTAAAGTGTTTTCACAGCGATTTGCCTTACTATCCCTTCGTGTCTCTGTGTACAGATTCCCTGGACCTACCCCTGTGTTACCCGAGTGAGTGGAGTGTGAAGAGGAGTGGACGGAGTGTGTGTGTGTGTGTGTGTGTGTGTGTGTGTGTGTGTGTGTGTGTGTGTGTGTGTGACTATCGGCGTCTTTCCCGTTCGTGTGTGGACCCCCGGAGCCCGGCTTTCCCCTCACTTTTGTAAATAATCACCTGGTGTATCATAATAAAGACTCTTGTGCTTTCAAGACCTAGAGCCTGCGCGTGAGTCCGTTCAGTCCCGTTGTGACACCCAATGTCTTCAATTTCTTGGGAAACTGAAGAAAGCCAGTCTCCCTCCTCCCATCCTCACATAAATCTTACCAGGGAACCACTGAGAGCGTCCTCTGCTGCTACATCACTATCTGGTACGGGAACTGCACTTTCACTGAAAAGAAGTCTCTGCAGCGGATAGTGAGAACAGCAGAGAGGATTATTGGAGGCCCTCTCCCACCCATCTCCCAACTCTACGACAAACACATCATCCAACATGTGAACAACATAGTGAAGGACACTTTCCACCCTTCACATGCACTATTCTCCCTTCTTCCGTCTGGTAGACGGTTTCGCAGCATCAAAACTGTAATGGCCAGACACTGCAAGAGCTTTCCCCCCCAAGCAGTCAGGGCCCTCAACTCAGACAAAGGACTGATAAACACACAATTTTACAAACACCTTACAATACTCACCAAAAGACTCAAAAACAACTTCACAAGACTTCCACAAATGCACTATAAACTGGACCTGCAAACAATATGCTTATTTGCACACCCCAGTCACATAGCTGCTCATAAACATCTAAATTATATTATATTTGCACATTTTGCATCTTGCACATGCCCTCGTTCTGCCTTGTCTACAATATCCTAGAGAGAACTTGAACCTGGTATTCAATAGCAGACTTATCCGGCGCCCCCCATGTGTGGCAGCCTGTTACAGCAGCTCCGCTCATTCTGAGCTTCTTTCTTATCTCTTTATTTTCTCTTAATTTTTTTGTAACTAAAGTTTTAGCAATTACATTCTACAATCATGGACTACGGTTTTGTGCTAGTCTTGGTTGTTTTTCTCTGTTTTTTTCCACTTTTTTCACCCGTATTTGGGGACCCAGTGCATAGATCCTTTGTTTAAAGTAGGGATCAGCTGTTAGCTCTGTGTCCCGCAGCGGTGTGGCTGCCGGACAGGCACGACATTTCCAGCAAGCTGAGGAGGAAAAGACGGGGTGTCGTGCTGGGAGGGAGCGCCGTCGCCTGAGAAGGAGACGTTACAGGCCATCTATTCCTTCTGTGATCACTGGAAATGTAAGATCGCTGCCCAATAAGATGGATGAGCTCATGTCGCTAACCTGGTCACAGACGGAGTACCGGCAATATAGCATCATGATGCTAACGGAGTCCTGGCTAACACCGCTAACTCCGGACACGAGTGTGATGCTACCTGGATTCCAGCTGCTGTGGGCGGACAGGATGAAAGAAAGCAGTAAGAGGAAATGAGGGGGACTGGCAGTCTTTGTGAACGACAGATGGTGTAACCCTGGGCACATCACTGTGAAAGAACAATTCTGCAGCAGAGACATTGAGCTGTTAGCCATTAGCATGCATCCGTACTACATCGCCAGGGAATTCTGGCAAGTTATTGCGATAACAGCGTATGCCCCCCCCCCTCGGCCAACGCGGATACAGCCTATGACTCTCTCCACTCCGTAGTCAGCAGACTGCAAACGCAATCTCTGAGAGCCCTTCTCCTAATATCAGGGGACTTTAATCATGTCTCACTGGACTCCACACTGCCCACCTTCACCCAGTATGTAACATGCCCAACCAGAGACAATAGAACACTGGACTCACTGTACGCCAACACAGAAGAGGCATACAGTTCACCTCTCCCTCCTCTGGGCAGATCTGATCACAACCTAGCTCAGTGAGATATGGAGCCATTCTCTGAGCGGAAGGCCTGGGTTCAAATCCCACTTATAGCAACATTTCTTTCAGTTAACAGTTAAACTTTTTAAACTCTTTTCAACACAAATTTCAGCTTCTTCACCCCTTTTCAGCAAAAATTCCAGATTCTTCAGCTGTTTTCAGCTTAAACTTTAGCTTCATTACCTCTTTTCAGCGCAATGTTCTGCTTCTTTACCCCTTTTCAGTAGAAAGTTCTTCTTCTTTACCGCTTTTCAGCAGAATTTTCAGGTTCTTGGCCTGTTTTCAGCTGAATTTTCTGTTTTTTTCATCTCTTTTTAGCAGAACATTCAACAAGTTCACCTCTTTTCAGCAGAAAGTTCAAAAGTTCACCTCTTTTTAGCGGAATTTCCAGCTTTTTCACCTCTTTTCAGTTACCTGAGATCCAGTTTGGCTCAGTGAGATCAGTAGCCTTGAGACCAGGAGGACCCAGTTCGAACCCTGCTCATGGCAACATTTCTTTTCAGCAGACAGTTCAACTTTTTCACCTCTTTTCGGTACAAATTTCAGCTTCTACACCACTTTTCAGCCGAGTTTTTGGCTTTTCAGCAAAAATTTCTGCCTCTTCACCGGTTTTCAGCAGATAGTTCTACTTCTTCAGCTGTTTAAACAGATTCCACTACACGGCATTCACACTGCATTTTCGCAGGAAATGCAACTTTTTCTAGTTCCATAGTTCATGTTCATAGTGTTTCCCAGTTCATGTTCATAGCATCATACTCACGTAATCTGATATTTCATAGTTGACGTTCATTTGCCTTAGCCTCATTTCTAGCTTTAACACTTGTAAATATTGTTGTCACAGCGTCACTGTAAATAAAGTTCTTGTTCACATAATTTTGAGCCTCCGTTTTGAGTCTGTTTTTGGGTCCACCTCACATTCTGACTTTGGTCCTGACATGTTTGGGGTTTTTTTGTAATGTTTGTTGGATAAGGCTCTATGCAGCTGTGATAGTCATTATTAACTGATGTATTGGGCCATTAGGTGACAAGTAAGCAGAGTGGAGTTCAGCGAGGATCACTTTATTTGCAGTTGGTGATTTCTTAAATCATTCTATTAGCATGCCAGAGCTGCACTGCTGCATTTTTGCTGAGGCATTCTGTTTCACTTAAGCAAGTTTGATCCAGGACCCTTTTTTTCTACCTCACATTGTGAAATTAATTATTAATATGTAATACTCTTTTGATTCACTTATCAATTTTAAAGGACAAACATAATCTAGAGTAGGCTCTTTCTGCCAGCTCTTACCCCTGAGGACAGAGTCAGACTAGTAGAAAGTAATAAAAGAAACTAAGCAGTAATGTTCCTGAAATAATTTCATACAAACAAAACTTAAGCTGATGAGACCTGAATGGCTGCTGTTCCAAGGAATCCAAAGGAATAGTGGATTGTTTATTATTTCTAAGTGCACTGGCATTTAATGTCTACATCCTTCATAAAGAAATATAACACATACAAGGTGGTGTATATTAAAGGGGGGAAAAGCAAAAGGAAATTATACCCACATGAGTACTTTGCGGTATCAACATTTTAGGGTGTTACATGTCACGATGAGTGGCACTGCTGTTTTTCTGTTGCTCTTGTTTTTCAGGTGTCAAACTTCCACCTATTGGCCCATTCACAGTTAATTGGCACATGTGTATTGGCTGATCTCGACACTGTAAGCCAATCCCCTGCCATGGATCATTACAAAAGGGCAGCTTCCTAGCCAGCTAGGCCTGCTGTGAAGTGGTTGGCAGTTGTCGGGTGGAAGCAGCACGTGGAGGTTTTGTGGATTATCGGAAGACTGTTTGAGTGGATTGTTTAGTTTTGGCTTTGGAATACAGATTTGGATCACGGATTTTGGCGATTGGCATAAGTTGGTGTGTGACTGGACTAGAATGGCACACAGGTAGAGGACGATGATGACATGGATTTAGGAGACTGGAAGCCGGTTATAGGACAGGGTCAGGTAGAGGAAGAAGAGTAAGAGAGGATGGGAGTATGTTAGGAACTCAGAGTAGCAAACAAAGTTTATAGGGGGATATCTCAGATGACGGGGGTGTAATTCAGAAAAAGATTGTCAGAGAAGAGTTTAAAATAATATAGAGATTTACGCTGGAGGATAAGGGAGTGCAATTAAGCCTGATAGTTTTATCGAGACAGCTGAAAAAGAAGTTTGGAGATGTAACACTAGCTAAAGTACTAAGAGATGGAAGTTTGTTCATAGCCATTAAGACGGAAGCGCAGAAAAATAAAGTGTTAAATTGTGAGAGTACTTGCAAAAAGTGTGTCAGAGAAAGGAAAACATTGGGGGAGTTTAAGGTGGTGTGGGGAGTAATCAAAGGTACCAGTAGAGGGAGATCTAGAAAAAAAAAATCACACAAAGTATTTCTGGCAGTGATGTCAGCAGGATTAAAAGACTGCTGAGAACAGTCAGTGGGGAAAGAGTTGATAGACTGTCTGTAATGCTGGAATTCCAAGAACCGTTTCTTCCAGGTTCCTCTGTTAAAATAGGGTGCATGAGTTTTGTTGAGTTTGGACTTTGTTATTAAAGGGTATGAGAGTGTTTGAAGTGGTAGAAGGAAGGGTAGAGGAGGAGGTTGTGTTATATTTATGAAACAAAGAATTTAGTATAGAGCTTTGGGAGAAGGAACACAGTTGGAGTATACTGTAGTTGAAACTTGGACAGAAAATGGAAGCATCAAGAACTTGGGGTACACTTAGGGGGGAAAGTAATTTGGTGTGGGACTTTAATGCTCATAGAACATTATGGGGAGATTACAAAGACCAAAATGAAGCAGTAATTGAAGAGTTAATGGAAGTTAAAAATTTGCTATGCCTAAATGATGGAAGCAGTACAAGAATCAGTACTAGGGATGGTACATAATCACCAATTGATCTCACATTAGTATCAGATTCATTGGCGGGTGTTTGTTCATGGCAGGTAGTCAAAGAGATAATGATGGGGAGTGACCACTATCTGGCATGGACTGAGACAGAACTGAAAATAGAGAGGCATGGTACAAGAGGTGTGCAGAAATGGTGTTTTGGGTATAATACTGGATAAATATGGGTATCCAGTATTAAATGATGTCAAAGTTATAGCAGTGATATCACAGTCTGGCAGAGGCAGACTATATGGAGTGACGAAGAGCACCCATAATGCAGACACGATGGAACGAGGACGAAAACTTGAATATTTAAAGAAAGTGAGCCGTTTATTAAGGCTGGTAAAACATTACAAAACACAAGGCAGAGGCGAAGCTAAACAATGACCTAAACTGGGGAAACTAAAGATAAACTTTAAAAAAAACAAAAAAAAACATGAAACCTGACGTGGATCCAAAGATACCTGGAAACGTGGCACAAAGGACAACAGACAACCTGACATTGAACATAGGAGGACAGAGGACTTAAGTACACAGAGGGATAATGAGGGGATGGAGAACAGGTGGGAACACAGCTAGGACAAATCAGACCCAACGAGACAAGGGGAAGAAAAACTAGACACAGTGCACATAGGACAGGGACTTTCACAATAAAACAGGAAACAGCATGGAACACAGACATGACAATGTGAACTTGACAACATGGACAAGAAGACAAGAAACATGACAGACTAACACAGAAGACCAAAGTGAAACATAACTGAACTAAACTAAACTTAGGGCAACCAAAAAATAATCCTATTATACAACATAATTAAAGGGCTAACTTAAAAATTCAAAATGTAAACAAAATGCTGGGTCAGAGACCCGGGATAGTGATAAATGAAATTCACAGCTTAAATAATATTAGTAAAGAAGGTCAAAGGGGGAGAGAAATGACAATTGCAGAAAATAGGGGGATACTGCAGCAAGTAGACAACACAAATGATGCATTGAATACTCCGTTTACAAAGACAGAATAAGCATATGATATGATGTGGAAAGAAGGTCTAATAATTAAAATTAGGGAAATGGGTATAAATAGTCGACTGTTCAGATGGATTAAGGATTTTATTTTGGTTGGAAGACTGAGCTATTCAGGAAGTTTGCCAATAGAAAATGGAACGCCACAAGGAAGCATAGTGAGCATATTATTGTTTTCATTGCTGATAAATGATGTGTTTAACAACATTGTGGGTGTGGGTGTGATAGCAACCATTCCCCAACTCTCTGTGAATGGTACTCATGTTCATTGATCAATGGCCTTTGATCAGTGGTCGTTGATCAATGGTCATGACAATTTGCATATTAATGATCAAGGAACTGACCTCACAGCCCATTGTTCATTCAGTGAGCTGGTTTCAGTCAATGTCATTTTCTACTGATTCAGATTTGGGAAGGTCAACAAAGGCCACTGAACTCACTCTTGCACTCATGAACCCACTTTGTCATGACTTTTGCTTTTTCTACATATGGAGCATTACTCTGATCGAAGTAGACATCAGAGGTATAAACAGCAACAATAATGACTCTGGCTGTGGAATTCTAAATATTAGATTTTAACATTTTTTTTTTACTTTACTCCCAAGTCTGTTTTGAGACTGCATACAAGTCATTTTTCATGTCCACAAACAAGTCCACAACCCCTTTATCCCCATTTGCACAATTCATTGTGTCAAAATTTAAAAGACACTGGAGAGGCAGCCTATGGAATCTCCAACCATTGAGACGATTTAGGGCACATATTGGCAAGTGTTTCACTTTAAGTGAACAACCTAATTCATTTGAATAGATGTGATAAGGTGCCCCAGCAAAGTTGCTCTTTATGTGGTTCAAAAACACCACTGCTACACTAGTGATGACACCCATGCTGGACTGTAGAGGGCTTTCAATGCCATTACTGCACAAAATAATTAGGAATTTGTTCAATCACGGGTCCCAGAGAGACACCCATTTCCCCAGAGAGGTAAAAGTGACCTTCTACTTACAGGACGGTCGGCTTAAACAGGAGGTTGCCCTTCATCATGCTGTCTCACATTCTGAGAATGTATTATATGTCCGTACTATTTAGTGCCTTCCATGATGCATTAGAAGTAAAGTGACTACAATGTTCATCTCTAGAGAGGACTGAATCCCTGTGCCAGAGACCAAAGTGATAATTCACTTCTGAAGCCATTTTAGCAAATACTACATTATTAGGCTGAAAAGATTGCTATGTCCGTCTTTGGGTCCAATGCACCTAGACAATTACAAAAGTAAGCCATGCATATCAGTCATGCGCTGGCTAGAAATAAAACCCAGCCATTGCTTTTCTCATGATGCATCCATATAAGCTTGTTTGGGAAATTGGATACTGTGGCAATCATTTATTACTCATCACTCATCTCTCTCTCTATCTCATTATAGACAGGTGTCACCTTTCATTTGTAAAAATCTTCATTTTTTTTTCCTACTTCCTAACAAGGATGAACACAAGCAGAGTAATCTGTGATGGAATTCAAAATCTAGCCTGACAAAACACAAAACACTTATTTGTGTTTTTTCCCCACACTCTGCATGTTAACAGCAAAGAGAAAGGTAGAGAGAATTTTTTCCCTGAGTGAATGATTGATTGAGTGAATGACAAGAGTATGATTGCTTCAAAAATATTGCTTTCTCCATGTGCTTGGTCCACTTTTAATACACAGGACCACTTGCTTCTGAACTTGGCCTATGTAAGACAAATGAAAACCTGAATCTTGCTTTTTCAGTGATACAATAAACATACTTGCTATTCATTAATGAGATATTTCATTTTTTAAGTGTGTTAAAATTTTAAGTGTTAAAATTTTGATACCTTCACAAAAGAAAAAATAAGGACATTCGCAATGTTTTGCCTTCCCCTGACACCCTCTTAGATCCATAGAGGTGGGTATCCAGTTCTGTGGTTTTGTCAGTCAGGTCAGGCAGCTCTATGGCAGTGTGTAAGCATTTGCATTATTTTGTCCAAAGGTAATCTTAAATGTCAGCTGCTAAGATGCTCTGCTTCAAATTTTGAAAAAGTAGCTGCAAGCTAATGGCCCTGCACCAGTGGTGGTGAGGCCCACTAAGGAGAAGAAGAATGAGCCAAGTACTGCAACATCTAGTTTTTAATTTGTCTCAGACCTTTGTTTAAATAAGTTTGGATCAATATAAATTGTGACTCTGTCTATTTTAGGAAACAAAGATAGCTAAAGTAGTTAGTAGTTAGAACTGGTTTAATAACAGTGCATTTATTTACTGTGAAGCAAAGGTCAACTAGAAAAATTTGCATTTCCTGCGAAAATGCTGTGTGGATGCCTTAACGCTGAAGATGTCTGCTGAAAAAAGCTGAAAAAATTAAAAAAAAAAAAAAACAAAAAATGTTGCTCTGAGCAGGATTCGAACCTGGCCCTTCTGGTACTCAAGGCAGGTTCTCATCTCACTGCGCCAACATCTTTCTGACAAAGAAGAGGTGGAGAGACTGATAATTGTGCTGAAATGAGCAGAAGAGGCTGAGAATTGTGCTGATAAGAGGTGAATAAGAAGAATTTCTGCTGAAAAGAGTTGAATGAGCAGAATTTCTGCTGAAAAGAGTTGAATGAGCAGAAATCTGCTGAAAAGAGGTTTTTTGCTGAAAACAGCTTAAAAAGCTTGGATTTGTGCTGAAAACAGCAGAAAAAACTGAAAATTGTGCTGATAAGCGGTGAAAAAGCTGAAATTTGTGTTGAAAAGAGTTAAAAAAGTTTAACTGTTAAGTGAAAGAAATGTTGCCACAACCTGGATTTGAACCCGGGCCTCCTACTCTGAGAACGGCTGCTTATCTCACTGAGATTGATTACACAGCAGTGGAGAGTAGACTTCATCACAGTAGATGTCTTTCTGAAAGTGCTGTAACTAAGTTTAAGAATATAATCCACCCACTGTTATCATCTTCAATGCCCTGTACCAACATAGAGCAGAGCAGCTATCTGAACGCTACTCCAACAGAGGTCAATTATCTTGTTAATAATTTTACCTCCTCACTGCGTACGACTCTGGATACTGTAGCTCCTGTGAAAACTAAGGTCTCAAATCAGAAGTACCTGACTCCGTGGTATAATTCTGAAACACGTACCCTAAAGCTGATAACTCGTAAGCTGGAGAGGAAATGGCATGTCACAAATTTAGAAGATCATCATTTAGCCTGGAGAAATAGATTGTTGCTTTATAAGAAAGCCCTCCGCAAAGCCAGAACATCTTACTATTCATCACTGATTGAAGAAAATAAGAACAACCCTAGGTTTCTCTTCAGCACTGTAGCCAGGCTGACAAAAAGTCAGAGCTCTATTGAGCCAACCATCCCTTTAACGTTAACTAGTAATGACTAGGGCTGTGTGATATGACCAAAATCTCATATCCCGATATAAGAATTCAATCGTCCCGATAACGATATAAATCACAAAAATGTATTCTTGAGCTTTATTGTGAAAGGTTTATGTGGAACATAAACAAGCGGACACACGATGGTGTTACCGTCGTTGTTGCTAACCACAACGCATAAAAACAGGCCCTTGTCCGTTCGTAGTGTGGTTATATTAAATATAAGAGAAAGAGAGAACTTTAAGAAATTAATATCCGATTATTAAGTGATGATGTGACGAATCCTACTTCCGGGCCTAAAGTAGTCTGCGTTTAATATAGCTTTTGTGTTGTTAACATGTTTAATGCTTTGTATTTTCTTCTATTTAATCTCAAAAAGCTCCTAAAAACAGTCAGTGATCCCCGCTGACCTCCCTCGGCTTTTATTACCGCTAGTCATTTATTTAAGCTCAGTTTTAAAACCTTACGATGTAACTACTGCACAGCCCATGCAGCAGTATATGAATGACTAACCTCGTATTGTGGATGGATTATCTCAGTTGTTCTCCTGGCTGAAGTTTGGTCCATTTACAGCATTCTGCCATGCGATGACATTTGTTCCTGACCACTGAGAACACTCACGTTAACTTTTATCGAGTGGAAAAAAAGTTAGCTTGTTTATATTATGCTAACATAGCTGTATACCAGCTAGCCAAATTCAGTAACCCTACAAACGTCACTGCTGTTTAGTTTTCTGTCTTAATTTATGTTGGGAGTGATAACAGAGCTGTACGTTTTAATTTGTTTCCAAACCCCCGCAGTCAGGACATGCTATATTGTATTTAGATGGAAGCTAGCGAGCTAACTTCCTGCTAACTTCTAACTCCGTTAAATGTCATAAATTCCATTTTCATGGATGCCTGGATGTTAAACTCAGTTGTTACACCTGGTAGAGCAGAACGCTGATCATTTTATTAAAGATGAAAGACTTTAGACAGTTATTTAACTCTCAGTAATGCCACTGTGATCATTTGATATATCAAATGATCATATCAATGACCACAGAGGGCTAGTGCCAAAGGCAGGACAGAATTTGAGGCTATGAATACTCCTCCCCTAAGTCCAGAATATTCCCTAGAGCCAGAAAATGCCCCGCAACCAGGACCCTCAAGGTTAGAAGAAGAGTTGACAGTTCAATGCTTTGCTGATTAGGTAGATTTTGTATTTGAATGATAAAACGTGATTTTGCCCTAAAAAGAGAGAGAGAGAGAGAGTGTGTGTGTGTGTGTGAGTCTACCTGCCTAATGCATTATAAACATATAATATCCAACGTCTATCTTATACTGTATCTAAACATTTATCTAAACATATATATATAATAATTGTGACAATATTTCCTGTGTTGTAGGCAATACATTGTTGGACGAAGGAATATTAGACAGGGAAGAAGGAGACTCAAGAATGAAATTAAAGAGCTAAAGGCCTTGTTGGAAAAGGAAAAGAGAAAAAAAGAAAAATACAAGAAGAGGTGCCAGCGTTTGGGTGGGGAAAAAAAATCCCCACGTTCTAAAGTGGATGCACTGCTGCGTCATGAAACAGTTAGCAACACAATTAGGAAAAGACTATTACTGCAGGAATCAATCATTGAGGAAATCAGGAATAAATACAAAAACACCAAAAAGGAACGAGAGAGGCAAATTATTGCAAAAACGACAATAGGAAAAATTATAAAGAAATACAGGCTACAGAGGGCTGCACAGACAGCTCTAGGCTTTTCAAAAAAGCGTGGTCAAAGACAAGATGGAGGGCTCATAACCTTTGAAAGAAAGGAAAGCAATAGATTACCAGTTGATTGCAAGCAGAAAATAAAGGCCTTCTTCTTAAGAGATGACGTCAGTCGGATGACAACAGGACGAAAGCAAACTGTAACTCAAAAGAAAATAAAAAAACAGAAACGTTTGCTAACTGATTCACTGAAGAATCTGCACCATAAGTTTCTTTCAGAAACTGAGCATCAGGTCTCATATTCTTGTTTCTGCACCTTAAGACCATTTTGGGTTGTGGTGCCCACAGAAGCTGATCGTGAAACCTGTCAGTGCAGGACACATGAGAACTTACAGTTCATGGCCAATGCCCTGTACATCCAACGTCTGTCAGCAACAAAACACATTGAAGAGATGGTAGATGCAACAATGTGTGATGCTAAATCCAAAGTCTGTGCATACGGTGAGTGCAAAGACTGTTTCAGTACAACACACACACTCTTGAGACCTCCTAACAACACAGAGATAGCCTTTACCAAGTGGTCTCTAGAAGAGAATGAAAAATTAAATGATGGAGAGGTATCTGGTAAAAAGTCAACAATTACAGTGAAGACAACTGTCATGACAACAGAGGATGCACTTGCAGGGGAATTTCATGACAGACTACTCAGATTTAGGCGGCACGTCTTTAATATCCGATGGCAGTATAGGGCCTACAGACAACTGAGAGAAAATTTGAGAAACGATGAATGTCTGCTACATGTAGATTTTAGTGAGAACTACTCCTGTAAGTATTCTCAAGAAGTACAAGCAGTCCACTTCGGAGGGTCACACCAGCAGGCAACCCTACATACTGGAGTACTGTACACTGCAGCTGAACAGTCACCAGTAACATTCTGCTCTATCTCACCTTCCAGGCGGCATGATCCCCCTGCGATATGGGCCCATCTTGACCCTGTGTTAGACATGATCAGAGAAAGATACCCTCTTATCAAACACCTCCATGTCTTCAGCGATGGTCCAGCTACACAATACAAACAAAAGGGCAACTTTTACCTGCTCTCAAAAGAGCCATTCAAAAAAGGGTTCAAAAACATCAGCTGGAACTTTTTTGAGGCCAGCCATGGAAAGGGGGCTCCAGATCAGAATCAGAATCAGAATACTTTATTGATCCCTGGGGGAAATTATTTTTTGTTACAGTGCTCCATTTTAAACCAACATTAAGACAAGACAGACAATACGCTAACTAAGAATAGTACAATATATACATATATATACATACATACATACATAAGTCACTTATAAATAAATAGTTGGAAAAGAAACATGTGTAGCTGTAGCAGCAAACAGTGTGTTAAGTGGATGCATTGTACAGGGAGATGGCCACAGGCAGGAATGATTTCCTGTGTCGTTCAGTGGTGCTTTTCGGTAATCTCAGTCTCTCACTGAACGAGCTCCTGTGACTGACCAACATGTCATGGAGTGGGTGGGAGGTGTTATCCAACATTGTCTTTATCTTGGACAGCATCCGCCTCTCCGACACCACCTTGAGGGAGTCCAGCTCCATCCCCACAACATTGCTGGCCTTACGGATCAGTTTATTAAGTCTGTTGGCATCTGCGACCCTCAGCCTGCTCCCCCAGCATGCAACAGCATAGAGGATCGCACTGGCCACCACAGACTCATAGAAAATTGGTATTGGAGCCACCCTTAAAAGGTCAGCTGACACAATTGTCCGCCATGGAGGAGATATCCCCAACGCAGAAGCTATGTTTCACAAGCTGAGAGACATGGGCACTTCAGTGGAACTTTTTTTTGTTGGAGAAGATGATGTTGAGAGGAAAGTAAAAGAAATTATTGATGGACCGACACTTGTGCCTGTCAAAGGAACCATGAAAATCCACCAAGTACTCAGTTTCTCTCCAGGAACAATAAAATACAGGGACATAACCTGCCTTTGCCAGGCAGACAAAGGTGTACTGGACTGTGAATGCTATGGCCTGAAGGAGATAAGCCTTAGTCAAGAGGCAAGTCCACATTGCACTGAGGGACCAACCCGGCCTGAGAACATCACAAAAGATCATATTGGTCAGTGGTGCATTATCAACTACGATGGTGAACCCTACCCAGGAATCATTCTGGAGGTTGAAGAGGATGTTAAAGTGAAATGCATGCACAAGAACGGGACCAACAAGTTCCACTGGCCAAGTCCACGTGAGGACATAACCTGGTATAGGGATGACCAGGTTGTGTGTCTGATGAAAGAACCAACACCTTTGAATAAGAGGTCAGTTCAGCTGGAGAGGAAAGTGTGGGATTTCCTTGAAAAAAACTGGAGTTGCTGGTCTGTTGCATAGGTAAAATGTGTGAGAAAAATGTTCATTATGTTGGGTGTACAGTGAAAATTTGCTTGTTTAATGTGGACATGTATCTACCTGTGTTGGTTGGACGGGCATGGTGAAGGTGTTCAAAGTTTCTTTAAGGTGGCATTTTTTGTCACTGATGTTATGTCCACCCTGTTACCTCCTGTCCACCCTGTTTCTCCTCTGTCCACCCTGTTACCTGTGTGTTTCTTTTGTTAATTAAATCAAATCAACAAACATAATGCATGTCTCTTTGGTTATTGGGAGGGAATGAATCAGCAAAATTAAGTTACTTAAAAATGGAGCCAATTTTTTTTTTATATTCCCTTTGAATCTAAAAACAATCTTTTGAAATTACACTGTGTCTTAAAACTGAACCTGTCTTCTTTCAATATAATGCTTGTTTCAAATACTTCCTTGAAATTTCCTTGCAGATTTTAAAAAGGGAAATTGTAGCTTTTAGAAAATGTAAATATTACTATAACTGTGTATTCAAAACAGTTATTAATAGAAAATTGAATGTCCTGTAACAGGGTGGACATTTGGCACGTCATGGGTAAAGACTTTGATTTTAAAAAATATTATAATATAATATCCTTAGCTGGACCAATACATTTTTCTTATAGGTTGAAAATCCCTCTTTTAGATGAAATGTTAAAATAATTCAAAATTTTGTATTTTTTGATGAAGAGTGATCACACTGAAATGGCACCGAATAGTAGGAATGACCCATATATGGACCTGCAGCAGAGTTTAGGCCCAGACACGGCTAGTGACATCAGACTGAACAATCGGATAGCCACTACAGTGACCATCAAAACGATGAAAAAATATTGCCGTTGTCAGAGATATACAGTTATCAAACAGTCAGGTGAATAAACAACACTGAGACACTTGAGACTGTTAACGTGCTGCACGGGTGAAAACTCAGAGGGAGAGTCACACCCAGTGCGAGGCACAGCTCTTTATTTATAGGTTACATTGTCAATATGCAAATGCTTTCTGGTGTGTGTGTGTGTGTGTGTGTGTGTGTGTGTGTGTGTGTGTGTGTGTGTGTGTGTGTGTGTGTGTGTGTGTCAAGAAGTTCGTGTGTGCTAATCTCTTGCGGTAAATGTCACAGGGTCAGCTTCCTGTTTCTGCAGAAAGCTGTGTCTGGTGAAATATGTGAACATAAGCAGAACATAACATTTGAAGCATAATCAAATAAAACAGTAAAAACTCTATAACATTCCCTCCTGTTGTTAATATATTTCACTCCTGAAGTTAATATTTTACACTTAATCATACTTTATTATCAGCCAACAATCACTTGCTTATAACATTTTCAATTGTAGCATCATTCAGTATGTGTGTGTGTGTGTGTTCCTATACTAAATCTTCTTCGTCCGGTTCATCTTCTTGTGGCAGTCCAACATAGGTGATTACTGTGGTCTGTACCATTTTGTCAATCATGGATCTTATGCATGGTAGGATACATATGGAAAACAAGCATAATAATAGAAGCAGAACTCCTATCAGTATGAGTCCTTTTATCACGAGGGTCTTCCAGCTGCCGCTCAGCAGCCAGGTCAGCCAGTCCTCTGTGTTCGTGACATAGTCTTGTTGCTACGCATTACTCAGTTGTCGCAACTTGTCTAGGGCGGTGGTCATGGTCAGGGAGTGCACGTTATCCGGGATATAGGTGCAACAAGTGGTGTTGAATAAGACACAGAGGCCCCCTCTCTCAGCGAGAATCATGTCCAGGGCGACCCTGTGTTGCATGACCACTATTCTGATCGCGTCGATTTCCTCATTCTGAGCCTTGTTTATCTTTGTTGAGCTGTTCAGGAAAAGTCCAAATCGATAGTCGAGAGTCTCAATTCTTAGCATGTTTTTTCATTTCCGACCCATCGGAACAGTGAGTGCAGGACCTTCTGTCCGGTGGTCCACAACTTGAACTCCGCTGGTACATCACTGCCCCAGATTGGGTCATGAGGTTGCACGTCATCAGTGCTCCTCTTGCGTCTTGGTTGGTTTTGATGGAATACTCTGAATGTGTGATCTGACACTAAAATTTGTGCGCAGAGTCCGGTGCTGTTGGGTGGGATGGTGAAGTATGTCTTTGAGCCACATGCCCACGCTGTCCCCTGCACCCAATATGTGCCATTCAGGAAGCTTGTCTGTGCCTTTCTGTCCTGTGGCATTCGGAAAGTCTGGGAGCAGTTTCGGTTCCTTCCCAGCCTTCTGTTGCCGTATGCGAAGGTGAAACATATTGGATGTTGTATTCCTGGTTCCCTCCTGACGTTGAATGATTTTCCCCTGTCATTGGTTGCAGGGGACACTGGAAACAGTTTATTTTGCGACACCACGAAACAAACGATAGCGTAAAATGAAACGATAGACGTTTTTATATCATCATCCGATATATATCGTTATATCGAACAGCCCTACCCATATGGAAAAGAAATAGTAAAAACCTATATGTGATTACTCATGAAAGTGGCCACTTTCATGAGTAAATCATATAAGGCTTACATGATTTTCTCATGAAAGTGGCCACTTTCTCATTACTTTCATACATTGTTTTAGTAAGTATCCAAAACATACAAGTTTCATTATATAATTTTTCAAGGGATCTTATATCTGTTTTCACTCTTATATGCTTTTCATACAAGTTTCACACAAGACAGATACAAACTTTATAAGATTTATATATATCTTTTCCATATGGGTAGTAATGACTTCATAAACTTCTTCACAATTTTTTTTTTTATCATTAGAGAAAAAATTACCAATAATTATCCCACAGATGTAATATTATCTACAGCTACTTTCAGTACCATTGATATTCATTTAGACTCTTTTTCTCCAATTGATCTTTCTGAGTTAACTTCAATAATTACTTCGTCCAAACCATCAACATGTCTTTTAGACCCCATGCCTACAAATCTGCTCAAAGAAGTCCTGCCATTAATTAATGCTTCAATCTTAAATATGATCAACCTACCTCTAATAATCGGCTATGTACCACAGGCCTTCAAGCTGGCTGTAGTTAAACCTTTACTTAAAAAGCCATCCCTAGACCCATCTGTCTTAGCTAATTATAGGCCAATCTCCAACCTTCCTTTCATATCAAAAATCCTTGAAGGCGTAGTTGTCAAACAGCTAACAGATCACCTGCAGAGGAATGGCTTATTTGAAGAGTTTCAGTCAGGTTTCAGAGCTCATCACAGCACAGAAACAGCTTTAGTGATCTTATGGCCTCTGACAGTGGACTCATCTCTGTGTTTGTCCTGCTAGACCTTAGTGCAGCGTTCGATACTGTTGACCATAATATCCTATTACAGCAATTAGAACATGCTGTAGGTATTACAGGTACTGCGCTGCAGTGGTTTGTATCATATCTATCTAGTAGACTCCAATTTGTTCATGTAAATGGAGAGTCCTCTTCACACACTAAGGTCAATTATGGTGTTCCACAGGGTTCAATGCTAGGACCAATTCTGTTTACATTATACATACTTCCCTTAGGCCAGGGGTCGGCAACCCTAGGCACACGTGCCACAGCTGGCACGCGAAGGGTTAACTGATGGCACAACCATAGCTGGACTGGCCATCGGGCATACCGGGCATTTGCTCTGTGGGCCGAAAGGTGGTGGGTATTTTTACACACTGGCCAGCTGGATGCTGACCAGTATGTAAAACTAACTCAGTTGTTTGGTGGTGGCTATGGCGTAGCTTCCACAGATTCAGTAGCATTAGTAAGTGGTGGAGGCCAGCAGGTGGATGAGGGAGAGGGGAGGCAGGAGGAGAGACCCGAGGCAGCCGCCGGTCCAAGTGTCAGGTGAACTGAACTTCAGGTAAGAAGTTATGACCTGCAGTCTATCTGGGTCAGTTGCCAACCGACCTGTAAAAACAGAATCGTCATGATATCGGTTTGGATATGTGGTGAGAGGGAAACACAAAGATGAATCATCAGAGCTGAACAGGTGATGGAGAAACAGGTTTACCTTTTAGGTGACATGAATGAGTTGAAGGGAAGTTATGAACTGTTTCTGAGAGACAAATAACACCAGGATCCTTTTCTCTCTAGATTTTATGTGTCTGACTGAGACGTAGCAGCAAAATAAGGATTATGTCCACTTGAATGAAATCTGCCCGTCTGGCTGTTCTGTCATTGGAACTCCGCGTCTTTTAGGACGTGGTGGAGGACTTGCTGCTGTTTACCAGGACAGACTCATATGCAAACTGATGACCTCGGACTTCTTTTCTTCATTTGAGTCACAGATGATGAAGGTCGGTTCTCTGAAAACCTTTTACTGTATTTTAATCTATCAACCTCCTGGAGCTGCTGGGGTCTTTCTAACTGAATTTAAAGACCTTCTGACATCGATCATTAAACTGGAGAAGGTTGTAATATTGGGAGACTTAAACCTTCATATTGATGACGCTTCCTGTAACACTGCTGCTGAGCCCATCACCATCACTGAGTCTTTTAACTTTAAGCAGCATGTTTCTGGCCCCACACATACAAAGGGCCACACTCTTGATCTTGTTTTCTCCCTGGGTTTAAATATACATGATGTATGTGTGGAAGATGTCCATGTGAGTGACCATAGTTGTATATTCTTTAATTTGTCATTTTACGTGGATCCTTCACCTCCTAAATTGATGATCCAAAGGCGGATTATAAACCAGGATGCTGCTAGAAGGTTTTCTGCCATTCTGAGTTGTATAAATTGTCTGTGAGGAACCTTGGAGTAATTTTTGACCAAGACATGTCCTTCAATGCACATATTAAACAAATATGTACGACTGCTTTCTTCGATTTGCGCAACATCTCTAAAATTAGAAAAATCTTGTCTCAGAGTGATGCTGAAAAACGAGTTCACGCATTTATTACTTCCAGGCTGGACTACTTCACTATTCATTATTATCTGGATGTCGGAAAAACTCCCTGAAAAGCCTCCAGTTAATCCAAAAATGCTGCAGCAAAAGTACTGACAGGGACTAGAAAAAGAGAGCATATTTCTCCTGTATTGGCTTCCCTTCACTGGCTTCCTGTTAAATCCAGAATTAAATTCAAAATCCTGCTCCTCACATACAAGGTCTCAAATAATCAGGCCCCAGTTTATCTTAATGACCTTGTAGTACCACATCGCCTTATTAGAGCACTTCGCTCTCGCACTGCAGGCGTACTTGTTGTTCCTAGAGTATTTAAAAGTAGAATGGGAGGGAGAGCCTTCAGTTTTCAGGCCCCTCTTCTGTGGAACTAGCTTCCAGTTTGGATTCGGGAGACAGACACTATCTCTACTTTTAAAATTAGGCTTCAAACTTTCCTTTTTGCTAAAGCATATAGTTAGGGCTTAGTTGTGCTGCAATAGACGTAGGCTGCCGGGGGATTCCCATGATGCATTGAGTTTTTCCTTTCCAGTCACCTTTCTCACTCACTATGTGTTAATAGACCTCTCTGCATTGAATCATACCTGTTATTAATCTCTGTCTCTCTTCCACAGCATGTCTTTCATCCTGTCTTCCTTCTCTCACCCCAACCAGTCGCAGCAGATGGCCGCCCCTCCCTGAGCCAGGTTCTGCCGGAGGTTTCTTCCTGTTAAAAGGGAGTTTTTCCTTCCCACTGTCGCCAAAGTGCTTGCTCATAGGGGGTCATATGATTGTTGGGTTTTTCTCTGTAACTATTATTGTACGATCTACCGTACAATATAAAGCACCTTGAGGCGACTGTTGTTGTGATTTGGCGCTATATAAATAAAATTGAATTAAATTGAATAAGTGGAAAAAGATGGATCGATGAATGGATGGGGGACAATTTTATTTTCAGCTCTTCTCCCACTCCGCTTACAACCTTATTACAAACTACAGAGTTGCTGCTCTATAGAAGCAAATCCTAAGGCTCTTTCAAGAGCTGCTCTGATCTACTCTTTTCTATTACAGTTTATTTTGTTCCTTTCCAAACTTTAACTTTGTTATTCTAGTCATCCCTGTGTATTTCTATCTCTCCAGTTATTGCTCTCTCTCACACTGTCTGTGTGTGTTTCTGTGTTATATGGTGAGCTACATCGAATTTGGAAACTACACTACTGAATGGCAACAGCTTCACTGAAAGTATGTCTCAGCCTTGTCAGCACAACTGGAACAGAAACAGTGAAGGAAGACGCATAACCAGTGACCAACAAGAAGGCTGGGATAAGTTCCTTATGTTTCAAATTACATTCTTATATTAACAATGTCTTTTACTGCATTACATTCACATGTTTTTAGATCAAGTGGAAACATGGAAACAAATCAGCTTCCATCTTTTGGTCTCCTTGCACATACACAAAAGCTGACATTACAGTGAATGGCATAGATCAAAATGAAAGAGCACAAAATGCTCTGCATGCTTTCAAGATTCCACCAGATAAAGTTAATCTCTGCGCACACACCTACATGAAGGGGGAAAAATGTATAATTTTTACATGTTCAGTCTTTTGAGAATTTGGAAAAAGTCAAGGAGAGCCTTAAAGTCAGAATTGTCATTTGACATGCAGACACACTGTTGGGTTCATGATGTTCAGACGTTCTAGGCAAAGACCTTTATTTTTGTATCAAGCACCAGCCTAGTATGGAATGTTCGGGGGAAATTGGCACGGGGCATTGCCGTCCTGGGAAAAGCAAAGCATATGTTGGATCAGAAAGCACTGCACATTTTATACTGTGCTTTACTACTGCCATATATGAGCTACTGTGTAGAGGTCTGGGGAAACACATACAAAAGTAACACACAAACAATAACTATAATACAGAAAAGGGCCATTAGATTAATAAATAATGTAGGGTACAGGGACCATACAAATGCACTCTTTGTCAAAATGCAAGCTATTAAATTCCAAGACTTGGTGAAGCTTAAAACAGCGCAAATAATGTATAAAGTCAGAAATAACTTGCTTCCCAAAGAAATCTGTAAATTGTTCATAGAAAGAGAAGGTGGGTATAACTTAAGAGGGAAATGGAATTTAAAAATACAAAGTGCTAGAACAACTTTAAGAACTATGTCAATCTCAATTGCAGGAGTTAAATTATGGAACAGTCTAACAGAAGAAATAAAAGACAGTCAAAACATAAAACAGTTTAAAGTAAAATATAAAAACCTAATTTTAAATAAGTATAAGAATGAAGAAAACGGGGTTAACCCAGGACGGTAATGTTGCTGGTAATGGTGTTGCGGTTCTTTTTTGGTTGTTTTTTTGTTTTGTTTTGGTTTGTTGTTTTTCCATAACTTGTGTATCTGCAAATATACACATCTGTATTTTTCATATGAAAGAAACTATACTGTGGTGGGGCTTGCTAATTTCTTGTTTTTGATTTATGTATGTTATGTTTTGTTTTACTTCATATGTTTATATGTTTCATATGTTGTTTGTTTAATTTAAGACAAAAAAAAATTAAATGAATGAGAGGTAAAACTTGAGGGGGTAGGGACAAATAAGTAAATACTTCAGCCTACTCCTTTTCAAACAAATAATGGAATGATATTTTGTAATGATTGTGAAGGCACATGTTTGAAATGTTTGAAATAAAAATGAACTGAACTGAACTGAACTGAATGCCAGGACTGCCATAATGAATTAATTAAATACACCATTAAATAATTAATTAAATCTGGCAATAATTAATTAAAGTTGGAAATAATTAATTACATAAATATTTACGACACATGTAATTAATTAATTATTGACACATATAATTACTTATTGACACATTTAATTAATTATTTATTTATTTCACATTTTAATTAATTATTGCCACATTTAAATAATTATTTAATGGTGTATTTAATTAATTCATTTTGGCACAGTTGACTCCTTCAGGTCTCACCATGAAATTATTTTATCTGTCAGCCTATATCATTTTGTGCGGCTGGATCTGGAATGGTGTGCTATGACTTTTGGTGTTTATGACTTTTATAGTTTTTTAAATGTTAATATTTTAGTGCTAATTTTCCCGCGCTTATCTGCCGCACAGTATTGAGACATGGGTTACATATGTTATATCATTTTGTGCGGCTGGATCTGGACTAGTATGCTATGACTTTTGGTGTTTATGACTTTTATAGTTTTTTAAATATTTAGATTTTAGTGCAAATTTTGGCCCATTTCTAGGCCCATGGGAAAGATTCATCTTTTGGCCCCATAGAAACAGACTTCATTTGTGGTGTGTTGGCTCTCTCTAGTGGTATACCGGGAGTAGTACGGCCGAAAGGGTGTATGCTTGGTGGAAAACTCCATATCAAACAATGGCGGCCACCACTTCGTTTTATATGTCTTTTATTAGTGTTTCTAGGTCACAAAATAAACTTTTAAGACATTTTCGTGTAAACTTCAAATATCTGCTCGTTTTATCAAGACATCCCATATTAGCAACAGTTCTCTTACGATGTTGCTGCTAGCTGGTTAGCTAGCAAGCACGGCTGGCTAGCGCCACTTCGCTAAAAAGCACCCAGGCTTGGCTTACAGTGAGGCAGCTCACACTCCTTTCACCCCCCCGATCGCTCGCTAAGAGTCTGTGTCTCAGCTGGACTTATTTTTAGTTTATATGGGACGATGATGCTGGTCGAGTTGTTTGGTGGTGGCTAACGCGGAGCTACAACAGAGGGCAGCTAGCCACCGGTGTATGACAGAAAGGACATGCAGGAAAAAGAGACATACTAGGCGGCCGCCGATCGACCGGTGGTGGCTAACGCGGAGCTCAAACAGAGGAGAAGCAGACCCAAGGCGGCTGCCGGTCGGAGCGTCAGGTTAACTGAATTTCAGGTAAGAAGTTATGAACTGCACTCTATTTGGGTCAGATATAAACCGAGTTTAGGTGTAGTTTATTTTTGTTGTGCTGACTTTTTACAATCAGTTACAATAACTTGTACTGCGTGCTAGCTAGAAAGACCGAGTTTCTATACAGCTATGTGCGCGCTAAGTTACTGATGTTGAACTTTATTTTATTCATAAGGGTTAGTTCGTAGAGTTGCCAACCGTTTCGTACAAACGGAATTGTCCCGCAATCAGAGAAAATATTACGCGTTTCGTATTGAGCTGAAAAGGAACACAGTTTGTCCCGTACTTCAGGTAGAACCAAAGACGACACAAAGCTGGATTTATTCTGTTGTTACACAGCCTCCCCTGTCATTCTCTGGCCTGTTACAACTTCAATCATGAAACTGATCAATGATCGGCTTTTCTCTCTTGTTTGTTTGTCGCGTTAAACAACAGAAGCATGTTTAAGCTGTTCTAACTGTTGTTAGAATTCATTTGATTTTAATTTCTAGTATCAGCTGATGTTTGCTGGAGCCACAGCTGTATCATCAGAATTCCTTACCGAATCATCAGAGCTGAACTGGTGATGGAGAAACAGGTTTACCTTTTAGGTGACATGAATGAGTTGAAGGGAAGTTATGAACTGTTTCTGAGAGACAAATAACACCAAGATCCTTTTCTGTGTAGCTGACAGCTGGTAATTATGCAGGGGCGGATCTAGCGAAGCTTTTGCCAGGGGGCCAGGTAGGGCATTAACAGGGAAAGGGGGGCACAAAGATATACTTTTCTTTCTTTCTGTTCACACCGAACGCAATAGACGCGAGCAAAAATGCCCCAAACGCCCCTAATTTGACACGTACACATTTGCACCTCAACGCGTGTCCAAGAAAAACCACCACGCCTCAAAATTGCATATTTTGACGTGTGTGAACCGGAAATGTGGAAGGGATGTGGGAGGAAGTCGTGCCAGACCGGTATCTTTGCTAGATGGCAGCTGTCGAGCTAGCGCTTGAAGAGAGAGTCTCCCTTCTCTATTTACTGTGGAGAGCAGAGCAGCGGCGTTAAGGTCGTCCTCGCCGTACCTGGGTCCATCAGGTCCTTCAGACGCGTGAGCAGTTTGGTGAGTTTCACCACTTGCTCCAGGAGCTGCGCCTGGATGACGGCCGATTCCAGCGATATCGCCGTCTTTCCCTCGCCCAGTTTGAGGACCTGCTGTCCCACATCGGTCCAAGCATCACCAAGCACCAGAGGTACACTTCAACTGTGAGAGACAGAATGTGAAAAAAAAATCCATGAATCCACATGGTAGGATTTGTAAAGAATTTATTCGTAAATCAGGGTGGAAAATAAGTATTTGGTCAATAACAAAAATACAACTCAATACTTTGTAACATAACCTTTGTTGGCAATAACAGAGGTCAAACGTTTACTATAGGTCTTTACCAGGTTTGCACACACAGTAGCTGGTATTTTGGCCCATTCCTCCATGCAGATCTTCTCGAGAGCAGTGATGTTTTGGGGCTGTCGCCGAGCAACACGGACTTTCAACTCCCGCCACAGATTTTCTATGGGGTTGAGGTCTGGAGACTGGCTAGGCCACTCCAGGACTTTCAAATGCTTCTTCGGAGCCACTCCTTTGTTGCCCGGGCGGTGTGTTTTGGATCATTGTCATGTTGGAAGACCCAGCCTCGTTTCATCTTCAAAGTTCTCACTGATGGAAGGAGGTTTTGGCTCAAAATCTCACGATACATGGCCCCATTCATTCTGTCCTTAACACGGATCAGTCGTCCTGTCCCCTTGGCAGAAAAACAGCCCCATAGCATGATGTTTCCACCCCCATGCTTCACAGTAGGTATGGTGTTCTTGGGATGCAACTCAGTATTCTTCTTCCTCCAAACACGACGAGTTGAGTTTATACCAAAAAGTTCTACTTTGGTTTCATCTGACCACATGACATTCTCCCAATCCTCTACTGTATCATCCATGTGCTCTCTGGCAAACTTCAGACGGGCCTGGACATGCACTGGCTTCAGCAGCGGAACACGTCTGGCACTGCGGGATTTGATTCCCTGCCGTTGTAGTGTGTTACTGATGGTGACCTTTGTTACTTTGGTCCCAGCTCTCTGCAGGTCATTCACCAGGTCCCCCCATGTGGTTCTGGGATCTTTGCTCACCGTTCTCATGATCATTTTGACCCCACGGGATGAGATCTTGCGTGGAGCCCCAGATCGAGGGAGATTTTCAGTGGTCTTATATGTCTTCCATTTTCTGATGATTGCTCCCACAGTTGATTTTTTCACACCAAGCTGCTTGCCTATTGTAGATTCACTCTTCCCAGTCTGGTGCAGGTCTACAATACTTTTCCTGGTGTCCTTCGAAAGCTGTTTGGTCTTGGCCATGGCGGAGTTTGGAGTCTGACTGTTTGAGGCTGTGGACAGGTGTCTTTTATACAGATGATGAGTTCAAACAGGTGCCATTCATACAAGTAACGAGTGGGGGACAGAAAAGCTTCTTACAGAAGACGTTACAGGTCTGTGAGAGCCAGAGATCTTCCTTGTTTGAGGTGACCAAATACTTATTTTCCACCCTGATTTACGAATAAATTCTTTACAAATCCTACCATGTGAATTCATGGATTTTCTTTCACATTCTGTCTCTCACAGTTGAAGTGTACCTCTGGTGCAAATTACTGACCTCTGTCATCATTTTAAGTGGGGGAACTTGCACAATCGGTGGCTGACTAAATACTTTTTGCCCCACTGTATGCTAAACTATCGTTTATAGACTGCTAACATGGATGTGCTATGCTATCAATGAATGCCATCGGTGTTTACTGATAGCAAACTGTGGTATGGAGACGACTGTTTATAATATTTCTAGTGATACTCGAAAGGTCTCATCAAGTCCCGATTTAATTCAATTTATGCTGTTATCAGTGTTTGCAATGATAGCATGGCTGTGGTATCATATCAATGTATGCTCTCGGTGTTTGCTGATATCAAATGGTACGAGGACCACTGTGGGTTAATCTTTGTTGTGATACTCACTCCTTTTTATTTAGACCTGGTTTAATTCTGGGATAGATGAATATTTGTATATAATCCTCGCAGCTGTCAGACTCTATAACAGGGGTCACCAGCCTTTCTTAAAACTGAGAGCTAGATAAAACTGTGAAAAGTTTGGTTCATCTTTAGTTATATGGTTCTATCTTGATAAGCTGTCCTATCACAGGTTAATTTTTTCAAAAATATTAACAATGATATAAGCAAGGAAAGGGCTATATGTCAACATACAACTCTTTATTTCTATTAATGTCTTACTTCATTCCTACATGATTGACATGTTTAGGAATTATGAGTGATTGGCACACTGTAGTTGTAAAAGTTGCTACCAATCAAATTACGATATGTTAAAGTTAAAACAAAACACAACTGTTTTAGATATTATCTAATATACATTTTGTAATTATCCTTATAATTACAAAATGTTTTCTGTAAGATTTATGTTTTGTAATTTAAATCTGACATCACAAAAGTATTTTGGAATTTGAATAATGTATTTTGTAACTGCAGTACGCATAATACTAATTTTGAACAATTTTGTCCAGGTTCCTTGCCACCGGGGACTCCTTCACGACCAAGCGTTCAGTTACAGAGTCGGTGTGTCCAAGGTATACCAGATCACCCCCCAGGTAGCGACGCCATCTGGGACTGTCTAGTGGATGACTTTATGGCTGTGCCTTCACCTGGAGACTGGTGGTCCATCACAGAGGGATTCCAGGAGCGCTGGAACTTTCCTCTGTGCTGTGCAGCTCTGGATGGGAAGCACGTCCAGACAAAGGCACCCCATATATCATATAGGAGACACACACATTGATATACACTAAATATTTATTTCATTTCTTTTTTTGTGGTGCCCAAATTTATGCACCTGCTTGATTTTGTTTAAACAGCACACTTTCTGTAAATCCAGTAAACTTCTTTTCGCTTTTCAAATATCACTGTGTGTGTCTCCTGTATGATATATTTAACTGACATGTTTTATTGTAACAACCAACGATTTATACAGGAAGATAATGGCTATTAACAATGTTGCCTAAACTTTTGCATCCCACTGTATTAGTATATTTTGTCATTAGTATAATATGAAATAAATTCTACACGTGTCAAGTCATGTGCCAACATTTGCTGTGTAGTAGAACTGAGACATTAGTCATTATAAAAATTTATTTGAAATAATATTAAAATTCTCAAACAGAAAAACATTAAACATAAATATATAAAATATAAGTATTTACAGAGAGACAGGAATAAAAAGGACCCCGCTGCTCTCCAGAGCAGGAACAAGGCTGAGGAGGAAATGCTCCATTGGAGACTGGTGTGGCCTCTTCAGGGACTCCAGGATGGCCAGCTCCACTGCCGATGGACCGTCCTGGGACCCGTCCCTGATCTGCCTCGGAGCCGTCCTCCTCTGTGGGCCTGTAAAACAGCACAAAACAGAAAGAAATGAGAAGGCTGCTACTAGATTTTAATTTCAACATTGAAAAAAAAACAAAAAAAACAAACAGGATATAATCAGATTGGTTGAAGATATTTAGTAAAGGTGATCACAAGGCAATCCCACCGACTAAAAAGGTATCAGTGCTTGCTGTACATACCTGTGGGTGCAGCAGCAGGAGCTCAGGGACTGGGGAGCCAGGAGAAGCAACAGGGGATGCGCTGCTGCAGAATCAGTTGGCTCTATCAATACAGTATTAAATGTTAACAGGTTGAATATAATAATCAGAGAAAGTATATACAGTGGTTCCTCATTTATTGCAGCAGGGGTTCTCAGAATAACTAGCCCCTGGTCACGCACTTTATACACTGTTTTCCCCACACACATGAACATTGGTCACAGTTCTCACAATTGATTCTCAAAGTGCAAACCTTTGTAGATTGCAAAACGTAAAAGTATTATTATGCCACGTTTTGTCTTCATCTGCCTGCCACTTTCGTGCGCCTTTTTCCCTCGCGGTGCAGGTGTGTATTTCCGAATGAGGGTCATAGTTATGGGTGTTTTTGTGCTGTTTTTTCTATTGGATGTGATGGTTATCAAAACCAAACATGATAAATTTGGCAAGCGCAGGCGACACGACACGCAGGAGATTTGTCAATCAGGCTACAGAATGCAATGCTGTACTGTGCAAAAAAAAGAAAAGAAAAAGAAAATCAGCGAAAAAGCGAAACAGTGACGAATGAACAGCGGGACCACTGTGTGCTGTTTATTAATAAACAAAATATATTCCTATATGACAACATGCATGAAAGCAGAACGGTATTTGTACATCAGTGGGATAATAGCGGGGGCTTGCTAGCTTTTGTGCGGCTTCCCCGGGTCAGTGAAAACTTTCAAAAGAGAAATGAATGAACTTACCAAGTTGCCCGATCTCTTCACATATCTTCCTCCAAGCTCGGTCCTTTATATTCCTGTCTCGGTACAGAAAGCAGCTGGTGTCGTACAGCTCCGGGTTGTTTGCTACGGCGTTTATTAGCCTTCCCTCCATTGAAGAATGAAGGGCTTTGGCTGGATCTGCCCCTTTGACCTAGGTCAGAGCCACGTCACCAGGCTCCTGATTGGTTGTCGCGGCGCGATTTGACGCTGGAGTTCAGATTTTTCCAACTCGAGCGGTAGACGCGAAAACGCGTGTATGCACAAAATGCAACACAAAAACGCTCTTTGGTTCTGTCCACCAGTTCAGAAGTTTTGGCGCGAGATATGTGAAGACTTATCGAAGTGTCTGAAATGTAACATTCCAACTTCCCCCTTAGTGTGTTTGTTGGGCAGCTTAGATAATGTCACTTCAGAAAAGAATATCGCCCATATGGTTTTCACTGCCCTATGCATAGCCAAGAAAACAGTCCTCATGAACTGGAAAAATAAAAATAATCTTAATTCTAACCAATATAGAAATTATCTATTAGATTACATTAGTCTTGATACAGCCTCTGCCACCACATCAGATCAATTGCTCTGGGCTCCTTTGATCAGCTCCATCACCTAGTGGGGGTGGGGGGTCATAGTTTGGTCCCGCCTTCACTGTTGTGATTGGTGTGGGGGTAGGGACAGGCTTAGGGCGTCGGGGGGTTCCCCGGAGGCATCTTCCTTGGGGGGCTCAACCCGGGGTAGCGGTCATGTCCGGTTAGGGGCTCTGTTGGCTCTCAGGTGACTGTTTCCTCGCGGCTGCGTGCAGCGGGGCTAGGGGAGGGTCTGTGCTGACGGACGTGGGTTACTGACCTGGTAGCCTGGCTGCCCCTGGGTGGGTCCGGGATGGGCGTGAGGTTCTGGGGGCGCTCCGTCTCTGGGCTGGGACCCGGACCGGGCCTCGGGGGCTTGGGTCCTGGTTGGTGTGTTGCCGGGGTTGTGGGCGGGTGGGTGCATGGGGGCCCAGCCCTGGAGCAGGGTGCCGCCGGTGCGTCGAGCCACCTGGGGGGCTCTTCAACTGGTGGGGGAGATTGTCACATCTTGCAGGAGCTTTCCTCTCCTCAGGAGCTCCCTCTGCAGGAGGGGGAGATACAGGAGAGGTGGAGGAAGATCTCAGCCTGGGTGTTTATTGTCTTATGTAGTCTGGAAGATGAGTGGATGGTGGGGTGGGTGCAGTTTTCTCTGTGGTGGGGTTGGGTGGACTGTCCCGGGCTCTGTGGGGCCGGGCGGCGCTGCTGCACTGGGCCCGGTCTGGATGGGCCTGGGCCCCCTTTCCCTGGCGGATCGCGGAGTATGGGGGTGCCTACTGGGGTCAGCGGGGGAGCTGGCCCCAGGGAGGGGTCACTTGCCCCTCCCTTCCTTCCCTCCCCATCTCCAGCTGCCTCCCTCTTCCCGCTCCACCACAACCACCCACACATGCAGGGCCTTGGAGTAGGGGTATGTCACCAGGGTGCAGAGGAGGCTACCCCCCCCCTCTGTCCCCTTCTGGCTGCCTCTGCCTCAATTTTATCCCACAACTTAGACATTCACATTACTCACACTCTCATTACACATACATATAGGATCTTGGGGGTGGGCACGATACACGGAGTCCAAAGTACCATCAGGGTGTACACCCCACCCCTGGCATCGTTGCCCACCTCTCAATTTTAAATACACGTAGACATTGAGGGCTAGCAGGAGGGACCATGCGCTTACCTGCTGCTCTCTGGCAGGTAGCTCCAAGCCCTCCTGGGTTTTAAATGCACCTTAGAACACACATGCATCAACATTACAATGAGCGGGTGGAGGGAGGTTTGGAGTCTTCTCTCACCCCCATTCTCTGCGACCTGCTGGAGCAGGGGGGCTAGGACTAGGAGGAGGAGTTGGCCGTCCGACTGCGGTCTGGAGTGTGGAGCCTTCCTGCTGCTGCGGAGTCGGGGCGGTCTGCCTCCCCCCACCGCAGGGAAAAGGGAAACACCACCTGGGTCTGGGTGCAGTTCCCCCCTCCAGGGGCGGGGGCACCTAGACCCGGTTTGTAGAGTACGCTTGGGGAGTGTGATCATGTGTACAACGTCTCTTTATGTCTGTCTCCACGTTGGTTGAGTGTGGAGTAAGTGCATATGAGAGCATGAGGGTGGGAATGGATGTTTGTATCTGTGTGTGCCTGTATGTCTGTGTCTATATGTCAGGTTGGGTGTCAGGCGCCACCTCTCTGGGGACATCTCAGGCCCTCCAAGGTTTGGAGGCCTATCTCCCCCTACCACCACTTCCCCTGCCAGTGGCGGACCCCCTCAGACATCGGTGCGTTGGTGGTTCTTTGTGTCCGGGGATGGGCGTCCAGGTACACACCGGCTCACTCCTTGGCGGCCGCTTATCGGGGCCTGGAGCCTGGGGCTCGCTCGGGCCACTTCGGAGGTGGGGTGCCCCCGGCCTCTCGGCCTGGGGCTCGGTCACTCAGGCGCAGCTGGCTGCCGGCGGAGCTCACGGGCGCGTCACTGCAACTCCCCCTGGCTTCTGCTCCGCGGCTGCTGAGTGAGCCCTCATCTGGGACTCTCCTCAGCTCTTTCCGGGACAGTGGCGCAGCTGCCCCTCTGTTGGTCTTCCTTGGTCTCTTGTGTTCTGGGGGCCTCTGGATGTCTGGAGTTTTGATCTCCTCCACACCTGCTTCACGCCCTGGAGGACGGGGCTGTGGCCCCCCCACACCCTCTAGCAGATTATTACATGAAGGAACCTTTTAAAAAACAAAAAACAAGCGCGTCCATGCTCACAGGTGTACACACGGGTGATCACACCCACAAACTACACCCTTTTTGGCTCCTACCTCAAAGCACACTGTGTTCTGTTGATCTTATGTGCTGCACAATAATGTTTAACATTTAGTATTTACTGTCATATTCCCATATATCATTGTGATGTTGTTTATTCTATTACTCTTGTTCTCTTCTGCTTGCTTTCTTTTTTCTTTCTCAGCAGGTGATCCAGGTGATTGATATATGCATTTTTTTTTTCTCTGCCCGTTCTGTTGGTTTTTGTCTTTTGCCCTTCTCCCCCGTCCCTCTTCCCAGCTGTTTCTCTTTCCCTCTTTCTTTCTCCCCTTCTTTCCCCCAGTCAAGTCTGTCCCGTATTCAGTAAGTGAAAATAAAATAAACAATAAAAGGTGAATCAAATGGACCATTACGGCAAGGCTGGGATGGTCAGTTTGGTAAAGTAAATCCGTTGGGCATCTTTCTTTGCCTTTAGACAACAATTCTGATGGCAAAAGAGCCAAACGGGACAGGCCAAAAAAAAAAAAAAAACACAAAAACTCACGCGCGTTTTTTTTTCACGCGCCAAACGCGCTAGACTGACGCGCGTTTCAGGTGTTTTGGTGTTTTGGTGTTTTGGTGTTTTGGCGTTTTCGCGACGCAAATCTGGTTCCGGCTCCCGCAATTGCGGGACGCTCTGTTCGCATCTATCGCGTTCGGTGTGAACACACCGTTACTCTCATATAAAATATTTAGCTTTTATTAAATAGTTATCTGAATCTTACAACCAAAGTTTGTATAATAATACACAAGACTTGCTGTAGACCATTGTTATTCATTCAGAACACTGTGTAAAAATAACAAAGTGAATGCAAACGTGCATAAATATTTATTTTACGTGTTTGATGTGTGGTCTGCAGTGCCGCTGCGGGGGAGGTGGATCCACCTGAGCGGCATCTGCAATCACGCCTCTTGGGCGTAAAGTCTTTGCTCTCTCAGCTGTTTTTTGGGTGTGTGTCGGGCTGTGAGATGAAAAGCTACAGCCGGCTGTGTGTGTACACCAACCATGTGTGAAAAGTGGTCCATAACGCAATGCTTCAAAGCGTGTTCATGCAAACATTGTCTGCCGTGGTACAATGGGACTTCTGCTCATGAACCTCTGTGCACAGCATCTGCAAATCGGGGCTGTACGAAGTCACCTCATCTTTACACAAAACTAAGCTGTCATCTGTGAGGCGTGAGCGGTGTTTGTTTTTACCCTAGTTCATGGTGGAGAATGGCTGCTCTGCTGAGTTTTGCTCTCTGTAGCCGTATTAATGGCAAACTACACTGATTAGCAGCGGCATAGGCACACTTAAAATTTCTTATGAAATTTTCGCTTTCCAGTTGTATTTTATTGTTTTTTGCTCTCTCTCTTTCTCGTTCTCAGTTTGTGTGTGTGTGTGTGTGTGTGTGTTTGTTTGCATATTTTTCCTTGAACACCAGCAAATGGCAGAAGACATTATGGCAATGAACTAGAGAGGCAAAAACAACATTGTTTTCTCTCCTAAATGGATATTATGTCATGGTAGAAGCAACAGACAATAGTTATGGTTTCCTGTGGCAGTTTTCCTTTTGTTTAGTTAAGTGTGCTGTCAGTGAAGATAATTTCATAGCAAGTAATAAGTGTCTTGTGTATGTGTGTGTGTATTTTTCTTTTTTAAATTGAAGGCGGTGTTGGCATTCTCTTTAAAAGGAAGACATTTCATAAGGTGATGGCTGTGTGCCATTGTGGCATACTTTGGTCTGAAATGAAGGATCTTTTTTCTTTCAATGTTCCTGGTATGGAAAATGTCAATTTTTAGCTGTTCTTCAGGTGATAAATCATTGTTTTTCTCTAGCTGCTTTGGTGGCACTTATATCTTGTTCAAACGAATTAAAGAAAGATTGTTGGCTTATCTGCAGTACTGCATTGTGTGTAATGTATAGGCTAAACTGCAGATATAGCTGAAGGGTGTCAGAGAGGGATGCCTCAGGATCTGAAGATGATGCTAGCACTTAATGATAAGAATCTTTAACTGTATAAATTGGGTAATGAAGAGGGGTGGCTCTCTAAAAATTTTAAAAATTTTGCCCATATTTAATGTGATAGTAACTTTAAATTGCAGGCCTGGAGGATGCCCATCAGCATAACTATTCTCTCCCTCAAAAACTTTTGCTGCAACCCTGTCATTTGTCATACCCCTTCTGTACCATTCGGCGAAACTGACTGTTGTGATGTCTTTCCTTAATGTCTTTCCTTTGTTAAATCGGAGCCCACAGATGAAATCCACTCCCATTTTTGTCAGATGTCTAACTCATTCCTAACAGTCGTCTTGCTCTACGTCATGGAAAATGGTTTGTACTCATTCCTAGAACTGTGACTGTAAATAAATATGGTTGCACTCATTTAGGTGCAGGAGTACACCTTCACTGGCTATGGATCTCAGAGATTAATAAGTTTTTACAAGAATGGCAGCGATTATTCTTTAAAGTTAGACTATATAATTGTTGGCAACTATTTCAGATCTTATTAATATTTAGATTCATGTCACCTTCTAATTCATTGTGCTGTGGGTAAACATGCTTGCTACCTCTTGGTGGCTCTTGGTGGTGTTTCTAGGCTGCATTTATTTATTTTATTTTTTGGTTGTGACCATTATACTTAAAATATTAAAACATGTCAATGATCAAAATAAATCATGAATCTGAAAAAGTTACATTTTGTATGTTTTACATATCATTACTGTCATTCAATGTAAAGTACAATACTGTAAATTCACTGTGTGTCATTAACCCTGTATGGCTGAAACTGTGGAATTTTCTTTTCTTTTTTTAGTCATAATGCAAACCTATGTACAGTACTGTAACTGTAATAAAGACTCTTAATGTTATTAAATGAGGTGACACCTATCAACTGTGATCTCTGAAAATGCAGTCAAGTTTATAATTAACGAAGAAAAACTGAATTATGTTCAATTATAGATACATATGTGCCCTGCTATAATGAGCATGATTGGCATTACTGACTGTGTGAGCTTACATGCTACATAATACCTTTTAAAATTAACACTCTTAAACTTGATTAGCTTTGATTTTTGACCAATGCTAACAAATTCAAGTATAATATATTAAAGAAATGCTGCTCAGATAATATAGATACATGTCTAATAAGCCTTATTTTAAAGTTATTACTATGTTAGTTATATGCCACATAAATGCATACATTAACTACATGCCACATGCACCCTTTTAATTTTTTTTCTTCAGTTTCTCATTGTTCTCCTTAAGGTTGTTCTTGGAGCAATCAGTGGTGATCACTTATATGCAGGTACTCCTTGAGCATTTGTGACAAAATTTGTTTTTGTCAGAAGAGATTTATAATTATATTAATACAATTAATTAAGGTAATTAAGGTACTACCATTTAAAAAAATATATTTTGTGGGTATTTATTTGTGCCTATGTAGTCATATTTCTGAATTTTTAGTTGGATCCAACCTAAAAGCTCATGTCTTTTCACTGGAACATTATATTCTAATTCGTGAAGGACAGAGTCGTTTTACAGGCAATGTTATTTCCCATACAATAAATAAGAAATTAGAATCAATATAAGACTCCAATTTGGAGTCTTTGGAAAACACTGTGGAACAGTAGCCAACTAAATAGAAACTATACAAACAAGTGGGGAGCTTGATCAAGGAAAACCTACTATGATAAGGAGCTCAATTATAAAATGAATGTAGTAGGTATTATGGTATGATGTAGTAAAAATTTTGAGCTGAAACAGATGTTAAAGAAATTGCATGTCCAGTAAGTGGTGCAGAGAGTGGTCAAGATCCATTAATTATCCACAGCCATTTACCACAGACACAGTCATTTGGGTGACTTCTGCATCAGCTGACAGAGGAATCCACCCAGTGTGTTGACTCAAACTGCATTCAAACGGCAGTAGCAATGACAAATTCCCTCAGCAAGGAACCCGTGTCACCCCCTGTGCACAATCAATAAACATGTACTTTTCTTGAGAATCAAATCAAATGCAACTATTCAATAGCTACTAGATAATTTCTAATAAATTATCCCTCAAACAGAGACAGAAGCAAGCAGGATGTAACAGCAAATGGCAGTGACAAGTGATAAGGCATTTATAAGTAGCAGTTAAAAAACTGTTTAATCCATTTCCTACAGTATGCAATTACCAAGGTAGCTATCAAAATACAGCTGCCAAATTAAGGAAAATCAAATCTGAGGCATTATATACCACTGCAGACTAATATTGCACATAGAAATATGTACATGTTAGGGCTCATTACATCAGTATCATTAATGTAAAAGCAACCTATCGCTAAACGACATATCAATGTCACTTTAATAAATTGTGCAAGTCAGCAGTTTTACACTAAGCAAGAATTAAAAGGGTTTTTGGAAAGCTAGTTCACAAACCATGATATTATAGTAATTATTTGGGCAGTTTTATCTGCAGCATCCTCCTCTCTGAAACTGCAGCCTCATCCTCTGGTCTCTGCTAAGCTGCTGTCTATCTTATCATACTGATGTGAATATAAAATGAGCAGATTTTCACAATCACATGAAGATATGGCATGCAGGCAACCAGCAAACTGTATAAACTGTATAATAATAAGAAGAATTAATAATAATAAAAACTTAGCTGTTTCCATTTTCTCAAAAACTGCATTGGCCTGATCATGGAGATCACAGTGGCAGAAGCATCCTAATCTCCATGCCTTGCTGTCTTTGCACACTTTCACTTTAATAATAATAATAATAATAATAATGGATTGTTCCTCCTGTATCCGAGGTTCGACTAACGGACGAACTCTCCTTTCCAGCACCCTGGCATAGACTTTCCCAGGGAGACTGAGGAGTGTGATCCCCCTGTAGTTGGAACACACCCTCCGGTCCCCTTTCTTAAAGATGGGGACCACCACCCCGGTCTGCCAGTCCACAGGTACTGCCCCTGATCTCCACGCAACATTGCAGAGGCGTGTCAACCAGGACAGCCCTACAACGTCCAGAGCCTTCAGGAACTCGGGGCGGACCTCATCAACACCAGGGGCTCTGCCACCAAGGAGTTGTTTAACTGCCTCAGTGACCTCGCCCGCGGAAATTGGCGGGTCATTCCCCTCATCCCCAGACTCTGCTTCCTCCTCGGAAGACGTGTCAGTGGGATTAAGGAGGTCCTCGAAGTATTCCTTCCACCGCCTGACAATTTTCTCAGTCGACGTCAGCAGCGCTCCGCCAGCACTATACACAGTGCAGGTAGAGCACCGCTTTCCCCTCCTGAGACGTCTGACGGTTTGCCAGAATCTCTTCGAGGCAGTCCGAAAGTCTTTTTCCATGGCCTCTCCGAACTCCTCCCACACCCGAGTTTTTGCTTCAGCCACTGCCCGAGCCGCATTCCGCTTGGCCTGTCGATACCTGTCGGCTGCCTCCGGAGTCCCACAGGCTAACCAAGCCCGATAGGACTCCTTCTTCAGCCTGGTGGCTCCTTTCACCTCTGGTGTCCACCATTTGGTTCGGGGATTACCACCACGGCAGGCACCAACCACCTTGCGGCCACAGCTCAATGCAGCAGCTTCGGCAATGGAGACGCTGAACATGGTCCATTCGGACTCAATGTCCCCAGTCTCCCTCGGAATGCTGTTGAAGCTCTGCCGGAGGTGTGCGTTGAAGATCTCACGGACTGGGGCCTCTGCTAGACGTTCCCAGCACACCCTCACTACGCGTTTAGGTACACCAGGTCTGTCCAGCGTCCTTCCCCGCCACCTGATCCAACTCACCACCAGGTGGTGATCAGTTGACAGCTCAGCCCCTCTCTTTACCCGAGTGTCCAGAACATATGGTCGCAGGTCTGCTGATACGATTACAAAATCGATCATCGACCTACGGCCTAGAGCGTCCTGGTGCCACGTGCACTTATGGACACTCTTATGTTCGAACAGGGTGTTCGTTATGGCCAAACTGTGGTTAGCACAGAAGTCCAATAACAGAGCACCGCTCGGGTTCAGATCAGGGAGGCCGTTCCTCCCAATCACGCCCCTCCAGGTCTCGCTGTCGTTACCCACGTGAGCATTGAAGTCTCCCAGCAGGACAACAGAGTCTCCAGGTGGAGCACCCTCCAGCACCCCCCCCCCCCCCTCCCCCCCAGGGACTCTAAGAAGGCTGGGTACTCTGAACTGCCACTCGGCGCATAAGCGCAGATGACAGTCAGGACCCGTTCCCCGACCCTAAGGCGCAGGGAACAAACCCTCTCGTCCACCGGGAAAAACCCCAACGTACCGGCTGCAAGCCGAGGGGATATTAGGATACCCACCCCAGCCCGCTGCCTCTCACCAGGGGCAACTCCAGACTGAGACAGAGTCCAGCCCCTCTCCAGGAGACAACAACAACAACAACAACAACAATCTTTATTTATAGAGCACATTAAAAGCCAGGGGCATGCCAAAGTGCTTTACATAAGACAATAAAACAATAAAATGATTCACACTAAAACATCGGAGTCATATAAGTGTGGGATTATGTTCACAGGTAAAAACCACTAATAGGAATAATCTATAGCACACAGCTATAGCAAAGTAGAACTGTACCATCATACACAGTGATAGAGAACATAGACAACGCAACAATAAAATAATAAAATAATTAGCACTATAACGTCAGAGTCATATAAGTGTGAGATTATGTTCACAGGTAAAGACCACTAATAAGAATAAACTATAGCACACAGCTATAGCAGAGTAAAGCTGTACCATCAAACACAGTGATAGAAAACATTGACAGCGCAGGACAACGCAAAACAACCAGACACATTAATAGAATAACTCACAAGAAGCGAGGCGAGAATTTAACTAGTAGAAAAAGCAAGTTCAAACAAATATGTTTTAAGCCGTGATTTAAAAGATTGAATAGAATCAGACGCCCGGATGCCAATCGGGAGATTGTTCCACAGCTCAGGTGCAGCTAGAGCAAATGCTCGATCACCTCTAGACTTCAAGCGAGATCTGGGCTGAACCAACAATGACTGTGAGGAAGATCTTAAGGCCCTCGTAGGAAGATATGAATTTAAGAGTTCCTGAAGATAACTTGGCCCTGTGTTATTAGTAATTTTAAAAATAAACAACAGAATTTTGAATTGAATACGAAATTTCACAGGCAACCAGTGCAGATCAGCAAGGACGGGAGTGATGTGAGCAAACTTCTTAGTTTTAGTTAGAATGCGTGCAGCGGCATTCTGGACTGTCTGTAATCTATGTAAAAGGGTAGAGTGGAGACCATAATAAAGTGAATTACAGTAATCTAGTCTTGACGTTACAAAGGCATGGATAAGCTTTTCCAAGTCATTGTGCGGGATGTAGTGTTTGGCCTTGGAAATAAGGCGAAGTTGGTAGAAACTAGATCTGACAACAGCAGATACTTGTTTATCAAGTTTAAATGAGCTGTCAAGTAGCACACCCAAATTCCTAACAGTGTCAGGGAAAGAACTAGTGAGAAAACCAAAAGCATCATGAAGTTTGGCACGAAGAGCGTCACTGCCAAAGATCATAATTTCAGTTTTCTTATCGTTAAGGATAAGAAAATTTGCCAGAAGCCATTGCTTGACCTCACACATGCACTCTCGAAAGTTACTCACGGACATAGCTAGATCATCATTCAGCTCAAAATAGATCTGGATGTCATCGGCATAATAGTGAAAGGCAATGTGGTATTTCTCAAAAATGACACTTAAAGGAAGCATATACAGTGAGAACAGGGTAGGGCCTAACACAGATCCCTGGGGGACACCACAGCAAACAGGTACAGCGGAGGAGGAGGAGGTGGCCAAGTGAACCGAAGAGAGCCGATCGGAGAGGTAAGATTTAAACCAATCCAAGGCAGCGCCCTTGATGCCTACAGTGTGCTCTAGTCTCGCCAATAGTATGTTATGGTCAACCATGTCAAATGCCGATGAAAGATCCAATAGCACTAGGACAGAGGGGCGTCCATTGTCAGCCATTAGTAAAAGGTCATTAAAAACTCGGAGCAGTGCTGATTCAGTGCTGTGGTGTTGTTTAAAGGCCGATTGATATTTATCATTAATGTTATTCTCATCCAGGTAGGTCTGAAGTTGAAGCAGAACTACCTTCTCAAGAATTTTAGCCACGAAGGGAAGTTTGGAAATCGGCCTATAATCATTTTGATCGAGGTTACTTTTTTTAAGAACAGGTTGGATTATAGCATGTTTAAGAGCTGATGGTACATAGCCGGACAGCAAGGAGGAGTTCAATATGGACAATAGACAAGGTCCAATTGCACTAAAACAATCCTTGACTATACGGGATGGAAGAACATCATGTACAAGATTAGTATTGTTCAGTTTTTCAATTAGATGCTTCAGAGTAGAGAGAGAAACAGGTTCAAATTGACAAAAAGTAGTAGAACAATCAGGGGTGGGCATACGGTTGGTCACCAAAGGAAGGGTAGATTTAAGAGATGCGACTTTATCCAAAAAATAACTTGAAAATTTTTCACAAAGGCCCGGGGAGCACGGCAGAGGCATAGAGGGGCAGGGGTTGACCACAGAGTTGAAAATTTTGAATAAAATTCGAGGGTTGTTTCCATTGGTGGTGATAATTTTAGATAGGAAAGCTGCTTTAGCCATTCTGGCAGCTGATTGAAACTTCTGGCCCCAGTCCGTGCATAAAATGTCATATGATGACTGGAGATTATCTTTCCTCCACCTCCTCTCATCCCGTCGACACATACGTCGTTTCATTTTGATCGGTGCTACAATATCAAGGATAGAGGAACATGTAGTTAATAGAGTATTGGCGAAATTCTCAAGCGTATGTGGAGTAAGACAATCTGACGTAGTAAATGAAAAGTTCACAAAAGAATTAGAAAATTTCAACAGAGTATCAGCATTCACAGTACGCGTAGGGCAAAGAGGAGCCTCAAAGCGTGATCCGGTGTTGCCAAGGTCAAGATCGAAAATAACCGGAGAATGGTCGGAAAGTCCAGTGTTTCTAATTTCCTTAATACATATATCCACATCATATGAAAAAAACAAATCAAGGGTGTGGCCCTTAACATGGGTAGGCTCATTCACCCACTGGGTAAGATTAAAAGAAGCAGTTAGTGCTAGAAAATCGTTAGCCAATTGGTCATCCATACAACAGACATGAATGTTAAAATCACCAGAAATAATAACAGAACCATATTTAAAAAGAATGGATCCCAAGAAGTCAGCAAATTCAGAAATAAACATCTTGTGGTATTTAGGCGGATGATAAACCACAACACACAGAGTAGTCCGAGGGCCAGTCAATTCCAATAACTGAGCTTCAAAGCTAGAATAGGTTGGGGAGGGTAGCAGTCGTGCTTCATGTTTGTTTTTAAAAACCGAGGCTAGGCCACCACCTCTACCAGTGAGCCTTGGTGAGCTAAAGAAGGCACAGTCAGGAGGGAGAAGCTCAGAAAAGGGGATAAACTCACCCGGAGAAGTCCATGTCTCCGTCAGAAATAGAACATCCAGTCCCGTGGTGAGGAAAAAGTCATTTAAGAGAAAGGCCTTATTTGAAAGAGACCTAACATTAAATAAAGCCATCCGAGTCCGAGGAGCTAGGTCATTAGCGGTAGCCCGTCGCAGGGTGTTGAGATTGCTGTGTTGAACACCGCGGCCAGGCGGTGTAATCCAAGACCGAGCAGAGTGATAAGCCACTGGGCAGGTAGGATAGGTTTGAGTAGAAGATAAATCGTGACAGCTCACGACTTGTAGAAGGGTAATCCATAGCCATGGCTCTAATATAAGCCTTGACGCAAACGCGGGCACCACTCCTTCTACCCCGTTTCCTGAAGCGTTTCCTACGCAGAAAGGGAAAAGGTAGGTAGGTCGTTTTGATGGAAGAGACGGCCGGCAGGGGAGTGGCACCACCCATGGTCCCATAACTGTCCAGTCGTTGAGGACAGGAGAACCGAAGATTCAGGAGCGTGTCTCTATCATAAGTTATTAGCGTACAATCGCCTAGAGAACATAAAACCAAGGATAAAATAACAAAGAGTACTACGCCGAGGCGCAGTCGAGGTCGCAGACGGTCAGCCATGCACACCGGCGCCATCCGGTAAGTACTGTTTAAAATACCAGAATAGGGAGACTGGTTCCAGAGCCCAAGCCATGTGTAGAGGTGAGCCCGACTATATCTAGCCGGTACCTCTCAACCTCACGCACTAACTCAGGCTCCTTCCCCACCAGAGAGGTGACATTCCATGTCCCTATTGCCAGTCTTGGCAGCCGGGGGTCAGTCCGCCAGGGCCTCCGCTCCTGGCCGCCACCTGGCACACAATGCACCCGACCCCTATGGCGCCTCCTGCGGGTGGTGGGCCTGGCTCCAGGGCGGGGCCCCGGTAACCCTATCCCGGGCAGGGTAAACTGTTCCCTCGGTGTCCTTTTCATAAGGGTCTTATGAATCGCTCTTTGTCTGGTCCCTGACCCAGGGCCAATTTGCCATGGGAGACCCTACCAGGGGGCAAGAGCCCCCAGACAACATAGCCCCTGGGATCCCTGGGACACACAAACCCCTCCACCACGATAAGGTAGCAATTCAAGGAGGCTATACATAATTTTTATGGACAGGATTTCTAGGCGCAGCCAAGTGGCGGAGGGCTTTCGCTTTGGTGGCCTCAGAATCTCATCTCTGATTTTTGCAGATGATGTGGTTCTGTTGGCTTCATCGGGTGAGGGCCTCCAGCTCGCACTGGAACGGTTCGCAGCCGAGTGTGAAGCAGCGGGAATGAGGATCAGCACCTCCAAATCTGAGGCCATGGTTCTCAGCCGGAAAAGGGTGGAGTGCCCACTCCGGGTCGGGGATGAGTTCCTGCCCCAAGTGGAGGAGTTCAAGTATCTCGGGGTCTTGTTCGCAAGTGATGGGAGAAGGGAGCCGGAGATCGACAGACGGATTGGGGCTGCAGCTGCAGTAATGCGGACGCTGCACCGGTCCGTCGTGGTGAAGAGGGAGCTGAGTGTAAAAGCAAAGCTCTCAATTTACCGGTCGATCTACGTCCCTACCCTCACCTATGGCCACAAGCTGTGGGTAGTGACCGAAAGAACGAGATCGCGGATACAAGCGGCAGAAATGAGCTTCCTCCAAAGGGTGGCTGGCCTCTCCCTTAGAGATAGGGTGAGAAGTTCGGCCATCCGGGAGGGACTCAGAGTAGAGTAGGTGGTGCTCCACATCGAAAGGAGCCAGCTGAGGTGGTTCGGGCATCTGACAAGGATGCCCCCTGGGCGCCTCCTGGGTGAGGTGTTCCAGGCATGTCCCACCGGGAGGAGGCCCCGGGGCAGACCCAGGACACGCTGGAGAGATTATATCTCTCGGCTGGCCTGGGAACGCCTTGGTATTCCCCCGGACAAGCTGGAGGAGGTGGCTGGGGAGAGGGAGGTCTGGGCCTCTTTGCTTAGGCTGCTGCCCCTGCGACCCGGCCCCGGACAAAGCGGATGAAGATGGATGGAATAATGGATTGGATTTATATAGCGCTTTTCAAGGCACCCAAAGCGCTTTACAATGCCACTTTAGTTATTACTAGGGGTGCAACGATATTCGTATCGATATTGAACCATTCGATACAGTGCTTTCGGTTCGGTACGCATATGTATCGAACAATACAACATTTGTAATTTATTTTATCAATTTTCCTTCTGACGATGCTGTCTGTGTTGAGCGCTCAGTGAATCTGCGTTCAACTACTCCGCCTAGGCTGCACTGTCCAGCGCAGATCCACTGAGCGCTCAACACAGACAGCATAGTCAGAAGGAAGAGCGCAGGGCACCTCCCCCACCCTCATTCAGTTCTGGCGTTTGGAATTATTTTGGTTTTCATGTGACGTATGACCCTGAAGGTAAGCGAGTCATGGACTAAAGTAAAACAGTATGTTGGATGTGCCATGCAATGCTCAATTACATTGGTGTGAACTAGTGTGTTAGCGCAGTTAGCTCGTTAACGTGGTGGCCGTCTAACCCCATGCACGGAGCGATCGGCGGTAGCTCGTTAACGGAGATTTGCCGTGTTGTGGCGTTAAGGTCATTTCAACGAGATTAACCTGAAAGCACTAGTGGGAACACGACGAATATGACTGCACATTTACGCCGACATCATCCTAGTGCAAAGACAAGTGGAAGCAGACAAAAAAAAGCAAGCATGTTACTAACTTTAGCCGAGTCATTTAGACAGCTGTTAGCACATGATTCTCCTTATGCTGCTGAGAATATAGCCCAGAAGAAGCGGATAGTATAGCTTTTATTTTGGAAAGAGCCATTTCTCTGTAATAAACTCTCTTTTCCAAAGATGAGTGATTCCTCAATCAGATACAGGGCTTGCAATATCGCTAGCCCGACGTCCCGGAGCTAGCGATTTTTTCAGTCGGGCTACCAAAATCTATCTCTTCCCTGCCCGTCGGGCTATTGTAGGAAAAATATATGTCAATGCTTTTGCATTCTTTCAGAAATGTAGCTGGGTAATTATGTCATTGGCATCGGTGAGCCACTGTCAATATGTGACATATTGAAGTCGCGTTTGAATTTGCGCTTGTTTTTTTGCTTTCACTTTGCAATCGTGCGAACTGTGTATAGAGAGCGACAGCACTGATCTGTGAGTGATGATAATTTGTGCACCAATTCCTCTGACATCGTCTTATTAATCGTTAGCTTACTATGCAAACATGACAAGTGAAATCTCCCGCAGCAAGCTTAAACATGTGAGAGGTTGATTGCGCAGAGAATCGCTGAGCTTATGTGAGTGAGTGTGTAAAAGCATTTCAGTTCTGCTGAGCCAAATAAGACAGGTCAGGGTGAAGAAGTGACAGCCAAAGAAAAGCTTACCACAAAACGGAGAAGTTATGACAAATCAGACTATAAGGCAAAAAGAAAGTGCAGCTTTATGGTTTCATGGACAAAATAATTTCTGTGGCTGCAATATGACGAGCTAAATAACCAGGGGTGCACATAAGTGGTCCGAAGGTGCGCATTCGCTGTCAAAATAAAAAACACGCACAAGGGTTAGGGTTAAATTTAAAAACTGTACTTTTGAGTTAAAATATATATTTATAATTTTAATAAATGACAAATTAAAAATGCATGAACATTTTTTTGTATCGAAAAAATATCGAACCGTGACACCAAAGTATCGAACCGAACCGTGAATTTTGTGTATCGTTGCACCCCTAGTTATTACATATAATAAAAACATACATGATTTGGAGGGATTTGGTCCAAAACATGGTCAGCAGACATTTTATCGGTAGAAATGTATGTGGGTAAATTCTCATGAATATGACATAAAATAATAAGCAGTGTTGGTCAAGTTACTTGAAAAACGTAATTAGTTACTGATTACTTCTCCAAGAAAGTAATCCTGTTACATTACTGATTACTTATTTTCAAAAGTAATTAGCTATTTATTACTTTGTTACTTTTAAAAACATGATACACAACCTGAATATGTAATAAATCAATAGACCTTTCAGCCCAATTCTATTTTTGCATATATTGCATATATTGCATATTATGCATAATCCATCATATAAAGTTGAATCAAATGGGAAGCCTCTTTTTAAGAATTGTTGTATTAGTTTTAATCTTTTAACATTATGCACATTGCATTAAGCAAAAATTTACTTATATGCAACTGTCTTTGACTTGAAGAAATTGTTTAACATTTAAACATATTTGCTGCATATTCCAGCATATAAAATAATGTTTTGTGTTTATACTCACTCTTTCAAATAGATGTAAGTAAAACAAACGAAAAAATAAATAAAATCAAAGATTCAGCTGCACCAAGTCTTGTCACTCTTAAATTTATTGTCACCTATTTAGTAGAAGTGGTGCTGGTGGTGGTTTGTCCAGTGCCACAGTGGTCATGTCAGTGGGGGGATCCGGAGGTTTCTCTGTGAATTTCACATTCCCGTTGTAGCATGCTAGGTGCTTGCTCAGATTGGAAGTGAAATTTTCCTCTTCCCACGCAGAGTGTACAGCGGACGCTAATGTTTTTGTCACTTTTTATGGAATAAAACTTAAAGTAATGTCAGTACTTCCAATCGTTAAATGCGGCATGGTCGTACTCTCTCCCGCACTCCATATTATCCACTGTTGATCTACACACGCCTGTTGCTGCCACAGTCATCACACGCTCGGACGTCGTAGCCATGAGACACTCTCACAAACAAAATCACGATGTTTTAGTAATGCAGAAACGCAGCATGCTTATCGGAAAGTAACAGTAATCTAATTACTTTTTTGCAATAGTAATCCCTTAGATTACTCATTACTTGAAAAGAGAAATCGTATTACAGTAACGCGTTAGTTGTAATGCATTACTGCCCATCTCTGCTAATAAATCATGTAATGACAGTTTAAAATATTTTACCTATAAGTAGTAAAAATTTACTTTGAGAAACACACAAGCTTTTGAAAGAAGTTTAACCCTTTGGGGTCGACCGACGCGCCGGCTCTTCAAATTGATGTCAGCAATTAAAGATGAATTATCGATTAATTATATTCGGCATACTTTTTCCCGTGCACTGCTGTAACGTTTACTGCAAGACGAGCCGATAAACACCGGATTTTCTAAAGAAAGCGCTCGCATTGCAAGTGAATCCGCACCCACCCACACCCCACCCAACAACACAGCATCCCCTTTCCTATTGGTGGAAAAATTAACCACATCAACCAATCAAAAAAAGATATGGCAACATTTGGTTGCTGAGGCTGAGAGGAAGATTGTGGGAGTTAAGGCGGCAAGCGATTGACAGCGATATTGATTTTGAGTTGTGAAAATTTGAGAAATTTAGGATATTTAGCGGTTTTGGAGTGTGTAGTTAGTGTCTTCTGTAGTTGTTTATTTGTTGTTGTTTGACGTGTCACGTATCAAAACAATGAGATGGCTACTAAATGTTGATCAGGCACTGAAACTCTTTTTTGAGCTGGAAGAAAATGTGGAGGCACTCTGAGCCGGAGAGTGACGAGTGTGACGATGAAGTGGATGATCCACTTTTTGTTCTAGAAGAGGTAAAGAGAGAAGGAGAGGAAGAGCAGCCTCTGACATCTACACAGAGTGTTAGTAGGAGGTCTGCAGAGAGATAGGGAAGGCGTGACACGCCCACCAGGTCCAGATCTCCACTGCCTCAGGCAGCGTAGCCACATCTCAGCTCTGAGCCCTGGAAGTCAGAGGGGGATGCTGACATTACCCCAGAATGTAGCAGGTTTCAGCCACGGAGAACACCAGGAGTCCAGATAGAGACACTTTGTCCCCAAAGCCCAAAATATCTTTTCTTATTGTTTTTTGTTACTGACACAGTCAGTACAATTTGTGCAAACACAAACAAAAATGCTACCAAAACAATCAGCATTTAGGCAAAAAATACAAATGGACTGGTGTAGAGACAGAACATCTCTATCAGTTTTTTGGTCTCCTGATTTACATGTCACTTGTGTCACTTCCAAGTCTCAGAGATCATATCTTGTCTGTGCCCCTTCCATCCAAAGTGATGACGAGAAACAGGTTCCACGGCATATTTTGGAACATCCACCTCAGTGATCCTGAGGAGGATCTAAAAAATGACGCAAAGAAGGGAACACCAGGCCATGACAAGCTTTTTAGAATCAGGCCTCTGTATGATGAGATCCTCAGTGCCTGCCAGGCTTATTACCACCCAAGGAGGGAGTTGTCAGTAGATGAAAGGATAGTGGCAACCAAAGCAAAAACTGGGATGACACAATATATGAAAGACAAACCGACTAAATGGGGGATGAAAATGTTTATATTGGCTGAATCGAGAAGTGGCTACACCATCAGCTTTACCATATACACTGGCAAGAATCAAGCTGCAAGTGAGCATGGGCTGGCCTATGATGTAGTGATGAATCTTATTCAGCCTTCCTGTCTTGGCACTGGATACCATATTTACATGGACAATTTTTATACAAGTCCCAGACTGTTCCTGGACCTGACAAGCGTGAGATTTGGTGCATGTGGCACCTACAGGGAAAACAGAAAAGGGTGTCCCAAAGACAGGGCAAATGCTCTGAACAGAAAATGTCCAAGGGGATCTATGAGATGGATCAGTGAGGGCCCACTTGTTTTTGTGAAGTGGATAGACACACGGGAGGTGTCTGTGTGCTCCACCATCCATCCTGCATTTTCAGGGGAGATGGTGAGGAGAAAGGTGAAGGATAGAGATGGACACTGGGCTACGAGAGAAATCCCCTGTCCCACTCCAATCATGGCATATAACAAAAATATAGGTGGGGTTGACCTGTCTGACCAGCTCATTCAGTATTATTCCACTCACAGAAAAACTGCCCGCTGGTACAGGACCATGTTGCTGCATTTTTTGGACATTGCAACCACAAATGCATTTATCATGCATCATGAGATGTGCAGTGCCAAGCAGGTTCAGCCCATGGCACACAAAGATTTCATGGTGGAGCTGGTGTGTGAGCTTTGTGGCATGGATAAGACAGGTGTTCGCCACAGCAGGAGAGCTGAACACATTCCTGTTCCCATTCTCACAGACACATATGCTGTCCAGAAAGCCACTAAAGGCAGACTCAAATGTAAGCGCTGTCTCCAGGAGGACAACAGGAGGAGTGACACACCCTGGAAGTGTCAAACCTGTGGTGTGCCCCTGTGTCTTGTGGTGGACAGGAACTGTTTTCTTGAATGGCACAAATTATTTGTGTGAAGTCTTTTTGTGACACCTGGTCATCTTGTAAATAGATGGACAAAAACACCTGAGGCATTGGCTGCATTTTTAGGCAAATAGTTCCATATAAGTTTGTTGTTTCAAAAATTGTACATAGGTTTTTTAAAGTTTACTATTTATATTTGCATTTTAAGTTCTGTTTGTGGTTTTTACAATAAAAAATATCACTTTTTTCCTACTCTGATTTTATTTTATTTTTTGTCTGATTTTATATCAATTGTGCCAATACAGTTATTCAAAATGAAAAACTAACTGTAAATTCAGACACGTGAGGTTGTGCTGAAAAAAAGATGCCAAACAAGGCAAAGTAAATAGTTAAAGGTGAAATATAGAGGTAAAATCAAAAGTAGGTAAAAACAGCCAATTATACCCTGGACCCCAGAGGGTTAAGAAAAGACCTCAATGTAACCTATATTAACATAATAAATAATAAATGTCAAGCATTTCTCTATATATGTTATTTTCTTTATTTATTCTCCACTACAGTCTTATAGTCAGTATATGACAATAAAATACATACATGAACAAGATTTGGAGTTTTTAAAATGGTAAATGGCCTGTATTTGTATAGCGCTTTTCTAGTCCCTAAGGACCCCAAAGCGCTTTACACAACCTGTCATCCACCCATTCACACACTGGTGATGGCAAGCTACATTGTAGCCACAGCCACCCTGGGGCGCACTGACAGAGGCGAGGCTGCCGGACACTGGCGCCACCGGGCCCTCTGACCACCACCAGTAGGCAATGGGTGAAGTGTCTTGCCCAAGGACACAACGACCGAGACTGTCCAAGCCGGGGCTCGAACCGGCAACCTTCCGATTACAAGGCGAACTCCCAACTCTTGAGCCACGATCGCCCTTTTAAAACTTTTTAAAACTAAACTGTGGTGGTGTATAGAGACCACGTAAAAATGTGTTTCACTTTCCAAATACTCAGGTACCCACAACTGTAATTTTATTTATTTATTTATTGTTCTAGTTGTTTGTTCTTCACTGAAAACATGAGTGCCTATCCACAAAACTGCTGAGTGATGCTGAAGATGCAACAGAATGACCTGAATGTCAGCAGACTGAACTGAACTTTACAGCTATATGGATGAGACATCTCTACTGGAATTAGTGTGTTTCCAATCTCTTCTGGGTGAATTCTCTCCCGGGACAAAATTGGGCCACGTTTCACAACTCTGAAAACAAATGTCATGCCTCCCCAGTTTTAAGCAAGAAAGCAATTATAAATAAAAGCAATTCAAAAATATTAATGTAGGGAGCATTTTAAGAAGTGACTGTATATCTCACAGTCAAATTTAGATTTAATCTTCACCTTTTGGATCAAATCTACCCATATGGAAAAGAAATAGTAAAAACTTATATGATTTACTCATGAAAGCGGCCACTTTCATGAGTAAATCATATAAGGCTTACATGATTTACTCATGAAAGTGGCCACTTTCTCATTACTTTCATATATTGTTTCATTAAGTATCCAAAACATACAAGTTTCCTTATATAAGTTTTGTAGGGATCTTATATCTGTTTTCCCTCTTGTATGCTTTTCATACAAGTTTCACACAAGACAGATACAAACTTTATAAGATTTATATATATCTTTTCCATATGGGTAAGCTTGAGCACACTTTGACTGGTGACTCCAAAGAGCGCTGTTTGCAGCACAGTATCACACAGTCACATGGCAAAAGAAACTAGCTGAGACAAAGCCTTAAAATAAATAACCACAACCAAAATATGGACATTGTCTACGATACCTGTGTGTATTTGGTTGTTGGCTGTCGTGCTCCACTGCTCATTTGCATAGCTGAATGACTCTAGAGGACTTCAGGATTTATACTGTGGTCAACCAAAACTTTCTGCTGCAGGCTTCACTGCACTGTACTTGTGTATTTGCAGCCAAGGCAACCATCCAAGAGCTGTTGTACTGCAGCAGAGCAGATCCTCTCAAACATACTGTAAATATAATTCTAAAAAACAACAACAGATAGCACTTAACTGTACTCTGATATATTATTATCATTATTATTTGTACAAAAACTAAGTTTGCTGAGCACAAACTTCTGATTTATTTTCTTCAGATACTCACTTTGCAGTACAAATTACACCAGGGTACTGGCTGCCATAGCCACTGCTTTAGAGTTTCCCTATTTTATAGTTTTCACCGGAGCAGTTGGAGGCTTATTTTCTTTTTATAAAGGAGAACTCCTTCACAACCCAGATTGTGATCCTAGGGAATTAAACCAGCAATCATTTGATCAGATACTACTTAATCTTCAAGCTTCTGCTGCTTTAGGAAATTAAAAATGATGCATTATACAATCATTGTCCTATAAGATATTTCTGGTTTACAAATATTGCCCTAGTGCATGCAAATAACACTTGGGGTACACAGTCTGCCATCAGGGAATGTTCTGTGGCAAACTTTTCTAATCAAAAGCAGGCAGGTAAAAAAACAACAACTAACAAATAGAAAGAAGTTACACATTACTAAGTGATGAAAATGTGGAACTGTGATGTTTGCAGCACTGTCATAAAAACTGCTATGTATCAGTTCTGTATCTGTCGCACATGAGTTAATTATAACAGCCTTTGAGGAGGCTGTGGGGTCCACTCCCCTTTCCTCTCATTGTGTCACATTCAATTTCACTTTACCAAACATTTAAATGGGTAATATTCTTGTTGTCTTTGTAGCTTTGGATCACTGTCGTCTTGCCAAACAAGCACAACAAATGCACTCTTCTCCCAGTCCCGTCCAGCCCAAGCTGTGTTTCGCATCGACACAAACTCAATTATTGTCAGTAATTACAAGTATCTTGGGGTGTTTGAGTGGAAGCTGAATTACAAAAGCTACAAAACAAGGATTAAATTGCTTGAGCTCTTGATAGGAGCAAAGGGAGCCATAAAACTGTCTCTCAGATACAACTGGCCCAATCTGTCTAAAGCTGCTGGTATAATCAGTAGTGTTTGGTTTATTGTAAGTGCTCTTGTGGTCAGTTTGTACAAATATCCCTTTTCTTCTTCACCCAGGGGTCATGAGAAAAGTCAAGTGTGGATGACATTAGCTTCATGCTCCATATGCCCCTTATGCATACATAAGAATCCAGCCAACCATTATCCAGCCAACATACTTTCTCCCGTTTAGCTACGACAGGTTATGAGGTGCTTTTAATGTCTCTCTGTTAATTTGATTTTCCATGAAACCATGATAAACAGGTTGTTGTTGCTCTTTATTACTATACCAACCCTTTTTTAGCTATGTAAGTATTGGTTATATTGAGAGGTCGCATTTTATTCTTACTTCATTTTGCAAATTTATTTGAATATTCCATCCAATTGAGATAGATTTTATATTGTTGGTTGTAAAGATCTGGATGGATATTTTCTTTTATTGTTTATTTCTATTTTTCAGTTTTATTTTTCAAGACTTTGTAAATTCTCATTTTTAAATAACTGGGCCTACTCTTTTTTAGTTTTGTTAATATTTGCAATAGTGAGAAGTGTTATTGTTGGTTTTGAATATATCCGATATAGGCTATCCAATTAAGGTAAATGTTCTGTTTTTAATTGTTAGAATGTGATTAGCAATATTTCATTTTATTATTTGTATGTTTAGTTTTTTTTGCTTTTCTGTTTTCCCCCTGAGGGATTGCCATTGGTCAGGGGGTTTGCGTGCCTTAGTGACCATAAAAGCTAGACCAGCAGAAGCCTAGCCTTCAGTTGGATACCGAAGTTTGTCAGGTCTTAGGGTAGTGGCCTAAAAAATTGCAATCCAGTTACATGACAAAAACAGTTATCCAGAGTAGGGCAACCACAATTAGTCCAATATTCATGATTACGTCGACTATAAAAATCATCAATGGCTAATTTAATAGACGGCGCGTCGTTTGAAGCTTAGTAAGATCCTGAAAGATGAGGAATAAGCAGTAGGATTTAAGAGTGTAATAAGGGACAAAAAAAAAAAAAGATGGCAGCAATGCATGTACAAGGATGCCAACTGCCGTTAAATGCCAAAGAAGAAGAAGCGGTCTCCGGTATCGTAGCTGTGTCCAAATTTAGGGGCTGCATCAACATTACTCTTTCTGGTCCACAAAATAAACTTTCAAGATATTTTCAGGCAAGAATGTAACTGTGTAAATGTCAAATATCTGCTTGATTTATCAAGACATCACATATGTGCAACAGTGCTCCGACGTTTTCAGAGACGTCTGTTACCCACCAGCTCAATAGCTAGCCGGGGGTTCAAGGCTCACTAGAGCCGGCAAGAACAGTGAACTCCTGGCACATTGTTTTCAGACCTCCGCGGTCTTTGGCTACTCAGGTTAAACATGATATATAAGTCACTTAGATAACTTAAACATGTTATTGTTTGCCTTTTTTCTGTGTTTTATTTGTTTCTGAGTAAATCGGTTTGGGTGATATTAAAGTTATTGTTTTCACACAGCTGAATAAACGTCACACAGAAAACTGACTAAACATAAGTCTGAGATGGTCGAGAATTTACTCCAGTGTCCTGTATGTTATATTTTAGATAGCAAGGAGCGGACGGCTGTGTTTATTAAACTCCAGCGAGACAATCTACAAATTTTATTAAAAATTTAATAAACTATCATCTTGTCTTTATTTTTAGTTAGCACATACCTTAAACACTTCAAGCTGTAAGCTAATGATATTTATACAAGTACAGATGCATGCTAGTGCAATAAGGTGTACGTTTTATGTCCAATGGATGCATGATCTGATTAGTCGACTAATCGCAAAAATAATCGGTGACTAGTCAACTATCAAAATAATCATTTGTGGCACCCCTAATCCAGAGCACCTCATCCAACCCCCACACCTTTCTCGCTTCCATTGCCAAAGCAAGTCATAAATATACTAAATGAAAATGCTTCCTTGGTTATCTGTCCTAGAATATGTCACTTTACCAGACTTTACCAGACAGATTTTTAGTTACTTGTCTCCAAAGTACGGGCCAATGCTCGGTATCACAAGAACAGTTGACAAGGTCTACTACAAGCTTCTAACGCATAAATCTCATACAGGTTAAAAACAACCCTCAGTATCAAAGTCCACATTGACCAAAGTAAAATATTTTTCTCTAGGTGGATGTCTCTTCAAGAGGGGGCTACGACACTGATCGTTACAATCTGCCTTTAGAAAAAAAAAGGTTCAGTACACCACTCTGCAGGAACTGCCACACACAGTTTGATGTTCAATCAAAAAGAAGAGATAATTACCTGCACCTGTGCTGATAAATATAAAAAAAAAACCCACCTGACTCTGCCTACAAGAAACAGCAGTTAGACCCATGTTTCACTTCTTACATTACCCCTCCAAATTCAAATTCATAGTCCTTGCTATAATAGTGGATGTGGGACAAAGAACTCTGGGTGCCATAAATCTGTAGTGAGTTGGACGGACAGTCTGCTGTTGACTTTAGCTGTACATGTACATGCCTATTTACTATGAAGCATGCTGTAAAACCACAATATGTCCAATACGAGTCAATATGTCAGTCAACTCACAAATATCCAAATTGCTAATTGTAGTCACCTGAAATGGTTTTCACTTCAGGTTTGCCTTGTCAGGGTTCATTTGTGGAATTTCTTGCCTTAATGGAGTTGGGACCATCAGCTGTGCAGAAGTCAGGTTGGTATACAGCTGGCAGCCCTATTTGACAACTCTTAGAATTCATATATTCAAAATATGACTATCCAGAGTTGGGACCAGGAAGCAGAGTTGCAGTCTTACATGCCTCTCTGCAGCTTCTCTCCTCCTGCTACCCCCCCAAAAACCCATCTCCATAGAGACTGTGTCAGCTTCCAAAAAGACAAAAAACAAACTAAAAACCAGCAACAAACAACTTAAACATAAACAATTACAAAGAAAGAACAATACAGTATCCACATCTGAACCAAAGAGTAAAACAGTGAAATGTGGATTATTAAATATTAGGTCTCTCTCCTCCAAGTCTCTGTTAGTACATGACTTAATAATTGATCAACAAATTGATTTACTCTGCCTTACAGAAACCTGGTTGCAGCAGGATGATTATGTTAGTTTAAATGAATCAACACCCCCGAGTCATTCTAACTACCAGAAATCTCGAAGTACAGGCCGAGGGGGCGGTGTGGCAGCAATTTTTCACACCAGCCTATTAATTAATGAAAGACCAAGACAGACTTTTAATTCATTTGAAAGCCTGATGCTTAGCCTCGTCCACCCCAGCTGTGAAACTCAGAAACCAGTCTTACTTGTTATCATCTATCGTCCACCTGGGCCTTACACAGAGTTTTTGTCTGATTTCTCAGACTTTATATCTAATTTAGTTCTGAGCTCAGATAAAATAATTATTGTGGGTGATTTTAACATCCATGTAGATGCTAAAAATGACAGCCTCAACATGGCATTTAATCTGTTATTAGACTCAATTGGCTTCTCTCAAAATGTAAAAGAACCCACCCACCACTTTAATCACACTCTAGATCTTGTTTTAACATATGGCATAGAAACTGAACATTTAACAGTGTTTCCTGAAAACCCTCTCCTGTCTGATCATTTCCTGATAACATTTACTTTTACAATAATTGATTACACAGCGGTGAAGAGTAGACTTTATCAAAGTAGATGTCTTTCTGAAAGTGCTGTAACTAAGTTTAAGAATATAATCCACCCACTGTTATCATCTCCAATGCCCTGTACCAACACAGAGCAGAGCAGCTATCTGAATGCTACCCCAACAGAGGTCGATTATCTTGTTAATAATTTCACCTCCTCACTACGTACGACTCTGGATACTGTAGCTCCTGTGAAAACTAAGGCCTCAAATCAGAAGTACCTGACTCCGTGGTATAATTCTCAAACACGTACCCTAAAGCAGATGACTCGTAATCTGGAGAGGAAATGGCGTGTCACAAATCTAGAGGATCATCATTTAGCCTGGAGAAATAGTTTGCTGCTTTATAAGAAAGCCCTCCGCAAAGCCAGAACATCTTACTATTCATCACTGATTGAAGTAAATAAGAACAGCCCCAGGTTTCTCTTCAGCACTGTAGCCAGGCTGACAAAAAGTCAGAGCTCTTTTGAGCCAACCATCCCTTTAACGTTAACTAGTAATGACTTCATGAACTTCTTCACAAATAAAATTTTTATCATTAGAGAAAAAATTACCAATAATCATCCCACAGATGTAATATTATCTACAGCTACTCTTAGTACCATTGATGTTAAGTTAGACTCTTTTTCTCCAATTGATCTTTCTGAGTTAACTTCAATAATTACTTCCTCCAAACCATCAACCTGTCTTTTAGACCCCATTCCTACAAAACTGCTCAAAGAAGTCCTGCCATTAATTAATTCTTCGATCTTAAATATGATCAACCTATCTCTAATGATCGGCTATGTACCACAGGCCTTCAAGCTGGCTGTAGTTAAACCTTTACTCAAAAAGCCATCTCTAGACCCAGCAGTCTTAGCTAATTATAGGCCAATCTCCAACCTTCCTTTCATATCAAAAATCCTTGAAAGAGTAGTTGTCAAACAGCTAACAGATCATCTGCAGAGGAATGGTTTATTTGAAGAGTTTCAGTCAGGTTTCAGAGCTCAGCACAGCGCAGAAACAGCTTTAGTGAAGGTTACAAATGATCTTCTTATGGCCTCTGACAGTGGACTCATCTCTGTGCTTGTCCTGCTAGACCTTAGTGCAGCATTCGATACTGTCGACCATAATATCCTATTAGAGCGATTAGAACATGCTGTAGGTATTACAGGTACTGCGCTGCAGTGGTTTGTATCATATCTATCTAATAGACTCCAGTTTGTGCATGTAAATGGAGAGTCCTCTTCACACACTGAGGTTAATTATGGAGTTCCACAGGGTTCAGTGCTAGGACCAATTCTGTTTACATTATACATGCTTCCCTTAGGCAGTATCATTAGAAGACATAGCATACATTTTCACTGCTATGCTGATGACACCCAGCTCTATCTGTCCATGAAGCCAGATGACACACACCAATTAGTTAAACTGCAGGAATGTCTTAAAGACATAAAGACCTGGATGGCCGCTAATTTTCTGCTTCTTAATTCAGATAAAACTGAGGTTATTGTACTCGGCCCTGAAAATCTTAGAAATATGGTATCTAACCAGATTCTTACTCTGGATGGCATTACCTTGGCCTCCAGTAACGCGGTGAGGAACCTTGGAGTCATTTTTGACCAGGACATGTCCTTCAACGCACATATTAAACAAATATGTAAGACTGCTTTCTTCCATTTGCGCAACATCTCTAAAATTAGAAATATCCTGTCTCAGAGTGACGCTGAAAAACTAGTTCATGCATTTATTACTTCCAGGCTGGACTACTGTAATTCATTATTATCAGAATGTCCAAAAAACTCGCTGAAAAGCCTTCAACTAATCCAAAATGCTGCAGCAAGAGTCCTGACAGGGACTAGAAAGAGAGAGCATATTTCTCCTGTTTTGGCTTCCCTTCATTGGCTTCCTGTTAAATCCAGAATTGAATTCAAAATCCTGCTCCTCACATACAAGGTCTTAAATAATCAGTCCCCATCTTATCTTAATGACCTTGTAGTACCATATCACCCTATTAGAGCACTTCGCTCTCGCTCTGCAGGCCTACTTGTTGTTCCTAGAGTATTTAAAAGTAGAATGGGAGGGAGAGCCTTCAGTTTTCAGGCCCCTCTTCTGTGGAACCAGCTTCCAGTTTGGATTCGGGAGACAGACACTATCTCTACTTTTAAGATTAGGCTTAAAACTTTCCTTTTTGCTAAAGCATATAGTTAGGGCTGGACCAGGTGACCCTGAATCCTCCCTTAGTTATGCTGCAATAGATGTAGGCTGCCGGGGGATTCCCATGATGCATTGAGTTTTTCCTTTCCAGCCACCTTTCTCACTCACTATGTATTAATATACCTCTCTGCATTGAATCATATCTGTTATTAACCTCTGTCTCTCTTCCACAGCATGTCTTTTATCCTGTCTTCCTTCTCTCACCCCAACCGGTCGCAGCAGATGGCCGCCCCTCCCTGAGCCAGGTTCTGCCGGAGGTTTCTTCCTGTTAAAAGGGAGTTTTTCCTTCCCACTGTCGCCAAAGTGCTTGCTCATAGGGGGTCATATGATTGTTGGGTTTTTCTCTGTATCTATGAAGCGCCTTGAGGCGACTTTTGTTGTGATTTGGCGCTATATAAATAAAATTGAATTGAATTGAATATTATAGTAAGAACAAATCAGCTAAGTAAAGAGAAACAACAGTCCATCATTACTTTAAGAACTGAAGGTCAGTCAGTCCAGAAAATTGCTAAAACTCTGAAGTGCAGATGCAAAAACCATCAAGTGCCACAATAAAACTGCTCACATGAGGACCACCCCAGGAAAGGAAGACCAAGAGTCACCTCTGCTGCTAAGGATAAATTCATCCAAGTCACCAGCCTCAGAAATTACAAGTTAAAAGCACTTCAGATTAGAGCCCAGATAAATACCACACAGTAGCAGACACATCTCTCCATCAACTGTTATATATATTAGTGCTGTCAATAGATTAAAAAAATTAACTAATTCATCTCACAATTTTCTGTAATTAATCTGTAATTAATAAACACAAAGAATGTATGCTTAAATTCAAAGAGAATTTGATTAGTTTTCTTCAAACTTTAAACACAGGTTTTCTCCTGTGAAATACAACTTTTTAAAAAATCTATATACTAATAGATAAGTATACAATAATATATTAGTGCTGTCAAACAATTAAAATGTTTAATCAGATTCATCACAGGATTACTGTGGATTAATCACAATTAAATATCATTCATTTTTATTCTATATCAATCACATTTCATTTTGCATGAGCAAACAGACTCAAGAAAAAAGGAAAATATACGCACTTAACATGTTTATTGAACATTTTGTACATTCATGTTTTTTTTAAAACATAAGATAAGATAAGATAAGATAACCTTTATTAGTCCCACACGTGGGAAATTTGTTTATTGACTTTTATATTACAGAACAAGCAAAGAATAATAGTACAGTTAACATGAGATTTATATTAAAGAACATAGTCCCCAAAATAAACAAATATAAATTAAAAGAAACAACAATAATAATAATAATAATAAAAATAAATAAATAATAAAATAAAACAAACCGATGCACAGCATGGGTAAAACAAACAAAGCAGGACGCGAACGAAAAATAAAAACAACAAAAAAGATAACAAAGAAAACAACAACAAAAAAACAAAACAAACAAAAAGAAAACCACACACACACAAAGAAACCCAAAACTCAGCACCAAGTATCACTTTCTAAATTAATTCCCTTCATAATGTCTCAGAAACTCAGTTAAAGGTAACCATATTTCTTCAAAATCTACTCCCTTTCCTCTGACAATATAAGTAAGTCGTTCCAATACAATACATGATGCCATCTCCTTCACCCACATATGACTTGAGGGTACATCCACTTTCTTCCAATACAAAGATATTAAGCACCTAGCTTGCAGGAGACTCAATTAATTTTAGCTGTCTGGTGCTAAAGTCACAGTTCTTTGGATATATACCCAACACACACATTTTTGCTTCAACAGGTATATTTACTCCAACAATCTTAGATAAAGTTTGCGTGATTAATTTCCAGTACTGTTGTAATTTTGGACAGCTCCATACACAGTGGAGCAGAGTGCCCTTCTCGTCTAAACATTTACTGCAGCTATCTGGGATGACAGGCGACCAGCGATTCAGTTTGACTGGGGTTATGTAAGTTCTCATCAACCACTTATATTGGAGGAGTTTCATCCTTGTATTAATTGATTGTCTTTGGGCTTTTAAACATGCAGTTTCCCAGTCCACCTCGTGTATCTCCTCTTGGATGTCAGCCCTCCAACTTGTCAGTGGCAGAATCCCCATCATGTGTTAACAGAGCTGTATAAACTGAAGAGATATGACCTCTGCCCACTGGCTTTTGAAGTATGACATTCTCCAAGTGTGATAATGGTGGCTCAGATACAATCTGTTTATATTTTGACATAATGAAATGTTTAACTTGTAGATATTTAAAAAAATGTTTTTTGGGGATGCTGTATATTTGGCATAGCTGATCAAATGTAAGAAGGTTGCCATCCTTATAAAGATCTGCCACCTTCTGTACACCTTTATCTGCCCAGATTTTGAAACCCCCATCCGCTCTTCCTGCTTTAAAACATGTGTTGCCCCAAATAGGTGAAAAACGAGAGATAGAAGACTTATCTCCCATATACTGATGGGCCCTATACCAAACATCTATTGTGTTTTGTAAAAAAGGGTTATTTGTCATTTTTTTAAATTGCTCAGGCTTGCAGAATATAAATACAGATTTAACTGAAGATTTGTTACTGATGTTTGTTCAATTTGTAACCAGGTCGGGGGTGACTCAGTGGAAAAGCAGAACATGGCTGAGCGCAGCTGTGCAGACCAGTAATACAGTCTAAGATTAGGGAGTTGTAACCCCCCTCTTTCATATGGTAGGTACAACAAGCGAAGTCTTAGTCTAGGTTTTTTATTATTCCAAATAAATCTATTAAAGATACCGTTTAGTTTATCAAAGAATTCTTTTGGAAGAGGCAGAGGAAGTGACTGGAAGAGATATAAAAATGTGGGCAATATATTCATTTTAATCATGTTTATATGGCCAATCACTGATATGGGCATTGTCATCCATTTATTTAAAGATTCCTCCACTTCACTAATCAGAGGATCATAGTTTGTTGCTACAATGGTATCAATGTCTGGGGTGATTTTAACTCCAAGGTACACAAATCCTTCTTTTGCATTAATAAACAGGGTTTGTATAATAGGATTTAGCCTTTCATCCTTGTTCAGAAATAGGATGGAGGATTTTGAATCGTTTATATTATAGCCAGAGAATTGTCCGAATAACTCCATTTGTTGCATTAATTTTGGTATACTAATGGACAGCCTAGTCAGAAACACTATCAGGTCATCAGCATACAGAGCCAATATATGCTCCTGATCTCCAAACTGGACACCAAATATGTCAGTTCTCATTCTAATTGTCATCGCCAGGGGTTCTATAGCTAAGATAAATAGCATTGGAGATAATGGACACCCCTGGCGAGTGGAACGCTCCAATGTAATAGGGTTAGAAACTATGTTATTTGTTAAAACACTAGCTTTGGGATTTGTATACAAAAGTTTAACCCATTTGAGAAAATTGTTTCCAAATCCATATCTTGGGAGAACAGTAAATAAATATGACCACTCTATCCTGTCAAAAGCTTGACAAGCGTCAAGTGATAATAATGCTGTATCTTTAGCATCAAATTTCTCGTGAATTATATTTAGAACCATTCTTATATTGTGAAACCCTTGACGTTTTGGCACAAAGGCATTTTGATCATTATGAACTAAATGTGATATATAGGGGTCTAATCTCCTTGCTAAAACTTTACAAAGTATTTTAGTGTCAACCCCCATCAGACTTATTGGTCTAAATGGTGAACGCTCATTGTACATTCATGTTAACAAAAAACTCTGTAAACATTTATCCACTCTCTCTCTGTCACGTATGGGGAGGCAGTTCAAGTCCTTGAAGCACGGAACCAAAGCTATGTAAACCGGGTGTTCTCAACGATATTAATAGGTCTGCAGTTTGTTGCAATCCACTTGGCAATTGTGTCAGTCAATATGTCCGAGGTAGACTTACTGAGCCCCCGATGCTCCGTGAGTGGTTTGTAGCAAGCTGGGTGACGTGTTAGCCAAAGTGCTAGCAGCATCCCCAACTAACGTACAGTATGCTTCGCATCAATGTTATATTTTAAGCTGGAAGTGCTTCGGTGAAAAGAAAATTTGTTCTTGCACAATGTTTCGGTGTCGGACGACCGATGTATTAGTGCTGTCAGCATTAATCTCGTCTGTGTACAAATGAACAACATAGTAACTTACATATAATTTGGAAAAAATAGAACTTCAAATATAAAACAAGTAATAGAAGTCAATAAATGGTAAATGGCCTGTATTTATATAGCGCTTTACTAGTCCCTAAGGACCCCAAAGCGCTTTACATATCCAGTCATCCACCCATTCACACACACATTCACACACATAAGACATACATATAACAATTATTATATTAAATAAGTATAAAAGGAATATACAATTAAAATAAGGCATTCCTAAATTGCAGAATTAACATGATTGTACAACTTATATATAATGAAATGCTTGCATCCGAGCCATTCCAGGGCTTGGTTTTTTAGTATGAGGGGGTCTAGCCAGGACCCTCACTGGATACCAGGAGAGAATTGAACTTGCAACTCCAGCTCTAAAGATGTGTAGTCTTACCACTATACTATCCAGCTGCTACGTCAGAAGCAGGACTTTTCTTGCCTCCGTTGATCCAAAGTCATCAATAATGTCATCATATGAAATCTGGCCAGCAATTGCATGATTGATGCTGATGATGGCAAGGCCACTGAGGCGTTTCTTAAGACATAGTGGACCTCAGATATCTCTTCACAAGTTTCAGCTTTGAAAAGCTCCTCTCTGCTGAAGCCACAGTTGCAGGTAGAGTGACTGAAATTCTCAGAGCAGTCCACAAATGTGGCTATATTTCTGAGAGTTCACTGTGACGCACAAAGCTCAGCAGTTCCAGAGGAGTCATAGATTTTGATGGCAAGTCAGGCAAATTCTCCTGTGCAAGCTCTCTGGCATCCCAGTCGGACTGGTCCTGAAAAAGCAAAGTAGCACTGAGGGCCTTGCACTGTTCAGTGAGGTTATCATTTAAGAGATATGTGTCAGTACTCCCACATTTTTCAACGTGGTGAATCTCTCTTGGATGGAAAACACTGCAGTATCAACAACAACATTAAAAAAGGTAACGTCCAGCTTCTTTGGGGCATCACTCAATGGCTCATCAAATGATACATAAAGAGAAGTGCCGTTTTGTAGATCTCAGTCTTTTCTGTTTCAGAACAGCCTCTACGTTCATGTCCTCATACATATACTTGGCTGATATTTGTGCAGATGCAAAGCCTATTGCACTGTAGTTGTGGAGACCCTGTGGCCTGATAGAAGTGGACTGAAACTGACTTTGTGGACTGAAACTACACAGCACCCATGCTATCTTGCATAGATGGAGCGCTTTAGGTTGAAGTTGTAAAATGTTGCTTTTTTAAAGTGATGACATCCTTGCATTACATACTTTAGGTTCATTTTCTGCAGGCAGGTTTCTGACAGAGAACAGGCAGATTTACACTATAACATGCAGCGTTCTATAGATGGACACATAAAGAAATGAAAAATTACATGTATGTGCTAACTTTCTAAACACTTTGTTACATTTATGATAAAGTAGATAAAACACATTTATGTCGGCCTTGGCTCATAGTTCTTGTCTTTAAAGGAACTTTGTGTGTGTTTCAGGTCCTGCACTCTCAAAGACTGAATGAAACAGCATTGCAGCCATGGGTCACTGTGAGCATCACAGGGAAGGTTGAAGCCACCCACTGCACCTGTAAGGCCGGAGTCGCGGAGACCTGCACCCACGTTACTGCTCTTCTGTTTAATGTAGAAGCAACAGTGTTGATCTGTGGCACAAGGACTGTTACAGATGAACCTGCATACTGGGTTTTGCTGGGTAATGTGACGGTTGGCCATAAGATAGACGTCTCCTCTTCAGCTGCCCAAAAAAAGGCTCTCGATCAAAACATAAACAGACATCCATATTGAAAGGTAAAAGGAGCCGTCCTCAAAAAAGAAAAAATCCCACCTGCTACTGTGGAGGAGTTGTCACTGCTATAATGCCATAATGTTTTATCTAGGGGTCTAGATTTATGCCTGTAGTGCACTGCCGTGTAAATAATTTGCATTTACTGAATATGTACTGACTGAGTCCCACTGTTCAAAAGTTGAATAAAGAAACAAACTAATTTTTGCCTTTTTTAAAATTTTTTTAAATGACATCAGAAACAGCAGTATGCGACATTACGTGATGGCAGAGCTTCAGTTCATCCTTTGTCATTTTTTTTTTTTTTTTTTTTTTTTTTTTTTTAATAAATAGGACAGGGGGAATGAATGAGAGAGAGAGGGGGAGAGAAAGAAAGAAAACCAAAGGGGAGAAGAGATGGTGAGAAGGGGGGGGAAGAGAGAGAGAAAAAAAAGAACTCCTGGGTCACCTGTATGGAGAAAAAAAAAAAACAAACAAAAAAAACAAACAGAGGAGACAGCAAACAACAAAGAGCAACATAATAATAGAGAAAACAAAGCACCATCACAATAAACTAGCTAGTCATAGATATCAGTATTTACTAAGTAATAAACGATATTGTGCAGCACGCAAGATAGACAGCGCACAGTGTGCTTTGAGGCAGCAGCCAAGAAAGCTTTAGTCCGCGTCTGTGAATACCCATGTGTGCATACCTGTGTGGATCAGCATGCTTGCATTCCAAAGGTTTCTCCATGTAATGATCTGCTAGGGAGTGTGGGGGGGCCACAGCCCCGTCCTCCAGGGTGTGAAGCGGGTATGGAGGAGATCAAAACTCCAGACATCCAGAGGCCCCCAGAACACAAGAGACCATGGAAGACCAACAGAGGGGCAGCCGCGCCACTGTCCCAGTAAGAGCTGAGGAGAGTCCCAGATGAGGGCTCGCCCAGCAGCCGCGGAGCAGAAGTCAGGGGGAGTTGCAGTGACGCGCCCGTGAGCCCCGCCGGCCCCCAGCTGCGCCTGAGTGACCGAGCCCTAGGCCGAGAGGCCGGGGGCACCCCACCTCCAAAGGGGCCCGAGCGAGCCCCAGGCCCCAGGCCCCAATAAGCGGCCGCCAAGGAGTGAGCCGGTGTGTACCTGGACGCCCACCCCCAGACACAAAGAACCACCAACACACCGACACCTGAGGGAGTCCGCCACCGGCAGGGGAAGTGGTGGTGGGTGGAGATAGGCCTCCAAACCTTGGAGGGCCTGAGGTGTCCCCAGAGAGGTGGCGTCTGATACCCAACCTGACATATAGACACAGACATACAGGCACACACAGACTCAAACATCCATTCCCACCTCATGCTCTCATATTAAAAAAAAAAAAAAAAAAAAAAAAAAAACTAATTTTTGCCTCTTTTTTTTTTTTTATTAAAACCACTTTATAGAACATCACATCAGTTACAGTGTAGAATCCATGTCATTTATAGTTTATAAAAGACAAAATGTTTACACAAAATCATGACAGTGTTTACATGATATCACCCACTACTAACATTACTTTATTTACTGTATCTTTTGGGGGAAAAAAATACCGCTATTTATACAGCAAAAGACTTAAGAATATTTAACAGGAACAGGTTTCATTTTTCCCTGGTTTTATTATCACACTGTTCACCAAACGACATCTTATCCTGAAGGGTCACCTCTTCACCCTCACATGGAAGAAGTACCGTATTTCCCGGACTACAAAGCGCACCTGAATATTAGCCGCACAAGCTAAAATCAGGGGAAAATCCTGTTTTGTACATACATTAGCCGCACCTGACTAAAAGGCGCAGGTGTTTCAATGTTGACTTATCATATGTAAGAGAATATGCACAAAGGGAATTGTCAGGAAAGAGATGGCTGTTTGGAGACACACCCCTTTTATTAATATTTTGAAAAACAAGTTATGGGTACATATTTGCATAACTTTTTAGGTATATGTACAAGTACCGGCAATTACAAGTACGAAACATGTACTGTGCTTCATAAATGAGTAACAAATTTAGTACATAACAATAACCTACGGCACACCAGAAAAATAGATTCGGACTACCTTTTAGGCTCAGGTGCAGTGACACGGCTTTAACAAGAAGAAAAGTCAGTCATTCACCACCATCTTTCTCTTCTTCCTGCACACTAAAACCACCAAAGTCCTCTTCTCCAGTGTCGGATATGAACAGGCTCAGGATGGCTTCGTCATTCACTCTCAGCTTCTTTCCTTCGTTGTCACTTTCAAAACCAAACAAATCCTGGTTGTCAGTGTCAGAGTCGAACACCCTCTGAAGGCGGTGTCCTCCTCCATCATGCAGCAGTCCAGCCCTTCGAAATCTGTTGGTGATCAGGGTTTAAAGCTTGTGCAAAAAGTAGCGGCTTATAAGCCGACAATTACGGTAATCTGATTGGCATGGTGGTATGTTTGAAGCAGGTCCCTTGTGTAGCGCTGGAACCCAGTCATGATGTTTCATCCATTTCATAGGCTGGTTTGCTGCAATAATGCTAAATAATTAGCAACTCTATAAATAGAAGGTAGTTCTGCAAAATCACTCAGTAGGATGTTTGTTCTAATTTGCTATGAGCTCAGAGCGCATCGAAAATAAGACTAATAGGCTATAAAGAGTGATATGAACATATTTAGAACTTACCGGAATGAAAATGTCTGAAGCACCAACAGATATTAGGAGATGGAAGAGAACTGGATATCAGCTTGTCTCACAGCTGCTATCCAGGCTAGACGCCTTCGTTTGGTAACATCGATACACGAGCTGCCTCATGTTGCTTCCAGGTTGGGAAAGAATGAAAAGACAAACCTTTTTCAAGCTTATTCTCTTGCTGCGATCGAACATTGCAGCAGACCACACAGCAAATACGAACCATGGCTGTTGTGTGTGCCTTCGCTCCTTTTTCGCTTGCGCTTTGTTTAGACCCCCAAAATGGCGGATTGGGCCAAAATCCTTTTGACGCCCACCCCCGTGACATCACGCTCCAAAGCCCTATATGGGGTACAATGATAGTGGGTCCATTCTTCATCAATGGAAACCTCAAGGCCACTGGATATTTGAAATTGCTACATGATGATGTGTTTCCCTCTTTATGCACTGAAGCTGGCACGTTCCCTGAGTTTTTCCAGCAAGATGGTGCACCACCACATTATGGGTACCAGGTCCGAGCATTCCTAGATGAACAGTTTCCTGGAAAGTGGATTGGTCGTCGTGGGCCAGTTGAATGGCCCCCAAGGTCTCCCGATCTGACCCCCTTAGACTTTTATCTTTGGGGTCATCTGAAGGCAATTGTCTATGGTGTGAAGATACGAGATGTGCAGCACCTGAAACTACGGATACGGGATGCCTGTGCTGGCATTTCTCCTGCGGTGTTGCTATCAGTGCCCCCTCAAATATACTAATGTGCCACAAACAGGACTTTAATATCACCAACCATTCCCATTTTATTACGGTGTATCCATATAAATGGCCCACCTTGTACATATCTGTGTTAACGCAGATTAAGCCGTCTAATCTGAGCTGCTGTTAACGTGTAATTTCTAAGGCTTGTTATGGAATCAGAACGATGCCACCTTGAAACGAAACCAAAAAATGGATTGAAACCGAAAAAAAATATTGTAACTGAAATAAATGTACTGAAAAATCTTGTATTGAAACCGAAAAAAAAATTGATAGTGAAAAACAATTAATTGAAACTGTAATTTTTTTGTTTTCGCTTACAATTTTTTTTTGTTTTCGGTTTCAATCCATTTTTCGGTTTCAATCCACTTTTCGGTTTCAATCCACTTTTCGGTTTCAAACCATTTTTCAGTTTCACTCTGCTGGCACTGTTTTGGCGTACGGGGGCGCGCTGGGGGGCGGGGATTCCGACCCGCATGTATTTGCATATATTATAATGCTGACCAATGACTGGAGAAAACACTGACGACGCGGCTGCGGTCACGGACAAACTCGCACGTGTCTGTTCGGGAATGGCAGATGCTGAGAGGTCCAGCGTTTACATTACCGACTATTTCAAAGTGACAGCCTGAGGTGTTCTTCAGTAAATTGGACTACCGGACAGGAGGACCTGAGGCCCCACCGCATTATTTTTGGTAAGTTAAATGTGTTTGTAAGCTAATCCGTAATTTAGGTCCTTAGCTAGCTACCTAAGGACCTAGCTAGCTAAAATGAGCACTCGGCTGTCGGGGAAACATGTTTTGTAAAGTTCGTTTAGCTACCCCGTGCAGGTGAATGAATTTACCCTGACTAAAGAAATCAAGAGAAACGCACCGGGCTGCTCAGTGACTAACCACGGTTACTGTACTTTTATTATGAGTATTATACTGTAAGAGCAACAGGCTGGACTCTGCTTCTGCTCCTGTGCAGAGCTGATTATTAAATATGTGCAAACAGCAGCATGTTTTCTGTCGCTTTCCACATGTGGAAGGACATTAAAGCCAACTTTTAAATTCCCCTCATTAGTCAATAGCTACGGATTAAATAGCAAAGCCCGATACTTATGTACTGAAACCAACTACTTCCGCTTGTCAGCTTAAGTTAAAATGTTACATTTTTCCTCTGATTATTTTTTTTAGTTTTTTTTTTTTACTGAGTTTGTTACAAATATTCAGGTTAAAAAACTGTCCAAATTATTTTTAATGAATTATGTTCACAAAGTCACATGTTCAGTACTCTGTACAGCTTGCATTCTTTAGGACAAATAATTTGAAACGTTAATATTTCTTGTTCAATACTGAGCTGATAACACCTCTGTATGTTGTGACCAGGATGCAGCAGCAGACTGAACCTCGACTGAAACCTGCTCCATCATCTCATCTTTGCAGATGTCCATTTATAAAGCATCAACAACTCAAAGGTAAACATGATATTAGAAAATGTGTTAGTAAGGCCTTTAAAACAAATAAAAAAATAAACAGCTGTCGGCAGAACTGTAGGACTGAACAACTTCAGATCCCGAGTGTGTGAGGCCGGAGAAGGATCAGCTGTATTTCAGATTTGAGAGATAAACTTTATATTTCAGTTTGTGATGATTCTGTTCTGTTTGTGATTACAGGAGCTGTCCTCAGATTCAGACCTCAGCACCACCCAGTGACAGCAGACAGATCATCCTATATCTTCAATCTTTGTAGTAACTCCAAAATTAACTGAAGAAAACAGTACAAAGGTTAAAGTACCACATGTGCTGTCAGTGAAAGCTGCAGCTGTTTTATTGATAAATTTAAAGACAAAAAGTCAAAAGGATTAATCACCCCTGTAACTGTGTCACTATACATCAGCATTAACAGTACCTCAGTTTGGTGTTTCAGAAAACTGCTGATCTCAGACCTGCACAACTTCTGTTTTAAACACTGAATGTATTCAGCTACATGAAGAGCACATGATGTTTTCTCTGACACAATTAAATAAAACCTGATTAAAAGTCAAAGGTTGTTACTTGTATTTGAACTAAAAACTTGTGATCTGGAATTCTTTCACTGTTTTTTGACAATAGTGTGTTATTTATCATAAAGTAATTCAGAGTCATTCATACCAGAGTAACCAGTGAGCACAACATATATTTAACTTTCTACAGGACTCAAAGCTATTACTATAGCTTATAGCTATTACTTAACTGCACTACTGTATAGTTCTGTGTAAATAATCATTCTGTACATATGATGATTTTTAATCCTACAACTGTTTATAATTTGCATAGTTCACATTTCTGTATAACTGTATATCTCAGATTTCTGTAGTTTTTCATATTTATATCCTGTACATAGTTTGTACTCACTACAGCCTGTACATACTTATAGTTATAGAATATTCACAACATACTTCATACCGTGTACATTGTAACATACCATAATAGACCCATTTCTGTAATATACTTACATATCTATACTATTGCTAATATATATTGTAATATATCTATATCATGGCTAAAGGCACTTCTGGATGGATGCAAACTGCATTTCGTTGCCCTGTGCATGTGCAATGACAACAAAGTTGAATTCTATTCTATTATATTATGTAAAAGTCCAGACCCTCTGAGGATTATCTGAGTACTTCTAACATTACACAAAGCAAAGGTCTCCATCAGTGTTCATGAAATGCTGGGTTTATCCTTCTTGTGAGGGAGCTGCTGGTGAAGATCACGAGCCCTGCTTGATCCCGGCGATGAGTTTTAGTCTTCCTGGTGTTTCTGAAATGATGCCTCTCACTGTGGGTCAACAGAACTTCTGGCACAGGACAGCTGTAATGAAAGAAATTGAAGTTTTGGAAATGCCCTATATGTGAGAAGCAGATTTTGTATTTACTTTTCTTTTGCCAATCAAGATAACAAAGTATAATTTTCACCATACAATTACTAACCTTGTCATCTCCTGCACTGTCTGTTTTGGACTCTGGGCTCCTCCTTCCCAGCGCTCATGAGACTGCTTTGATGCACTGTGGTATGAGGTGCTAACCTGTTGACAGTGTTGGGAAGGTTAATTTTAAAATGTATTCCACCAAAGATTATAGAAGTAATGTATTCTGAATACTTTACAACTACATGAATGTGCTATTGCTGTGTGATTTATTACTATTACTGAAGGCTACTTGCCATACCAACACCAACTAGATGTTAAAATCTTAATATAAATGAGTAACAGTAGGTGGACATTAGGTAAGGCTGCAGCGATCTCGTATAGAAAACTATTCAGCGCGTATATAAAACAGGTCAGCGGCTCCGAACTGTAGTAAAGGGACCTCTGGCTAATACGTCCAGTTCGTGTCGGGCTCATAGCTGAAAACTAGCTTTACTTTGTTGTCTGGGTCAAGTTTGCTAGCGAGAGACAGAGAGAGGCGTTGAAAGGCTGCTTATTGTTTCGGAGGAAAACACGAACACAGTGTACAGTCGAGTCTTAACAGCTTACTTACAGCTGGGCTCGTCAGGCACTCTTTTTGGCTTTAGTGGTTATTATTATATTTACATGCTTCCAGCTCCCGTTTCTGCTCCGTGACAGCTCATACTTTTCCTTTTTCTCCCTCCTCGCTCACAGACACATAACGGGTATGGCAGTCCATTCTCCCTGCAGCACGGACTACACTGCCCATGAGGCTACATTGTTTATGGCGATGCCTGTAACACTCTGCTATTGCCTTCATATTAAATCATTTTTGTATAATAATTTTTAGAGGCTCTTATTGTGTGTTTTGTTTGGGTTTCCACCGGCGTGGAATTACCAAAAAATAGAGAGACCATAGCCTAACATATGAAACAGGTAAATACCGCCATGTAATCCATTTATTTCAACAAACTAACTGTATTCTCAATATCACCTATTGAACAGTAATTGTAACGGATACATTTACTCATATTTTGTATTTTAAATACGTAACGCCGGTGCATGTATTATGTTACTGCCCAACACTGCCTGTTGAGATCCTGAGATCCGCTCCTAGAACACCGGCCTCCAACTCCTGAAGAGACACGGGTGTCCCTAAATTTAGCAAATATTAGCTTCAGGCTAGCTTGCTACGACGAATAGGCTAATACCAGCATTTTACCACAACTTCACCAGATGTAGCTAAAAAAACTAAACTAATGTGGGACAGCAAGAAAAGATGACAAAAAATGATTACTTACTTGCGGTTTGGAGGTTCAAGCTGAAATTGAAGCAGCCATTGAAAGACGGGAAGAGAGAAAGATGGCAGCTTGGTCAGCACTAGTGGCCTCTATAATGTATGCGGAAACCCCGCCCCCCCCCCAGCGCGCCCCCGGACGCCAAAACAGTGCCAGCAGATTGAAACTGAAAAATGGTTTGAAACTGAAAAATGGTTTGAAACCGAAAAAAAAAAATTGTAAGCGAAAACAAAAAAATTACAGTTTCAATTAATTGTTTTTCACTATCAATTTTTTTTCGGTTTCAATACAAGATTTTTCAGTACATTTATTTCAGTTACAATATTTTTTTTCGGTTTCAATCCATTTTTCGGTTTCGTTTCAAGGTGGCATCGTTCTGATTCCATACTTGTGACTTGGATGAATTTATCCTCAGCAGCAGAGGTAAGTCTTGGTCTTCCTTTCCTGGGGCGGTCCTCATGTGAGCAATCTTGTCGTGGCGCTTGATGGTTTTTGCACCTGTACTTCAAAGTTTTAGCAATTTTCTGGACTGAATGACTTTCAGTTCTTAAAGTAATGATGGACTTTTGTTTTGCTTTACTTAGCTGATTTGTTCTTACCATAATGTTCAATAAGCATGTTAAGTGCGTATATTTTCCCTTTTTTCCGAGTCTGTTTGCTCATGCTAAATAAAATGTGATTGATATAATTTTTGAATTATTTTTAATTGTGATTAATCCACAGTAACCCTGTGATGAATCTGATTAAAAATTGTAATTGTTTGACAGCACTAATATATTAGTGTATACTTACCTATTAGTATATAGGTTTTTTTGTTAAAGTTGCATTTCACAGGAGAGAACCTGTGCTAAAGATTGAAGAAAACTATTCTAATTCTCTTTGAATTTAAGCATACATTCTTTGTGTTTATTCTCCATTTACTTTATTATATTGCATAAATGTCTGTTACAAGCTTAAATATAAAGTTGAAAAAGTATAATTTCAGCCAAAAAGTGTAACTGCTATAATACAGTACACAATGTAATTATTTACAAAAACAAACAAACAACCAACAAAACCCTAATCTAAACTAAACTAAGCAGTGTAGTTACATTCATTCTAAAGTGGTCAACTTGTCATGCCTCATAACCATAACCAATAACCACATTTCCTGGATATATTGGGACTCATCAATAAAATGATTAAAAAATATTCTGAAAGATTGCACCTGGTAAAAAAAAGAATGCTTACAAGACATGAACACAGCTCTAGCCACCATCCCAATATCTCTAAAAAGAATCACATATGCCTCTTCCCCAGTAATCTTAGAAACAATGCATACTCAGAAACAGTATGAGCTCAAGGATGCATGTAAACAAACAATCTCCCAGAAAAGGACCCAGTCAACTTGACAAAAGCAGGTGTCCGACCACTAGTCTTTGGAATTAAGAGCTGGACAGGAGCAAGAAGTGACATGATCCACACCTATGGAAGAAGAAACTAATGGCACTCCATGAATGACTGGCAGCACAAATAGAGCAATTGGTAATTAGTGATGTGCGATACCACTGATTTCCTTTCCGATCCGATACCAAGTAAAATTCAGGGTGGTATCAATGATACTGATCTGATACAATACAATAAATAAAATAAGTTTTTGTACAAAGTATCTTTTATTGTATCTCAAATTGTAGCATCATAATGATTACAGGACATCAGATTACTTGTTCTCATCACTTAATAATGCAGAATTCATCATATAGAAATAAAAAAACTGAAGTTGTGCGCTATTTGAGCATGTTGCCTGCCTGCAGCACTAAAGGACTCCGTGAGAGACGTCTGTCTCGCCCTAGCAGCACCTGTCCCTGTCCACTCCTCCTCTTCAGTTCACCTCAACATACGCTTGTCATTTTCTGTGATATGATTTACTCTGAGATGTTTGACAAGGTTAGTGGTGTTGCCACAACACCTCACTTTTTTGCCACATGTATTGCAAACCACGTCTCGGCTGTTTGTGGATGTAAACTACGTCAGCACATGACTCCAATTACGCTCAGCCATTGTTGTGAGTGCGCATGCCAAGGGGCTGCGACACATTTATACAGCCGTATTTTGCACATGACTATGAAAGGTGGAAGAGGAAGTAGTTCATTCCAATGTAGACAATCCGAATGACATAGTTTCTTTCCACTGTGTTCCTGTTAATGATAAACTACAAATTTACCCTAAATTACTAAAATATCGATATTTTAATGTGAGAATCGATTCCAGAACATAAATGACTGGTATCGGAGGAATCGATATTTCAGTATTGATCCGCACATCACTACTGGTAATAGGAGGTGCTCACCCAGATTGGCTCACAGTGTTACTGGAGCACAAGTATCTGGTTAGGCACCATGTTTCTAAATTTAGAGGCAGGAAATGTCTTTAAGACATTTCTGAAGTTTAACTAATTGGTTAAACTGCAGGATTGGTAAAAATGGTTTAAAAATAATATAGTCAACAGAATTAAATGCTGCACAGAAGTCTAGCAAGACAAGTACAGAGATTTGTCCACTGTTAGAGGCCTTAAAAACCTTATTTGTGACTTTTTCCAATGTTGTTTCTGTACAGTGATGAGTTCTGAAGCTGCATTCATCATATTTAATATTGAAGCATTAATTAACGGTATGACTCAAACAGTCTTGTAGGAATGGAGTCTAAAAGACATGTGATGGTTTGGAGAAAGTAATAACAGAAGTTAACTCATAAAGTTTCATTAGCTTTTTCCTCTACTCATTTCCAGTTAAGTCCTTTCTAGATTTTGATCCAAAAACACACATTATAAATATGTATAACGAGTAGAGAGTCTGCTTGTATACCTGTCTGCATTATCTCAGGTGCATTTTGCTGCAGAAGCACATCCTGCTGCAAACTGCAGCAGCAGCAGAAGCTGCATAGACTGACCCACTTTTAGAACTGAGTGGGAGTGCAGTGTTTGCTTCTCATCTGGATGGGAAGAAGGGGTGCTGAGTGCTGGATAAAGGAACAAATGTCATCTGTAGTTCACCAACATCCCCTCAGGTCACATCCAAACACATGTGCAACCACATCTGAGCTTGGCATGGAAAACGTCGGGGTGTCAGATAGTCTGACAGACGCACTGCTGGGCCCAGCAGTGTACTCTCTGAAGGCCTGTCACTGTCATAGCTCTTCTCACCGTTACTGCGCTAATCACTTAGCCTGTCCACCACCTAGCGCTCCACTATGCTGTTGATCAGCTTTCCATCTCTCGACATTCTTTACCACTTTGTTTTCCTTTTTCAGCAAGACATCAAATAGTTTTATCCACAAATGTGAATCGTGATAATTAATGGCACACAATGTTTCTCATTTAAAATCTAATCTAAAAGAGGTGGACACAAATTATCCAACCCTAATTGAAAAGCTAAAAGCAATAAAACAGCCTTCCTCTACGTTAATGTGATTCTTGAATGGGTGGGGAATGAAGTACTGTGCTTAGAGGTGGGTAGTATCAGTAGCGGTGAGGAAGTTTCAGTAACTTTGGTGCTGCTTTTTTACCCAAAGTTCCGAAACACCGTCAGTGGGCACATTTTCAGGGAGCAAAATTACAAGAGAGCTATTTGCGTTAATATTAAAATTGCTGTCCATATTTCTGCTGAGGATGGCTTACAAAACTGGATAATGCACATCTGTCTCAATAATTCACAATTGTTTATGATCCTTTTTACAGCCACTGTTCAGCTACGAGAGTGACTGAGCTCATGAGACATTCACAACACAAGAGAAATATTTGAAATTATTTTTATTTTACCCAAAGGGATGAAACTATTTCCAAAAGGTAAAAATAAAGTAGGGGCAGCAAGATAGTACGCTGGTTAACAGTATCAAGTCAAAGCAAGAAGGTCCAAGGAGGTCGGGAGATATGAATGTGAGCATGAAGGATTATCTGTTTTCTGTGTGTTGGCCAAGTGATAGACTGGTGACCTGTCCATAGTGTATCCTTCTTCTTGACCCTATGACAGGAATTAGTGATAGGAATTCCGGCTCTTTTTAGAGAACCAGCACTTTCGGCTCGGCTCACTTGTCGCTTTAGTTAATTTATTATCAACAACAATATAAAAATATGCACAAAAGAAATTACTAATGTAAAAAAAGGGTGGTTTTATTTATATATGTTTATATATAAATATATACGGTGGCCCCTAGAGACAAAGCACGTACAAACTCCAAAACACATTGCCAGCGTTAACTGAACTTCCAAAGCAGAGCTACCTAGATCACTTAAATTACACAATTGAAAGTATATGTCTATTGTTTGTGTATTTATACACAAACACTCATATATACCCATATGAAAGTGGCCACTTTCTCATTACTTTCATACATTGTTTTAGTAAGTATCCAAAACATACAAGTTTCATTATATAATTTTTCAAGGGATCTTATATCTGTTTTCACTCTTATATGCTTTTCATACAAGTTTCACACAAGACAGACACAAACTTTATAAGATTTATATATATCTTTTCCATATGGGTATATTCAAATAATTTAAAAAAAATCCTCATTTACCTGTTACTACTACCAGTGTTGGTCAAGTTACTTGAAAAAAGTTATCAGTAACTAATTACTGATTACTTCCCCAAAAAAGTAATCCCGTTACTTGACTGATTACTTATTTTCAAAAGTAATTAATTACTTAGTTACTTTTTAAAAACACGATTTACAACCTGAATAGGTGATAAAGCGACAGATCTTTCAGCCCAATTCTACTTTTTCTACATACAGGGAGTGCAGAATTATTAGGCAAGTTGTATTTTTGAGGAATAATTTTATTATTGAACAACAACCATGTTCTCAATGAACCCGAAAAACTCATTAATATCAAAGCTGAATGTTTTTGGAAGTAGTTTTTAGTTTGTTTTTAGTTTTAGCTGTTTTAGGGGGATATCTGTGTGTGCAGGTGACTATTACTGTGCATAATTATTAGGCAACTTAACAAAAAACAAATATATACCCATTTCAATTATTTATTTTTACCAGTGAAACCAATATAACATCTCCACATTCACAAATATACATTTCTGACATTCAAAAACAAAACAAAAACAAATCAGCGACCAATATAGCCACCTTTCTTTGCAAGGACACTCAAAAGCCTGCCATCCATGGATTCTGTCAGTGTTTTGATCTGTTCACCATCAACATTGCGTGCAGCAGCAACCACAGCCTCCCAGACACTGTTCAGAGAGGTGTACTGTTTTCCCTCCTTGTAAATCTCCAACCCGTTCTCACTCCCGACGCGTAAAATAATGACGATTTGTCACGTCCCTTAACTTCTCATGCTGACGCCTAAGGTACCCTTCCACGTTTTTATGTGACGCTGTGGGTTGTCAATTCATTCCAATATGAACCCGCTCGCGGCGATCAGAGACGCTTCGAGCAGAGGCTCCAGCCATCCATTTACTCCAATAATAACCCCGTCACGGCGAAACATGACGCCGTGAAGCACAATCTAACTGGAGAACCGGGGACCCTCTCCGCGAACGGGTTTTTCTCCCTAATTTAATGCTTTCTTTTAATGACATCGTTAACATTTCTCAACAAAAACACGAAAGTATCACTGATAATTCAACAATAAAATCGCTTCATGTTGTGGCCATCACACAGTGTTTTCCAAACTGATTCACGATCTGAAAGTGCGCAGATTTAACGTACATAATCCTTTGTTAGGTTTATTATTTTCATTTCACACGTAAAACACATTTATAGATTCATTCACCACTCCTGTTAGTTTTGGACGCGCTCGGCTCCAGCCAATCAGGCGCAACCTGTGTAAGCAAAGGCTGATGGGAGAACGGAGAGACCCATTTATAAGAATAAGAAAATGAGGCGGAACTGATTGATTCTAATGCAGGTATGTAAAAAATACATATATTTAAAGTAATACCTTGATGTGTGTTTCAAAGTTTGTTTTTTCATAAAAGCTTCAAACAAACAGAGGTGACTGATCTCGGAAACGGTGTAATGTATTTAAAAATGGCTACAGCTACCGTCAGCATGCTTGCTAGGTAACGACTACACGTGTCTACTGCAGCATTAGCCATTTAATCCAACGATGATGGATTAAATCTATTACAAACGTTAAAGGACTTGTGTGCTGCAAAATACCCTCACATGGTGCGTAAAGCAGTTTTTGCGCTAAGAGTTCTGCTAGCTCTTTACAAACTGATGATGCTAACGTTAATTGCTAACATTAACCGGAGCGCCAAGACTGAAAATCATTTGAATTGCGTTAGTTATGTGTTTATGTCACTGAGTTCTGCAAAAATCTCTTTCCTCTTTAGCTTGAAAATGAGTGATTCAGAGGATCCCGAGCTGGAGGAAGAGCTTCAGGCTGCTGACGAACTCCTTCAAGATATGCAGGTAACATTTTTAGTGGAAACAGTTGTTAAAGAGGGAACACGCTTGTCTAATATTTTGTACGGAGTAAATGTTATGTTATTTGAATTTTTTTTAAAGTTTATGTCAAATTAAGTTGGTTAACTTAAGATGTTTGATAATCTTTGCTTTAATCATAGACTGTATTTTAGGTGTTCCCTTTTTTCCTTGTTAATTGCGTAGAATGATGCACAGAGTGAACCTCAGCCAAGACCAGTGCGCTGGAAAAAACGTGACAGACAGGGAGCTTTTATTCCTCAAAGACCATCAACCAGTCGAAGTACTAGTTGCATGCCACGTGGTCAGTGTTCACACAACCATTGATTTTATCTCACAACTTGTTTTCACCAAAGAATTTCAGTAAGTAAATATTCTTCATTCCCCCCCCCCCTTGTCCAGAGAGCAGCATCAATGTCCACGTGAAGAACCTAGTTATGTTGCCAGTGTCAACCCAACAAAAGGTACTTTACCTTCTTGTATATATTGTGATTTCTGTTTACTTTTATATTTGTTGTTATAGTTGAGTTATGCAGGGCTTTTGTGGAGTCCTAAGAAACATACTGCCTAGAGTGTTTTTCAGAGTTTCTTCCTTTCTTTATTTTTTTTCTGTTAGTGTATGGAACTGAGGTGCTTCGTCAGGAGCTCCTTCAGTTGTTGGAGGATGGAGAAGAGGACGCAGCCATGACTTGTGAGACGTCGTCTGAGTCAGCTGCTACTCACTGGGCGATCAGAAATATGGTGTCCTCGCAAAAGTGGAAAGAGGCCAGGCCTTGTCTTATAGACAATATGTTAGCTACTCTGGATCCACAGTCACACCGTGTGTGTCAGTGTGGCAAACAAGTAGTTGTGAGGTGTCTGGACTGCCTGCCTCTTCCATTCCTTTGTGCTGACTGTGATATTGCAGTTCACACACGCTTTGTCCTGCACAACAGAGAGGCAGTAACAGGAGGGTTTTTGCAGCCTTCATCAGAGTTTCACAAGCCAATAGGTACAGTTTTTAAGTCTTATGCATTTCTTGCTATGTATGAGTATGAGTGGGTGCTGTTATTGTATATTTATTGTGTATCAGTTAATTTCTAATTCTTTTTATATATATTGTGTGTTTTAATGTTAGTTCGGCTATTGCCTGTGCAAAGGCCAGACCATGTGTGTGACTGCCCAGCAGGTAACGTTGAGGTTTCACCCGGCGCAATTGTGGCTCTTGTAACCATAAATGGTAAGTTGCCCTTTTGTCACACACTACATACACAATAGATGTGTTTGGAGGTTTTATTGCAAATTGTGCATTGCTATCTTGGTTTTAATTACCCTCGGCCCGCAGTATATGTGGGCACCTGTCAAAGGTCATTTGGATTTACCAGACCGATTTGAAAACAACATGAAAAAAATGAATGCTTTGAGCCATGACTGAATTTATCCTTATCCTTTCTACAGGGCGTTATAACCTTGCACTGCCAGTGGTGAGCTGCACCAGCTGTGGCCTAATGTGATCCCCCTCAGTTAAGGACATCCTGGGTAGTGGATATTGGCCTGGCACCTTAAATTTCTTCACCCTGTTTTCAATGGATGTCTTTCAGTCTTTCTATGACATTAAGAAGGCTGCACCAGGGATGTCACTTAAGGCATTTGTCAAAATGCTGGATGAACGAACAGCCCATTTTGGAAGGGTGAGTTTCTAAATTTGCTAAGTTTAAGGAAATTGTGCAAATCAATGTTTATGATGACTGTCCTTGAATATTCTGTTGTATGTCCTCTATGTAAAAGAATGGCCGAATATCAGCTGATGCCTTCAGTAAAAGTTTCTTGGAGTGGAGTGCTGTAAAGTTTGAGGTGGACAGGATGTGCAAGGAGCCATGCTTTAGCTGCCCTGCCTGCACTCCAGACATGCTTGCCGTCTCAGTTGATGGAAACCGCAAGCTTTATCGCTTTCAGTCTAATGCAAGGTACGTTATGCATTGTGTACATAAGTCAAATATGGATTTGTAGAAAAATGTATTTTAATGTTTCTTTTCAAACAACTGTCACTGTGTTCGTTCAGCACTTCAGAGCAGGGGAACTTTGAAGGTGTCTTCATTGAAAAAGATGAGGAAGTTGCTGAGTTTGTGAAATACATCCAGAGACACACAAATCATGTAAGATACACATATATATATTAGTGCTGTTAGCGTTAATCTTGTTAAAATGACGTTAATGCCGTAACCATATACACATACGTGTGTGTGTGTGTGTGTGTGTGTGTGTGTGTGTGTAGACATATATGGATGGGTCGATATTTTTTTTATTTTTCTCTTGGTGTTGTCGTAATACTATTTACTTTACTTTATCTTAATGTTTACTTAATTTTGTCACCATGTGTATTTAAAAAAACAACATGATTTTTATTTTGTGTTATCAGTGCTGTCCTGGGGAGATCTGAGGTCTTGTGTGACTCGAGGCTAATTCAGCTAATTGTTATGCATTTGTTTTAAAAAGTTTGTCCCTGATAGGGCTTAATCATGTCATGTCTTTTATGTTAAAATCTTTGAGTGTATAGGTCCCGGGGAAAGGGTTGTGCGGATCTTCATCTTGGACTGCAGCAAAGGAGTCGTCCAAAAAGTCCACTGGGAAGTTGGATGAGGAGGGCATGGAAATAGCTGTTTGTCGCCACGGAGTCCTCTTAGCTGCATTGAACATGTTTCGAGGGGAGATCTTTGCTTACCCCCTTTTTCTCCAGAGGAAGTTGGCAGCTAGCATCCCAGGACATATTACGTTCCTTTGCTCCGATGTGGCCTGTAAATATTTCCCCTATTTAACCAAGGTGGCTCAGCAGTGCCCTGAGCTGAGGAACCTCTTGTCAATGCGTCCTTTTCTCTCCGTCATGCATGCAAAGGCTCACACTTGGAAATGCGAGGTATACTGCAGCTTGTAGTTTTGGATTAGTTTGAGACATTTTGTTATAAGGTTGAATGAATTCAGCAGTCATGTATTGTGACCTCCTTTCTATAGATCAAATGGGGAGGTGCGTTTCAGGATGGGGCCGGTTCAACAGTTGGAGAAGAGGTGGAACAAGTAAACAGTTTCCTGTCTAGGGCGGCCATCACAACGAAGTACATGTCTAAAGCAGGTGTGTGTCCGTGTCTGAGATTCCACTCAGTCTCCTGCTCATTAATTCTAATTTGTATACTAACTGAAATGCAGGGCGAACAGACATGCTGACCCTCCTGGCTTTGGGGTGGAACAAAAGGAAAGTGGAACAACTGGGCCGCACTTTGAGCCAGCGATATCTAAAGGTCATTTTTTTCAACACCCATTTTAATGTGTGTGGTAATGGGGGGAAAACACCAGTACTCTTTTAATGTCAATATGAATGACATTTATGAATGCATTCTTAGATCATAAGGATCCTTAGAGAACAAGTGGAGAGCCTGAATGCGACCAGAAATGAGCTGGGTGTGGATGACGACACACTGCAGCAATGGGTGGCCGATGTGCAGAAATGGGCTGAAGGTGAGTCTCAATATAATGCACTCATGTATAACAATAGGACCCACCATGGCCTCATTAAAGAACTTAGAGTTAAGATCTTTCTGACAGTGTCAACAAACAATGAAAAATAAGCCTTGGAAAAGCAAATTTATGGCAGAGTTGTTGCGTTTCATCAAATTGGATAGAACCTGGGTTGAAATGATGTCGTACTAGTTGGTTTTATAAACCTGAACACCAACATACTTGTTATCTCATGATTATCATGAGATAGCAGCACATGAAGGCTCCAGATGTCTTATAATGAATGTCATCAAGTCAGTGATTACAGAGTCCACTGTAGTTTGGTGACTGTTACTCATCCTGTATTCTGATTAATATTCCTCTCACTTAGAAAGTGATCAAACTGATGGCAGCCTTGGAGCGTTGCAGGCACGAATAGAGGAGCTTGTCGTCATCATCAGAGTGCGAACACAAAGTCTTTACAGACAAAATGGTACGTCCCAGTTTCTTTGAAACGGACCGTTTGATGCTCAGTTTGTACAGCTTGTGCAGCTACTTTGTAAACAGAATCAAATCAGATCCAGGTTTGTTTAAGCTGGATGTGATTTGTTCTAGCAAACAAATTGATGAGTGTAGATTAAAATGAAACTATATACATTATGTGAAGGTGTGAATTTTTTATGATTATTTACAGATAGCAACAAGAGGCGACACAGAATTCGCAAGGTCATCTTAGTTGAGAAGAAACGCTTGGCGGCTGCTGTTGACGACTACAACAAGCTCGCTGAACCAACAAAGCAAATCGTATCCAGTGATGCCCTCATGCAGACCGATATTTGGCCCTGGCAGAGCACAAGTGAACGTAAGCTCTTGATTTATAAATATCCTTTTTAAACAAGCTCCCAGTATCTGAGCAGTAGTTGAATGTTTTGTTCTTGAATCATAATATGCTGCTATGTTTTCCCATCTGATGTTGTTAAACTGTAGCTGCTGCTGACCTCCGGACAAAGAGAAAGGTCTTTGAGAAGGTGATGGCTGTGAGGCGCCTGAGAGAGGAGGAGATGATCCTTTGCAGGGAGATGCGGCATCACTGGACAGTGTTGCGAATGCGTTCTGTGGTGTTGGGGACAATCTCCTCAGACTGTAAGCACTTTATTTATTTATTAATTTTTTGATGAATCGATTGAAAATAAGAGCAGATGCTAAAGTCTTACTGGATCTTTTACCTATATCTAGATTGCTAGCTAACACTGCCTTCTCCCTTTTAAAAAAATGTTTAATTACAGCATCCTAATTCCTTGTGTTTATGAGGTGATGTTTTTTTGTTGTTTGTTTTTTTTACTTTTCTCATATTTATTTGTTTTGTTCTTTTTACAGCCTCCTTTGTTGGCATGTCGGAGGATGCACAGAAGGGACTCTGTAGCCTGGTTTTAAAAAAACAAAGTGAACTGAAAGCTGAAATGCTCAAAGTAAAGGACGTGTACAAGAGAATCCTCAGCCACCAACCACTCCTGGAAATGGACTCGGAGGAGGAGGAGGACATTCCAGACGATGCCACTGAGAGTGATTTGAGCACTTCTGATGAAGACTGATTGTGTCATCATTGATGTTATGTTTGGTAAAATAAAAAGTTAATCACATCTCTGTTCAATGTGATTTTTCAACAGACATTTTACATTTTGAGAAGAAAAATGGAATTTCCTTGGTGCAGTTGTTTACCCTGAATCATTATTTCCCATCTAATTTAATGACTAGTGTACATGTTCAGATACGATAACATAATTTAATTTATGGGATGCTTTCTGGGCTGCTCAAATAATCACAAAATTTAAAAGCACCAGGCAGCACACTCACAAGTAAATTTTTTGTTCAGTGTTTTGTCGAAGAAATCAACAAGTACAACTGAGATGTTTGCTGTAGTGGTGTGTTTGTTAAGAAGCATGCCAGCACACTGGTGAACTGACAGTCCCAGAATGCACCCGTGCCATTGACTCGCCCCAGAGCAAATGAAATTGCTTATGTAGAAAGACAACCGTCATCAAAGAAGAAGTAAAAGAGTAGGAAACAAATGGTAAGGGAAGGTACTGTGGGGTAGGAAAGAAAGGCCAGAGCTGTGCAAAATGACCTCCAGCAGGCCACAAATGTGCACGTCTGCTCAAACGGTCAGAAATGGACTCCATGAGGGTGGTATGAGGGCCCGACGTCCACAGGTGGGGTTGTGCTTACAGCCCAACACAGTGCCGTATGTTTGGCATTTGCCAGACAACACAAAGATTGGCAACTTTGCCACTGGCGCCCTGTGCTCCTCACAGATGAAAGCAGGTTCACACTGAGCACTTGTGACAGTCTGGAGACGCCGTGGAGAACCTTCTGCTTCCTGCAACATCCTCCAGCATGAGTTTGGCAGTGGGTCAGTTTTGGTGTGGGGTGGCATTTCTTTGGGGAGCTGCACAGCCCTCCATGTGTTCGGCAGAGGTAGCCTGACTGCCATTAGGTACTGAGATGAGATCCTCAGACCCCTTGTGAGACCATATGCTGGTGCGGTTGGCCCCGGGTTCCTCCTAATGCAAGACAATCCTAGACCTCATGTGGCTGGAGTGTGTCAGCAGTTCCTGCAAGACGAAGGCATTGATGCTGTGGACTGGCCCGCCCATTCCCCAGAACTGAATCCAATTGAGGACATCTGGGACATTATGTCTCGCTCCATCCACCAACTGCACCACAAAATGTCCAGGAGTGGGCAGATGCTTTAGTCCTGGAGTCTGGGAGGAGATCCATCAGGAGAGCATCTGCCACTTCATCAGGAGCATGCCCAGGTGTTGTAGGGAGGTCATACAGGCATGTGGAGGCCACACAGACTAGTGAGCCTCATTTTGACATGTTTTGAGGACATTACATAAAACCAGATTAATGATTCTGTATTGCATTGATCAAGGAACCAACCCAATAGGAGCTAAAGGAATCCTCTTGACATTACTTCACTCAGTAAGTTTATACTATGTTTAATGTGCATTTTCTTCATCAGTTTAGAACATAACATGTTAGCGCTCCCTGGTCCTTTTTGGAGACAGATCCTGAGACAGCAGGCAGCTATGGAGAACTCGTGTCAGCTGTGGTAATTAAGGAATACTTTGATTTAATATTGATTTCATGACAACTATCCTCTGGCACATATTCCTGGATATATATAATGACATAAGTAAACTCCCATTTTAGAATCATTGCCTTCTTTGATCTGACTTATTGCCTCAGACTTTGGCCCTGTGTCCCCAAAAGTATAGAAAATCCATGACACTGAGTAAGAGGCCTTTATCATGTTATAAGTGAGAGAGTTTGGTGTAACAGTGGTTGAACATGCCAAATCAATCCACAACATACTGCCATTCCCCAGCTGTAACCTGCATATGCATCAAACCAAAATCCAGTATCATAGCCACAAAAAAGACATAAAGATTAGGTTAAAAGGGTTGTCTCATTTTGCCAGATAGCTTCATCCCAAAAAAGATAAACATTCTTCAAAAACAAAAGTTTGTGAATATTTGCTGTATTGCCAGGCCTAAACCAACCTGTTAAACTTATCAAATTATTGTCATAGATACAAACCTATTGATTGAAACAGAATAATCCATTGAAGCCTCCATCATCATCCACAATCACTGTTACTGTTCAGATTATTTTATCTCTGTTTTCCTCTAGAATGTTTTGAAAATCAGCAGTTGATCAACAGACTTTTTAAAAGTTTATTTTGATCCTATTGTTTACGTGTGTAATTGCATTTTTATTGAAATTATGACAGGAAAACCCTCAATCAAATTGTATCTTTGATATCTAATAATAATATTAACAATAATGTTACATATGTAATATGTACACAATAATATTGTGCAAACAAACAAGAAAAATAGCAAAAAATGTCAATTTTTTTTAATACCCTGTATATAAAGACCACATATGACCACAACTCCAAATGTGCAATTGTCACTGCATCTAAACATGACATATTACAAAAAGGTAGAAACATATAATATACAATATGTTCTGAAGCTGGTACTGGTGCAGTTAACTTTGCTTTAGCCTCCCATACACAGTAGGTGTTACTTACTATACGTGCAGTGCAGTATTACTTTACCTTGTAATATGTTATAATAAGCAAGTCACTTCTATATTTATGAGGATGTAGACAATAATGTTGGCTGATATGTAAAACTATGAGATGTCGAGTGCAGGGAAGATATTATTGATCGATCAGATTCATGAATATGTTAGGTACTTAAGCCACAATTAGAGAGTGAAACAGAGACTGACACTGGTTGAAATGTATAGTAAATATTTTATTTTGAACTTTTATGCTGAACTACAAGCTGTGAACTGTGCGATCTCTGCGACCTGTGGTGCCTGGTTTACTGTGTGTAAAACTGCGCAGGTTCCCATGTGTCATCCCACACTTTGCCACTGTCAGGAGAAAAACATAACAAACAACAACGACAACCACACACAAAATAGGACAATTTAGGTTGTGACATATGACAATTTTTTAGGATGAAATATCTTCTATATTCATGTCATGCTTTATACACCTTCATTGTAATATAAATTAATCAAATCAAGTCAGAGAGTATTAATATATGTAGTAGATGTCAAGCAGGACCACAGCAGCAGCCACGATCCATTGGAACCTGCTGGATGAGAGAGCACAGAAACTCCAGGGAAGAAGTTTAGTTAGTAACATGCATGAACTGCATTACTGAGACATGTATGTTTACAGATGGTGGTGAGGGAGAGGGGGAGAGTTTTCAGTAAAAGGAGACGTGACTGCATCTTCAACCAATACTGAGCCTGCATAACCCTGAAAGAGACAGAGAGAGAGGGGGGGGACACTAACCCCCAGCAGTCTGGTCCTATTACAGCATAACTAAGGGCTGAGCTGAACCAGCCCTAACTATAAGCTCTATAAAGAAGTAAAGTCTTATGCCTACTCTTAAAAGTGTTGACCATGTCCACCTCCAAAACTCATAATGGACTTTGGAGGTGGACAGCTATCAAGCTCCTCACAGAAGAGGAGCTCGATAGCTAAAAGCTCCCAATTTACTTTAGTCCAAATACATGAATTCAAATTGAGTTGATAACTATTTATCAACAATATGAATGTCTGTTCCCGTCCAACAAAGTTGTTACTACATACCATGTTGAGCAAGGCTTCCACTTGACTTTAACTTCTTCTTTTTCCTGAAAAACATGATATAAACAAACAATTAATTAAGAAAGACATGCAAGTTGCATACAAAAAGGAGCTTATAAACATTTGTGTACTATTGAATGGCTCAATATATTATACAATTAGTTTACAAAAACATAAGAACCACTACAATGCTTGTACTGCCAGCATCGAGTGCATGTCAGCAAAGCAACACTGCTTACATTGTGGCTCACAAGCAAAACTAACTGAAGCAGATGTTACTGAATGGGAAGGAGCACCTCCACATCAATCACTCCTTCTGAGCATGATGTCAGGAGGACTTTAAAGAACGTAAACATCAGGAAGGCAGCATGACCAGGTCGTATCAGGTGGTCTGTTCTTATTTAATGTCCTATTTGGAGTGAAATCCTGACTCAGTGGCTGAATTAGTGTAGATTCATCAAATACAAAAGCTTATGGATATTCAGTCAGGCACAGTTCAAATCCGGGAAGTCCAAAGACGCAAACAAATCTGCACAACAGCAGGCTAAATTACTTACATTTACAACTCTCCTGTCTACTATCTCTTCATATTTGAAAATCTTCTGTGTACGGTGTTTTCGGCATTCTGAAAAATAACAAATGAAATATTTACATGAGTTCTGTAAAACTGGAAAAAATGCAAAAATTAAGAAAAAGAAATCTTAACAAACTTAACGAACATGTCATGTGTTTCGTACATTTACAATACCATAACGTCTAACCTTTCCTTGTCCTTTTTTTGTTTGGGACATCCGAGGTGTACACCGTAGAAATTGAGGGAGATGCAGGATGTGGAGATGGAGAGGAGGATGCAGGAGAAAGCAGAGATGAAGAGGAGGATGCAGGAGGAAGCAGAGATGGAGAGGAGGATGCAGGAGGAAGCAGAGATGGAGAGGAGGATGCAGGATGAAGCAGAGATGGAGAGGAGGATGCAGGAGAAAGCAGAGATGAAGAGGAGGATGCAGGAGGAAGCAGAGATGGAGAGGAGGATGCAGGAGGAAGCAGAGATGGAGAGGAGGATGCAGGAGGAAGCAGAGATGGAGAGGAGGATGCAGGAGGAAGCAGAGACAGAGAGGAATATGCAGGAGGAAGCAGAGATGGAGAGGAGGATGCAGGAGGAAGCAGAGATGGAGAGGAGGATGCAGGAGGAAGCAGAGATGAAGAGGAGGATGCAGGAGGCTGACAGAGGGAAGATGTTGGTACAGGCTCTAAATGAAGAATAAATTCCTCGTTTAGAGCCTCTGGGTCTGGGACTGGTCCAGCATCGACACTGTCAGCAGAGGATGGTCCAGCTGCTGGTGTAGAACTTTTAGCAGGAGGTGAAGCTTGTAATTCTGAAAAATTTTAAATATTAAACATTCATTCAAATGGGTTGAAAAAATGTACAGTACACATAAACACATAATAAGTAGTGATTTGCATGTTTTCAGTTAAGTTTTTACTAAAGATACAACTGGTAAATATTGGCATCAAATAAGTCATCTCGCACACTCACTGACCCAAATAATTCAGTACAAGTGCCCTCTAGGGTAGTGTGACATCTGTAGTGCTTTTCTACATTGTACATTAAAAAATTAATGAGTGTGACTATAAATCCAGATAGATAATGACTTTTTCCTCTGATGACACTACTTTCCTGACTTTGTAGTGAATAACATTTGACACTTCAAGCTAGTACTGTGACTTAGGAGTTTTGTACAATGGTGATGCTAACTACCTCAGGGAGGTAATCAGGTAACCTCTTAAGAAGTATATAAGTTATTTAAGAATCTTGGTGTTCATATTGGTAACATTATATAACATTTGTTATACTAGAAAGTCTCGAAGAGAATTATCAGGTCTGGTTTTCGTGAAGATTTTTAAAATTACATTTGTATATACATGAGTGTGAAAGACCATACTATACACACACACATACAAAATTGTTCAGGTGGGTAACACCAGAGGTTCAGTATGGCTAGCTTTGGTGATGTGACCGACACATGGGGAGGTAATAAGGCAGATATAACACTATTTTCATGTTAGCAACAGGACATGTAGGGCAGCTGTCACCTCACAGCAAGAAGGTTACTGGTCTGAACCTTGGCTGAATAATAGAATAGAACAGAATAGAGTAGAGTAGAACAGAATAGCTGGTGACTGTTAACTATCCTCATCCTCACCATCTTGTTTGTCTCTATGTACCCCGTGATGATCTGCCTTCTTATCTAGGGTGTACCATGAGTATCACCCAAAGACAGCTAGGATAGGCTACCTGATAAGGACACCTGGTTACAGATAATGGACAAAGCATATCTTACTTCTCAGAAGGTGTTCATAAAGCTTACTCATCTTCATGAGGATGTCACGTGCAGCACCTTCCGCTGGTTCGATCTGAGTGATCACGTCCCCTACTATACGGCCCTTACGGTCAAACTGTCCAAGAAACAGAATTGGTTGGTAGCCCAGGGCATGTAGCTTTGAAACCTGCAAGAACAACAAAGAAAAACATGCAGCCAGTCTTTCATGTAAGCAAATTGATGTATAACAAACCTTTAAGTTTCACATCTTTGTTGTTTTATTGTTGTCGATAGTTAAAAAGTATTTATGGTGACCAAACCTGTAAATGTATGCTAAAATCCATCTTGAAATGTTTTGTCTCTCAGTTAATAGCCGATTAAATTAAAAATCAGAAGTAGCTTGAATAAAAATAGTTTTTAACAAGTTTTTTCTAGTTGGATGTCTTTAGTGTGATGATGTTATTCTGATGTGAATAACTTTTTTATTTATGCTCTTTTATAAATTAATATTTTATGTGTATATACATGTCTTGTTAGTTTCTTACTTCATGATATACAAGAAAACATTGACAACTGTGATTAATAAAGAATTGTCTACCAGACCAACCACTTATTAGATCAGAACTTTTAAACTTACTGACAACTGGGCTGAATTAACCACCCTGCTCGCATTTCTGTTTTTTTTAACAGAGGCAGCCCAGTTACTGTTTTTAAACTGTTCTTGTTTTTTTTTTCAATCCCTCCTTTAGGTTCAGGCTGCCCAGGCATCCACTGCATGTCTTCCTGTTGCAGGTGTTTGGGGCCTGACAGGAAGGGCATGGTTTGGTTTTTGGCTTTGTCATTTCTGCAAATGAAAATGGAACATGTAGGGATTATTTCAGGTCTGTTTTGGTGAAATGATTACAAAAATAATTTATGACCAAAGAAATAACTTATATTACGAGGCAGTATTACACCATATTTAGAAAAAAAAATCAATTACGAGATTAAAGTCATTAATATTGAGTTAATTACGTGAATAGGGTTAAAAAAAACCCTGAATTGATTACAGAAAAGATACATTGCTAAAATAGAGCAGTACTAACATTAGCTGGGTGGCCAAGCAAGTGTCTTACACATGAGAATACATCACAAAAAAATTTAAATAAACTTTTGCAGAAGTAGTTCTCTTGGTACACAGACTGCTCTGTGAAAACATTTCAAGTTTAATATCAGTTTAATATCACTGAAATTAATATTTCAGTGAACATGCAAATTACCCACAGTTTATCACAACTTACTTAGCTAGGATCTGCCTCGTGTCCAGTCGAAAACTTCGCTGCAGGACCGTGAGTTGAAAGATACATTTACTACAACTCCCAAGATGCATTGCAGTAAAAACCATCCAATCGCCTTGCTTAAGATCTGTTGACGTGTCGCTAAAGGCGCGCTGTAGATAAATATTGCAATTTGTAAAAAATAAAATACTACAATTTGCATTTTTTAATTACATAATTAAACACTGGGCCAGTTTAATTTCGTATTATCGCTGGTTATTATTTTAGAGTAAATAAAGGAATAATGGGTAGCACCAAGCTGTTGTTATCTTCATTTCCATAGCGACGGCGGTTGAGGATTATGGGTAGTGTGCAGTTACGGGATTAGTGCGTCTGCGTAAATTGGTCTGATTGGTTGGAGCCGAGCGCATCCAAAACTAGCAGGAGTGGTGAATGAATCTATAAATGTGTTTTACGTGTGAAATGAAAATAATAAACCTAACGAAGGATTATGTACGTTAAATCTGCGCACTTTCAGATCGTGAATCAGTTTGGAAAACACTGTGTGATGGCCACAACATGAAGCGATTTTATTGTTGAATTATCAGTGATACTTTCGTGTTTTTGTTGAGAAATGTTAACGATGTCATTAAAAGAAAGCATTAAATTAGGGAGAAAAACCCGTTCGCGGAGAGGGTCCCCGGTTCTCCAGTTAGATTGTGCTTCACGGCGTCATGTTTCGCCGTGACGGGGTTATTATTGGAGTAAATGGATGGCTGGAGCCTCTGCTCGAAGCGTCTCTGATCGCCGCGAGCGGGTTCATATTGGAATGAATTGACAACCCACAGCGTCACATAAAAACGTGGAAGGGTACCTTAGGCGTCAGCATGAGAAGTTAAGGGACGTGACAAATCGTCATTATTTTACGCGTTGGGAGTGAGAACGGGTTGAAATCTCACATTTGATGATGGACCACAGGTTCTCAATGGGGTTCAGATCAGGTGAACAAGGTGGCCATGTCATTAGTTTTTCTTCTTTTATACCCTTTCTTGCCAGCCACGCTGTGGAGTACTTGGACGCATGTGATGGAGCATTGTCCTGCATGAAAATCATGTTTTTCTTGAAGGATGCAGACTTCTTCCTGTACCACTGCTTGAAGAAGGTGTCTTCCAGAAACTGGCAGTAGGACTGGGAGTTGAGCTTGACTCCATCCTCAACCCAAAAAGGCCCCACAAGCTCATCTTTGATGATACCAGCCCAAACCAGTACTCCACCTCCACCTTGCTGGCGTCTGAGTCGGACTGGAGCTCTCTGCCCTTTACCAATCCAGCCACGGGCCCATCCATCTGGCCCATCAAGACTCACTCTCATTTCATCAGTCCATAAAACCTTAGAAAAATCAGTCTTGAGATATTTCTTGGCCCAGTCTTGACGTTTCAGCTTGTGTGTCTTGTTCAGTGGTGGTCGTCTTTCAGCCTTTCTTACCTTGGCCATGTCTCTGAGTATTGCACACCTTGTGCTCTTGGGCACTCCAGTGATGTTGCAGCTCTGAAATATGGCCAAACTGGTGGCAAGTGGCATCTTGGCAGCTGCACGCTTGACTTTTCTCAGTTCATGGGCAGTTATTTTGCGCCTTGGTTTTTCCACATGCTTCTTGCGACCCTGTTGACTATTTTGAATGAAACGCTTGATTGTTCGATGATCACGCTTCAGAAGCTTTGCAATTTTGAGACTGCTGCATCCCTCTGCAAGATATCTCACTGTTTTTTACTTTTCTGAGCCTGTCAAGTCCTTCTTTTGACCCATTTTGCAAAAAGAAAGGACGTTGCTTAATAATTCTGCACTCCCTGTATAATCCATCATACAAAATGTAATGAAATGGAAAAGTCCCTTTTTCAAACTTGTTTTATTAGTTTTAATCTTTTAACTTTATGCATCAAGCAAACATTTAATTATATGCAACATTCTCTGACTGGAAGAAATTTGTTTAATATTTAAACCTATTTTCTGCACATTCCAGCACATAAAATATATATTTTTTGGTGTGTTTACACTCACTCTTTCAAATAGATGAAAGTAAAACACAGCAGAAAATAAATAAAGTCAAAGACTAGCGGTCCTGTTGCTCTATTTTCACCTGTAAAGCAGGAGTAGCGTAGGCAAAGGTTTACCCTGGTGCAGGTGTGCTGCGGTCAGTTGAAGAATCCGCGAGTTTCTCTGTGAATTTCCCATTACGTCAAAGCGCACTCGGTGCTTGCTTGGAAGTTTAGGGGGGTTTTTTCGCTGTAAAAAGAAGTTTTCTTCCCATGCACAACGCTAATGGACGCTAATGTTTTTGTCACCTTTTATGGAATCAAACTTAAAGTAAGGTCAGTACTTCCACGCTTTAAACGCTGCACGCCCATACTCTCTCCCGCACTCGATATATGATCCACTGTTGATCTGCACACAGCTGTTGTCATGAATGGCGCACTCGCTTACGTCACTGTCATGAGACAGTCTCGCAAAAAAATCACGGTTTTAGTAACGCAGTAACGCAGCGTTCCTACGGGAAAGTAACGGTAATCTAATTACCGTTTTTGCAATAGTAATCCCTTACTTTACTCGTTACTTGAAAAAAGTAATCGGATTACAGTAACGCATTACAAGTAACGCGTTACTGCCCATCTCTGACTACTACACACCAAATCCTGTCGTTGGTACCTTTTGTAGCCACTAGGTAACAAAAGCTCGACACTGCCCCTAGCATCCTGGAGCACTTCTGTTGTGCTTCGGAGTTTGTACGTGTTTTGTCTCAAGGGGCCACTGTAAATATACTTTTATTTATTCACTCCACATAAAATGTAATAAATAAACTATAAAACACTGCAAACCAACAATTTACATTTCAACTTTTAACTATTTAAATTTTCAGCTTTTTCCTTTTAAACAAATTTAAAGTGAAACAACACAAAACACTGCAAACCACAACACAATACAATATAAATTAAAATATGCAAAACAAAAAGAAGATGCACATTCTCTGTCATATAGCCTGGGATGATTTTTTGGGAGCAGGGCTCGCAAAATTTCACAATCCCTGGTAGCCCTTCGGGCAGGGACTCTTCAGTATTTGGTAGCCCAAAATAAATTTAAGTAGCCCGAATAAAAAAGAGAGCAATTTTTTGATTGATGTTTTGTTTCCTGTTTTGTTTCCTTTACAATATTATACATTAAAGTATAATATTGTAAAGGAAACAAAACATTAATCAAAAAATTGTTGAAACACAAATTACAACATTGTATGAAAATTACAATCATCAACTCAAATACTTGGTTCTAATTGAACAGAAATTTCTATGAACTTGTAAGAACTGTGTAGGACATGAATCAGTCTGTGTCAGATCCTGAATTTGAAATTTCCACTGAAGTCACGGGTAAGAGGCAAGTTGAACCAAGATCTAGGACATTTGCTTTTTGAAGTTTGCAAAAAATTTTGCCAGTGGTAGTTCACTCTTTGCAACATAGTACGCTGTTCTAAACAGATTTTTCAGGTTTATTTTTAGTATGTTATTTGCAATTGGTGTTTGTTCTGGGAAAGATATTGCAGACTGAGCAATAATGCATTTCTTGCATTTCTCATGGGTTCTAATGGGGGCCTTTCTTAAAATTACTGGTCCCAGTAACAAAGTCGCTTGTCGACTCAGAAATCGAGGGAAAACCAACAACACACCCGGCAGAACATTATGTTATTTACACGGGTGCACATAAGTGGTCCGCAGGTGCGCATTCGCTGTCAAAATAAAAAATGCACCCAAGATAAGAAGTTGCAACGCGTGTTTGCGTCCATATAAAAGGCAGTGTTTTTGTCCGCTAGAGTGGGATTTTCATTGCACATTCCGCACCAAATCTCTGTGCGTTCATCATTTGTTTGAAGCCAGCTCACCTCCTGCAACCATTTTTCCGAGAATACGCGCTTCTTTTGTGGTTCAGACTCCTTCTGACATTTCTTTGGAGGTGGAGGAAAACCAAAGTAATTGCTTAAAGGAGCTTGCTTCTTCGACATCTTTAAGAGTTCTAAGCAAATGTCTGTCCTCCTCCAATAATCCTATGTACACAAACACGCGTTGCATCTTCTTATCTTGTGCGCGTTTTTTATTTTGACAGCGAATGCGCACCTGCGGAACACTTATGTGCACCCCTGGTGATATACAGGGAGTGCAGAATTATTAGGCAAATGAGTATTTTGCCCACATCATCCTCTTCATGCATGTTGTCTTATTCCAAGCTGTATAGGCTCGAAAGCCTACTACCAATTAAGCATATTAGGTGATGTGCATCTCTGTAATGAGAAGGGGTGTGGTCTAATGACATCAACACCCTATATCAGGTGTGCATAATTATTAGGCAACTTCCTTTCCTTTGGCAAAATGGGTCAAAAGAAGGACTTGACAGACTCAGAAAAGTCAAAAATAGTGAGATATCTTGCAGAGGGATGCAGCAGTCTCAAAATTGCAAAGCTTCTAAAGCGTGATCATCGAACAATCAAGCGTTTAATTCAAAATAGTCAACAGGGTCGCAAGAAGCGTGTGGAAAAACCAAGGCGCAAAATAACTGCCCATGAACTGAGAAAAGTCAAGCGTGCAGCTACCAAGATGCCACTTGCCACCAGTTTGGCCTTATTTCAGAGCTGCAACATCACTGGAGTGCCCAAAAGCACAAGGTGTGCAATACTCAGAGACATGGCCAAGGTAAGAAAGACTGAAAGACGACCACCACTGAACAAGACACACAAGCTGAAATGTCAAGACTGGGCCAAGAAATATCTCAAGACTGGTTTTTCTAAGGTTTTATGGACCGATGAAATGAGAGTGAGTCTTGATGGGCCAGATGGATGGGCCCGTGGCTGGATTGGTAAAGGGCAGAGAGCTCCAGTCCGACTCAGATGCCAGCAAGGTGGAGGTGGAGTACTGGTTTGGGCTGGTATCATCAAAGATGAGCTTGTGGGGCCTTTTCGGGTTGAGGATGGAGTCAAGCTCAACTCCCAGTCCTACTGCCAGTTTCTGGAAGACACCTTCTTCAAGCAGTGGTACAGGAAGAAGTCTGCATCCTTCAAGAAAAACATGATTTTCATGCAGGACAATGCTCCATCACACGCGTCCAAGTACTCCACAGCGTGGCTGGCAAGAAAGGGTATAAAAGAAGAAAAACTAATGACATGGCCACCTTGTTCACCTGATCTGAACCCCATTGAGAACCTGTGGTCCATCATCAAATGTGAGATTTACAAGGAGGGAAAACAGTACACCTCTCTGAACAGTGTCAGGGAGGCTGTGGTTGCTGCTGCACGCAATGTTGATGGTGAACAGATCAAAACACTGACAGAATCCATGGATGGCAGGCTTTTGAGTGTCCTTGCAAAGAAAGGTGGCTATATTGGTCGCTGATTTGTTTTTGTTTTGTTTTTGAATGTCAGAAATGTATATTTGTGAATGTGGAGATGTTATATTGGTTTCACTGGTGAAAATAAATAATTGAAATGGGTATATATTTGTTTTTTGTTAAGTTGCCTAATAATTATGCACAGTAATAGTCACCTGCACACACAGATATCCCCCTAAAATAGCTAAAACTAAAAACAAACTAAAAACTACTTCCAAAAACATTCAGCTTTGATATTAATGAGTTTTTCGGGTTCATTGAGAACATTGTTGTTCAGTAATAAAATTATTCCTCAAAAATACAACTTGCCTAATAATTCTGCACTCCCTGTAGCTTGTCATATTGCAGCCACAGAAATTCTTTTGTCCATGAAACCATAAAGCTGCACTTTCTTTTTGCCTTATAGTCTGATTTGTCATAACTTTTCCGTTTTGTGGTAAGCTTTTCTTTGGCTGTCCCTTCTTCACCCTGACCTGTCTTATTTGGCTCAGCAGAACTAAAATATATATCCTGCTGCTTTTACACACGCACTCAGCGATCCTCTGTGCGATCAACCTCTCACATGTTTAAGCTTGCTGCGGGAGATTTCACTTGTCATGTTTGCATAGTAAGCTAACGATTGATAAGACGATGTCAGAGGAATCGGTGCGCAAATTATCGTCACTCACCAATCAGTACTGTCGCTCTCTATACACAGTTCGCACGATTGCAAAATGAGAGCAAAAAATATATTGACAGTGGCTCACCGATGCCAATGACATAATTACCCAGCTACATTTCCGAAAGAATGCAAAAGCATTGACATATATTTTTCATTCCTACGATAGCCCGACGGGCAGGGCAGAGATAGATTTTGGTAGACCGACTGGAAAAATCGCTAGCCCCAGGACGTCGGGCTAGTGATTTTGTGAGCCCTGGGGAGTGTTTTCCTGCTTGGAATTGCATACATAGGATTCACTGCATGAATAAACTTTCTGAATCCTTTATCATCTACAACTAAAAACAGTTGTAGATTACTATACCTTTCTAATGTGACGATGTTGTCTCTTGTTGTTGTCCCTGGCTCTCTTTCTCTCTCTTTCTCTCCCCCCTCTGCTCAGCACAAGCACAAGGCTCACGTGCGGAGTGAAGCAAAAAAATGTGCGAGAGAGAGGGTGAGAGAAAGAAAAAAAAAACATGGCTCCCAATAAGGAGCCGGCTCGCGTCATTCACGTCGAAGATCCGTTTCGTTCGCGACCAACACATCACTACTGACCAGAGCCAGACAGAAACACAAGGGTAAGGCAAGGTAAATGGACTAATTCTTATATTGCACATTTCTATTCTACTTGATCACTCTTTAAAACTTGCATCATTTTACACAAGCTCTTTTTTTTCTAACCCTTAATGCAGTCTAACCATGAGACTCTAACGACCTAATCAGAGAACAACTGGGGGAACAATATATTGCCCAAAGATACTTTTGCATGCAGACTGGAGAAGCCAGGAATAGAACCTCAAACCTTCCAATTACTAGATGAGCTTCAACCCCCTCCCCCCACCCCCAACCACCTCAGGTACATAACAAAAAACAAAACACTAACTAGAAAGAAACAAAAGCACCCTTTTAGTTAAAACAAACTAAACATTATTAAAGATAAGCTTTTGTGGATAGTATTTCTCTTCATAAGAACTTTTTATGATTTTTTTATTTTAAAATATGTATTTAATAATTTAGTAAGGAGCCCTGCAAGGGAACACTGTTTAATGTGGAAGAAGTGATAAAAAGGTGGTGCTGAAAAGCTAAAAGAGAAAAAGAAACAAAAAATAAATGCAAAAAATGTGTCAAATTAACCGACATGTTGTTTATTTATTTGATCAATCATGGTGGGTCATCTGGACCAAAAACGTCAAGCCCAAGGCCATTTTTTGTCCTAGTACAACCCTCGAAACAATCATAGCTCACCTGCGGGAGAGATTCATAGATTTTTATTTTGAGCTTGGCCTGAAGTATGAAGACATTGAAACAATGTTTTGCAGTGCAAATGGTTTTTACATAAGTGACAGACATCAGAAGAGCGTTCTTGGTGTAAGGGGACACACTCATGGAAGGCGTATTCTGACATGGTGGTTTTGGTTGAATTCAGTGACAACCAGCTGCAGTACCCTGGACAGCTTCACAGGTTTCAGATGGAAGTATGATAAATGCAGGGGAAAAGATCTTTCTCAGGGTCTGGCAAACCTTTTCAGGATTGCTCCAAAGTACTTCTTTTTTTCCCCAATGTCCATTGTGAGGCTCCGTAATTTAGGAAAGGGAAGGAAAGTGAAATGTTTTCATTGAATTATCTGACTAATATTGTGGCTTCTGTTGTGGCCAGTACCATTAAAGAAGTGTGCCTAGCAAAATTCTAGTATTTTTTCAGCACTAATATGTATGTATGTATGTATATTTGTATGTGACAGAGACACATACAAAAATAGCCAGAGACAGAGTAATAGAGTTGTGATGACGCCATACCACTCCACACCTGCCATAGGCAGATGTGGATGGAAAGAGGGGGGAAAAAGCCACTGTGAAGTTTCCCACGGGGCCCAGGGCTGTCCACGGGCAAGAGTGCAGCTGACAGATAAAGCATTTGACAGTGACACATTGCTATGTGATGACAACAAAAATGACTAGAATTTTAAAACACACTTTGTCTATTCCCACTATTATCCCTTCCCTCTCGCTCTTATCCTCACCAGCTCCTTTGAGTCACTTTGCTCTCACTTGATTTTACATAAATAAGTGGAGAAGAAAGGAAATCACATAAAGGGACTGACATTAAGGGTCTGTCTGTGTGAATTATTCCATCCTCGTTTCCTCTCACAGACATAATTTGCCTGATTTTCTTTCAGGGAAAACTACTTTACACTCATTCACCCTCCATAAATTCTCCAATTATTGATCATTACATTATCCAAATGCTCTTTATTGAGGTTATATTCCACTCTTTGAAATAATCTCACCACTAGACATGACTAGAAGTAACACTGCAAATTAAAGACTCACATTACCTGGGTTCTTCTATTTAAGACAACAGTCACAATGAGGGTTGGGAAGGTTACTTTCAAAGTGTCATCTGCTACACAGCACTGAGTATCGGCTTCAAATGATGCTTGGTAATTGAATAGAGAGAAGAACTAGACTAAATACTAGTGCAATCGTATTGTCTCTTTTAGATAGCCTGCCCTTCCAAATGCATATAATTGTGAATTTAATGAAACATAAAATTCTAATTTACAAGCCTTATTTTGTCGCATATTAACAAACTACAACCACTATTAACTATGGGTAAACTTGCACTGGAACTTACCAAATTAAGACATTTTATATCATCACTAGGCAAAGACACAGTACCAAACAACAACACTGAACCAACAATTTACAAGTGCAAATAAATTCTATAGTATGTGTATATTATACAGGGCTCTAGAGTGTGACCAAATTTTTCAGTGGTGCAACTAAAAAAAAATATTTTGTCGAACTGTTCGGGTAACAAAAAAAAAAAAAACCTCTGCAACTCTCCGTGTGGTCAACAACAGACACACATTATGCCCCTATCGTGGACTAAACCAATCAGGAATAGTCAGGGGCGGGACCTCTCTGATTGGCCGTGGTCCAGTTGGAAGTGCAGGTGGAAGAGAGAGGTGAGTAGTTTGAATAAGGCGATATCAATTCATTAACGGATTCCACACAAAGACGTAAACACAGAGCGGACCCGACGCATCAGAATCAGCTTTGTCTTTCTCGGCTTTCTCACCCGACGGCCCGGACACGGACACGCTGAGCTGCAGGTTTTGTCTCTCTCCAACCAAAATTCGCAGAGCCAGCAGCAAAAGAAGCAGCAAACTGCGCTTCACTTGATCAATGTCGTCATGAATTCCCTCTGACTTTTGCGGTTTTGCTTCCACCACGATAAAAATTACACTTCATACACAGCTCTCTGTGTGTACTTCAAGAACAGTGTCCTGTCTCAAATCGCTTATTACCCACCAGTCTATCGTTGTTTACAGCGCTGTCTTTTTCTTTTTTCACTTACATGATCTCGGGACAAGAAAGCCTAATTTTTGCTGTTCAATACTGAAGAAATTTAAACTTCTTAAAATTATGCAAAATTGCAGAATATTTTTAAGGTTATCTACTATAAAAAGCCAGACCAGGAAAATCTCCTTCATGTTTTTCTGTGTTTTATTCTCAGTTACTTTCACACAAAGGCATCTGCTGTGATGTTCACAATTCTGATGAAGTCTCAGTATCAGTACCGACAAATGATCAGAATTATAATATTTCTGACTGTCTGAGGCTAAATTGAATCTAATCAGGACTTTGAGAACTGGAATCGAATGGATTATAGAAATCAGTGATGATACCCATCCCTAGTGAGCAGCCTACGCCCGACAGAAGTGGATGTAGCTGTGGGTAATGAGAAAAGAACGATTGATAACTTTTTTGTTAAGGCCTGAACCATCTGAAATTCATAGCCAGTGCTCTGACACAGTGCCATCAATCTTTGAAAGCTGAAAAAGCACAGTATATCCAGAAAACACATTATATGCTGCAATAAATGCACTGCCCAAGTGCATGTCCCCTCTCCCCAATGCCTTTCAGCAACAGACAGCAGCAAACAGGTCGTCAGAGGAGGCCGAGATGATGATTAACTTTAACATTTTCTACAATATTGACAAAGCACTTTAAGCACAAGTTTGTTACTTAATAATTTAGAAATGAATATTGTCTGTATGGACTTCCCCCCCAAAGAAAGTGCACATGTAAAAGTGCAGTGATAAGCGATGCAGTTGAAAAATTTGAGTGTGCCTAACTTTTGTGCCGGTACGCCTAACTTAAAAAAGTTAGGCGTACCGGTGCGCCCATGTCAAAAAGTTAGTCTAGAGCCCTGTTATATATAATATGTATATTAACTTATGCGGTGTTATAAGGAATTTGCTCACATTAAAAAACAGGAACTTCTAAGTTTACCATTACTGGATACATTTGCAGGTAACAGCCCCCATTCCCAGTCTAACTGAAAATGTTGATCATCCTTATACCCTACCCTTAACACACTCATATGAATGGTCAATGCAAAACCCCTGATTAGTGACTTTTCCAATTAGTTTCTCTGTCTATGCATGCAAACCTGTCATGCAGGATTACGTATTATTGTCAGTGGAGCATTTATATATTTACAGCAATCAGATGGGATGTCTTCTCTCTAGGTGCACACATTTTCCCCTTAAGTCTGGTTTAAAAGTTCCCAACTTTTGTGTGGGCAGTACATCACTGCCATTTCTCTGGCTGTGACAAAACTAAAACAATTTTCTTTAAACATACGCAATCATTGTGATTGTTTTCACTATGTCACAGAAGCATGTAAAAACGATTAAAATGGAAATGGAAAAAGAAGCAGCAAAATACATGAAAAACAAACTTTTTGCCACTGCCAAAACTTTTGGCCATGACTGTAGTGCATTCACACATAACAGTTGTAAATGAGGCCCCAGAGTACCTTTTCAAATAGGATCAGTTTGACTGATGCCAGCAGTTAATCAAGGATGAATACAGCCATACAGCCATCTATTAATGGGAGGACCAAAAATGCTTCATATGGCTTGAGAGCTGTTGCTGATGTTACCGGCACCAGACCTACGGGAATCTGGACCGGCAGCAAGTGGCACACAGGCTAGAGAGCACTGCGTAGCCAAGTTTGAACAAACTGTGGATTAATAGAGAGGACACCGAAGTTAGCGTCTTGCTCAGGCCAGAGTTCATTTATTTCTGCAACATATACACAGTACCATTGTTGGGAAGGTTACTTTTAAAATGTATTCCATTACAGAATACATGCCCCAAAATGTATTTTGTAACGTGTTCCGTTCCGTTACTCAATGAGAGTAAGGTATTCTGAATACATTGGATTACTTAATATTAGAGATGGACCGATCCGATATTACGTATCGGTATCGGTCCGATACTGACCTAAATTACTGGATCGGATATCGGAGAAAAATAAAAAATGTAATCCGATCCATTAAATATCACGAAAGCACCTCACAAAACTTGCAACACGCCGTAACTCACCTCAGAACGTTAGCAGTCGGAGCAGTATGCATCACGTGATAGAGAGGCTGTGGCATGCGGGACCTGTCGGTGGTCTGGATAGCATTTGGAGCTTCGCTAGCAACCTGGCATTTCATCTCCGACAAAGTTATCCCCGAGAGAAGTAAAGCAAGTGTGTAAGTCCATCTCTGAATGTTTGTAAAGCATTCCTGTGTTAAGCTTAACAAGCGACTGCCTCTCGCTCTCCGGCTGCTACTTCAATCGTGAAACTGATCAGCTGATCGGGTTTTCTGTCGCGAGTCCGTCTCTCTTGTTTGTTTTTGGTCCACTTTGCGCCAGAAAGAGGAAACCAGCGGCTGAACAACAGCAGCACGTTTAAGCTTGATAAGCTGTTGTTACAATTTATTTAATATTACTTTCTACACCAGGATCTTTTTCTACATAGCTGACAGCTGGTAACTTTGCAGGGGCGGATCTAGCAAAGTTTAGCCAGGGGGGCCGATAGGGCATTAACTGGGAAAAGGGGGCACAAAGACATACTTTTCTTTCTTATTCTCATTTAAAATGTCGAGCTTTTAATAAATAATTATCTGACACCCAAAGTTTTAATTTGATGTAAAATGAATAGAAGTCAATTACTGTATATAGTGACTATAAAGTCTAATATATATATACCCTAGTAAGCTATAGTACTTTTTACTTTGGGAAGGTACCATCTGTGCAGTCTGCAATTTTGTTGAAGAAAGATGTTGAATCTATTTAATATTTCTTGAAAAATAATTGATTTCTGTGCATTTTCTTTCACACTGCATCAAATTAAGGTTGATTACGTCGATTAAGCATCATGAGGTGGCGCGTGAGGGGTGGTTCCCTATTTTTTATTTATTTATTTTTGTTGTTGCTGGGAGTTGGAACCCTGTTAGTTAGGTTGCTTAATATTTACGCTAAGTACTCTTTAAAATACCAGAATAGGGAGGATGGTGTAGGTCTAAGTTTATTAGATTGATCAGTATTGCTGAACTATGAAATATTTTTTTTGTATACAGGTATAACAGAATAGCTTTAGTGTAGTTGTTGTTTTAAACTTGAGTATGAACTTGCAGACTTGCAAAATGCAGCAAGATATTTTAAAAAACAGTTTTGTTGATTAAAAAACACTATATCGGATTCATATCGGTATCGGCAGATATCCAAATTTATGATATCGGTATCGGACATAAAAAAGTGGTATCGTGCCATCTCTACTTAATATATTATCATGCTTTTTTACAACCACATGAATGTACTATTGCTGTGTGATTTATTACTATTACTGAAGGCTACTCGCCATACCAATACCAACTACAGTAGGGCTGCCACGATTAGTCAACTAGTCACGATTACGTCGACTATGAAAATCGTCGACGACTAATTTAATAGTCGACATGTCTATTGAAGCTTTGTAAGATCCCAAAAGACGCAGGAATAAGTAGTAGGATTTAAGAATGTAAAAACAGACTGAAACAGAAGATGGCAGCACTGCATGTACAAGGATGCCAGCTGCCGTTAAACACCGAAGAAGAAGAAGAAGCAGTGTCCAGTATCGTAGCTGTGTCCAAATTCAGGAACCGCATCCTCCTGTGCCCGCATTTGTATTCGAAGACTCCGACAAATGCACCCTTTGTTTCCCCAGATTTGAAGGATGGGTCGGGTGTATACTTCGTGGCCCAACCTATCCCAGAATTCATGGCGTGGCCCTGCTCAGTTTCCAACAATGGCGGGCTGCTAGTTAGTTTTAATATTACTCTTATTATACTTTCTGGGTCACAAAATAAACGTTTAACATATTTTCAGGCAAGAATGTAGCTGTGTAAACTTCAAATATCTGCTCAGTTTATCAAGACACCACATATTTCCAAACGCGTCTGTTACCCACCAGCTCGATAGCTAGCCGGGGTTCAAGGCTCACTAGTAGTGATGTGTCGGTCGCGAATAAAATGGCTCTTTGACGTGAACGACGCGAGCCAGCTCCTTATCGCGAGCTGTGGGTTTGTTTGGTTTTTTTCTTTCTCTCACCCTCTCTCTCGCACATTTTTTCCGCTTCACTCCGCATGCAACCCTTGTGCTTTGCGCTGGGAAGAGGGGGGAGGAGCGGTAGTTACACTCGCAGTAGCACAGGAACAGAGCGGGAGGGAGAAACAGAGAAAGAGAGCCAGGGACAACAACGTCACATTAGAAAGGTATAGTAATCATCCACAACTATTTTCAGTTGCAGATGATAAAGGATTCAGAAAGTTTATTCATGCAGGCCCATATGACAGAGAATATGAATGTTCTTTTTGTTTTCATATTTTAATTTATATTTAATTGTGTTGTGGTTTGCAGTGTTTTGTGTTGTTTCACTTTAAATTTGTAAAAGTACGTGCTTCAGGGTTTGTACGTGCTTCAGGATCTGTACGTGCTTCAAACTCCAAAACACGTAAAAACTCCAAAACATGTAAAAAATCAGAAGCACATAAAAACTCAAAACATGTACAAAAGACCAGAATGCTAGGCGCAGTGTTGAGCTTTTGTTACCTAGTGGCTACACAAGCCAGCCAGTACCAACGACCAGATTTGGTGTGTGGTAGTAACAATAATAATAATAATAATAATGGATTGCATTTATATAGCACTTTTCGGGGCCCTCAAATCGCTTTACAATTCCACTATTCATTCACTCTCGCATTCACACACTGGTGTAGGCAAGCTACAGTTGTAGCCACAGCTGCCCTGGGGCAGACTGACAGAAGCGAGGCTGCTATATCGCGCCATTGGCCCCTCTGGCCATCACCAGTTGGCGGTAGGTGAAGTGTCTTGCCCAAGGACACAACGACCGCGACTGTCCGAGCCGGGGCTCAAACTGGCAACCTTCCGGTTACAAGACGAACTGCCAACTCTTTGAGCCACGATCAAAAAGTTGGCAGGTAAATGAAGATTTCTTTTTAATCATTTGAATATATATGAGTGCTTGTGTATAAATAAACAAACAATACACATGCTTTCAATTGTGTAATTTAAGTGATCTAGGTAGCTCTGTTTTGGAAGTTCAGTTAATGCTAGAAATGTGTTTGTACATGCTTTGGAATTTGTATGTGCTTTTTGGAGTTTGTACATGTTTTGTCTCTAGGGGCCACCGCATATATTTATATAAACATATATAAATAAAACCACTTTTTTTTTTACATTAGTAATTCCTTTTGTGCATAATTTTATATTATTGTTAATAATAAATTAATTAAAGCAACAAAACAACCTGAAGAGCTGGTTGGAAGCCGAAAGCCGGCTCTTTTTAGTGAGCCGAGCCGAAAGAGCCGGTTCTCTAAAAAGAGCCGGAAATCCCATCACTACTCACTAGAGCCGGTGAGAACACCGGACTCCCGGCAAATCATTATGAAACCCACCGCCGTCTCTCGCTACTCAGGTTAAACATGTAATATAAGTCCCTTAAATAACATAAAAATGTTACTGTTTTGCCTTTTTTTGCTGAGATTAAATTTATAGTTTTTACACAGATGAATAAATGTCAAGCAGACAACTGATTATCAGAAGTGTGAGATGCTCGAGAATAGGGCTGGGCGATCCCATATGGAAAAGATATATATAAATCTTATAAAGTTTGCATCTGTCTTGTATGAAACTTGTATGAAAAGCATACAAGAGTGAAAACACATATAAGATCCCTTGAAAAATTATATAATGAAACTTGTATGTATTGTATACTTACTAAAAAAAATATATGAAAGTAATGAGAAAGTGGCCACTTTCATGAGTAAATCATGTAAGCCTTATATTATTTATATATGATTTACTCATGAAAGTGGCCACTTTCATGAGTTTGGAGGCTCTCTGAATATTATCTTAAAATGTATTTCTAAAGAAATCAATATGTTTACAGTAATTAGATGTCCCCCATACCAATTCAATAATTTTACATAGAAAAATGACATAAAATCACATATTTTTACTCTCTTAAATCCTGAAATGTAACTAATGAATGAAAGCAATCTTGTCATTTTTCATCAAAAATTTTGTTTAACTAAGAATTGTAATCAAAATCAATGATCAGATGATAGTGCTCAATATTTTAGACAGAAATCCCCAAACATTAAATTATTTTTTCAACATTTTAACAAAATAATATATGAAAATGTAGGTGTGACAGGGTTGAGACTAGCATAACAGGGTTGAAGATGGTAACAGGGTTACAATTAAACTTGATGAACTGGTTGAAGTAATAACAATAATAATCAGTTAACGATTTCAATGTGTCTGTGTCAGAGTGTTTTTGCATGTGTGTGCCTGCATCAGTGTGTGTGTCTGTATATATGCATGAATGTGCCTTTTGTTTCATGAATTCATCTTTTGAGTCAGTTCCACACCTCTTTCAAGGCTTCCACACTTTGTCACAGCCCATGGGGGTGGAATGAGTTCAAGGACATCATCAAACAGGTACCAGAAGATATCATCCTGATGCGGCCAGAACAATCGGTTTGACCCAACACGATGCATGCATTTGACCTGGACTTGTGTTGTTTGTATGTTTAGAATGATGCCTGGATACTGTTAAGGTTCAAAATTGAGGAAGGAGAGTACAAACCACCCATGGTCCAGAAGCTCTTGGTCAAACAATGATTTTAATGAACACACACGTGTGGGAAGACAACTCTGTACGCAGACAGCAAGTGGTCTTCAACTTAATCAAAGCATACACAGATTTTTATACTGTCAGGGCTTAAATTTAATGACGCCCCTTTAACGTCACAGATACATTTTATACATAGATCAGATCAACACCACAATGACTTTTAACCCAATTTGAAAGAACATCATCTTCTATTTTCATAGCCGGCACTTCCTTTCTACCTTTCAGTTCCTCTTTCTTGCCGAGACGACAAGGACGGTTCCTCTTTTACCGAGACACTTTCGCAGTTCCAACCAGACATGACGAACCTTTTTCCTATAAATAATTCTAACTCATGTGTGTGTGTCACGACCTCACTCAGCCTCTATGTCACCTCTCGCACTTCTGACCTTTTACCAGACCAGAGGCTCACTGAGACTATGTGTATGTCTTCTACTAAATAAATGTTTTAACCAAGAACCTCTACTAAAAGCTTAATACAAGAATGTGAACATATAAAAGATATTAAAATGAACTGTTGTGTAAGCATGTATTGCAATTCCTTCTATGTTCTAGTTTTCCCTCAGCATGGATCATCTAGACACTCTCACTAGTGAAGCTTTAGACCATTAATGAACCTGAACATCAACTCAAATAAGCACAGATATGCAATATGTATAAAATAGCCATAACTGCACCTGAAATACAAATTTAACATCATCATAAACATCTTAAGGCCATCTTAAAGCTATCTGTTACATTGTTAAAGCAATGATCGTCTTAGCCTGCTGCTCAAAATAACTTCCTGCTTTCACTTCTGCAAACTCTCTGCAACTTCCTGTCAGCCTGCCACTTAGTCTTTCTGAAAGACACACACTGTTCAACCCGTGAATGCAATATAAACTCCAGATTATATTATTAATGCAATGGTAATAATGATGATTATTTAACAATAGCAGTAAAATAATTTCCCTGCTCCACAATACAAATCATCATCATATCTGAGAATACACCATTTACCAACCAGCTCTGGACTTTCCCACTGGATTTCTTTTTCCGGATCCCCCCCCGCCCCCACTGCCTGTCTGTAATACAGCTGTGTTGAAGCACTTGCAGTTAAACTGCTTCCGTGTTGTGCAAATGCAGCTTACATCACGAACCATCAGTTCTCCTGGAGCTACAGTAACGACCTGGTGAATTGTCATGGTTCCAAGAACAGCTGGTATCTGCTTTGGCATTTTCTTCATAGCTTCCTCATCATCTTCACTTTTCACAAAGAACAGTTTCACACTTGTGTTTGTTTCAGACAAGGCCCTGAATAACTCTTCTGCATCTGGGATGTCATGCCCCTTTGCTACCATCATGTCAGCTGCTCTTTTTAAGGCTCCCCCGACACCATCTGGTGCTCCTTTTCCATGACTGGCCTCGAAAAAATTTCAAGAACCAGCCTTGAATCCTCTTCTGTAGTGAAAAGGTAGAAGTTTCTTCGTTGTTTGTATTGCGTACAGGCTTAAAAAGTGCAGCACAGACACTTGTGGATGTTGGCCTTGAAGGTAATCTAGCCCAGGATTTAGGTGCTGCCATATTGCTGGAGGGTCTTTAAGTCTACTGGGGGAGATGGTGCTAAAGCACACAGGCTCTGAGAGTCCACCAACATACAACACACCAGTATGACGGGTGGCCTGCTGATGTGAAGCCCTAAAGTGGACCACCTGAACTTGAAAACTGTATTTACAGCTGTAGTTTTCTGAGAAGTCAACAGGTATCAAAGTCTCCTCCCCTGACATGTTGTTCTTCAGCGCACGGCAGAAGGCATACCGCTGCTTGATATTAAAGTGATGCATTTTAATAATAGTTTTATATCTTTTTTTCATGTTACAGTGTTGAGTCATTGAGGTTGACGACCACAATATCACAAGATAAATGACTAAAATAAAGGAAAAGATGGGAGCAACTTCCCTGTCTCTGTGGTCCTGTTGTCCAAAAGACTTCAGTGATGTCACTTCCTGATGTATATGAAATTCTGGATCACACCATTGTATTTATGGGGGTGGGATCATTCATGTAACGGGGTTGAAGGGTTAGTCAGGTACAGGAATAATTGTGATTTTAATGAATAATTAACAATTAATTTGAAAAAAAGAAATATCAACAGCAAAAGAGCACAAATAGATGTTTAGGTTGATACCAAAATTTATTGACTTTTTAAATTGTTTTATTTGGTATTTTCAAAGTAAACTTTCATCAAGGCCATGAGGGACATGACAAAATAGGTGGTGTCAAATGAAAAAACTGTATTATTTCCCATGAAAAGATAAAAATTAGTTCAGTTTTTTTACACTGTATTAAAGGGTACATTTCAATATATATGTAAAGCTGTTTAAATAGAAAGTTTGGTGACCCAATAGATGAAATACACCATAAGAGGTGAGAGGGACTCAAATTGTGCCATTTTCATGGAATATTCTTTTATTCTGTATAACGTATTTTACACACTATAAGGCACACTTAAAAGCCTTTAATTTTCTCAAAAATCGACAGTGCGCCTTATTTGTGAATTCTGGTTGTGCTTACTAACCGATTTTATGTAGTACACCGCTTGCAGAAATCTGTCCAACATGTTTCAGTACGACTTTGGTAAGATATGAAGGGGCACCGTTTGACGGATTGCCGGAGCATTACAGCTAAGGTAGTCAGGAGTCTCGCCGAGTAATATAGGTCCAAAACTCCATCTGTTTCAGGTCCCAAAGTCAAACGAACACTGCGGCATCACTGAGAGTTGAAAACTGTCTAAATTCTTTCATCTTTAATAAAATGATCAACGTTGCTGCTTCACCAGGTGTAACAATTAAGTTTAACATCCAGGCATCCATGAAAACAGAATTTATTAAATTTAACGGAGTTAGAAGTTAGCAGAAAGTTAGCTTGCTAGTTTCCACCTAAACATGATATGCCATGTTCTGACTGAGAGATTTCTGAAAAAATTAAAAAGTACAGCTCTGCTGTCACTTCCAACATAAATGAAGACAGAAGACTGAACAGCAGTGACATTTGTAGGGTTACTGAAGTTGAGCTATATATATAATGATGTGCTACGTGATTGCTAGCAAAACAGCCATGTTAGCATAACATTAGCACAGTGAAGCTAAAGGATGGCCGCTAACCCTTTTGCACTTGATAAAAGTTTTTTTTTTTCAATTCAATTCAATTTTATTTATATAGCGCCAAATCACAACAAAAGTCGCCTCAAGGCGCTTCATAGATACAGAGAAAAACCCAACAATCATATGACCCCCTATGAGCAAGCACTTTGGCGACAGTGGGAAGGGAAAACTCCCTTTTATTTATTTATTTATTTTAATATGGTTAAAATATATAAAAGTTAACGTGAGGGTTTCTCGTGGTTAGGGACAAATGTAATTGCATGGCAGGATGCTATAAACGGACCAAACTTAGTCAGGAAAACAACTGAGATAATCCATCCACAATACGAGGTAGCAAGATAGCAAGGACCAGACGGCTGAGTTTATTAAACTTCACCGAAACAATCTGCAAATTTCATTAAAACTTAATAAACTATCATCTTATCTTTATTTTTAGTTAGTACATACCTTAAACACTTAAAGCTGTAAGCTAATGACAGTTGTATAAGAGCAGATGCATGCTGGGGAATATAAGCTGTACGTTTTACGTCCAATGAATGCATGATCTGATTAGCCAACTAATCGCAAAAATAATCGGTGACTAGTCGACTATCAAAATAATCGTTTGTGGCAGTCCTAAACTAGAGTTTTAAATCTTAATATAAAATGAGTAACAGTAGAGTGGACATTAGGTAAGGCTGCACGTTTTGCAGCGATCTTATATAGAAAACTATTCCGCGTGTATATAACAGGTCCGTGGCTTTGAACCGTAGTAAAGGGACCTCTGGCTAATGTGTTGGGTTATGTGTCGGGCTCGTAGCCGAAAACTAGCTTTACTTTGTTGTCTGGGTCAACTTTGTTAGTGAGGGATAGAGAGAGGCGTTGAAAGGCTGCTCTAATGGAACTTATTGCTTTGGTGGAAAACACGAAAAAAGTGTACAGCCTAGTCTTAATAGCTTACTTACGTACTTCTATGCACAGAGCCTATAGCTAGAGTCTCTCTGGTAGTTCCACAGCAATGCAAGAGCACCATCTACTGGCATAATGAGATATAACCTTGGTTTGGCAATGCATAACAATGTCAAAATAAGTCACAATAATAAACAAAAAATAAGGGGGTATTTGGTTTCCTTACAAAGATAAACATGTAGCCTTTTCCAACCTGCTACACTAACAGTATGCACTTTAACTGATACGGTCATCTACACAGTGACAGAGAGCTGACAGAGAGTAAACACCAGATAATTCTTATACAGACAACTTTTCAAACAGTATTTGTGTAACAAGTAATTTTTTTAAGTCTTTTTGTCAGTCTTAAAAAAAGTTCATATACCCGTCCTTTACTGGAAACTTGCTTGTGCTTCCTGCTCAGCATGCTAATACTTAATTATTTTAAAAATTTATTAGAGTTAACTATCATCCTTAGAGAGAAAGAAAACTGCTGTCCATTTAGTGGGAGGTGGCTGCGTAAAATCGATGTCAAATCAAGCAAAGTGAAAATTGAGAAAAAAAGATCTCGATCCATTTTTGAAATTAAATGGTCGTTTGTAAGACTGTATTAGAAGTTGTAGAAGTTAGATTCAAATCTGGGTAAAATTGTCTCAATGCTGAGTCTATGGGTCACACAAATGGGACCAAGAGGAGGGACACTAATGAGTTAAGTGGATGGTTGGCATTTTGGAGTCTAGTATGTATTTGTTGTCTGTGAAGGTTCTCTGTTCTCGCAGTCTAAGGAGTCTGGATTTCTTTAAGTTTCATGAGGATGGTCCACCTTTCATCTTTAAAGCTTCTTCAGTTCTAAAAGCGCCACAAACCAGTTTATGTCTGAAAATATTTTCATGGACCAGCCTTTAAGGTGTCGCGGATAAATACAACAAAATAAAACCAGTACCGGTACCAACAAAAAAGAAGATTAATTCATAACACACAGGAAAAAACCCAAGGGAAACCAAGTTAATGATAAAAACGTTTTAAAAAAAATAATGATAAAAAACAATAAAACCCCTGAAAACCATAAATTTCACACCCGACCCTCAACTCTCATGGCCCAGCACCGAACGACTCCTAGGGGTTGGGGACCGCTTTAATAGATCATACGGTGTGTTATTATCCTTTTTGACTCTGTAAATGAATATCATGTTGCATTCACACTGAGATTATACTAGCAATCATGAACTCATCCAGTAAGTCTTTTCAGCAGTCACAGAGCAAGGGAGCTGAGACTTCAACACAAGATGACTTATTTTTCCTGTCACAGAAGTTCACCCTCTCTGGCTAGTAGGAAAAAAATGTTTGCCTTTGCTAAATGACTAAAATTACTAAATGATTTTCATACTCATTTAGTACTGTACAATGACTTTAGTAGTCATTGTACATTTGAGCATTATATGCTATTTTACAGATACAACGTACAGTTACTTACTTTTGTTGGAATGACTGCTCTCTTCTTGGATTGACCTCGGGTGGTGAAGTCCTCCATTTCTCAAAATGATTTTTGGCAATACCCACAGGGTCTCTCTTTAATCTAGGAACATAATAAGTTATACCAGTTGAACAGCCAAAGAAAAGAGAATAATAAAAAGACATCAATCCTAATTTGCTGTTTGTAAGAGCAGCACAACTCCTTGTGGAGAGTTTTCCTTTAGTTCCAGCAGAATGTAAGTATCTGTGTGAAAAAGAGGTAAGTTGTTGGATAAAGTTTTAATTCCATTTCAACCCTGTCAAATGAACTCTGTGTGACCAATCAGTCAACAGTTGCATGACAGAGTTAGTTCAACTTGGCATTGACAGAACATGAGTTTTCAGTGAAAAAGTTTCTCTTGCCAAAATGTAATCAGTTTGGAATTTATTTAATCCTGGATTCATAGGGCGAATAGTAATATGTCTTTTCCTTAATCATTGTGTCTCCAGCAGAGTCCAATAGCAAGCTGCATTCCTCCTCCCCACATCTCAGCCTGTGTGCACAGAAAAGCCTTTCATAGCCTGTCACATCACTCTGACAACAGTATAAAATGCATGGAAACATCTAAGTACAGCCCAGCAGTCCTACACAGTGTTGGTTCAGCCCCAACAATAATCCACCTCAGATCCTCCTAATTCTGTTAAAACAACAGATCAGGGCAGCCACGTCTGACGGGAAGATTTCAGAAGCTTATCTCCCACCTTTCCAGCAAAAGAAAAAATATATTCTTCTCTATATGGGATTTTTTGATTATGTATGTCTGTTTGTGAACACTTGTGTATGGTGTCTGAAAGTACTGCATACATTCAGTTCAGTTTACATGCTTTTCTGTGGGAGTTTCTTTAAGGAATACTCTGTTTAGTCAGTACTCAGCTGCAGGTGACTCATACGTATCTTTTGTTTTCTTTGTTAGGCAAATAATGTGACTGTGACATCAGACTTAGATACTGTCAAAGTGTAAATTTATTATATTTCCGTAACTTTAAAAAAAGAATGGTCTGTTCACATGTATACTGGACACAGAGCATTTTAGTGTTCATTCCATTCATTTCTGGTGACGTTTTTGATTTCTTTATCTAAAAAACAAACTGACTGATATTAGTTCTTTGGTACTCTGAACTAAACACTCAAAACATGTTTGCTACACCAAATTGACCAATTCATTATTTTAGTATGGCTTTAAGTGCTTTTTTGAATTGTCATACACATTCAAATTTTGGTTGATGCATCAGGAACAATTTAGGGATATTTCGTGTAAGAATTCCCTTGGATATGAACAGGAGAAACCAAGGATCAAATCACTGACCTTCTGATTACAGTGAACAAGGCATGTCATTGACATAATGCTTTCCCTAGCCACTTACCTTAACCCTAACCATCAAAAATGAATGCCTAATCCTAGCCCTCACCCTAAAGTCTACAAGAAACAACACAATACAAAAACTAACAAAAAACAGGGCTCATCAGGAGGAGATGAGCGCCTCACAGTGGACCACGGTCTGCCAAGGGAAGAACTCTTCCCAGAACTTTTTCTGGGGTTTTGACGGGGCAACCCATTGGGGGCACGGACAGTGCCCTTCCTGTCTCTGGCTGGAGACAGGCTCAGTCCTCACTTCCTAAACCTAACCATAACCTAATTGTAAACCTGACAATAAAACCACATTTTAAGCCTCAAAATTGCCTTAAAACACGGGCACTTTGTCCCCATAAGTGACTGTTGGTCCCCACAAATATAGTAGCATGCCAATTTTCTGTCCTCAGAAAGATGTCGAAACATGTACACACACACCCGCAGAGCTTATACTGCCCAGCTTAACCTGCACATGCTCTGTTGGTTTAACAGATTGCATACATATTTTAACTCAAAGCTCCTACAATTTTGGCTCACCTCCACTAGTGGAAGCATTCTTATTGTCTGCATTTAGTCACAGAGGATCCTGCATCCCCTCCGTTCTGCTTGCATCATGTATTGCCTTCATAAGCTTGGGACCTCTGAGCTGAATAGCACCTGACTAGATATACTGTGGTTAGACAGAAAACACTAGTCTTTTATCAGTGTTTGTACTAAAATCCAGCACTGTTAAGAACGCTCCATCCTTACTTCTGAAAGTCAGATTATGTATCCTAAGGGGCCACTAAGTCTCTAAACCCCAATTACTATCCTACCATTTGATCTATGGGTTTATTTTTAATGACACATTAAAATGCAATTAGCATTTGTAACCAGAACAAATCATGTGCATCCAATGAAGGTCTTTGAGAAAAAAAATGACAGATTCCTTTTCACTATATCTCCAGAAGTCTTTTTGGCACACTAGCCTCGCAGTATTTTAGCACTTACTTGAATGAAACTGCTCTGCCTTTAATGGGAGTCTATTAAAGCAACATATACTGACTCCTTAAACAGTACAGCAGGGTAGAGAAGTTCTTTAGATAAAACTAGCCTTACACCGCAAAGTAAGTCAGACTTGATTTCTCTTTAGTTTGCAAACATTCCTTGATGTCGTTCATGGCATTGCTTTGTTCAGTAACAAACCTATCCACAACACTTGCATGCAAACATACTGTTGGAACATATTAGTTTTAAAATGGTTATCATCCACTCTGACAAGGATGCAGTGAATTCTCCAACCCTTGACCTCAGGAACTGTCACTGGATTTAATACGCTTGAATACGTTATCAGTCAATACTGCCACAGACGTAAACAGAACATAGTGTTCTTTAGAAAGCCAGCTTTAGATGCATCACAAAAGCAGAAATAGCAGCATGATCAGCAGCCTGCATTCCTGCATGCTGTGCTGCATGCTGATTGAGCTGCCAGTATTGTAATCTCATAAAAAATGGATTAACTTTACACAGGCCAGCAGACAAACCATCTTTGACAATCTTCCTATTCTCAAGCTTAAGAGCAGTTTTATGTGTCTGTTGGTAAAGCTTTAATATCCAGACTAGTTAACCTTAGCTTGGTAACAAAAAATGTTGGGAACAGTCAACTTAGTTATGACTGATATTAAGGCTTTCTTATGGCAGTCTATGAAACAGACATACTTCACAGATTAATTTGAATTGATCTGTTTAATTTTTATGTGTGATATTTTATGTGTGAATTTCTGCCATCACCTAACAGAATGTACATATTGCAGAGTCAAAATTAAACCCCATTCTACCAACCCCAGAGTTATGTCATGTCTGACAGGTGTTCTATCATTTCAGTTTTTTATGACTTTGTCATTTTGTCAGTGGTGTGTGTGCGTATCTATGTGTGTGTAAGCTGGGCAGTATAATGCCTGTGTGTGTGTATGCTCCAGACATGAGAAGGAGAACTGACATCACTACCTTGCATGCACTAACCTGGGCAGCAATACCACTCCTGCTGCACTGAGCAGAACAAGCGCGAACAACGACTGTCAGAGACTTAAGAAGGTCCTAACTAGAGCTGTTTCTGTGCTAAAATACATTATAAACCCTGACTGAATGTTACTTTCCTGGATCGGTGACCCAGTGTTTTGATTTTTGTATTACTGTTGAGCTTTGATTTCATCATGGTTTATCGTTACTAGTCTTTTGGTTTATGGTTTTGTATTTCTAGCTCTAGTAGTTCTCTTTTCTGTGATTTCTAGTCCTTAGGTTTTGTGTCTGTGTTCCCTCCGTTAAGTGTCAAATCCATGCCTCTGTGCTTTGTCATGTGTTTCCTGTTTTATTTTGATAGTCCCTGACTTTTGTGCAGTGTGTCTGGTTCTGCTTCCCTTGTCTCGTTAGGTCTGTCCCAGTTGTGTTTCCCTCCTATCTCCCATTTCCTGATTGCTCCAGTGTTTATTTAAGCCCTTGCTTTGTGTCGCGTCGTACCCTCATACCCAGCTGTCTGTTCTGTCTGCCTGTTAAGCCTTGTTATAGTTCCCAGTCTATTTGGTTTTCAGGTCTTTTTGCTGTCCAACTAATAAAGTTGAGTTCTGAGTATAATTTTGCCGTCTTGAGTCCTGCACTTGGGTCCTCCATTCCTGCCTGTTGCACACAGACCAGGATACTGAAACTGTTTAAACAAACCATTATTTTGCAAATCATCATTTCCTTGGTTGGAAACTACTCTTTCAAGCATTTTTGGAATAGAAGAAAGGTTAGAAATCAGTGCATGATTAGTTAAGATAGCTGGACTAAGTAAGAGCTTTCTTAGTAATGGTGTAATTATTTCTACCTTAAAAGCATGTGGTATTAAACCTGTTAATAAAGAGAGATTATTTGTATTAAAATTTGAAACATTTATTAATGGTGAACTTCTTTGAGCAGTCTTTTAGAAATGGTGTCTAAAAGACACATTGACAGTTTGGAGGAAGAAATTATTTGAAGTTAACTTTCTTAACATAAAGAGAGAAAGAGTCAGTAAATGTCAGCGGTTATTTAAGTTGCTATGCTTATGATAGCTCTGTGGGACAGTTGTGAATAATGTTTTCTCCAAGAGTTAAAATTGTATTTGTGAAGAAAATCATAAAGTCATTGCTAGTTATGGTAAAAGGAGTACTTGTGAAATTTTGACAGCTCGGCAACAGTGCTGAAAACAAACTTGTGGTCATATTCTTTGATTAGTAATGAATAGCTTTTTAATAGAAGCTGCAGTACCCAGAGTCGTATGCATACGACTCTGTTAACAAGATACCGTAAATGTCGGGCTATAAGCCGCTACTTTTTGCACAAGCTTTGAACCCTGCGGCTTTTAGTCAGGTGCGGCTTTTCTATGGATTGTCCGTGATTTTTGTCATATCGTAAGACGATTTGTTTTGTGTGTTCCGCTGTTGTACGGCACTACGTTGCCTGGCGGAAGGATCGGGGTTCAAGAGTGGTATGTTAGTCACATGTCCGTCCGCCAGGCAACGTAGTGCCGTACGAAGTAGCGCGAAAAACAAACTTCAAAGTAGCGCTACGCATTCAGCGGGAGGCGTGGATGATGAGCGGCGATAAACTTGCAAGTTATGCCCAAAAAGCAAGTTATGCCCAACTCCACCGGTGGATTCTGACAGCGTGGAAAAGTGTGAAAACATCCACGATCACCAACGGATTTTGAAGGGCTGGACTGCTGCATGATGGAGAGGAGGACACCGCCACGGCCCTTCTGAGGGTGTTCGACTCTGACACTGACAATGAGGATTTCTTTGGTTTTGAAAGTGACAACGAAGGAGAGAAGAAGAGTGGATGACGAAGCCATCCTGAGCCTGTTTGTATCCGACACTGGAGAAGAGGACTTTGGTGGTTTTAGTGCGCAGGAAGAAGAGAAAGATGGTGGTGAATGACTGACTTTTCTTCTTGTTAAAGCTGTGTCACTGCACCTGAGCCTAAAAGGTAGTCCGAATCTATTTTTCTGGTGTGCTGTAGGCTACTGTTATGTACTACATGTGCAAATATGTACCCATAACTTGTTTTTCAAAATATTAATAAAAGGGGTGTGTCTCCAAACAGCCATCTCTTTCCTGACAATTCCCTTTGTGCATATTCTCTTACATATGATAAGTCAACATTGAAACACCTGCGCCTTTTAGTCAGGTGCGGCTAATGTATGTACAAAACAGGATTTTCCCCTGATTTTAGCTTGTGCGGCTAATATTCAGGTGCGCTTTGTAGTCCGGGAAATACGGTAATTATCCTATGTGAGAGTTTAAGTTGCTGTTCTGCACTGAAGATGACAACAGTGGAGGAATTGCTTCTGTAACGTAGGTACAGCACTTTCAGAAAGACATTTAATTTAAGTAAATTTATTGTCCAGTGCTGTGTAATTCGTTATTGTAAAAGTGAATGTTATCAAAAAGTATAAACAAAAGGAGGTGTTCAGGAAATACTGTCAAATGTTTAGTTTCTGTGCAGGACAAGATGCAGCATGTGATCAAAGTCAGCTTTCTTGTCAAAAACCGCTCATACACAGGAATTTGAAATTGCAGTGCTCTCACGGCCCTCACGAAACAACATAAAGATAAAAAGGGTAAGAAGCTCGTGTGCAAGTGGGGTGCGGGAGTCAGTGAAAGGGCAATGTTGGAGGTTCAGAGTTTTGTATGTCTAGGGGGTGGGGGTTTAGAGGGAACAGGTGAATGCAAAGGGCTTTTTTTATGCAGAAGCAGATGCAGTAGTAACTTTTATCAGTAGGTCCCAGTGCAGGAGCCATACCACACAGTGATGCAGCTGGTAAGGATACTCTCAACGGTGCATCTGTAGAAGGTGCTCATAATGGGGGTTAAGGCTCTTGCTCTCCTCAGTTTGCGGAGGAAGTAGAGTCACAGTTGGGCTTTATTGACCAGTGATGTTGTGTTTTTTGACCAGGAGATCTCTTCTGAGATGTGCACACCCAGGAACTTGGTGCTGCTTACCCTCTCAACAGCAGCACCATTGATGGTTGGTGGGGTGTGCAGGGAATGAATCCTCCTGAAGTCTATGATGATCTCCTTGGTCCTTTTCACATTCATGGACAGGTTGTTGTTGCTGCAACACTCGACCAGATGGTTAACTTTACTCCTGTAGTAGGTCTCATCATAGTTGCTGATGTGACCTACCACAGTTGTGCCATCTGCAAATTTGATGAATTGGTTGGAGCTTTGTGATGGTGTGCAGTCATGGGTCAGCAGAGTGAAGAGAAGGGGGCTTAACACATATCCACAGGGAGCCTCCATATTCAGTGTTCTTATGCTGGTGCTGTCATCCTATCAGGAAATTCAGCAAGGTGCTGATCCCCAGCAGATCCAGTTTTGTGAATGAGTTCCTGGGGAATGATCTTGTTGAATTCTGATCTGAAGTGAGTCACTAGTATCCAGATGTGTGAGGGCTGAGTGAAGGGCAGTTGAAATTTGGTAGAGTGGTTTGACTGGTTTGCAAACTGAAATGGATCCAGTTTGGGGAGAAGAGATTTTTTGATTTGATGCATGACTAACCATTCAAAGCAGTTCATAATGATGGAGGTGAGTGTGACAGGACAGTAGTCATTAAAGTGGGAGGGTTGATGACTTATTTAGTACAGAAATGATGGCTTTGAGGCATGTGGGAACGACATCCTGGCTCAGTGATGTATTAAAGATGTCTGTGAAGACATCTGTAAGTTCTGCAGCACAGTCCTCGGAACGGACAGCAATCTGTAGTGTGGGCTTGTAGTCTGTAATGGTTTGTTTCCCTTGCCACAGCCTCTGAGTAATCAAAATGATGAGATGGATCATTTACAATTTGAGAGAAGCCAGTTCATGTCTTTTTTCACATCTACGTGGAATCCTTGTCTGAGCTCAAAATCTGCCAAAAAAGTCTAATCAATCAGACTGAAACTCTGAGTAAGGGCCAGAAAGATGATTACAACTAAAACTGTTTTTTGACTCTTCCTATTAGGGTGAACAAGGCAAGGGGTCAGGCTTTCAAATGAGTTATAACAGTATGTAGGTCCTTGCTTGACTGAAAAGCTAGAGAAAAACTGCACCCACTCATCCTCCTTGGTCTTTGCTTCTAGGATTCTGACAGGGAGTATAACTTAGGGGTGTTGATTCATTTAAACTAATGTATTCATCCTTCTCTAAGCAGGTTTCTGTACAGCATAATAAATCAATAGTTGATCAATTATTAAATAATTTACTAAAAGGAACTTGCATGGATGCAGATACAAGCAATGGGAATGAGCTTTCCCCAGAGAGTGTCTATTTTCAGCGATAGATACAGGTTGAGGAGATTGGTCACTCGGGAGTTTGACTCAGAGCAGAACTGTTTTTTTGGGGTTTTTTGCCTGTCTTGCCTGATGGCTCTTTTGCCATCAGAATTATTGTCTAAAGGTGAAGAAAGATGCCCAATGGATTTACTTTACCAAATGGACCATCCCAGCCTTGCCGTAATGGTCTATTTGATTCGCCTTTTATTATTCATTTTATTTTCATTTGCTAAATACGGGACAGACTTGACTGGGGAAAAGGAAGGGGAGAAAGAAAGAGGGAAAGAAAAACAGTGGAGAAGAGGGACGGGGATAATGGGCAAAAAACAAAAACCAACAAAATGATTGATGGGGCGATCGTGGCTCAAAGAGTTGGCAGTTCATCTTGTAACCGGAAGGTTGCCGGTTCGAGCCCCAGCTCGGACAGTCTCGGTCGTTGTGTCCTTGGGCAAGACACTTCACCTACTGCCTACTGGTGATGGCCAGAGGGGCCGATGGCGCGATATGGCAGCCTCGCTTCTGTCAGTCTGCCCCAGGGCAGCTGTGGCTACAACTGTAGCTTGCCTCCACCAGTATGTGAATGTGAGAGTGAATGAATAGTGGAATTGCACAGCGCTTTGAGGGCCCCGAAAAGCGCTATATAAATGCAATCCATTATTATTATTATTATTATTATTATTATTAAAATAAGCAGACGAACAATACATATATCGATCACCTGGATCACCTGTTTAGAAAGAAAAAAGAGAAAACAAGCAGAAGAAAAAGAGAGCAATATAATAAACAACATCACGATGATCTATGAGAATATAACAGTGAATACTAAATATTAAGCATTATTGTGCAGCACGTAAGATCAACAGCGCACAGTGTGCTTTGAGGTAGGAGCCAAAAAGGGTGTCCACCTCTCCTATATCTCCCCCTCCTGCAGAGTGAGTTCCTGAAGAGAGGAGACCTCCTGCAAGATGTAACAGCCTCCCCCACCAGTTGAAGAGCCCCCCAGGTGGCTCGATGCACTGGCGGCACCCTGCGCCAGGGTGGTGTTTGCAATTGTGGTGTTTGCAGTTCAACTTGACCCGATTTAAATTTCTTTTTTACTATGGATTTAATTTGTTGATATTCTAAAAATCTTTTCTTGTTGATCCCATATTGTGTAACTAGTCTGTCAAATGGAATAAATTCTGTTCCTTCTAATATATGTTCTAAATATTTGATTCCTTTACCACTCCAATTTGGAAAGTTTATCATATAGGTGTACGTTTGCATGGGATTAATGAAGACTCCATTGAGGAGTTGAGGAGTTTTATTTTGTCTCGCATCAATTATATCGTCAGTTATATCGTTATCGCAAATTTTCAAATATATATCGTCATAAATATTTTTGGCCATATCGCCCTGCTCTAGTTTCAATGTTTTTACTGCATGAGTAGTCTATTAAATTAAGTAATCTACGTGTATTTGTTGATGAGTGCCTACCTTTTATGAAACCAGTTTGGTCAGGATGAATTAAGAGGGGGGTTATTTTCAAAATAACCCCCCTCATCCTGACCAAACTGGTTGCTCCTTCCATAAAGTGGGCATCCCTGCACCAGGCAGGGATGCCCACTCTCCCCTTCAATGTTTGCAATTTTTATTGAACCACTAGCAGCAGCAATTAGACAGAATTCAGTAATTAAGGGCATAAAATGCAAGAACGTGGAACATAAAATCAGCCTAAATGCGGATGATGTGTTACTTTTTCTCCAAAACTCACACACCAATATCTCTGGGGTGATTGAATTGATAAACTCTTTTGCAAGAATATCAGATTACTCAATTAACTGGTCAAAATCTACAGTCCTTCTGATTAATTGCTCCTTTCATAATTCTTCTCCTTCCCCACTGCAATCTGGAAATATAAAATATTTAGGTATTAATGTTTCTCCCAAGCTTGCAGATCTAACTAAATTAAACCATATCCCACTTTTAAAGAAAGTAGAAGGCGATCTGGCTAGATGGAAATGTTTACCCATATCACTCATGGGAAGGGTCGCTGCTATAAAAATGATGGTCTTGCCAAAAATAAACTATTTATTTTCAATGATCCCAAATAAGCCATCACAAGATTGGTTCAGATCTCTAGACTCGTATATTTCTAAATTCCTTTGGAAAGATAAACCCCCACGTATCAGCTTAAAAACACTACAAAAGACCAAGGATAAAGGAGGATTAGATCTGCCTAACTTTAATCACTATTTTTTAGCCAACAGGCTTCAGTTCATCTCTAGATGGTCTAAACACACCCTCTTAGATGAACCTTGGATAGATGTAGAACAGGCACTATGTAATAACCTAGAAATTTCAGACCTACCATTTATCAGCTCAAACATCAAATGACATGAATGCTTTAAAAGCATCAACATCAGCTCTTCTCTGACAGCATGGTGGGAGTTTCTAAAAATGACAGAGTCTTCATTAATCCCATGCAAACGTACACCTATCTGGAACAATCCGGACATATTGCAAAACAATAATATGATAAACTTTCCAGATTGGAGTTGCAAAGGAATTAAATACTTGGAACATATATTGGAAGGAACAGACTTTATCTCGTTTGACAGACTAGTTACACAGTATGGGATCAACAAGAAACGATTTTTGGAATATCAACAAATTAAATCCATAGTAAAAAAGAAATTTAATCCCAGCGAAGCTGAATTACAAACACCACCAAGTGTGGTACAATTTTTTAATCTAAACCCCCCCAAATTATTGTCTAAAATATACAGAACACTTTCTAAAATAGATGAATCAATATCCCTTCCAATTGCAAAATGGGAAGCAGATTTATCGATCAGCTTAGACCAAAACCTTTGGTCTCAGATATGCTTAAAAACCTTTCAATGGATCAGAAATCCCAGTTTGCAATTAATACAATACAAAATATTACATAGAGTGCAATATACTGGTCATAGGATGTTCAAGATGGGCTATACGCCTTCCAACAACTGCTCACACTGCACAGCAAATACACCGGACAATTACATTCAAGGTTCAAGTTCAAGTTCAAGGTTCTTTATTTGTCACATGCATAGTTATACAAGTATAACACACAGTGAAATGTAGCCTGACACGCTCCTCGACATGTGCAAAAATTGGGGGGGGGGGTGTAGAGGAAGAACATTATATATATATATATATATACACTGGGTGAATGTGCAGTAGTAGCAGCAAGCAGGTGAATTCTGTACATTAATATGAATAGACATCTGACTATTTTACAGGATAGACAATATAAACATATTTAAAATTAAAGGAATTGAAATGTACATTGTGCCTTGGTTTAGAGTGTCTGGAAGAGAGTCCTGTCTCAGTCAATTATAGATGATGTGAGAGGGCGGGTGTGTGTGTTTAGGGCACGGATGGCTTGGGGATAGAAGCTCCTCTTGAGTCTCTCTGTCCTTGCCCGGAAGATGCGGAACCTTCTACCAGATTGCAGAAGTTGGAACAGTTTGTTGCCAGGATGGGACGGGTCCTTCAGTATCTGCGCTGCTCTAGTCCGGCATCTCCTGGTGTAGGTGTCCTGAAGCGGGGGGAGAGCAATCCTGCAGCAGCGTTCTGCTGTATGGATCACTCTCTGGAGAGCTTTTTGGTCCTTCACACAGCTGTTCCCAAACCACGATGTCATATTCTGTGTGAGGATGCTCTCCACAGCGCCTGTATAGAAAATCCTGAGGATCTTTGGAGAGACCCTGAACTTCCTCAGTTGTCGTAGGTGATACAGGCGCTGCCTAGCCTTTTTGGTCTGGACCTGAATGTGGGCAGCCCATGTCAGGTCTGAGGAGATATGGACACCAAGATACTTGAAGGACTGCACCCTCTCCACTGGCGCTCCATTGATGATGATGGGCTTGTAGTCTCTGTGCTGACCCCTTCTGAAATCCACCACCAGCTCCTTGGTCTTGCTGACGTTCAGCTGGAGGTGGTTGTCCTGGCACCACGATGCCAGATTCTTCACTTCATCCATGTAGGCCGCCTCATCGTTGTTGGAGATGGCACCCAACACCACTGTGTCGTCAGCAAACTTCACAATGGTGTTGGAGCCATGGGTGGCCACACAGTCTGAAGTGTAGAGGGAGTAGAGCAGTGGCGAGAGGACACATCCCTGAGGTGCTCCTGTGTTGATGGTGATGCTGTTGGAGAAGCACCTGCCCACCCTCACCACCTGAGTTCTGCCAGTGAGGAAGTCCAACACCCATGCACACAGACGGCTGTTAAGTCCCAGATCCCTCAGCTTTGTGAACAGTCTGCAGGGCACTATTGTGTTAAACGCTGAACTGTAATCAACAAACAGCATTCGCACATAGTTACCCTGTTTCTTGTCCACGTGGCTGAGAGTGGTGTGTAGGACGTGGGCGATGGCATCCTCTGTGGATCTGTTGGATCTGTAGGCGAACTGCAGCGGATCTGTGGTGTCTGGGATGGAGGAGGAGATGATGTCCAGTAATCGTTCAGGGATGAGGGGTTGCTGTTCTTGGGCACAGGGATGATGGTGGATCTTTTGAAGCATGTGGGGACCACAGACTTCGCCAGGGACTCGTTGAAGATGTAAGTGAACACACCTGCTAGCTGGTCAGCACAGCAGCGCAGCAGATGGCCGGTGATGCCGTCTGGCCCCGCCGCTTTCCTTGTGTTCACTCTCCTCAGTGCCGCTCGGACGTCATGCTCCGCGATGCTGGTCACCGGTCTCTCGCTGATGACGTCACTGTCCTCGGTAGTCAGGCGGTAGATAGCATTAGCCGCCTGGCTAACCTCGAAACGGGCGTAGAACTGATTCAGCTCGTTGGTGAATGCAGAGTCGGCGTTGATCGGCGCAGTGTCCCTGGCTTTGTAGTCCGTAATGGTGCGTAGTCCGTGCCACATACTCCGTGTGTCGCCCTGGTGGAAGCGGGACTCCACACGTTCCCGGTACCTGCGTTTGGCATCTCTCACCGCGCGCCGCACGCCGTATGAGGCCGCTTTGTAGGCGCTCATATCGCCAGTGGCGAGACCCGCGTTGTAGGAGGCGGTCCTGGCGTTTATTGCAGTGCGGATCGATCTGTCCATCCACGGTTTTTGGTTTGGGAATGTGGTGACTCTCGCAGTGGGGATAATCTCCTCCGCTAGCATATTGACGAAGCATACTGCTACTTCCGTAAACTCGTTGATGTCGACTGCGCATGCTCTGAACATGTCCCAGTCTACGTCGTTGAGTGCGTCCTGTAGCGTAGCTTCTGATTGGGCAGTCCACCGTTTTACCTCCCTCTTGGTCACGTCTTCCCTCCGTATGCTTTGTTTATACTGGGGGATGAGGAAGATGGCGTTGTGGTCAGACTTCCCAAAAGCCGGGTGTGAGACAGCTTTGTAGCCCTGCTTGTATGGCGTGTAGCAGTGATCCAAAATCCGATCCCCTCTCGTTGGACACGAGACATGCTGGTAAAAGTTTGGCATGACTTGTCTGAGGTTCGCTTTGTTAAAGTCTCCTGCTACAATGAGGGCTGCTCCCGGGTCCTTGTTTTGAAGCGAGCTCAGCACATCATGTAATTCGGACAAAGCCATACCTGTGTCCGCTTGGGGTGGGATGTAGACCGCCGTGGCGATGACTGAGGTGAACTCACGAGGCAGATAGAAAGGGCGGCACTTAATGCTCAGGAACTCCAGATGTGGCGAGCAGCCGCTGGAGAGAGTAGAAATGCTCCTGGCATCACACCACTTTCTGTTTATTATGAAACACACTCCCCCACCTTTGGTTTTGTTCGACTCTGCCGTTCTGTCCGCGCGGAGCACAAAGAATGAATCCGACGGAGTTACGGCCTGGTCCGGCACGGTGGGGGTCAGCCATGTCTCCGTGAAGCACAGAATGTTGCAGTCCCTCATGTCACGTTGGAAGGTGACCCTTGCTCTTAGGTCATCGAGCTTGTTCTCCATGGATTGTACATCCACGCTATTTGGTTCTGTCCACCAGTTCAGAAGTTTTGGCGTGAAATATGTGAAGGCTTATCAAAGTGTCTGAAATGTAACATTCCAGCCTCCCCTTTAGTATGCTTGCTGGGCAACTTGAAAGAGGTCACTGCAGAAATAAACACAGCCCATGTTGTTTTTATGGCCCTATGCATTGCCAAGAAAATGGTCCTCATTAACTGGAAAAATAAAAATAATCTTAATTCTAACCAATATAAAAAACCATCTAATAGATCACATTAGTCTTGATACAGCCTCTGCCATCACATTTGATCAATCCCTTTGGGCTCCTTTGATTGGCTTCATCACCTAGTGGGGGTGGGGGGTCATGGTTTGGTCCTGCCTTCACTATTGTGGTTGATATGGGGGTAGGGACGGCCTTAGGGCGTCTGGGGAGTCCCTAGGGACGTTTTCCCTGGAGGGCCTAACCCGGGTATGTGGCCATGACCTGGTTAGGGGCTCTGGTGGCTCTTAGATGGTGTTTTCCTTGTGGCTGCGTACAGCGGAGATGGGGGAGGGTCTGTGCTGGCGGACACTGGTTACTGGCCTGGTAGCCTGGCTGCCCCTGGGAGGGTCCGAGACGGGCGTGGAGGCTTGGGGTCTGGGGGTGCTCCGTCCCCGGTCTGGGGTGCTGGCTGGGCCTTGGGGGCTTGGGTCCTGGCTGTTGTGTCACCGGAGCTGTGGGCGGGTGGGTGCAGGGGGGCTCAGCCCCAGTGCAGGGGACCTCTGGTGCATCGGCCCAACTAAGGGGCTCTCTAACTGGTGGGGAGGTTGTTATATCTTTGCAGGTGGTCTCCTCTCTACAGGAGCTCACTCTGCAGGTGGGGGGAGAGATATAGGAGAGGTAGAGAATGAACTCAACCTGGGTGTCTATTGTCTTGTGTAGTTTGGGAGATGATTGGATGATGGGGTGGGTGCAGTTTTCTCTGGGGTGGAGTCTGGTGGGCTGCCCCGGACTATGTGGGGCTGGGCTGGACGGTGCTGCTGCTGCGGGCCCCGGTCCAGATGGGCCTGGGCCCCCTTGCCCTGGTGGGTTCCAGAGTGTGGGGGTGCCTACTGGGGTCAGCGGGGGAGCTGGCCCCAGGGAGGGGCCGCTTGCCCCTCCCTTTCTTCCCTCCCCATCTTCAGCTACCTCCCTATTCCCACTCTACCACACCCACCCACACACGCAGGTCTTGGGGTGCAGGTATGTCACCAGGGTGCAGGGGAGGCACTCCCCTCTGTCCCCTTCTGGCCACCTGTGCCTCAATTTTATTCTGCAACCTAGACATCCACATTACTCACACTCTCACATAACACATACATATAGGGCCTTGGGGGTGGGCACGTTTTACAGCATCCAGAGGATGGTCGGTGTATTCCAACCCACCTCTGGTGCTGGTGCCCTACCCTCAATTTTAAATGCATATAGACACTAAGGGTTTTCGGGAGGAGCCGTGCTGCTCTCTGATGTTTTAAATGCACTTTAGAACAGCACACAGCAACACTACACTATATGAGCAGGCGTAGGGAGGTTTGAGGTCTTCACTCACCCCGGTTCTGTTAGCCGTCAGGGCTGGGGGGCTGGGAGGAGGTGCTGACCGTCAGATTGGGGTCCGGGATGCAGGGCCTCCCTGCTACTGCAGATAAGGAGGTGGTCTGCTTGCCTCCACCCCAGAAAGAAGGGTAACATCTCCTGGGTCTAGGTGCGGCTTGCCCCTATGGGGGCGGGGGTACCTGGACCTGGGATATAGAGTATGTTTGGGGAGTGTGACTGTCTGTGCAGTGTCTCTTTGTGTCTGTCTACACGTTGGGTGAGTGCCGAGTATTTGGTTGTGTATATGGGGGTGGGAATGCACGTTTGTGTGTGCGTCTGTGTCTATATGTCAGGTTGTGTCTTAGACTCAACCTCTCTGGGTACATCTCAGGCCCTCCTAAGTACGGAGGCCTATCTCCCCTCACCACACTCCCTGCCGGTGGCTGATGCCCTCAGACGTTGGTGTGTTGGTGGTTCTTGTCGACTGGGGCTGGGCACTCATGTATGTACCGGCTCACTTCTGGTGGCCGATTAGCGGGGCCTGGCGCCTGTGGCCCGGCTGGGCCACTTCCGGGGGGTGGGGTGCACTCAGGCCTCTGGCCTCTGGGCCTGAAGCTTGGTCCTCTCTGGCACAGCTGGCTGCTGGCAGAGCCCGCGGGCACGCCACTGCAACCCCCTCTGGCCTCTGCTCTGTAGCTGCTGGGTGACTTCTCCTTTGGGGCTCTACTCAGCTCTTCCCAGGAGGGTGGCACGGTTCCCCCCCTTTTGGCGGTCCTCCTCAGGTCCTCGTACTCTGGGGCCTCTGGATGTCTGGGGCCTGGATCTCCTCCATACTCAAAGGAGCTTGCAAAGAAAAGCGTCTGGACTTCTTTAAGTTGCTTGAAGACGTTTCACCTCTCATCCGAGAAGCTTCTTCAGTTCTAAGGTCAAATGGTGGAGAGTCCCAGATATAAACCTAGTGGGAGATACCCCCCACAGAGGGACAAAAGGACCCCCTGATGATCCTCTAATCGCCTGAGCCAAGGTGTGAAACTGGGTGTGGGTCCCAATCAGCCAGAGTTTCGGGTGAGTTCATTGTGAAACCTGTGAAGTCACCCGAAACTCTGGCTGAGAGGTGAAACGTCTTCAAGCAACTTAAAGAAGTCCAGACGCTTTTCTTTGCAAGCTCCTTTGACTACGATGACCTGGATGACTGAGAACCTTCACAGACATCTCCTCCATACCTGCTTCATACCCTGGGGGACGGGGCTATGGCTCCCCACACTCCCTAGCAGATCGTTACATGGAGAAACCTTTGGAATACAAGCATGCTGATCCACACAGGTGTGCACACGGGTGTTCACAGACTCGGACTACACCTTTATTGGCTGCTGCGTCAAAGCACATTGTGCACTGTCTATCTTGCGTGCTGCACAATAGCGTGTAATATTTAGTATCTACTGTTATCTACTGCTAGCTAGTTTATTGTGATGGTGCTGTATTTATTATGTTGCTCTTTTTTTGTTTGCTTTCTCTTCTGTTTTTTTTCTCCATACAGGTTATCCAGGTGTTTTGTTTGTTTTTCTTTCTTTCTTCCCCCCTTTCTCACCGTCTCTTCTCCCCTCTGTTTTTGTTTCTCTCCCTCTCTTTCTTTTATTCTTTCTCCCTGTCCTATCCCCCAGTCATGTCTGTCCCGGTTGTAGCAACCGAAAATAAAATAAATACATAATTATAATAAAGGTCAATCAAATGGACCAATATGGCAAGGCCATGATGATCCACTTGGTAAAATAAATCCGCTTGGCATCTTTCTTGGCCTTAACACAACAATTCTAATGGCTAAAGATCCAAACGGGACACAAAAAAACAAAAAAACAGAGGCTCACCCTTACAATAGCAGTTGAACCACTGAGTGCCTTCTCTTTGCTTGGTTGAGCATATGATTTGATGGCAACACAAGGTAATTTTAGTTAGGGCTGGCGTTATCTGCCAGATGACCCAGTGAATTTCTGACCACAAAACATATTGCAGAGCCTAATGATAGCTCAATATATTTCTTTACACACATGAATACTGGGCTTTCTTAACCTCCTACGACCTGGCGTCCACATATGTTGACATCACATTTTGGTTGTCTAGACTACAATACAAAATTTTGCTCTATAAGGGCCTGATATCTCTTACGAGGACATTATAGTGCCACGGTTCTTTCGAAATTTAAAACAAATGTCCTCATATGTGGATATCCGGACCTTGTAGAGCAAAATCAGGTAAAAAGATAATTCGTTGTTTCTACATTCATCAGGTCCCAATCAGCCCAAATAGCAAAGAGAAATTAAAAATGCATGCCATGAAATAGTTTGTGTCTTAGAATCATTACACAACCTATATCAGATTTTCCCCTGTCTATTGTAGAGAATGGATTTATCCCAAACAGATGCTCCACTACTGTCTTCTGGCACATCCCTCAGCAAAATTGTTCTTGAGCCTTGGCTGCTCTGCTCTTGTCAGTGACTTACTATTAAACTATGATTGTGGGAGGCACCTTCTTTTCTCATCTTCTTTTTCAGGGGTCAGCTCACATATTTTATGTATTAGATCTTCCTCTTCCTCTTAGATATGCCCTATAGTCTTGAAGGCTAATGTAATAATTACTTGATTATTAAGTAGGCACAAACAAAATTATCATTGCCGCTCTTGTTTTGGGGCCCACTTTTTTGTGGAATTTGGACATATGTGAATAGATACTATAAATAAAGTGTGCCCTGTAAACTCATACTTAAAAGAGGAGATAGCATTGACTTTGAATTGTGTGGGTGTAGTAGAGTCTTCTTCATGTTAGAGAGGAAAAAAAGAAATATGTGCTGAAATACTTTATATAAAGCAGAAGATTATGGTGGTTATGTTAAACAAGTAAGTGGCAAGAGCAGAATTGTCTGGATGAAGATGTAGGCAATGCTTCCACATAGGCTGTGGTAGTGTGTGATGATAGGTTGAGTGAGTGAGTGACCTGACCCACGATAAGACACCAGTGTCAGCAGAAATGACATGAATACAATTGATCCTGTTTCTACCACTGGAGAGACCTTGAATATAAAATCTGACAATGGGTGAACAGCTTCTTCCAGGCAAGGTCATATCTGTTCACAGCCCTAGACAATTTTTAAAAAGACAGTCACTAGTGATGTGGGTGCTACAGAAGAATGAAATCCATCCATCCATTTTCTTCCATTTATCCACAGTAACAGGGTGGTTGGAGCAGGCTGCCATCGGGCGAAAGATGGGGGTACACCCTGAATAGATTGCTAGTGTGTTGCAAGGCTAACAAAGAGAGAGACACTACCCACAGAGAATCTACTTAGACACAGAGAAAACATGCAAACGTAACACAGAAAGGCCACAATGCTTCCCACTTGGCAATTATGAAAAACCCCTATGTGTGTGTGTGTGTTAGGCAAATAATACAGGTGGAACATATAGGTGCTACTGAATGATGAAATCAATTGAGTCAAATTTGAATATGATTATACCATTTACAGATAGAGACCAAGATTATATTTCTATGAAACAGGCTTATTTTATAGTTTACAGCTTCAGCATGAATCGTAATGACCTGTTAATTTTCACGTATGGAATCACAGTTTTGCAGCATGTACACAGAGATCATTAACCCTTTAAAGCCGGTCGGAGCGGGCACGCTCCGTTTTGCGTAACTATTTTTAAATCCCAGTAGCACTGCAACCACGTAAGCTAGCGCAATAATTTTTTTTGCATATGAAACCGGTGGAGTTGTACTTACATCTTATGCCATCAGCTTGTCCTAGGTCACAGTTTCCTTCCACATATGGCTTTGCAAAATTTGCATAAAAAGCACTTGCAGCAACAAAAACATAATAACAAACAAAAATTAACTTATTTCATAAGTCACTACTAGGATCAGTAAGTTCCTTTGAATGCTACCATATGTGATTTGGTGAGCATTTGCTAGATTCCTATCAAAGAACATTCTTTGCAAGAACCCCACGCACTTGGTGGCAGTGCAACAAGAAGAAACTTGGATACCAGGCTCAGGAAGTGGCAGCCATCTGTTGGGGTGAAGACACTTCCTCTATACTGACCTTGAGGCACTCCACGGCACTTACACAATAAGTACCTTACATCATGAATACTTATAAAGGCAGTGTTATTTTTGGTAAGCGGTAAAGCTGTACCGGCTTCTGGTTAATATTGTGAAATATTATAGTAACATTTGTTATCTCATGCCAGTGTCAAGTTTCTAACAATGGTAGGAAATCTTGAGTGATATTTGAGATATTTTTGGAGTGTTTTGTTGTTTATCTACCATCAGCCTTTAGGAGAGGAAACCATATAAAAACTAATATTTGGAGGAGTCTTTGGTCAGAGACTCCTATCAATCATACAAATTACCCCTCACCTTGCAATATTTATGATAATGTAACCAATGACACAGTGTTAATTGCTTCCATCCCTCACCTCTTCTGAATGTGTGACATACAGATCAAGAGGAAGCCTGTTTCCTTTTGCTCCTGTGAACACTTAATCCATCTTCTCCTACGCTTTGTGTGTGATGAATGCTACATATATGGGGCATGATTTAATTGTTTTCATCTAACTGCAATTCCAGTTCAGCTTTCCATGTGAAATCTGACTTCTGCTTGATAAACAGATGCAAATAGTTTAGGTCTTTATTTGTTCATATACAACCAGAGGCTTTTTAGGGAATGTAGCACTTAATTGATTTATTTTTTAAAAATCTATTCTTACACAGCCCTGCGACAGACTGGCGACCTGTCCAGGGTGTACCCCGCCTTTCGCCCTATGACAGCTGGGATAGGCTCCAGCGCCCCCCGCGACCCTGAAAAGGATAAGCGGAAGCGAATGGATGGATGGATATTCTTACACATTTCCTTATGGTAATCAGCTGCATATTTATGCACATACCTTAGTGTTGTTAATATTAGAGAAAACTCAGACGACTAAAAGTGTTTTAAAAAAATATTTATGGTAAATAATCAGAAGTGGGGAGTAATGAAGTACAAACTCTTTGTTACTGTACTAGAATACAGTTGTAATTTTCATTTCTCTGTATTTTACATAAGTAGTTACTTTTCTGACAACTTTTTACTCCCTGCTGATTGGTTTTATCCTTTTGAGGGGAGTTATTATCAGAATCATCAGAATCAGAATACTTTATTAATCCCGAAGGAAATTAGGGTTACAGCAGGCAGCACGCTAATGGCGCATGTGCACTTACAAAGGAACCTTCTGACCAACTTTACACAAACATCACATTGGGGAGACATGTCAGAAAGGTAGGCTGATAGGAAAAAAACAACGAAAATACATAACATGAGGTAAGAGGAGGAGAAAAAAAACTCCACTCAGACTGAGCTCCTAGTGGGAGAACAGTTTGATAACAGAAAACAGTTATTATTTCACATTACTGCAGGCCTTCAAAAATCTAATCGATTGGAACCTAAACCTTAACACATGAAAGGCAGTCTTATTCAAGTATTAATCATCAGGGGATGTTGCAGAAAAAGAGAAGAAAAACTGTGTGGAATAATCAGGGTGTTATTTTGCTGTTGTTTTTTTGTTTGTTTTGGCACAACACAGAAATGAGTGCAGATGTCCAAAGTTATGGTTATGGTGCTTCAGCCGTCTAGCTATAGCCATAAATGAGGAGCGAGCATAAAGGGAGTAACATTTTTTGTGTGGCGGATATTATGCAATGTTTCGTTCAGCTCAACAAACGCCAGCAAACACATACACAACTGTTTGTGTGCAGTGTGTGATACTAGTAAAGTTCCAGCTGCTGTATTTTACAGAGAGAGGAAAGAAAGAAAACTCACTTCACTCATGGATGGAGAAAGATAAGAAAGACAGGACAGGAGAACTTACCTTGGCCTCCAGTAACACTGTGAGGAACCTTGGAGTCATTTTTGACCAAGACATGTCCTTCAATGCACATATTAAACAAATATGTTGGACTGCTTCCTTCCATTTGTGCAATATCTCTAAAATCAGAAAAATCCTGTCTCAGAGTGATGCTGAAAAACTTCATGCATTTATTACTTCCAGGCTGGACTACTATAATTTATTATTATCATCAAGATGTCCTAAAAACTCCCTGAAAAGACTTCAGTTAATTCAAAAAGCTGCAGCAAGAGTACTGACGGGGACTACAAAGAGTGAGCATATTTCTCCTGTATCGGTTTCCCTTCATTGGCCCCCTGTTAAATCCAGAATTGAATTCAAAATCCTGCTCCTCACGTACAAGGTCGTAAATAATCAGGCCCCATCTTATCTTAATGACCTGATAGTACCATATCACTCCATTGGAGCACTTTGCTCTCACACTGCAGGCTTACTTGTTGTTCCTAGAGCATTTAAAAGTAGAACGGGAGGGAGAGCCTCCAGTTTTCAGGCCCCTCTTCTGCGGACCCTTCTTCCAGTTTTGATTCAGGAGACAGACACTATATCTACTTTTAAGATTAGGTTTAAAATAGTGCTGTCAGCGTTACTCTCGTTAAAATGACATTAACGGCATTACTGCATTAATGTGGCAAATCTCCATTAGTGAGTTAACGCGGATCGCCCCATGCGAGGGGCAACACGGTGCTAACGTGTTAATGAGCTAACCACGCCGACCACGTTAACTCGCTTACGGAGAATTACCGTGTTAATGCGGTTATGGTGTTAATGTCATTTTAACAAGATTAACGCTGATATCACTAGTTCAAAACTTTCTTTTTTGCTAAAGTATATAGTTATGGCTGGATCAGGTGACCCTGAATCCTCCTTTAGTTATGCTGCAGTAGGTGTAGGCTACTGGGGGATTCCCATGATGCATCGAGTATTCCTTCTTCGGTCACCTTTCTCACTCACTATGTGTTAATAGACCTCTCTGCACTCATACTTGTTATTAATCGCTGGCTCTTTTCCACAGCATGTATTTTGTCCTGTGTTCTTTCTATCCTCCCCACCAGTTGTGGCAGATGGCTGCACCTCCCTCAGCCTGGGTTTGCTGGAGATTTCCTACAGTTAAAAGGGAGATTTTCCTTCCCACTGTCACTAAAGTCCTTGCTCATTGGGGGTCATATGATTGGTGGGTTTTTTCTCTGTATGTATTATTGTAGGGCCTACCTTACAATATAAAGCACCTTGAGGCGACTGTTGTTGTAATGTGGCACTGTATAAATAAAAGGTGGTTGGTGCCTGTCGTGGTGGTAACCCCCAAACCAAATGGATACCAGAGGTGAAGGGAGCCATCAGGCTGAAGGAGGAGTCTTCTCAGGCTTGGTTAGCCTGTGGAACTTTAGGGGCAGCCTATAGGTACCGGCAGGCCAATCGGAACATGACTTGGGCACTGGCTAAAGCAAAAACTTGGGTGTGCGAAGAGTTCAGAGAGGCCATGGAAAAAGACTTTTCAAAGATATTCTGGCAAACCATCAGGTGATGCAGGAGGAGAAAGTGGTGTTCTACCTACACTGTGTATAGTGGGGGTGGAGCGCTGCTGACTTTGAGAACATTGTTGGACGGTGGAAGGAATATCAGAATCAGACTACTTTATTAATTCATGAGGAAATACTTGAATATTTCGAGAATTTCCTATGACCCGTCTTCTGTGGAGGAAGCATAGTCTGGGTACGACGGGAACAACTCTTTCTGTCTTTCTCTGCAGACTCAGACTCAACATGAACAGTTTATGAAAGACTCCACAAAGCTGGGTGGAACAGGCCTTGAGGACGTGGGGACTCACCCGACATTTGCATTATCAGTTTAATGTGATGGGAATCAGTTTAATATGAGTTGTTTGTGAAGCTCTGTGAAATACTTATATAATATATGAGCTGAATCAGGGATAAACATTTCTAGTCGCATAAATTACATAATAAGGAGTACTACTCTGATGATGAATTAAGCAATAATAACTTACTAACAACTTACTAATGGTTAATTGTGTGTCATTATTATAAAATGTTACTGAAAAAACAGTTGATTCTGAGGGGGTCTCTTTTATTGCACATTTGACTGATTTTATCTGATTTTATTTTATCTTATAGTCACTTGATTTAGATAATTATAAAACTTTAAAAAAAAGATTTAACAATAATAATTATTATTATTGTTATTATTGTTGTTATTATTATTATTATTATTATTATTATTATTATTAATAATAATAATAATAATAATAATAATAATAATAATAATATTTAGGCAGTAAGGTTGATTGAGTCAGTCTTAGAATATGAAAAAAATTAAGCTTTTGCTAACCTTAGGCAACGCACTAAACATCAGCAGAAAAGAACTTGATGATGATCATTTTATCATGAATTTAGTTAACGTTTCTCGTATATCATAGCTGGGTGATATCATCTAAAGTTCCACAAACTTTTTTACATGCTGCAGAGTAGGACTCTCATTTTGGAAAGCATCTATATGCTTTCTGCTTCTTAGTCCCATAAATTTAGTTTCCTTGCAAATGTGCACCACAGCTGACAGCTGCAATAGTGGCTGAAACAGAATGAGCAATTGTCAGCAAACATATCTTGTTAACAATTATGTTTGAATATTGATATAAGGGTTAATTTGCTAATCAGTGAATGCAGTAAATATAGCTGTTATAAATTATGACAGTGGAAAAAAAGGAATGTGAAATACTAAGATAAATCAAGAATTCACTTAAATAGAACATGTCTGACAAAGTGAAGATGGCTAAAAAATCTCAAAAAATATGCCACAATCTAAAAGAAAATGCTGAGAAACAACGTTCCTGACCTGACGTCTATCAGTCTGAAAGGGTTACAAAGCCATTTCAAAGGCTTTGGGACTCCAGTGAACCATGGTGAGACACTACGAAGAAAACATGGAACAGTGATGAACTTTCCCAGGAGTGACCGGTCTACCAAAATTACTCCAGGAGCACATGAAGGTGACAACAGGCTCCATACCAACATTAAAGAACCACAGGCTTCCCATGTCTAAGTTAAGGTCAGAGTTCATGATTCAACACTAAGAAAGAGACTGGGCAAAAATGGCATCAATTTTAGAATTCAAGAAGAAAATCGGTGCTGACCAAAAAGAACACAACAAGTCCCACATTTGCCAGAAAACATTTTAATGATCCCCAAGAATTTTGGGAAAATACTCTGTGGACTGACGATCCCAAAGTTAAACTTTTTGAAAGGCATGTGTCCCATTGTAACTGGTGTAAAATGTATTTATTTATTTATTTATTTATTTTTTGTCTGTCCCATTTGGCTCTTTTGCCATCAGAATTATCGTCTAAAGGCGAAGAAAGATGCCCAATGGATTTACTTTACCAAATTGACCATCCCAGCCTTGCCGTAGTGGTCCATTTGATTCACCTTTTATTGTTTATTTTATTTTCACTTGCTGAATACGGGACAGACTTGACTGGGGGAAAGAAGGGGAGAAAGAGGGAAAGAAAAACAGCTGAGAAGAGGGACGGGGGAGAAGGGCAAAAAACAAAAACCAACAGAATGAGCAGAGAAAAAAAATGCATATATCGATCACCTGGATCACCTGTTGAGAAAGAAAAAAGAAAACAAGCAGAAGAAAACAAGAGTAATAGAATAAACAACATCACAATGATGTATGGGAATATGACAGTAAATACTAAATATTAATCATTATTGTGCAGCACGTAAGATTGACAGAACACAGTGTGCTTTCAGGTAGGAGCCAAAAAGGGTGTAGTTTGTGGGTGTGATCACCCGTGTGTACACCTGTGAGCATGAGCGCGCTTGTTTTTTTAAAAGGTTCCTTCATGTAATGATCTGCTAGAGGCTGTGGGGTTCCACTGCCCCGTCCTCCAGGGCATGAAGCAGGTATGGAGGAGATCAAAACTCCAGACATCCAGAGGCCCCCAGAACACAAGAGACCAAGGAAGACCAACAGAGGGGCAGCCGCGCCACTGTCCCAGAAAGAGGTGAGGAGAGTCCCAGATGAAGGGTCACTCAGCAGCCGCGGAGCAGAAGCCAGGGGGAGTTGCAGTGACGCGCCCGTGAGCTCCGCCGGCAGCCAGCTGTGCCTGAGTGACCGAGCCCCAGGCCGAGAGGCCGGGGGCACCCTCCCGAGCGAGCCCCAGGCTCCAGGCCCCGATAAGCGGCCACCAAGGAGTGAGCCAGTGTGTACCTGGACGCCCATCCCCGGACACAAAGAACCACCAACGCACCGATGTCTGAGGGAGTCCACAGGGGAAGTGGTGGTGGGGGGAGATAGGCCTCCAAACCTTGGAGACAAACCTGACATATCGACACAGACATACAGGCTCACACAGATACAAACATCCATTCCCACCCTCATGCTCTCATATGCACTTACTCCACACTCAACCAATGTGGAGACAGACATAAAGAGGCGCTGTACACACAATCACACTCCCCAAGCATACTCTACGAACCGGGTCTAGGTACCCTTGCCCCTGGAGAGGGGAACTGCACCCAGACCCAGGTGGTGCTACCCTTTTCCCTGCGGTGGGGAGAAGCAGACCGCCCCGACTCCGCAGGGCAGGGAGGCCCCACACTCCAGACCCCAGTCAGACGGCCAACTCCTCCTCCTAGCCCCCCGCTCCAGCAGGCCGCAGAGAACGGGGGTGAGAGAAGACTCAAAACCACCCTCCACCCGCTCATTGTAGTGTTGATGCATGTGTGTTCTAAGGTGCATTTAAAACCCAGGAGGGCATGGCGCTACCTGCCAGAGAGCAGCAGGTAAGCGCACAGTCCCTCCTGCTAGCCCTCAATGTCTACGTGTATTTAAAATTGAGAGGTGGGCAACGATGCTAGGGGTGAAGTGTACACCCTGATGGTAATTTGGATTCCGTGTAGCGTGTGCCCACCCCCAAGATCCTATATGTATGTGTAATGAGAGTGTGAGTAATGTGAATGTCTAAGTTGTGGGATAAAATTGAGGCAGAGGCAGCCAGAAGGGGACGGGGGGGAGGGGGGGGGTAGCCTCCTCTGCACCCTGGTGACACACCCCTACTCCAAGGACCCTGCATGTGTGGGTGGTTGTGGTGGAGCGGGAAGAGGGAGGCAGCTGGAGATGGGGAGGGAAGGAAGGGAGGGGCAAGTGACCCAGTGCAGCAGCGCCGCCCGGCCCCACAGAGCCCGGGACAGTCCACCCAACTCCACCACAGAGAAAACTGCACCCACCCCACCATCCACTCATCTTCCAGACTACATAAGACAATAGACACCCAGGCTGAGATCTTCCTCCACCTCTCCTGTATCTCCCCCTCCTGCAGAGAGAGTTCCTGAAGAGAGGAAAGCTCTTGCAAGATATGACAACCTCCCCCACCAGTTGAAGAGCCCCCCAGGTGGCTCGACGCACCGGCGGCACCCTGTGCCAGGGCTGAACCCCCATACACCCACCCGCCCACAACCCCGGAAACACCCACCAAGACCCAAGCCCCCGTGGCCCGGCCAGGGCCCCAACCCAGAGCCGGAGCGCCCCCAGAACCCCACGCCCATCCCGGACCCACCAAGGGGCAGCCAGGCTACCAGGTCAGTAACCCACGTCCATTAGCACAGACCCTCATTTAGCCCCGCTGCACGCAGCCACGAGGAAACTGTCACCTAAGAGCCAACAGAGCCCCTAATTGGCCATGACCGCTACCCCGGGTTGAGCCCCCCAAGGAAGATGCCTCCGGGGAACCCCCCGACGCCCTAAGCCTGTCCCTACCCCCACACCAATCACAACAGTGAAGGCGGGACCAAACTATGACCCCCCACCATAGCTGGACTGGCCATCGGGCATACCGGGCATTTGCCCGGTGGGCCGCTGGCGATTTTTTGTTTTTATGGGCCGATGGATTTTTTTTTTTTTTTAGGAAGGGTATATATAATGAAAGGTGTTGGATTGGCCAATTGGTCATGATCGACTCTGGGCTGGACCAATTACAGCCGAGGAGGCCGGATGCACCCTCCCCCTTGTTTAGCAATCACGTGATTTTCGCGCACTGCATGCCGGGAACTCGTGGCAAAACAATACAAGTACCGCATCAAATGCAAGCACTTGCAGCACCGCAAAACGTTCATTCTCTGGTTCCAATACCTTCTTGTTTTTTCTTTGCCGCACAAAAAAGGAATGTACAAAACAAAAGGAGAACAATGCTGGTCCGTACAAAGACAGACTCGACGAAAAGACAAAGAAAAGATACGAGGAAAAAATCAAAGGAGTGAAAGGGTCAGACCCTTACGAGCACACAGAGTGGACAGAGTGCCCAACTTTCACCACGCTCATATTTATAATTATACGGTTCTTGGAGTGAGTGCATACACTCATGAAGTTTAGTAACTTCAGGTCACCGCAACAAGCCCAGGTACAGTTTACCGAAGGATGGGTACAGGACCTTGAAATGCACCGTGTAGAACGAAAGACCATCGTACGAACAAAGGTAAGTTTACCAGTCTCACAAATCGTCGTCATAAATACACATTCGTTAACCGTTTATTAATATAACCTTTGAGCTCAACGGTAATTAATTAGTAGTGGAAATAATTTCTGGTAGCATTACAGAAATGTAGCAGTGACAATAATATTGTATGTTGTAATCGCACTGGACAATTAGTGATACAAAACAACTGTTTTATCCTGTGAATAAAAGTATATGGTTTTGTCAATGTACCATGGTAATAACAGAAGCGAAACGCAATATTGTGTCAGGACAATTCACTATTTATGCACAATAAATAAAGGAGCATAGCGCGACAATTTCTGTTCAGCGCCAGACTTGCTTGTAACCTATATCACCAATTATGTTAAGAAAAATGACGTATTAACTACTACAAAACTCTGACCTTTGTGGGAATGCTTGGAGCAGACTAACATGTGAGCTGGAGTATTCTGAGACGTTATATTTGGTATATCCAGACCATCTGTCGGCTTACTTCGGAAACATGGCTTAAAAAATTTCTCTTCAACGACGTAATCCGATAAAAAAAAAAAAAGATCTCATTACCCGTAGGCTTCCCGTGGCTGTCATGCGACCGGCTATTGCAGTTAATAATACAACAGCTTCTTGCCATTTTTTGGGTTTCTTTTTACCGCTGTGTAACTGAGTTCAATTGAAAGCCTGCGTGCGCTAGTACCTCTTGCCACAAGTTCCCAGAATCCTTTGCGGTTTTACCCCTGAATGACGTCACATTTTCAATCTTTATCCTGGTGGGCTGGTCTCTAGTCAAAATGCCCGGGCCGATTTTTTGTCCCAGTCCAGCTTTGCCCCCCACCCCCACTAGGTGATGGAGCTGATCAAAGGAGCCCAGAGCAATTGATCTGATGTGGTGGCAGAGGCTGTATCGAGACTAATGTAATCTAATAGATAATTTCTATATTGGTTAGAATTAAGATTATTTTTATTTTTCCAGTTCATGAGGACTGTTTTCTTGGCTATGCATAGGGCAGTGAAAACCATATGGGCTATATTCTTTTCTGAAGTGACATTATCTAAGCTGCCCAACAAACACACTAAGGGGGAAGTTGGAATGTTACATTTCAGACACTTTGATAAGTCTTCACATATCTCGCGCCTCACCAGCATCATCTAGTGTAAGATTAACACACCATCTGAGAAAAGGAACTTTGTACCAACAGTAAAATATGGTGGTGTTAGTGTGATAGTCTGGGGCTGTTTTGGTGACTCATGACCTGGAAGACTGCTGAGGTAAATGGAACCATGAATCTTGCTTTCTACCAAAACATCCCGAAGGAGAATGTCCAGCCATCTGCTCGTGACCTCAAGCTGAAGTGCACTTGGGTTTTGCAGCAGGACAATAATCCAAAACACAATACCTATGAATACCCTAAGAAAAACGAAATGAAGACTTTGGGGTGGCTTAGAGAAAGTCCTGACCTGAATCCGATTGAGAGGATGTGGGATGACCTTATAAACGCAGTTCGTGGCTGAATTACAACAATTCTGCAAAGATGACAAAAACTGCTTATATAAAAGGGACTGGTATAAGGTAATTATTTTTTATATTCATACTTAAAAAATAAAAAGGCATGCTACTGTTATATGTGCTGAACACGGTTTCGTATTGACTTGCTTTCTTTCCGTGAAAGCAGCATATGTTGATCCAAAATGTGTATATATTCTTCAGCATTGTTGCTGCCTCTAAATACCAGTGTTTCCATTAGAGAATCATCTACTTTTAATGCAAAGATGCCTTAGGAATGGAAGATCACAGTTTAATAATAAGAATCATAATCACCATAATTATTATTATTATAATAATATTTTAACAGTGAATAAAAGATATCCAATTATGGATCCTTGTGGAACACCTGTAAAAATGTTCTGAAACCTTGGGAAACTATGGATTTCATGATTAATATTAGAAAGGTAACCATGAAATCATTTGAGGAACTGCTCATCATAACCAAATAAGAATAATATTTCTAATAAAATGTCAGTATCTACTGAATCTGATTCTTTTGATAAATAAACAACTGCGATGATGATCCAGGGGTCCGTTCTTCGTACCTCGCTAAGTAAGTTAGCTGGATTTGATTGTTGACGATTTCACGTGATCTTGGATCGTTCGGTTCTCCGAAGCTCATCCGGGACTTGCTGTCATAGCAACAGATCCGTAAGCATAAACCTGCTTGGGAGCAGGCTTACTTTATGTAAACAGGATTAGATCCCGGCCATTCAGGTATGTCCGCTTCATTTATACGAAAGCAACAGCGATATTTTTCCACTGTTTTTCCATAAATAAATATTATCAATGTAACTAAAGATAATGCAGTATTTGATTCTTTTATTGATTTTATACAGAAACATACAGGTCATTTCCTAAAAAAAGGATTTGATTATTTCAGATGTAATTCATATTTTAGAGTGGTAATAGTAAATTACTTCGTGTAATCAAGATGAGACCACGGCTATAAAAGCGAAGGTGGATTTGGGAAGTCTGTCGCAGCCATGTCCTGTCTGTTTGTACGCGAGCCACCCATTGCGGAAGGTGCAAGATTGATAAGGAGAGTTTTCAGAATTCAGCGTATATTGCGGGATAGACAGGATCCTTTAGCTCAGCGCGACAATGTTCTCATAGAGAGATATCGATTTTCCCGTGAGGGTATTATTTACTTAACCAACTTGTTGGATCCCTATGTTAAGAGTTCCACTCACCGTAGTCGGGCATTAACAACTGCACAAACTGTGTGCTTTGCCTTGCGTTTCTTTGCGAGTGGCACGTTTCTGTACGCTGTTGGAGACGCATAGAACATCGGCAAAAGTGTTGTCTGCCGTTCCATTCGCAAAGTATACCTGGCACTCAAGCATTTCCTGGGTGTGTTTGTGGTTTTTCCAAGCCATTTAAGACCACAGGTTGTCAAACAGGGCTTTTTTTCTATTGCAGGTACATTAAATTCGATAATGAATGTGATGCAATCATGACCTATGTCTGTAACTATAGCTCGATTGTCCGCAGGCTTCCCTAATGTGATTGGTACCATAGACTGCACACACATTGCGATCAAGGCCCCCCCAGGCCCCAATGAAGGGGATCGAAAGGGGGTTCACAGTATAAATGTGCAGGTGAGTAATACTAATATTTTAGATGGTAATATATAATGAAAAGGAGTGTGTTCACATATAATGAAATCTCTTAGATGGTGTGTGACTCTATGTGCCATATCACAAATGTGGAAGCTAAATGGCCCGGATCAGTGCATGACTCAAGAATTTTCAGAGAATCAGGGTTATGCACATTATTTGAGCATGGTAAGAAAAAGAGACTTGTTTTGATATTTCATACTTATTTTGGGCCTAACATAACAGCATCTCTCCATTACACAGGGGCCTACGATGGGATTCTCCTTGGAGACAGGGGTTATGCATGCATGCAGTACTTCATGACACCGTTCCCTGACCCCAACCCTGGGCCACAAACCCGCTACAATGCAGCTCTAGCCAGGACAAGGGCACGCATTGAAATGAGCTTTGGGCAAATAAAGGGAAGATTTCAGTGTCTGAAAAGTCTGAGGGTTGCACCTGACAGGGCATGTGACATTATTGTTGCATGTGCCGTACTGCATAACATTGCCACCATCAGAAAAGAGAGGACTCCTGTGGTGGAGGTGCAGCCTGATGATGACCTCCAGCCAGTGCACTTGGACCAACCTAGTGGCAGAGCTGCACGGGACAGAATTGTGCAACACAATTTCAAATATAAAAAACATGACAAAACATATTTTTCATTGAAATTTATTTGAGCATCTTTTTCTGTCTCATCAAAAAAAAGCCAGTCATCATTTGCCAGGAAAAAAATCATATATACTGTATCATGCAAGGTCATCAGTAGTGCTCTGTATGAAAGTGTATATTTACTTACTCTGAAGTTCCTTTTGAAGCAACTCGATTTCTAGTTGAACTTTTTGCCTCATTAGAGCTTGAAGTTCGATTTCACCAAGAAGCTTTTGTTTCTTTAGCTCAGTATACTCCATTTTTTGCTGGAGACTTCTCTTATAGAGAAAACGAATGTCACCCTGTTTCAATTGTAGAGACAACATTTAACGGTCAATGCATGTCATATAGGAAGTAAAATTAATTACAAGACTGCCTACCTCTGTATCAGGCCTCTCTGCTGGCCTCTTTGCCTGCAAATCATACTGCAGTCAGAAACACATAGAAGTACACAAGTAGATACAAATTCAGGCCAAATTATACATGCACTTACAGGGACTTCCTCCAAACCACAGTCATCTGACAGGGTTGCTTCACTGTCCTGTGCAATGGAAACAAAATGGTGTTACAAAGGGATGTGGTACAGCCTATTGGTCTAAATAATTTAAAAAAAAAAAAGATTTATATATATATATATATATATATATATATCTCCCAACTTATTGTGCATGCTTCAGTCACCCCTTGCATGGGAACAGGTAAAAGTGATGGAGTGTTATGTAAAACTACACACAAAAAAACCCACAATGTCAATAAATGTCAAAGTACAAAAAGCATTTTAATTAAGGCAACAACCAAATATTTTACATTGTACAAATAGAATTATGAGCTCATTTACCAGTTATGAGGGTGCTGCTGCAACTGCACCCCGGCTGCTGGTCTAAGGAAGAGCTGCCCCCAGGGATGCCCTCAACAATGGCTCTGATGGCATTCAACCCTAGGGCCAGCTCCTCTGCCGGGGTGTGACGAGGGGGTGCAGGACCACCACCTGTCTTTTTTTGCTCTGCCCTTTTCTTGGTTGCTGTTATAAACAAACAAACAGATTATTTCAGGGTCTCTTTTCAAGAAACTAAAAGTAATATAATTGATAAATATTACCATTCTGTAGAATATTCTTATATTTCACTTTTACTTGTTCCCATGTTCTAGTGGGTCCTGTTGTGGCTCTAATGTGAAAGAGGATATAATGTAACATAATATAATATAATAAATTACTTACGAGTTTAATTTGCCAGCAACTTTCTGCCAGCCCTCTCCTTGCTTTTGCAGCCTTTGTAGTGTTCCCTTGCGTTTTAATTAAACTCTGAAACTCCTGAAATCCCTCAATCAAGAGTTCTTGCTCTGCTGCCGAAAAATACTGAGCGCGCTCCTTCGACATTTTCGCCGACCAATCAGCGGGTTGCCGATCAATGTTTCTACTATCGATGCATAGCCCCTTTTAAGCCACCCAGTGATCTCACATTACTTCATCCAGCTGTACTAATCGTCAACAACAGGTGTGTTCGGAGAACCGGAATAGCGAGCTCAAAGTTGGCGCGATGATTTGATCTTGGATGTGTCATTTGATCTTGGATGTAGTAAGCGAGGTACGAAGAACGGACCCCTGGACCAACATTATTATGATATGATATTATGCAAAAACAAGTCCAACACGGGGATATCAGATACACCGCCAAAAAAGAGGTGGTGTATCTGGGTCTCTGATCCAGCATTTTGTGCTTTATTTTGTATTTTTGAGACCCTTATGTTAAGGTTGTGATGATAAGTTCCTTTGTTATTCTTATTTAGGGTTTAGTTGAGTTTTGATTTATCATTATTATTATCTGTCTCATATGTTTTGGTGTTTTGTTTCTTGTCTAGTTTGTTATGTGTTTCAGGTCCGTGTGTTACCTATTGTCAAGCTTCTGTTGTCATTTCTATGTCTCATGTTTCCTGTTTTATTTTGGAGGAGTCTATTGTGCCGTTGTCATTGTATTTAGTTTCTCTTCCCAGTAGCGTCATTAGGTTCATGTGTATCAGCTGTTTCCTGATGTGTTTTCTCTTCCCCTAATCACCCCTTGTGTGTATTTAGTCTGTGTGTTTCTGTTCACTCCTTGTTAGGTCGCCTGTTATGCTCGTCACAGTTTTCAGAGGCAGATAGTTTTTTCATAGTTTTGTCATATTGTTCATAGTTTTTAATAGTTTGTTCATAGTTTCATGTAACTACCTTCAGCCCAAATAAAGGCTTGCTTTTTGTTGAAACCAGCTATACTTTTCTGCATCTGTGTTGGTGTCTTGTGCCAAACACATTGGTGAATCCTGCTGTGACAGTTTGTTCTGATTTATTCTCAAAAATTGTGCAGAAAAGCACACTTTTTGAGAAATAAAAATGTTATATGGCAAGACTCACACAGATCATGAATTTAAAAGCTTTCTCGGGATTGTAAATGTTTGCAACGTCTTTTAGATGAGGACTGCTACAGTTAAAAAATTTCTATTCTTCACTAAAATGTGTAGTTGTTAGTCTGAAGGTTGTGAATATTTCTGACACATGCTTTTGGGCAATGGTCACTGATGTCTGCAGGGAAGACTGTAGTAGTAGTAAATTATTAGTTTTAAAATGAGATCTATTAAGGTGGATTTAAAAGCAATGTGTTTGTGTGGTCTAACAGGGCTAGAAATCAATTAATGTAAGTTAAGCTCTAAGATCTGTCAGTGTGGCCGAGCTTTTAGAAATCTAATTTAGCCTCAACCAACCAACCTCAAAACTAACAGATGAGGAAATTAATATAGCATTTGTTTCCAGTGCATCACAATTTGCAGGAGGAGGATGATAAATTGCAATTACAGTAAAGTGATCATTACCTCCAGGACTGACATCAATAACAATAATATTCAAATTTTTTTGGTAGACATGCTGCAGTGACTAAAGAAGCCTGAAATTAATCTTTATTATAGATCAGCACTCCACATGCACAAGGTGCAATAATAATATGCAATAATATCAATGTGCAATAAACATACACTTATTCTTCTTTTTATTACTTAAGTTACTCTGTTGTGTTGTGTTGTACATAGTGCCGATGTGAGACAGTTTTTCAGTTTCATTGTACTATTGTACTGTGTATGACTGTGCAATGACAATAAAGAGTTATCTTCTGAGATGTGAATCTAATAATCCAAGACTTTGTTTTTGAAATTGTGTAGAGAGGTCATTTCAGTAGGAATGATTGCAGTGAAGGTATCAGTTGTCTCAGGAGGCTGTGTATTAATCTCTACTGGATTATCTGAAATGGAATCATTTGGTCTATAATATGATCGAGGCAGGCAAGCAAATGGCCTGTTATTGGCAGTGAGTTTATCTGTATATTTTACATGTGTATATGTGTGTGTTCTATGCTGAACACTATTAAGAAAACCTATATTAGAGAGAGTAAATATAGAAATAGTGAATTTCTTGGAGAGGTGGCACCAGTCTTAGTTGGAGCAGTATTGTTGTGTGATGTAAAGTATCAATGCCTGTAGAGGTCATCTGGGTAAGTGTAACCAAATCAGGCAAATCTGGAGAAGAAAAGAGGGTAGTGATTAGTGTAGTGACATGGCAAGAGGAGGACAAAAGTAATGTGAGTTAAGAGAATTTGAGAGCTTACTTGTCACAAGTTTGTTTAAAGGCTCGGGCGGGGGTGTGAGTAGCTGGTGGCTGTGGTGAGATAAGTGCGGGTTGGGTGCAATGCGGGCGGACGGGGAGACGGATGTCCAGAGGGAGACGAACTCTGAGAGGTGAACTAGCAGCCAAGGAAGGGAGGCAAGCTGGAGAAAGGAAGAAAGGCCAGAAAAGATTTTCATCAATACTTTGTTGGTTGTAGAATCTGACACAATGAAGATGCAGATGTTAAGATAACTAGGGTGCAGCTGAGTGAGTGGGTGAGTCAGTGGGGTGAATTCATGGTCATCATGGAGGGTTTTTTTTAAGCTGGATTCACAGTTGATGTTAATAGTGACAATATCACCTCCCATCGTGCTTCCTTTTACCTACTACAGTCCAATTATCAGTAGGCCCAATGTAGGATGTAGAACTGGCTGTGGCCTTAAGTTTTGTTCCTCGTACAATCCAAGGATCTTCAGCTAGACCTGGGCAGCCTCTGAAATTTCAGTGGTAATTGAACTTTCTTTGTACTATTTTCCAATTAAATCTGGGCTTTGAGTGATTTGCAAATCACTATTTACAGTTTTTATTTCCATTTTTCACACTGACCTGACATTTTTGGAAACGAATGGGTACTATCCTATATTGCTTATCACTTTCTGCACTCGCACTGGACATAGCTCTAAATACGTCTTAAGTAACCCCGACTACACCACATCTTTGTTGCCCAAGCCTGAGCTACACGAGCTGCTTGTTTATCTAGTCATAAGACTGAGGATGACCCCTTTAGCTTTATCTGCCATACTTTATGTGCAAGCACATTCAGGAAGCTAGTTTACATTCAATATACCACATCAAGGTCATTAGGAGACATGTAGACTATATATCATAGCTGTTTGCTGTGTGCACTTACTCTGAGGTAGAGGGAAGTAGTCACAGACTCCTTTTAAGAAGGAAACTTCTCAGCTGCCATACTATATCAAGATTTACTATATTAATTCACCTTTGTGAAACAAGGGCTCAGTAGCTCACCCTTTCTTGAAGTGCTAGGAGTAATATAACCCTCATTAGGAAGCCTTATTGGGTCTAGCTTGGAGACAATGATCCTATGGGCCCTTAGTCTAATGCCACCCCTCTCCATCAAACTCCATCCTCTATATGTGCATTCTTTTTCTACTCATGTATTATAGTCAGAGGTGGCAAAAGTACAGACTTTTTTTTAAAATTTATTTAATTAGAAGTACAGATACTCATGTTAACTTTTTTACTCAAGTAAAAGTGAAAAAGTACAGAAGAATAAAATAAAGAGGAAAAATAAGAAAGTAAGAAGTAGCTTGTTGAAGGACAATTGTGCTAACCATTTTTTCAGGTAAGTGAACCTTGCATTATATCAATAGCATAATAAAGGAATATTAGAATTTAGATTAAAATATTTGTATTATGTACCATTTCTAATGAATGTGGGACACAAGCAGCGAAAGAGAATTTGAGAAGTTTTGTTGTCCACATTGTACAGGGTGACTTTGCCTCCATGCCTAAATTGTCACAGTCTGGCTGAGGCAGACTGTATGTGTTTGCAAGAGAGGACTCAAACGCAAACCAAAAACTGAACGTGATGTGGATTTAACAAAAAACAAGCCGTTTGAGGCTAGGAAACAAGGTACAAACAAAGGGCATAGGTGAAACTAAACAATAACCTAAACTGGGTGAACTAAAACTAAACATGAAAAAACCTTAAACATGGTGAACTGACATGGATACCTGAAGTCGTGTCGTGGATGAGCAGACAACCTGACAAAGAATGACTGAAGACACACGGACTAAATACACACAGGAGGATAATGAGGGAAACGGAAACACATGGGGAAACAGCTGACACACATGAACATAACGACGTCACAAGAGGAGAGTAAATGGCCTGTATTTGTATAGCGCTTTACTAGTCCCTAAGGACCCCAAAGCGCTTTACACAACCAGTCATCCAACCATTCACACACACATTCACACACCGGTGATGGCAAGCTACATTGTAGCCACAGCCACACTGGAGCACACTGACAGAGGCGAGGCTGCCGGACACTGGCGCCACCGGGCCTTCTGACCACCACCAGTAGGCAACGGGTGAAGTGTCTTGCCCAAGGACACAACGACCGAGACTGTCCGAGCCGGGGCTCAAACCAGCAACCGTCCCATTACAAGGCAAACTCCCAACTCTTGAGCCACGATCGCCCCATGTAGTAAAACTAAAAACATTGAACATAGGAACACAGGACCCCTTCAAAATAAAACAGGAAACATAATGACAACATTATGACATGACAACATGAACTTGACAACATGAGACTCACAGACATGAAACACATGAAGGGCAAGGGAGATTTCACAGGGGTTGAAAACACAAGGGGGAACTAATAAGCAAATGAACACACCTAATGAGCTTAAACATACTATAAACATCAAAATGAGCTAAAACTCAAAACACTGGGTCATAAGACCCAGGATCGTGACATGAATAGTAAAATGAGTACAATCAAAGGTTACATTGGGATTCAGCAGGTGAGGGAACCCTAAGATCTGTGTAGTGTTTCAGCATGGAAAAAAACCACAACGCAATAATTTCTATTGAGAGCTCCAATAGATTTTCTTATGTGTACATGCTGTGACCAGCTGACTTACTGCTCTTTGTGTATTTACATAACTGAATTTAACTAGATGTCAACAGATGTTTCACAGCTATCCTGGCTGATTTCCATTTGCTACACTGATAATATACTGTGTATTGTCTTTATACAACACAGTATACAATTGGTATAAAGGTGAAATTTAGTGAATGAATCTAACAATCAGCATCTTAGATGTAAATTAGTCTACTGCAGTTAATGTAAACAAACACTGACCATGGGCACAGCCATTGTGCACCAGTCCAACACGGTGCCTTACAATAAATTTACCACAGTACAGCAAGCTAATCTCTTTATCCCATATAAACTACTGAGTATTTTCATGCTGCATATGAATAACACAAAGTTAATATAGCTGATTGTGTTTTACAGGAATTCCTGATATGTTACAAAATTATGACTTTACATGTAAACTTTAAACTTGCAGTCCTTACTTTTAAATGTCTGTGAAGGTTCTCAGTCATCCAGGTCATCGTAGTCTAAGGAGCTTGATTGATTGATTGATTGATTGAATCTTTATTTTGAACATGTTGAAAAAGTATAAAAAAAAATAGAATTAAAAGAGACAAATGAACAAGGCAAACAAAAGGAAAACGAGCAACCACAACTCCAAATAACGTCCATGTTCAAAAAGGAGCAGGAAGAAGCATAAGCTTATTTAATCCCACCCCTTTCCCACTATCTAGTATCAATAGACTACAGAAATACCTCCTTGTAATTACATTATATGTTATGTGTAATTTTTTTTTTTTTTTTTTAATATATACACATATATGTTTCTATCTATCCATACCTACGTATATACACACATACGCACATATACACATTTTCAATAACCCTATTAACACCTGAAGGATACACAACCTACAATTTTATATATATATATATATATATATATATATACACACACATACATACACACACATACACATATACATATATATACATATACATATATACACATACACATATATATATATACACATACATACATACATACATACATACATATACACATACATATATACCCATACCAACAAACCCGTGCATGCGCACACACATGAAAATATTAGACAAGAACACCCTATCAAATCTCTACCTTTTCCCTGTACCCTGTAAAAACCATATCCTTAAACCGCTTTTTAAACTGCGCCATGCTTGGACATTGCTTCATATCTTTACTTAGTCTGTTCCACAGCTTCACTCCACACACAGAGATGCAAAAACTTTTTAATGTTGTACGGATACGAGGATGTCTTAAATTTAATTCCCCCCTCAAATTGTATCCCCGTTCCCTTTTAGAAAACATTTTTAGAATATTGTCAGGAAGCAGGTTATTTATTGCTTTATATATAATTTGTGCTGTGAGAAAATGAACCAGATCTGTGAATTTTAGAATTTTTGATTTTAAGAATAGTGGATTTGTATGATCTCTGTAACCAGTTTTATGGATTATCCTTATGGCCCTTTTTTGTAATATAAAGATTGATGATAGCGAACATTTGTAAGTATTGCCCCAAACCTCTGCACAGTAATTCAAATACGGTGCAATCAGGGAACAATAGAGAATGTGGAGTGATTTGTGGTCCAGAATGTGTTTTACTTTACTCAAGATTGAGACACTTCTTGAAATTTTGTTATGTATATGATTTATATGAGACTTCCAGTTTAATTTATCATCTATAATCACACCAAGAAACTTATGTTCAAGTACTCTTTCAATTTCCACACCATCTACATGAATCTGCACTTGTGCATTTCTAAGGGAATTCCCAAATAAGATAATTTTAGTTTTACTTAGATTTAGCGATAGTTTGCTCCTGTTAAACCATTTTTTAATTTTGCACATTTCTGAAGTACTTGTATCCAGCAGCTCCTTTAGATTCCCCCCAGAACAAAAAATATTTGTGTCATCTGCAAATAATACTAATTTTAATATATCAGATGCCTTACAAATATCATTTATATAAATAATAAATAATTTTGGACCCAGTACAGAGCCTTGTGGAACACCACAAGCAATGTCCAAGCATGATGAGGAATGGACACCCAGCTTCACAAATTGTTTCCTGTCACTTAAATAATTTTTCACCCATTGCAGTACAACCCCGCTGCTCCCGTACCGTTCCAGTTTATTAATTAATATGTCATGATTGATTGTGTCGAATGCTTTCTTGAGATCCAGAAATACTCCAGCTGCATACTGTTTCTGATCTATAGCATTCGTAATCTCCTCAATTGATTCAATTAATGCCAGAGATGTTGATCTTTTTGATCTGAATCCATATTGACTGTCAGAGAGTAATTTATATTTATCTAAGAATCTGTCTAATCGTTTATTAAACAGGTTTTCTAGGATTTTGGAGAATTGTGGTAGTAAAGAAACAGGCCTGTAATTTGTGAAGTGGCGTCTATCCCCGGTTTTATACAGCGGCACAACTTTAGCTATTTTAATTTTGTTTGGCACTTTTCCCGTCTGAAATGATAAGTTGCAAATATATGTTAGAGGTCCTACAATTCCTTCAATGACAGATTTTCATGTCAATATCATTAAAATCAGTAGATGTTTTATATTTACACATGTGTACAATGTCAATTATTTCTTTTTCCTCCACTGATGTGAGGAACATTGAGTTAGGGTTCCTATCAATCAGGTTTTCACTACAGTCTACTGATGGCAGTGACTCAGGAATTTGTTCTGCCAGTTTTGGTCCAATATTTACAAAATAATGATTAAAGCTGTTGACCTTATCAGCAGTGTTTTCCATAATATTGCCATTGTCGATAAAGTATTGAGGATAACTTTGTTGTCCAGAATTATTTTTAATGATACCATTTAAAACATCCCATATTCAAATTCAAAAGGTTGCTTGAAGACGTTTCAGCTCTCATCCGAGAAGCTTCTTCAGTTCTAGGGTCAAATGGTGGAGAGTCCCAGATTTAAACCCCGTGGGAGTATCCCCCCAAAGAGGGACAAAAGGACCCCGATGATCCTCTACCTAATCGCATGAGCCAAGGTATGAAAGCGGGTGTGGGTCACAATCAGCCAGGGTTTCGGGTGAGCTTACTTTTAAATCTAACATCTTTTTTCCTCTCCTGTCTTTTATTACATCTTTCTCCATCTAAAGTTAGCTCTCTTTCTTTTCTCTCCCTGTGAAATAAGCAGCTGGACCTTTAGCTAGCAACACACTGCAACAAACTGCACACAAACAGGTTGTGTGTTTGCCGAGATGACAGAAATTTTGCCACTTAAAAAAACTGAAGTACCGTGAACACAGCTTAGGGACATCTGCACTAGTACCAGCCCACTTTACCTCCCAAGTATAAAACCTATAAATAACACAACCATTTTTTAAAATGTTTTTTCTAATAACAAAGCTAAAGTGTTGTCTATAGTGCATACTCAGCCAGAGGATTGGCTGAAAACGTAAATTTTAGTTTTACATTTAAAGATTTTAAATTCTCTATCTGCTCTTAAATCCTCCAACAGACTGGCCAAGAGTGCTGGGAATTTCCAGTTCACAGTAACATTCTTTAGGGTGGCGCTGTCACTTGGTGTTCACTCTCTCTGGGGTAGAATATCACTTCCTGTTCCTGTTCCAATGTAACGCTTCCAGCTCTTCATAAATCGCAGACACTCAGAAAGGTTGGCTTTTCACAGTTTATTCCTGCAGAAGACGTAAAACACACTCAACAGGTATCTTCTGATGGTACCAGCAATTGTAGCTCCCTCACAGTGCAAACGCGCGCTGTCTTGACATTTCATGATTAATATTAGAAAGGTAACCATGAAATCATTTGAGGAACTGCTCATCATAACCAAATAAGAATAATATTTCTAATAAAATGTCAGTATCTACTGAATCTGATTCTTTTGATAAATAAACAACTGCGATGATGATCCAGGGGTCCGTTCTTCGTACCTCGCTAAGTAAGTTAGCTGGATTTGATTGTTGACGATTTCACGTGATCTTGGATCGTTCGGTTCTCCGAAGCTCATCCGGGACTTGCTGTCATAGCAACAGATCCGTAAGCATAAACCTGCTTGGGAGCAGGCTTACTTTATGTAAACAGGATTAGATCCCGGCCATTCAGGTATGTCCGCTTCATTTATACGAAAGCAACAGCGATATTTTTCCACTGTTTTTCCATAAATAAATATTATCAATGTAACTAAAGATAATGCAGTATTTGATTCTTTTATTGATTTTATACAGAAACATACAGGTCATTTCCTAAAAAAAGGATTTGATTATTTCAGATGTAATTCATATTTTAGAGTGGTAATAGTAAATTACTTCGTGTAATCAAGATGAGACCACGGCTATAAAAGCGAAGGTGGATTTGGGAAGTCTGTCGCAGCCATGTCCTGTCTGTTTGTACGCGAGCCACCCATTGCGGAAGGTGCAAGATTGATAAGGAGAGTTTTCAGAATTCAGCGTATATTGCGGGATAGACAGGATCCTTTAGCTCAGCGCGACAATGTTCTCATAGAGAGATATCGATTTTCCCGTGAGGGTATTATTTACTTAACCAACTTGTTGGATCCCTATGTTAAGAGTTCCACTCACCGTAGTCGGGCATTAACAACTGCACAAACTGTGTGCTTTGCCTTGCGTTTCTTTGCGAGTGGCACGTTTCTGTACGCTGTTGGAGACGCATAGAACATCGGCAAAAGTGTTGTCTGCCGTTCCATTCGCAAAGTATACCTGGCACTCAAGCATTTCCTGGGTGTGTTTGTGGTTTTTCCAAGCCATTTAAGACCACAGGTTGTCAAACAGGGCTTTTTTTCTATTGCAGGTACATTAAATTCGATAATGAATGTGATGCAATCATGACCTATGTCTGTAACTATAGCTCGATTGTCCGCAGGCTTCCCTAATGTGATTGGTACCATAGACTGCACACACATTGCGATCAAGGCCCCCCCAGGCCCCAATGAAGGGGATCGAAAGGGGGTTCACAGTATAAATGTGCAGGTGAGTAATACTAATATTTTAGATGGTAATATATAATGAAAAGGAGTGTGTTCACATATAATGAAATCTCTTAGATGGTGTGTGACTCTATGTGCCATATCACAAATGTGGAAGCTAAATGGCCCGGATCAGTGCATGACTCAAGAATTTTCAGAGAATCAGGGTTATGCACATTATTTGAGCATGGTAAGAAAAAGAGACTTGTTTTGATATTTCATACTTATTTTGGGCCTAACATAACAGCATCTCTCCATTACACAGGGGCCTACGATGGGATTCTCCTTGGAGACAGGGGTTATGCATGCATGCAGTACTTCATGACACCGTTCCCTGACCCCAACCCTGGGCCACAAACCCGCTACAATGCAGCTCTAGCCAGGACAAGGGCACGCATTGAAATGAGCTTTGGGCAAATAAAGGGAAGATTTCAGTGTCTGAAAAGTCTGAGGGTTGCACCTGACAGGGCATGTGACATTATTGTTGCATGTGCCGTACTGCATAACATTGCCACCATCAGAAAAGAGAGGACTCCTGTGGTGGAGGTGCAGCCTGATGATGACCTCCAGCCAGTGCACTTGGACCAACCTAGTGGCAGAGCTGCACGGGACAGAATTGTGCAACACAATTTCAAATATAAAAAACATGACAAAACATATTTTTCATTGAAATTTATTTGAGCATCTTTTTCTGTCTCATCAAAAAAAAGCCAGTCATCATTTGCCAGGAAAAAAATCATATATACTGTATCATGCAAGGTCATCAGTAGTGCTCTGTATGAAAGTGTATATTTACTTACTCTGAAGTTCCTTTTGAAGCAACTCGATTTCTAGTTGAACTTTTTGCCTCATTAGAGCTTGAAGTTCGATTTCACCAAGAAGCTTTTGTTTCTTTAGCTCAGTATACTCCATTTTTTGCTGGAGACTTCTCTTATAGAGAAAACGAATGTCACCCTGTTTCAATTGTAGAGACAACATTTAACGGTCAATGCATGTCATATAGGAAGTAAAATTAATTACAAGACTGCCTACCTCTGTATCAGGCCTCTCTGCTGGCCTCTTTGCCTGCAAATCATACTGCAGTCAGAAACACATAGAAGTACACAAGTAGATACAAATTCAGGCCAAATTATACATGCACTTACAGGGACTTCCTCCAAACCACAGTCATCTGACAGGGTTGCTTCACTGTCCTGTGCAATGGAAACAAAATGGTGTTACAAAGGGATGTGGTACAGCCTATTGGTCTAAATAATTTAAAAAAAAAAAAGATTTATATATATATATATATATATATATATATCTCCCAACTTATTGTGCATGCTTCAGTCACCCCTTGCATGGGAACAGGTAAAAGTGATGGAGTGTTATGTAAAACTACACACAAAAAAACCCACAATGTCAATAAATGTCAAAGTACAAAAAGCATTTTAATTAAGGCAACAACCAAATATTTTACATTGTACAAATAGAATTATGAGCTCATTTACCAGTTATGAGGGTGCTGCTGCAACTGCACCCCGGCTGCTGGTCTAAGGAAGAGCTGCCCCCAGGGATGCCCTCAACAATGGCTCTGATGGCATTCAACCCTAGGGCCAGCTCCTCTGCCGGGGTGTGACGAGGGGGTGCAGGACCACCACCTGTCTTTTTTTGCTCTGCCCTTTTCTTGGTTGCTGTTATAAACAAACAAACAGATTATTTCAGGGTCTCTTTTCAAGAAACTAAAAGTAATATAATTGATAAATATTACCATTCTGTAGAATATTCTTATATTTCACTTTTACTTGTTCCCATGTTCTAGTGGGTCCTGTTGTGGCTCTAATGTGAAAGAGGATATAATGTAACATAATATAATATAATAAATTACTTACGAGTTTAATTTGCCAGCAACTTTCTGCCAGCCCTCTCCTTGCTTTTGCAGCCTTTGTAGTGTTCCCTTGCGTTTTAATTAAACTCTGAAACTCCTGAAATCCCTCAATCAAGAGTTCTTGCTCTGCTGCCGAAAAATACTGAGCGCGCTCCTTCGACATTTTCGCCGACCAATCAGCGGGTTGCCGATCAATGTTTCTACTATCGATGCATAGCCCCTTTTAAGCCACCCAGTGATCTCACATTACTTCATCCAGCTGTACTAATCGTCAACAACAGGTGTGTTCGGAGAACCGGAATAGCGAGCTCAAAGTTGGCGCGATGATTTGATCTTGGATGTGTCATTTGATCTTGGATGTAGTAAGCGAGGTACGAAGAACGGACCCCTGGACCAACATTATTATGATATGATATTATGCAAAAACAAGTCCAACACGGGGATATCAGATACACCGCCAAAAAAGAGGTGGTGTATCTGGGTCTCTGATCCAGCATTTTGTGCTTTATTTTGTATTTTTGAGACCCTTATGTTAAGGTTGTGATGATAAGTTCCTTTGTTATTCTTATTTAGGGTTTAGTTGAGTTTTGATTTATCATTATTATTATCTGTCTCATATGTTTTGGTGTTTTGTTTCTTGTCTAGTTTGTTATGTGTTTCAGGTCCGTGTGTTACCTATTGTCAAGCTTCTGTTGTCATTTCTATGTCTCATGTTTCCTGTTTTATTTTGGAGGAGTCTATTGTGCCGTTGTCATTGTATTTAGTTTCTCTTCCCAGTAGCGTCATTAGGTTCATGTGTATCAGCTGTTTCCTGATGTGTTTTCTCTTCCCCTAATCACCCCTTGTGTGTATTTAGTCTGTGTGTTTCTGTTCACTCCTTGTTAGGTCGCCTGTTATGCTCGTCACAGTTTTCAGAGGCAGATAGTTTTTTCATAGTTTTGTCATATTGTTCATAGTTTTTAATAGTTTGTTCATAGTTTCATGTAACTACCTTCAGCCCAAATAAAGGCTTGCTTTTTGTTGAAACCAGCTATACTTTTCTGCATCTGTGTTGGTGTCTTGTGCCAAACACATTGGTGAATCCTGCTGTGACAGTTTGTTCTGATTTATTCTCAAAAATTGTGCAGAAAAGCACACTTTTTGAGAAATAAAAATGTTATATGGCAAGACTCACACAGATCATGAATTTAAAAGCTTTCTCGGGATTGTAAATGTTTGCAACGTCTTTTAGATGAGGACTGCTACAGTTAAAAAATTTCTATTCTTCACTAAAATGTGTAGTTGTTAGTCTGAAGGTTGTGAATATTTCTGACACATGCTTTTGGGCAATGGTCACTGATGTCTGCAGGGAAGACTGTAGTAGTAGTAAATTATTAGTTTTAAAATGAGATCTATTAAGGTGGATTTAAAAGCAATGTGTTTGTGTGGTCTAACAGGGCTAGAAATCAATTAATGTAAGTTAAGCTCTAAGATCTGTCAGTGTGGCCGAGCTTTTAGAAATCTAATTTAGCCTCAACCAACCAACCTCAAAACTAACAGATGAGGAAATTAATATAGCATTTGTTTCCAGTGCATCACAATTTGCAGGAGGAGGATGATAAATTGCAATTACAGTAAAGTGATCATTACCTCCAGGACTGACATCAATAACAATAATATTCAAATTTTTTTGGTAGACATGCTGCAGTGACTAAAGAAGCCTGAAATTAATCTTTATTATAGATCAGCACTCCACATGCACAAGGTGCAATAATAATATGCAATAATATCAATGTGCAATAAACATACACTTATTCTTCTTTTTATTACTTAAGTTACTCTGTTGTGTTGTGTTGTACATAGTGCCGATGTGAGACAGTTTTTCAGTTTCATTGTACTATTGTACTGTGTATGACTGTGCAATGACAATAAAGAGTTATCTTCTGAGATGTGAATCTAATAATCCAAGACTTTGTTTTTGAAATTGTGTAGAGAGGTCATTTCAGTAGGAATGATTGCAGTGAAGGTATCAGTTGTCTCAGGAGGCTGTGTATTAATCTCTACTGGATTATCTGAAATGGAATCATTTGGTCTATAATATGATCGAGGCAGGCAAGCAAATGGCCTGTTATTGGCAGTGAGTTTATCTGTATATTTTACATGTGTATATGTGTGTGTTCTATGCTGAACACTATTAAGAAAACCTATATTAGAGAGAGTAAATATAGAAATAGTGAATTTCTTGGAGAGGTGGCACCAGTCTTAGTTGGAGCAGTATTGTTGTGTGATGTAAAGTATCAATGCCTGTAGAGGTCATCTGGGTAAGTGTAACCAAATCAGGCAAATCTGGAGAAGAAAAGAGGGTAGTGATTAGTGTAGTGACATGGCAAGAGGAGGACAAAAGTAATGTGAGTTAAGAGAATTTGAGAGCTTACTTGTCACAAGTTTGTTTAAAGGCTCGGGCGGGGGTGTGAGTAGCTGGTGGCTGTGGTGAGATAAGTGCGGGTTGGGTGCAATGCGGGCGGACGGGGAGACGGATGTCCAGAGGGAGACGAACTCTGAGAGGTGAACTAGCAGCCAAGGAAGGGAGGCAAGCTGGAGAAAGGAAGAAAGGCCAGAAAAGATTTTCATCAATACTTTGTTGGTTGTAGAATCTGACACAATGAAGATGCAGATGTTAAGATAACTAGGGTGCAGCTGAGTGAGTGGGTGAGTCAGTGGGGTGAATTCATGGTCATCATGGAGGGTTTTTTTTAAGCTGGATTCACAGTTGATGTTAATAGTGACAATATCACCTCCCATCGTGCTTCCTTTTACCTACTACAGTCCAATTATCAGTAGGCCCAATGTAGGATGTAGAACTGGCTGTGGCCTTAAGTTTTGTTCCTCGTACAATCCAAGGATCTTCAGCTAGACCTGGGCAGCCTCTGAAATTTCAGTGGTAATTGAACTTTCTTTGTACTATTTTCCAATTAAATCTGGGCTTTGAGTGATTTGCAAATCACTATTTACAGTTTTTATTTCCATTTTTCACACTGACCTGACATTTTTGGAAACGAATGGGTACTATCCTATATTGCTTATCACTTTCTGCACTCGCACTGGACATAGCTCTAAATACGTCTTAAGTAACCCCGACTACACCACATCTTTGTTGCCCAAGCCTGAGCTACACGAGCTGCTTGTTTATCTAGTCATAAGACTGAGGATGACCCCTTTAGCTTTATCTGCCATACTTTATGTGCAAGCACATTCAGGAAGCTAGTTTACATTCAATATACCACATCAAGGTCATTAGGAGACATGTAGACTATATATCATAGCTGTTTGCTGTGTGCACTTACTCTGAGGTAGAGGGAAGTAGTCACAGACTCCTTTTAAGAAGGAAACTTCTCAGCTGCCATACTATATCAAGATTTACTATATTAATTCACCTTTGTGAAACAAGGGCTCAGTAGCTCACCCTTTCTTGAAGTGCTAGGAGTAATATAACCCTCATTAGGAAGCCTTATTGGGTCTAGCTTGGAGACAATGATCCTATGGGCCCTTAGTCTAATGCCACCCCTCTCCATCAAACTCCATCCTCTATATGTGCATTCTTTTTCTACTCATGTATTATAGTCAGAGGTGGCAAAAGTACAGACTTTTTTTTAAAATTTATTTAATTAGAAGTACAGATACTCATGTTAACTTTTTTACTCAAGTAAAAGTGAAAAAGTACAGAAGAATAAAATAAAGAGGAAAAATAAGAAAGTAAGAAGTAGCTTGTTGAAGGACAATTGTGCTAACCATTTTTTCAGGTAAGTGAACCTTGCATTATATCAATAGCATAATAAAGGAATATTAGAATTTAGATTAAAATATTTGTATTATGTACCATTTCTAATGAATGTGGGACACAAGCAGCGAAAGAGAATTTGAGAAGTTTTGTTGTCCACATTGTACAGGGTGACTTTGCCTCCATGCCTAAATTGTCACAGTCTGGCTGAGGCAGACTGTATGTGTTTGCAAGAGAGGACTCAAACGCAAACCAAAAACTGAACGTGATGTGGATTTAACAAAAAACAAGCCGTTTGAGGCTAGGAAACAAGGTACAAACAAAGGGCATAGGTGAAACTAAACAATAACCTAAACTGGGTGAACTAAAACTAAACATGAAAAAACCTTAAACATGGTGAACTGACATGGATACCTGAAGTCGTGTCGTGGATGAGCAGACAACCTGACAAAGAATGACTGAAGACACACGGACTAAATACACACAGGAGGATAATGAGGGAAACGGAAACACATGGGGAAACAGCTGACACACATGAACATAACGACGTCACAAGAGGAGAGTAAATGGCCTGTATTTGTATAGCGCTTTACTAGTCCCTAAGGACCCCAAAGCGCTTTACACAACCAGTCATCCAACCATTCACACACACATTCACACACCGGTGATGGCAAGCTACATTGTAGCCACAGCCACACTGGAGCACACTGACAGAGGCGAGGCTGCCGGACACTGGCGCCACCGGGCCTTCTGACCACCACCAGTAGGCAACGGGTGAAGTGTCTTGCCCAAGGACACAACGACCGAGACTGTCCGAGCCGGGGCTCAAACCAGCAACCGTCCCATTACAAGGCAAACTCCCAACTCTTGAGCCACGATCGCCCCATGTAGTAAAACTAAAAACATTGAACATAGGAACACAGGACCCCTTCAAAATAAAACAGGAAACATAATGACAACATTATGACATGACAACATGAACTTGACAACATGAGACTCACAGACATGAAACACATGAAGGGCAAGGGAGATTTCACAGGGGTTGAAAACACAAGGGGGAACTAATAAGCAAATGAACACACCTAATGAGCTTAAACATACTATAAACATCAAAATGAGCTAAAACTCAAAACACTGGGTCATAAGACCCAGGATCGTGACATGAATAGTAAAATGAGTACAATCAAAGGTTACATTGGGATTCAGCAGGTGAGGGAACCCTAAGATCTGTGTAGTGTTTCAGCATGGAAAAAAACCACAACGCAATAATTTCTATTGAGAGCTCCAATAGATTTTCTTATGTGTACATGCTGTGACCAGCTGACTTACTGCTCTTTGTGTATTTACATAACTGAATTTAACTAGATGTCAACAGATGTTTCACAGCTATCCTGGCTGATTTCCATTTGCTACACTGATAATATACTGTGTATTGTCTTTATACAACACAGTATACAATTGGTATAAAGGTGAAATTTAGTGAATGAATCTAACAATCAGCATCTTAGATGTAAATTAGTCTACTGCAGTTAATGTAAACAAACACTGACCATGGGCACAGCCATTGTGCACCAGTCCAACACGGTGCCTTACAATAAATTTACCACAGTACAGCAAGCTAATCTCTTTATCCCATATAAACTACTGAGTATTTTCATGCTGCATATGAATAACACAAAGTTAATATAGCTGATTGTGTTTTACAGGAATTCCTGATATGTTACAAAATTATGACTTTACATGTAAACTTTAAACTTGCAGTCCTTACTTTTAAATGTCTGTGAAGGTTCTCAGTCATCCAGGTCATCGTAGTCTAAGGAGCTTGATTGATTGATTGATTGATTGAATCTTTATTTTGAACATGTTGAAAAAGTATAAAAAAAAATAGAATTAAAAGAGACAAATGAACAAGGCAAACAAAAGGAAAACGAGCAACCACAACTCCAAATAACGTCCATGTTCAAAAAGGAGCAGGAAGAAGCATAAGCTTATTTAATCCCACCCCTTTCCCACTATCTAGTATCAATAGACTACAGAAATACCTCCTTGTAATTACATTATATGTTATGTGTAATTTTTTTTTTTTTTTTTTAATATATACACATATATGTTTCTATCTATCCATACCTACGTATATACACACATACGCACATATACACATTTTCAATAACCCTATTAACACCTGAAGGATACACAACCTACAATTTTATATATATATATATATATATATATATATACACACACATACATACACACACATACACATATACATATATATACATATACATATATACACATACACATATATATATATACACATACATACATACATACATACATACATATACACATACATATATACCCATACCAACAAACCCGTGCATGCGCACACACATGAAAATATTAGACAAGAACACCCTATCAAATCTCTACCTTTTCCCTGTACCCTGTAAAAACCATATCCTTAAACCGCTTTTTAAACTGCGCCATGCTTGGACATTGCTTCATATCTTTACTTAGTCTGTTCCACAGCTTCACTCCACACACAGAGATGCAAAAACTTTTTAATGTTGTACGGATACGAGGATGTCTTAAATTTAATTCCCCCCTCAAATTGTATCCCCGTTCCCTTTTAGAAAACATTTTTAGAATATTGTCAGGAAGCAGGTTATTTATTGCTTTATATATAATTTGTGCTGTGAGAAAATGAACCAGATCTGTGAATTTTAGAATTTTTGATTTTAAGAATAGTGGATTTGTATGATCTCTGTAACCAGTTTTATGGATTATCCTTATGGCCCTTTTTTGTAATATAAAGATTGATGATAGCGAACATTTGTAAGTATTGCCCCAAACCTCTGCACAGTAATTCAAATACGGTGCAATCAGGGAACAATAGAGAATGTGGAGTGATTTGTGGTCCAGAATGTGTTTTACTTTACTCAAGATTGAGACACTTCTTGAAATTTTGTTATGTATATGATTTATATGAGACTTCCAGTTTAATTTATCATCTATAATCACACCAAGAAACTTATGTTCAAGTACTCTTTCAATTTCCACACCATCTACATGAATCTGCACTTGTGCATTTCTAAGGGAATTCCCAAATAAGATAATTTTAGTTTTACTTAGATTTAGCGATAGTTTGCTCCTGTTAAACCATTTTTTAATTTTGCACATTTCTGAAGTACTTGTATCCAGCAGCTCCTTTAGATTCCCCCCAGAACAAAAAATATTTGTGTCATCTGCAAATAATACTAATTTTAATATATCAGATGCCTTACAAATATCATTTATATAAATAATAAATAATTTTGGACCCAGTACAGAGCCTTGTGGAACACCACAAGCAATGTCCAAGCATGATGAGGAATGGACACCCAGCTTCACAAATTGTTTCCTGTCACTTAAATAATTTTTCACCCATTGCAGTACAACCCCGCTGCTCCCGTACCGTTCCAGTTTATTAATTAATATGTCATGATTGATTGTGTCGAATGCTTTCTTGAGATCCAGAAATACTCCAGCTGCATACTGTTTCTGATCTATAGCATTCGTAATCTCCTCAATTGATTCAATTAATGCCAGAGATGTTGATCTTTTTGATCTGAATCCATATTGACTGTCAGAGAGTAATTTATATTTATCTAAGAATCTGTCTAATCGTTTATTAAACAGGTTTTCTAGGATTTTGGAGAATTGTGGTAGTAAAGAAACAGGCCTGTAATTTGTGAAGTGGCGTCTATCCCCGGTTTTATACAGCGGCACAACTTTAGCTATTTTAATTTTGTTTGGCACTTTTCCCGTCTGAAATGATAAGTTGCAAATATATGTTAGAGGTCCTACAATTCCTTCAATGACAGATTTTCATGTCAATATCATTAAAATCAGTAGATGTTTTATATTTACACATGTGTACAATGTCAATTATTTCTTTTTCCTCCACTGATGTGAGGAACATTGAGTTAGGGTTCCTATCAATCAGGTTTTCACTACAGTCTACTGATGGCAGTGACTCAGGAATTTGTTCTGCCAGTTTTGGTCCAATATTTACAAAATAATGATTAAAGCTGTTGACCTTATCAGCAGTGTTTTCCATAATATTGCCATTGTCGATAAAGTATTGAGGATAACTTTGTTGTCCAGAATTATTTTTAATGATACCATTTAAAACATCCCATATTCAAATTCAAAAGGTTGCTTGAAGACGTTTCAGCTCTCATCCGAGAAGCTTCTTCAGTTCTAGGGTCAAATGGTGGAGAGTCCCAGATTTAAACCCCGTGGGAGTATCCCCCCAAAGAGGGACAAAAGGACCCCGATGATCCTCTACCTAATCGCATGAGCCAAGGTATGAAAGCGGGTGTGGGTCACAATCAGCCAGGGTTTCGGGTGAGCTTACTTTTAAATCTAACATCTTTTTTCCTCTCCTGTCTTTTATTACATCTTTCTCCATCTAAAGTTAGCTCTCTTTCTTTTCTCTCCCTGTGAAATAAGCAGCTGGACCTTTAGCTAGCAACACACTGCAACAAACTGCACACAAACAGGTTGTGTGTTTGCCGAGATGACAGAAATTTTGCCACTTAAAAAAACTGAAGTACCGTGAACACAGCTTAGGGACATCTGCACTAGTACCAGCCCACTTTACCTCCCAAGTATAAAACCTATAAATAACACAACCATTTTTTAAAATGTTTTTTCTAATAACAAAGCTAAAGTGTTGTCTATAGTGCATACTCAGCCAGAGGATTGGCTGAAAACGTAAATTTTAGTTTTACATTTAAAGATTTTAAATTCTCTATCTGCTCTTAAATCCTCCAACAGACTGGCCAAGAGTGCTGGGAATTTCCAGTTCACAGTAACATTCTTTAGGGTGGCGCTGTCACTTGGTGTTCACTCTCTCTGGGGTAGAATATCACTTCCTGTTCCTGTTCCAATGTAACGCTTCCAGCTCTTCATAAATCGCAGACACTCAGAAAGGTTGGCTTTTCACAGTTTATTCCTGCAGAAGACGTAAAACACACTCAACAGGTATCTTCTGATGGTACCAGCAATTGTAGCTCCCTCACAGTGCAAACGCGCGCTGTCTTGACAGACTTACAATTAATTTTTTTATAAAGAAAAGATGGAAAATAATATTTTTTCCCATTTTACAGTCTGTCACACTGAACTTGTATACAAAAGTAAATTTTATGACTAAATACATTTCACAATCTTATAAAACAAAATAACAGGATAACACACTCAACAGGTGTCTTCTGATGGTACCAGCAATTGTAGCTCCTACAATGTAAAACAACATCACAAAAAGCACAGAAAAACAGTAAATCCAAACACATTTCCTGCTATGCACAGCAACCACTAGGGGGCTGGCAAAAGCTTACTGCCAAAGAGCATAAATACGGCCGAAACACTGGTTAACAGCAACCAGCCTTTGTTTCGGTTACACAGAAACTTTCTAACATCAATATGAACCTATATACATCGACATGTACAACTTATGTAACAACATTCGCACCAGAAACCATAAAAATGCCAGAGCCTTTCATTACAGAACTTACCATCACAGTGCAAACGCGCGCTGTGATGAGCGGAAGCCTTAGCAGCTTCTAAACGCTAGAGTGAGATCCGGTTTCTGGGTTTTCAAAATAAAATACAATAAAAAAAATGATAAAATTCACACTTAAAATAATAATTCAGAACAGGTAAGTGCACCACTAATCTTCCTTTCCGATCCAATGCCAAGTAAAATTCAGGGTGGTATCGATGATACTGATCCAATACCGATAATTTGTACAAAAACGTATTGTTTTATTGTATTTCAAATTACAGCTTCATAATGATTACAGGACAATACAATACAATACAATTTTATTTATATAACACATTTAAAAAAACACAGGTATAGTGCCAAAGTGCTTCACAGAACAAGTTAGAGCAATAATAAATACAAATACAAAACACAAAATACAAATAAAATATACTAACAGGCGGGTGACATAACTAACCAGGCATAGTAGGCACAACCCGAAAGGCTGAAGGTTAAAACATTATAAACATTAATAAAGCGAAAAACATAACTTACAGTACACCAAAAATGCGGGCTCTAGGAGGCGGGGAAAGCAAGGCTAAACAAATACGTTTTTAATCGAGATTTAAAAGATTGAATTGAATCAGACGCCCAATAGCTAGAGGGAGGTTATTCCAGAGGTAGGGTGTGACAGCGGCGAATGTGCGGTCACCTCTGGTCTTGAGCCAAGATCTAGGTTGCACCAGGAGGATTTGGCCTGCTGATCTAAGTGCTCTCCCAGGGGTATAAAAGCTGAGGAGATCCGTAAGATAGCTGGGCGCGGTGTTATTTATGATTTTAAAAGTGAGCAATAAGATTTTAAAATCAATACAAAATTTAATAGGGAGCCAGTGCAGAACTGGAGTAATAGACTCAAACCTGCCAGTTCCAGTTAAAAGACGCGCAACCGCATTTTGAACGAGCTGCAGTTTGTGAACAAGGGCAGAATGGAGACCAGTATAAAGGGAATTACAGTAACCTAATCTTGATGTAACAAAGGCATGGATAAGTTTCTCCAGGTCCTTATGTGGTAAGTAGGGCCTGGAGAAAGAGATTAGACGTAATTGATTGAAACTCGATTTAACTATAAAGGACACATGTTTGTCCAACTTGAAGGAACTGTCCAAGACAACACCCAGGTTCCTCACAGTGTCAGAAAGGGAGTCAGCAAAGGGCCCAAAAATACCAATTAGTTCAGCCCGAGAGAAGAGAGTATCAAAGATTACAATTTCAGTCTTCTTATCATTTAGAATGAGGGAATTGCTCAGTAGCCAGATTTTAACTTCGTTCATACAATTGGAGAAGTGCTGCAACGACGACGTGACATCCTCAGCTAGTTCAAAATAGATTTGAATGTTATCCGCATAAAAGTGGAAAGAAATATTGTATTTATCAAAGATTAAGCCCAAGGGTAACAAGTATAAAGAGAACAGCATGGGACCCAGCACAGACCCCTGGGGGACACCAGCGGTAACAGGGGCAATGGAGGAGGCGTAGGTACCCATGGTGACAGAAAAGGACCTTTCTGAGAGATAGGATTTAAACCAGCTAAGGGCACTGCCCGTGATGCCCACCAGATGCTCAAGCCTCATTAAAAGGACATTATGGTCCACCAAATCAAAAGCAGAGGACAAATCAAGCAAAATTAACACCACAGGGCGCCCTGAGTCAGCAATTGAGAGAAGATCATTAAAGACTCAGTAATGTAGTTTCCGTGCTATGGCGTGGCTTAAACCCGACTGAATTTTTTCCACAATATTATTTGCATCCAAATAAGTTTGAAGTTGGGAATGAACAATCTTCTCTAGGATTTTAGACAGAAACGGGAGTTTGGAAATGGGTCGAAAGCTAACGAGGTCATTCTGATCAAGGGAACTCTTTAAGTATAGGTTGCACTACAGCTTGTTTAAAAGCAGCCGAAACACAACCCGATAACAGTGACAGGTTAATTAATGATAAAATACAGGGCCCAATAATGTTAAACCCATATTTAATAATGCGAGATGGAAGGATGTCATGAGCAGCGTTTGAGTTTTTTAGGTGATCAATTATACCCTTACGAGTAGGGAGCGAATCTGGATCAAACTGATTGAGGTTAGTAGAGCATCGTAATGCTGGGGCCTGACTCATCACAGGGGGGTGTGAGACTCTTAGAGATAAGATTCTGCCTGTAAAAATTTCACAAAGGGCTAAGGAAGCCAATCTAGGCGTTTCAGGACAAGGATTGATCAATGAGTTAAAAGTCTTAAATAAAATATGTGGGTTGTGACTATTATCCGCAATGACACCTGACAGAAAAGCCGCTTTAGCCAACTTAGCAGATTTCTGAAATTGCAGGCGGGTCCTGCGAAGGATATCAAAAGACACCTGGCGCCTATCTTTTTTCCACTGTCTCTCAGCTTGGCGGCAAACGCGTTGTAAAGCACGTAAAGAGTCATTTAGCCATGGCTGAGAGCAGCTTCTTTCATAGGGGCCACAACGTCCAGTAAAGTGGAGCAGGTAGAGAGAAAGGAGTTAGCAAAATCATCAACTGAAGAGGGTGTAGAACGATCAAAGTCAGGGAGAACAGATTTAGAGAAAGCAGACAAAAATTCAGCCACAGTCCCAGGATTGATTATGCGCACAAGACGTCAAGGACCCTAAAAGTTCTGGTCCAATTTGCATAACTCAGCATCAAAGATGACTGGGAAATGATCGGAGATTCCAATGTTGCTGATGTCCCTGATACTAATGTCCAGTCCATAAGAAAAAAATCTCATTAAGGGTATGTCCTTTAAGGTGGGTAGGTGCATTAACCCACTGGATAAGATTAAAAGAGTCAACTAAGGCTAGAAAATCCTTGGCAAACACATCATCTTTACAACAAATGTGAATGTTAAAATCGCCAGTGATAAGAACACAATCATAATTTAGGTAAAAGTCACCAAAGTCGTTAATGAAAGTCTTATTATATTTCGGGGGACGGTAAATCACAACACAGAGAGTCAAAGGGGGACCAGCAAGTTCCAGCAGCTGAGCTTCAAAGCTGGGGAACATAGGGGTAGGCAGGTGCCGTACTCGGAATTTATTCCTAAAGACCACTGCCAGTCCTCCACCCCTGCCCGAAGGTCTCAGTGAGTTAAAAAAGGCACAATTCAGAGGAAGGAGCTCTGATAAAGGGAAAGACTCACCGGGACGAATCTAAGTTTCCGTCATGAATAGTAAATCCAGTCCTGTAGCAGTAAAAAAATCGCTCACAATAAAAGTCCTATTCGTCAGCAACCTAACATTTAATAGCGCCATCCGAGTAGAAGACACCGAGTCGCAGTTGGAAGCACATCTCGGGCGGCATAGGTTGCCATAGCACACGCCGCCTTTAGGGGGCTTAATCCAACATCGAGCCGGCGAGTAAACCACTGTGGCGGCAGGGCGGGCCTGCAACTCAGCATGGCGAATCCATCGATGCCTAAACAATCTAAAGTGCTCCCAGAAAGTTGGGGGAAGGCAGAGAGCATCCACATTGATGTCGAAGCCAGCCACATACCGTGCCTTTAGGTAAGTCTTAATGTGGACAAGGACACCACTCCGTTTACCCCTTTTCCTGTAGCGTCTCCTGTGCAAAGGAAGCGGAGGAAGCGGAGATCGGCGGTACGTTCCTGAGAGGTGATCCGTCCGCGGCAGAGTGGTATCTCCTAAATTCCACCACGGGTTCGATCCATGGAAGTATGACCCCTAAGTATAGGGTGGCCGGAGACTTAGAAGAGTAAGCCAGTCATAAGTTAGCAATGCAGAGCCACCTGAATAGCATATTAGCAGAAAGGTAAGAAACAGCAGAGAACAGTGGAGACGGCCTGCCGAACACACTGGCGCCATCTTTTGAAAACAGGGCTATCTGGACATCAGACTATTTGTTCTTATTGTTTAATTATAAAGAATTATCATCTAGAAATTTAAAAAAAACCTGAAGTTGTTTAATTGATGCTATTTGAACACGTACATCTTGTCATTTTGTCATTTAATATATACATACTTGCCTGGACATTTCAACAAAAACATTTAACATTCACATTTTTCCTCATTCACAGTAGTACTACAAATTTTGGTATCGATCCAATACCAAGTAAATACAGGGCCAGTATTGCCGAAGTTATTCAGGCAGTTAATTGGGGGAGAGTAGTGTGCAATGACTTATGAGATGAATTCGCAATTTGCAAATTCTGAACACATTTTAATCACTACTATATCATTGACTGTTACTTTCCACAATAAGTAATTAACACAATAAAACACACATTTCAGCTTTTCATATGTTTTGAACCTGGGTTTTTGTAGACCTGGAATGTAAATGTTTCTTTCTCTAAAGCACAAAAAAGATTCAGACATTTTTCATAGCGTATGTCTGAGATTTGATTTTTTGCACTCTATAAATAAAATTGAAATTGACTTGAATCGGAACCTGAAAAGCTACATGCCAGTTGGTAATCAGTGTTTTAACAAAATTGATTAAGCTGTAGCTGACAGTTCTTTTACAGTTTTTACTTGCTGTTAGGGCTACTGCATTTTCATGGAGGACAAGGGTCTTCAAAGCCCAGGGAACATAATACTCTCTAATTGCATTGTTGCTGAAATCCTGTTACAAACATGTGAATCCATGCTTAGAATATACACACAATATATTTCTTTAGCTCTTCTGTTGTGTTAAAACTGAACGTAAATTATATACATAAAGACTAAAGACAACATCTATACATAGGCCCATTGCACTAAGAACTACACATTCAAACTAATCCAAAATTACTGAAAAACAAATAGAGTCACCAAAAAACACAACCAAGCTTTTAACAAAAACTATATCTTAAAAATTAAATATATATCTGTAAATCTTAATCTTGTTTCTTCTGTGTACTTAATGCTCCTAAATAGAGTAAGGTGAAATAAATGCTGAGGCCATTTTTTCTAAAGCCTAACTAATGTAGGCCTGTTAGTGTAGGCCAGGGTTTTGGGTGAGCTCATTGTGAAACCTGGCCCCACCTTATCATGCGAATTCCTGAGGTCAGATGGCCCAGGATGTGAGTGGCTGGTTGGGACCCACACCCAGTTTCACACCTTGGCTCAGGCGATTAGAGGATAATCAGGGGTCCTTTTGTCCCTCTGTGGGGGGATACTCCCACTAGGTTTATATCTGGGACTCCCCACCATTTGACCTTAGAACTGAAGAAGCTTCTTGGATGAGAGGTGAAACGTCTTCAAGCAACTAAAGAAGTCCAGACGCTTTTCTTTGCAAGCTCCTTTGACTTTAAGGTCTCTCCTGTTTCTCCATGTAAAATAAACAGCTTTTGTTTTAATTGGCATTTGTGTTCCTCTGCCTTTTTTTGTCATGACTGTGTGGTCTGCTTTGTGACATCTAAATCTGCATTGGTTGTTTGTTTGTTTTTGTTTTTTTCTGTGTCCAGGGCCCTGTTTCAGGAAGCCGGTTTAGTGGAAAAACTGAGTAAGTATACCCTGAGTTAACGAAAACTCTGGGTTTTCGGTTTCACAAAGCGAGTTCAGATGAAGCCTCAGTGAGTCACTATGACGACACACTCCGTGAAGCTAACCTGCCCCCTAGCAGGTTTACTACAACTAACCCTGACTGTCTCCGCCCCTTTGTCGGAAACCTGACAGTAGGAAGTGTCGGACATGGCGTGCCCCTTCCTTGAAGAGCCAGTAGATCGTGAAGCCCAAATTCTCCGCAGAGCTCACCGCCGGGAGAGAGTGATTAGAGCGCGTTTGGACATTTTATCATTTCCTGATGATTTTCTGTGTGAACGTTACCGTTTCTCAGCACAATCTATAAGTTATTTGGATAACATCCTCAGGCCATATATTACGCATGTGACACATCGTGGACATTCTCTCAGTTCTGTACATATTATTTGTATTGCACTTCGGTTTTTTGCAAACGGGAGCTTTCTGTATAATATTGGTGACGCTGAGCACGTTTCCAAGGCTACCGTCTGTCGGGCAGTCAGGAATGTTACAGTTGCACTGAAACGTCTCCTGTACTGGTTTGTGGTGTTCCCCGGTCATAGACCCACAAGATTTATCAAAGAGGGATGCCACAAAATTGCAGGTATCAGGATGAACAAAACTTAATTTATGATGTGGTGATACTTGGACTACTACTTAAATTTTACATTTATTTTCACGGTTCCCAGGCGTGATTGGCTATACAGATGGCACTCACATTCCAATCATTGCTCCTTCAGTAAATGAAGGAGACTATGTGAACAGGAAGTCTTTCCACAGCATTAATGTGCAGGTACATAGTTCCCTGTAGCATTTCAAACTAACAAATTATTTCATTATAGTAATGGATGCTAATTTGTGTTCTCTGCACTGTGAAGATCATATGTGATGCTGCCAACATTATCACAAATGTGGAAGCCAAGTGGCCAGGCTCTGTCCATGACTCACAAATATTCCGTGAATGTACACTGAGCACAAAATTTGGACATGGTGAGTTGAGAATACTGTAAAATATATAAAGACCAATTGCTTCAGGGACATTTGAACTGAAGTGTATCCTTCTGTCTTAGGAGAGTTCACTGGCTACTTGCTTGGTGATAGGGGGTATCCATGTTTACCCTATTTGCTTACCCCTAACCCTGACCCTGAACCGGGCCCACAGCAGCGATATAATCTGGCTAATTGCAGGACAAGAGCCAGAATTGAAATGACTATCGGAATGCTTAAGGCCCGGTTCCAGTGCCTGCAAAGACTCAGGGTCACCCCAGAAAGGGCATGTGACATTATTGTGGCATGTGTGATTCTTCACAACATTGCCACAATTAGAGGAGAACACTGTCCTTCTGAACCAAACATCAGCAGTGATCCAAACCATGAACATCCTGACCCTCCCACGGACATACAAGATGGAAGCGCAGTCAGAGACACCATATGTCACAATCATTTCCTTTGACCCATCACCTCAACATGTTGAAAGAAGAATAAACAGATTTTTTGTTCAACTGGCTTTATTGGTCGCCTGTGTTTCCTGTACACAAAGTATTAAAAGATGTAAACCTCATAAAGTGTCTCTGTTGCTTCCTCCTCTGTAACAGCTGTCAATGTTTCTTCATTATTTTCCTGTAGTAAAGAAATAAACAACATTGCTGTTCTACTGTAAACTCATATAATCTGTGGAGTATTACTCACAACTGCATGTTGGTCTGGCTCAACAGGAGGCTGCACCAGATGCAGTACACCACCACCACCAACTGATAGAATATGAGGTTTATACAGGTCACTTATAACTTACAAGGGACCAAATGGCAATTAACAAACATACCAATCACCTTACACTTCATTGTCATTATGCTCTCAAAGACAACCAAGACTGAGGGAAGGCAAAATCAGTAGGAAAGTAACTTCACTACAAAATAATCCATTATGGTAAAGAGTTTATCAAATGAATGAGTAGCACTGCAAAGGTGACTGTGAAGAAAGGATGTATGCACATCATGTATTATTTTGAATTTACCCCCTATGTAGGCACTTGTGTCTTGCGGGGTTATTGACTCAGAGGATGTCCCCGCAGAGATGCCTTCGGCCACAGGGCGCCCACTGTTTTGGCTGAGGGCCAACTGCTCAGCCTCTGTGAGTGGTGGTGGTGGAGGACCCCCACCTGTTTTTCGGGCCTCCGCTTTTTTTCTGTTGGCTATAACGGGCCACATTTGAGCATACAGAGTAAGCAAATATGTACTTGTAATGTGCTCAGATAATTTCAATAAGTGCTTACAGAAAGAAAATTAATGTAGCCTCTAACTGCAATTGATTTACATAGGACAAACAGGCCAAGCACTATGGCTCATAATACAATTACACCTTACCTGTTTGGACTATATTTTTATATTTAATTTTTACTTGCTGCCAGGAACGTTTGGGGCCTGTTGGGTTGCACCTGCGCTCACATCACATCACAAAATAAAATGTATAAAATAACAAATAAAATAACATATGATAAAATAACGTGTTAAATGGGTGGAAATCCCTAGATCAATGTTTATATTAACACTCACGCATTGACTCTGTCGGCTATGTTTTGCCATGCATGCTCCCTTTGTTTTGCAGCTGAGGCTGTGTTACTTTTTTTCTGAGAAATTTGCATGTTATCGGCATATGCTGCCATCAGAATTTCGGCCTCAAGCGCTGTGAAATACATTGACCGCGTCTTCTTTCCCTCCGTCTCCATGGTGACTCGCTTAATCTGTGCTCCGCTTATCAGGGCTTTATGTATCCTCGTCCGCGCGCTTAACTTGGGGTTAAAGCAACTCCGCGTTGATTGAACTAATTGTTATCAGCCTTTCTGAAACCGAATATTCCGAGTTGGACAGTTTGGGGTTACTCAACCCTGCGTATCATTTTTAACTCTGAGTTTTCTAAACCGGCTTCCTGAAATAGGGCCCAGTTGTTGCCAGGGTATTAGGCTTTCTGAGAGGAATACAATGTGGAATATTTTTGCTGTAATCTGTGTCCAGGTTACAATTGTATTTTTGGATTTGTTTTGGTTAATGTAACAGAAAGGACTTGATGCACACAGTGTTGCCAGACAAGAAAATGTTTATTTGCAGTGTTTCTTTGATCTCTCTGCTTTTTTAGCTTTTGAGATCCCTTATTTCAGTGAGGTCCTCGGCATCCCACCCAGATAGGGGAGGCATGATTATATGATGAAGATTGATTCATTTCATTCATTTCATTTATTTATTCATTTTCAGGCACAACAAATACCTATATTGAACATAAAATACACAAAACAAAAAACAAAAATTGCCTGAAAAAGGAGTGGGACGAAGAAAACGATTGATTGACTATCGGAATGCTTAAGGCCCGGTACACATTGATTGATTGATTGATTGATATAGTGCCTCAAGGCACTTATATTGTAAGGTAGACCATACAATAATACAGCAGAGAAAACCCAACAATCATATGACCCCCCTATGAGCAAGCACTTTAGTGACAGTGGGAAGGAAAAACTCCCTTTTACCCAGAAGAAACCCTTCTACAGAACCAGGCTCGAGAGGGGTGGCCAAGTTTTAAGCCTTATCTTACAAGTATAGATAGTGTCTGTCTCCTGAATCCAAACTGGAAACTGGTTTTCACAGAAGAGGGGCCTGAAAACTGAAGGCTCTGCCTCCCATTCTACTTTTAAATACTCTAGGAACAACAAGGAAGCCTGGAGTGTAAGAGCGAAGTGCTTTAATGGGGTGATATGGTACTATAAGGCTATTAAGATAATATGCGGCCTGGTTATTTAAGACTTGTATGTGAGGAACAAGATTTTGAATTCTGGATTTAACAGGGAGCCAATGAAGGGAAGCCAATACAGGAGAAATCTGCTCTCTCTTTCTAGTCCCTGTCAGTACTCTTGCAGCAGTATTTTGGATTAACTGAAGTCTTTTCTGGTAGTTTTTAGGACATCCTGATAGTGGTCCAGCCTTGAAGTAATAAAAGCATGAAGTTTTTCAGCATCACTCTGAGACAGCATATTTCTAATTTTAGAGATATTGCGCAAATGGAAAAAAAAGCAATCCTACATATTTGTTTAATATGTGCATTGAAGGACATATCCTGGTCAAAAATGACTCCAAGGTTCCTCACAGTGTTACTGGAGGCCAAGGTACTGCCATCCAGAGTAAGAATCTGGTTAGTCAAAGGAGCTTGCAAAGAAAAGCGTCTGGACTTCTTTAAGTTACTTGAAGACGTTTCACCTCTCATCCGAGAAGCTTCTTCAGTTCTAAGGTCAAATGGTGGAGAGTCCCAGATATAAACCTAGTGGGAGTATCCCCCCCTCCTCCTGGAAGTTTTCAGTCTTTTGAATATGTGGCTTTACAGCTGAAGGCCCCATCCAAAGTTGTGTTTCTTAATGTTTACAGGCCTCCCAAATACTGCACAGACTTTTTTAATGACCTCAGTGAACTGCTGTCTGTGATCTGTGTTGATTTTGACTGTGTAATTATTGCTGGGGATTTTAACATTCATGTGGACAACCCTCAGGACAAAGGGACTAAAGACCTGAGTAACACTCTGGGCAACTTTGGGCTGACTCAGCATGTAACAGAGGCCACACATAATAGAGGACACACTCTTGACCTACTGATCTCCAAAGGCCTGAGCATTTCAAAGGTTACTGTGTCTGATGTGGGCCTGTCTGATCATTACTGTGTTTTCTTTGAAAGTAAAATCTCAGCCCACACAAATATATCAACAACAGTGATCACAAAACGGTGTATAACTGAACACAGTAGTGAGATCTTTAACCAGGTCTTCCCATTAACACCTGACCTGTCCAGAGGGTCAGTCAATGAGCTCGTCAATAGCTTCAATGCTAACATGTTAAATGTAATGGACACTATTGCTCCCATTAAGGTGAAGGTTATCTCTGGAAGGAAAAAGTCTCCATGGAGAAACTCCACACTGGTGAAAAATGAAAAAAGAGAGTGTAGGAAAGCTGAGCGCAGATGGAGAAAAACAAACCTCCAGGTTCATTATGACATTTATAAAGAGAAACTTCACAATTATAATTTACAACTGAGGAATGCAAGGAGGTCCTACTTCTCTGACATCATCACTAAAAACAGCCATAATGCTCGGGTCTTATTTTCTACAGTTGACAGGCTAACAAACCCCCCTGTGTCAGTGGCAGCTGAACTTCATTCGACCATGGCCTGCAATGACTTTGCCAAATTCTTCACTGAAAAAATCCAAAAAATTAGACAAGCAATTGGTACATCAACAGCAGATCCAGGATATGTACTGTGTCCACCAAAAAACTGTTTAAACACCATGAAACAGTTTCAACCTATTAACAGCAAAGACCTGGAGGACATCTTAGGTCAACTGAACTCCTCCTCCTGCTGTTTAGATGTCCTGCCAACAAGTTTTTTCAAAAAGGTCTCAAAGACTTTAGAGTCAGACCTGTTACAGATCGTCAACTTTTCTTTATTATCAGGTGTGTTTCCAGAATCACTAAAAACTGCTGTAATCAAACCTATACTGAAAAAGGACAATCTTGACAAGACACAAATGAACAACTACAGGCCGATCTCAAATCTCCCGTTTTTAAGTAAGATCATTGAAAAAGCAGTTTCTCAACAGCTCAGTTACTTCTTAAAACAGAATAATTGCTACGATGCCTTCCAGTCAGGTTTTAGACAGAACCACAGCACTGAAACCGCTCTGACCAAAGTGTTTAATGACATATGTCTGAATACAGACAGTGGAAAAATGTCAGTCCTAGTTTTACTGGATCTCAGTGCAGCATTTGATACAGTTGACCACAACATATTACTCAAACGACTGGAGAACTGGACAGGTCTTTCAGGAACTGTACTAAACTGGTTCAAAACATACGTAGAAAACAGGAAATACTTTGTATCAATAGGTAACTTCACATCTGAGCAGACAAGTATCACATGTGGAGTTCCCCAAGGTTCCATCTTGGGACCCCTTCTGTTTAACATCTACATGCTCCCACTGGCACAGATTATAAACAACAACAAAATAAACTATCACAGCTATGCAGATGACACACAAATATATATCACAATGTCACCAGGAGACCGAGGCCCTGTACAGGCTCTTGGTAAATGCATTGAGGAAATCAATGACTGGTTGTGCCACAATTTTCTCCAGCTAAACAAAAACAAAACTGAGGTAATAGTCTTTGGCGCCAAAGAAAAACGATTACAGGTCACCAGAGAACTTCAATCTATACATCTAAAAACCACAAACCAGGCGAGAAATTTGGGTGTAGTGATGGATGCAGACCTAAACTTAGAAAAACACATTAAGACAATAACAAAGTCAGCTTACTATCACCTCAAGAATATATCAAGGATAAAAGATCTGATGTCTCAACAGGACCTGGAAAAACTAGTCTATGAATTCATCTTTAGCAGGCTTGACTACTGTAACAGCATCTTTACAGGTCTACCTAAAAAATCAGTCAGACAACTACAGCTCATTCAGAACTCTGCTGCTCGAGTCCTCACTAAGACCAAAAAAGTGGACCACATCAGTCCAGCTCTGAGGTCTTTACACTGGCTGCCTGTCCGTCAGAGGATAGACTTTAAAGTTCTGATGCTGGCCTATAAAGCTCTGAATGGTTTAGGACCAAAATACATCAATGACCTCCTGACCCAGTATGAACCATCCAGATCCCTCAGGTCATCTGGATCCGGTCTTTTATCAGTTCCCAGAGTCAGAACCAGACACGGAGAAGCTGCATTCAGCTTTTATGCTCCTTATATCTGGAACAAACTCCCAGAAAGCCTCAGATCAGCTGAAACACTCAGTTTATTTAAATCCAGGTTGAAGACTCACCTGTTCTCAGCTGCATTTGAATAAAGCACCAAATCCACACTTTAAGCTTAAATTTCAAAACTTACATTTAACTACTGATTTTATCTACTGTTCTGATTTTATCTGTTTTGATTTTATATACTGTTGTTTGTTTGTTTGTTTGTTAATTAGTTAGTTAGTTTATTTGCTTGTTTTAATCAATTTTAAATCATGCTTTTTATTTGTTCTTGTTTCTAATGTCTCTGTAAAGCACTTTGAATCACCTTGTTGTTGAATTGTGCTATACAAATAAACTTGCCTTGCCTTGCCTTGCCTTGCCCCCACAGAGGGACAAAAGGACCCCCTGATGATCCTCTAATCGCCTGAGCTAAGATGTGAAACTGGGTGTGGGTCCCAATCAGCCAGAGTTTCGGGTGAGTTCATTGTGAAACCTGGCCCCACTTTATCATGCGAATTCCTGAGGTCAGATGGCCCAGGATGTGAGTGGGCGTTAAGGCGTCTGGGGAGGGAACTCAAAACTGGATTATAGATGGCAGACAGTTGGTGTCGTAAACCACCGCCTCTGTTCAAAGATGGTCGCTCACAGTGGACATAGATGGCTTCTTTCACTCCTCTTTCAAACCATCTGTCCTCTCTGTCCAAAATGTGAACATTGGCATCCTCGAAAGAGTGTCCTTTATCCTTAAGATGCAGATGGACAGCTGAGTCTTGTCCTGTGGAGGTGGCTCTTCTATGTTGTGCCATGCGCTTGTGAAGTGGCTGTTTGGTCTCTCCAATGTGCATTCCTCGCTGGTCCAGACCAAAAAGGCTAGGCAGCACCTGTATCACCTACGACAACTGAGGAAGTTCAGGGTCTCTCCAAAGATCCTCAGGATTTTCTATACAGGCGCTGTGGAGAGCATCCTCACACAGAACATGACATCGTGGTTCGGGAACAGCTGTGTGAAGGACCAAAAAGCTCTCCAGAGAGTGATCCGTACAGCAGAACGCTGCTGCAGGATTGCTCTCCCCCCGCTTCAGGACACCTACACCAGGAGATGCCGGACTAGAGCAGCGCAGATACTGAAGGACCCGTCCCATCCTGGCAACAAACTGTTCCAACTTCTGCAATCTGGTAGAAGGTTCCGCATCTTCCGGGCAAGGACAGAGAGACTCAAGAGGAGCTTCTATCCCCAAGCCATCCGTGCCCTAAACACACACACCCGCCCTCTCACATCATCTATAATTGACTGAGACAGGACTCTTCCAGACACTAAACCAAGGCACAATGTACATTTCAATTCCTTTAATTTTAAATATGTTTATATTGTCTATCCTGTAAAATAGTCAGATGTCTATTCATATTAATGTACAGAATTCACCTGCTTGCTGCTACTACTGCACATTCACCCAGTGTATATACTATATATATATATATATATATATATATATGTTCTTCCTCTACACCCCCCCCCCCCAATTTTTGCACATGTCGAGGAGCGTGTCAGGCTACATTTCACTGTGTGTTATACTTGTATAACTATGCATGTGACAAATAATAAAGAACCTAGAACCTGCAGTGGAGAGAGTGGACAGCTTCAAATACCTCGGAGTTCACATCACGCAGGACCTGTCATGGTCCTGTCACATCAACACCGTGGTGAAAAAGGCCCGACAGCGTCTCTACCACCTCAGACGCTTGAGAGACTTCCAACTGCCCTCCAAGGTGCTCAGGAACTTTTACTCGTGCACCATAGAGAGCATCCTGGCGGGAAACATCTTAACCTGGTTCGGGAACAGCACCATGCAGGACAGACGAGCTCTACAGAGGGTTGTGCGGTCAGCTGAGCGCACCATCCGCTCCGAGCTCCCTGACCTGCACTCAATCTACAGCAGGCGGTGCTGGAGTAAGGCCAGGAAGATCGTGAAGGACCTCAGCCATCCCAACAACAGACTGTTCTATCTGTTGAGGTCAGGAAAGCGATTCCGCTCCCTGAAGACCAACACAGAGAGACTGAGGAGGAGCTTCTTCCCGCAGGCGATACGGTCTCTCAATCACACCACCACACAGTACTGACCCACACATATGGTTCTTACACACACACTGGACTTTCTGGACATTGTTTTTGCACAACACTGGTCACTATATTCTTCATTTCCAGTTAATACTTGTACAGCTGCTGTTATTGTGTATATATTTATTTATATTTAGATTTCTTCATACATTCTTATATAGTTCTATATTGTGTATTGTGTATTTTGTTGTACAGTTATTTTATTTTCAACTTTAATTTATATATTTTATCTTATTCTTCCCAGTTAAATTTACCCTTCATTCTAATTTGTGTTGTACAGTTATTTCATTTTTAACCTTAATTTATATTTTATTCCTTCCTAGTTAAATTTACCCTTTTTAATTTTTCATATTTATTTCCTATCTTATTCATAGCCTTTCCTTTTTTTGTTTTCTTTAGGTCACGAGCAGTTGTCCAAGCATTTCACTACATATCGTACTGTGTATGACTGTGTACGTGACAAATAAAATTTGAATTTGAATTTGAATTTGCACTGTACAGCATACACCACATTGTTAAGTCTGTGTTTTGGAGTTTTGTCTTTCGGGTGAACCAGTTTTTGTCTGAGCGTGTTGCTGGGTCTGAAATGCACCGGGATGTCATGCTTGGAGAAAACCCTCCTGAGTTTTTCTGATACACCGGCTACATAGGGGATGACAATGTTGTTGCGTCTGTCCTTCTTATCCTCCCTCGCTGGTGTCTGATCTTCTTTTCTGTGCCTCTTTGCTGACTTTAAGAATGCCCATTTAGGATAATCTGGTTAGATACCATATTACTAAGATTTTCTGGGCTGAGTACTATAACCTCAGTTTTATCTGAATTTAGAAACAGAAAATTAGAGGTCACCCAGGTCTTCCACCCTGCAGTTTAAGTAATTGGTGTGTGTTATCTGGCGTCATGGATAGATAAAGTTGTGTGTCATCTGTATATCTGTGAAAATTGATGCTATGCCTTCTGACGGTACTGGAAGTATAATGTAAACAGAATTGGTCCTAGCACAGAACCCTGTTAACTCCATAATTAACCTTAGTGTGTGAAGAGGACTCTCCATTTGTCCTCATTTTTGTGCAATTAGCACTAGACATTAGGCCTTCAGTGTTACAACCGAGAGGGCCAGGCTGTGGGTGTGGACTCAAATGCAGACACAGCTTTATTTACAGTGCCTAGTTAACTTACAAAGCAGGAAACTATGAATGCTATGAACGGAGAATGCTATGAACCGTGGAAGCTATGAACTGAGAACTATGAGGTCAAACTATGAACATGAAACTCTGAGTGCTATGACTAGGTGATAGATTTCACGGGTGGATCCTGGGAATGGAAAAAGGTGCAGCGGCTTGGATGGAGGTACGCAGTCACTATAATGAGAGGAGAAGAGTAGTCAGTGGCAGTCTAGTGAATCACAGCTGAAGGATTAGACTATGGTAGTTAGGGCTTACGTGTTGCAGGTTAAAGAGTCATGCGAGGAGGGGGTGTCCAAGGGGTTCCGGGTGAGGAGTGTCCAGAGAGGGTCCAGAATATACTTGGAGTGAGGGACTTGGCAGGGAGGCAGGCAGGTGTAGTCCAATGATGGAAAGGAAGCAACCAGATGACAGAACCAGCGTCCAGGTTCTGGATGTGAGTAGTTTAGCTTGGGAAGTGCGACTGCCAGGTGGGTCCTATGACAAAGAAAACACGGTGAGGAGAAAAGCAGTAGTTAAGGGCTCTCACAAGGGCTTGGCGGCCTAGCACTAACGTGAGTTAGCAGAAGATCTGGCAGAGGTCTGTTGTGAATGCTTTTCTTATATGCTGGTGACTTGATTGGAACCAGGTGTGGAAGCTGATTGGAGTCTCTGCCTGAAGGTGGAGCCCAGCGGAGTGGAAAAACCCCGTACTCACCCGGACCATGACATTCAGACCACCATCATGAAGTCTTTTTCTGATTGAGATGGACCACTTGTACAGAATCTGTAGGGTACAGGTCTTGTCTCTGACTATCAGTTGTAACGCTGGTCATAGCCAAATCAAAAGACACGAGGGAAAAAGATGTCAGTGGCCTCTGTCCACATTTGCAATCTGTTCACTTTGCACTGTAATATGCCCTAAAATGTCCTGTTAACTGGGCCTCTCCTACTGTCTCAAGATGGTTTGAACTTATAATCACATTTGCATAGTTTACACAGAGCCCTGGGAGTCTACTGATTTATAAAGCTGTACTTAATGATAGTGCCATCCATTCATCCATCCATCTTCATCCGCTTTATCCGAGGCCGGGTCGCGGGGGCAGCAGCCTAAGCAAAGAGGCCCAGACCTCCCTCTCCCCAGCCACCTCCTCCAGCTTATCCGGGGGAATACCAAGGCCTTCCCAGGCCAGCCGAGAGATAAAATCTCTCCAGCGTGTCCTGGGTCTGCCCCGGGGCCTCCTCCTGGTGGGACATGCCTGGAACACCTCACCCAGGAGGCGCCCAGGGGGCATCCTTGTCAGATGCCCGAACCACCTCAGCTGGCTCCTTTCGATGTGGAGCAGCAGCTGCTCTACTCTGAGCCCCTCCCGGATGGCCGAACTTCTCACCCTATCTCTAAGGGAGAGGCCAGCCACCCTTCGGAGGAAGCTCATTTCTGCCGCTTGTATCCGCGATCTCGTTCTTTCGGTCACTACCCACAGCTCATGGCCATAGGTGAGGGTAGAGATGTAGATCGACCGGTAAATTGAGAGCTTCGCTTTTACACTCAGCTCCCTCTTCACCACGACGGACCGGTGCAGCGTCTGCATTACTGCAGCTGCAGCCCCAATCCGTCTGTCGATCTCCGACTCCCTTCTCCCATCACTCGCGAACAAGACCCCGAGATACTTGAACTCCTCCACTTGGGGCAGGAACTCATCCCCGACCCGGAGTGGGTACTCCACCCTTTTCCGGCTGAAAACCATGGCCTCAGATTTGGAGGTGCTGATCCTCATTTCCGCTGCTTCACACTCGGCTGCAAACCGTTCCAGTGCGAGCTGGAGGCCCTCACCCGATGAAGCCAACAGAACCACATCATCCGCAAAAATCAGAGATGAGATTCTGAGGCCACCAAAGCGAAAGCCCTCCGCCACTTGGCTGCGCCTAGAAATCCTGTCCATAAAAATTATGAACAGAACCGGAGACAAAGGACAGCCCCGGCGGAGCCCATCACCCACCGGGAACGAGTCCGACTTATTGCCGGCAATGCGAACCAAGCTCTTGCAACGGTTGTATAGGGATCGAATGGCCCGTAGCAATGGGCCAGACACCCCATACTCCCACAACACCTCCCACAGGACACCCCGAGGGACACGGTCGAATGCCTTCTCCGAGTCCACAAAACACATGTAGACTGGTTGGGCAGACCAGTCTACATGATAGTGCCAGTGTTGTCATATTATGTTTACCTGGGAATGATAACCGTAGTCATTGGACTAAGTAAGAATACTTGCATACTAATTCATGTAATGGTTGATAAAGTACTTTTCATTTATCGGTCAAAGAACCAGTAATGGCTTAAAACTAATGGTCCAACTCCAGTTTTTCAGATATGGCCTGCATTTCTATAGCGCTTTACTCAGTCCCTAAGAACCCCAAAGCGCTTTACACTACATTCAGTCATTCACCCATTCACACACACATTCACACACTGGTGACGGCAAGCTACATTGTAGCCACAGCTGCCCTGGGGCGCACTGACAGAGGCAAGGCTGCCGGACACTGGCGCCACCGGGCCCTCTGGCCACCACCAGTAGGCAAACACGGGGTTAGTATCTTGCCCAAGGATATTTGGCATGCAGCCAGGAGGCAGCCTGGGATCGAACCACTGACCTTCTGGTTAGTGGCTGACCTGCTCTGCCACCTGAGCTACAGCCACCCTAGTGGGTATGGTTGAAACATACTTAGTTCATTTGTAAATTGCCACTAAGAATGGAGCCTTTAGGGTTTTAAGGCTCTGAACAGCTAAAATGGACAATGTAGAATGAGTCATTTTTCCAGGCATAAAAAAAAAAAAAGATATTAGATAATTATTCACCTACAGGAGTGTTGGAATATTTTAACAATACCTTCTCAGGGATTATTTGACCAGGTCTCAGGTGTTCACTTATTACTTTTTTCTTGCATTTCTGTGTATTCCATTCAGCCTGGCCTATTTCTCATGACAGTGCCGGTGCCAGTGTGTTAGGATGTGAAGAGGTTTTTTCCAAAACCCATTCATCCCCACTTTAAGTTAAAATCAAACCACACACCGAGCACTCTTAATTATACTGAATATATCAACACAATAACTATTTAGTTTTTCTAACTGTCAGTGTCTTACTGCCATCCCGTAATCTGTGGAACTTTTCCAAATATTGCTCCATGGTACTACAAAAGTCAATTAGTCATTAAATCAGATCATTAATACAGACTGCTGCCATGCAAGCTGTTGGAAAAGAACAAAGATGAAAGCAGTCGACAAGGACTGGTGTATATGCTGACAATACATCTAGACTTAATGTTCAATTGGTCTCACTGCTAATTTGCACTAATGTCTTTGCCTTTAGAGGCCCTCAATATTGTTATTTTGTGGTGCTATTCCTCTGCTAAAACACTTTTGCTTTATTTCATGTGACTCCTTTTAGTGTTGCTTGAGTGGCCTCCAACAAAAAGAAACTTTGGTTTCCACAGAAGAAATTAAAGTTTCCTTTGTTTTCTTTTTGTTTTGTTTTTTAAGAATGAGCCTTTATGAATCTGGAAACAGAGTAGCTCTTTTGTAATTGTTGTAGTGGTGGCCTCTTATGACTAAGGGTTGAGATGAGGTTTTGAGCAGGAAATCAAGCTCACTGCTGCTCTCAGCAAACAGTGAGCAAATGGCAGTAGCACCATCACTCATTCTGCTCCACTGTGTCTTTGAAGAAACCATTGTATCTGCCAAATCCATCAACCTTTCCCACAAAGGCATTTGCCAGCCTGTGAAACTGATCATCTACCTAGGGGATTGCGGCCCACAGCTGGGGGAGCCATATTTTACTGCCTCCCTACTTAATGCAGGAAGGTGCCATAGGCCTGATTATAAAAAAAGAACTCCATGAATCCACAGGGCTAGGCCACTCTCAATCAGCCAAAAGTGTCTTGAGACACTCTCAATGCAGACATTTGATTAATCTGACTCCAAATGCAACACTTAATCAGGATCAGGATTTCTTTGGGTGTTTTTCTTTTTCATTTTTTTTTCAGTAGAAAAGTTGGGTACAAACTTAGTTTTCTTTAAGGTAAGAAGCTCAGAGTTGCAGTAGAAACACATTAACATTTGACTTGAGAGAAACAAATGTCATCAACTTGTCAACAACTTGTGAAATTTACTCATGGGAAACAATTGTGTTACTGTAGATGGATACACATAGACTTTATTTACATGATCATTATCATGACTTACATGTATTCACCAATCAATTCTTTACCAAATTCAAAAAGAGAAAAAAAGTTTCCCTGCAACTGAAATAGTTTAAGATAAATTAATGAAGACATTTTAAAAGTATACCTGGTCCTTAAACAAGAAACTTGCTGTATGTTGTTCTTATTTGTAATAGCAGTGCCAGAGGTTGTGTGTGGAGGCGTGGAAGAGATGACCCAAACGCAGGACTCACAGTGCAGAAATGAAGAGGATTTATTGGAGCGGGTGAATGAACAAAGCAGGAACGATGAAGTGGCTGGCTGGCTGAAAGACTGGATGAATGGCTGACTAACTGAACATACAGACGGAGAGACGACATTAACATCAATGACACGACCAAGAACTGGTGAAACCGAGGAACTTAAATACACAGGTTGAATGATGACAATGATTGGAAACAGGTGAGTACAGGGCTGAACATAATCTGACTAATGACACGAGAGACAAGCTGACACGGGGAAAAAACAGGAAGTGAAACATTAATGTGGCGAACTAAACTGAACATGAACAAACTGAAATCACTGGGTCAACGACCCAGGAACCCTGACAAAGGCCGGCACCTGATGGCCGAAAGAAAGGAAAACCAGACCAGACCAGGGCGGGCGGAGGGGGCCCAGGACGGAGGGACTGAGTTCAAACAGAGACAGTTCAGGTGGGCGGCCAGGCGGCCAGTGGCTGAGCCCAAACAGTTCAGGTGGGCGGCCAAGTGGCCGGCAGTGACGCTGAAGTCGATCCGGTGGGCAGCCGTGAGGAAGACGGCGGCGGACGCTGAGCCGATCCGGTGGGCAGCCACGAGGAAGATGGCGGCGGCCGCTCAGCCGGTCCGGTGGTCAACCACGCCGGCGACGAGGAGAAGGCGGCTGAGGAGCAGCTGCAGGAGGCGGCGCGGGAACCTGCGGAGACTGAGGAGCAGCTGTAGGACGAGGCGAAGCAGAAGCCGAAGCTGAGTCTGAGGCCGGACCAGGCGAAGCAGAAGCCGAAGCTGAGTCTGAGGCCGGACCAGGCGAAGCAGAAGCCGAAGCTGAGTCTGAGGCCGAACCAGGCGAAGCAGAAGCCGAAGCTGAGTCTGAGGCCGAACCAGGCGAAGCAGAAGCCGAAGCTGAGTCTGAGGCCAGACCAGGCGAAGCAGAAGCTGAGGCTGGACCAGGCGAAGCAGAGGCTGAGGCTGGACCAGGCGAAGCAGAGGCTGAGGCTGGACCAGGCGAACTGAGGCTGAGGCTGCGGCTGGACCAGGCGAAGCTGAGGCTGAGTCTGATGCTGGACCAGGCGAGGCAGAGGCTGAGTCTGATGCTCGACCAGGCGACGGCAGGGGAGCCGGGGGTGACGGAGCCACAGCTGTAGGGCCAGTAGGCGCGGAAGCCTCTGGCTGGAGAGAGGCAGGGCCAGTAGGTGCGGAAACCCCTGGCTGAGGAGCGGCCGGGCCAGTGGAAGCAGAAACCCCTGGCTGAGGAGCGGCCGGGCCAGCGGGTGCGGAAACCCCTGGCTGAGGAGCGGGAGAGCTCGCAGCCGGCCCTGGATGCTGTGGTCTGATCAGCAAAATCACTTTCTACATAATACAAATGAACATAATGAGAATGGAGTGATCTTTTCCTAGTGCTAAGGTCATGAATAAACTTTGATGAAGTACTCACTTTTTTAGGAAACAGGGCACCTTTCCCAGAAATTACCTCAATTTTTCTTCAAGAAAAGAGCAGAAAATTAGGCATGAGAAGTCTATGTTGTTGCATCTGTAAATACCACATAATATTTCCCTAAAGGCTATACCTAAACTGTGAAAAGCAAAGCTTATGTTTTGCAAATGGTTTGTGATGTATTATCCTTGTGGAGTCCAGCAGGTAAACCATAAGGCAGGCCTGCACTTTCATCCTCTAATCAATTTATACAGTTTAAGACCATTCATCACCATATCCACGTTTGACTTCTATATTAGATGCAAAATGTCAGATACTGTAATAATGATGAAGCTGAGCTCAGGAATATTGCAGAATTGCCAAATACAAAACATTTCTTACGGTCTTATCTTTCTCTGGCTGTCTGCCAGTTTCCTCCATTTCTTTATGGCAGTATGTCAGTGTATTGAGAAATGTAGATAAAGACATTTTGTAGTCTGAAATATAAAGATTCAATATATCATGCATTATAGGGGTGACTATGATCTGAGTGGACCTCATCCCTCCCCCCATAAAGCACCAGGTTTAGCACAGCAGTGGCATTGGGAGTGTTGGTGACACAATAGCTCACCACCCTACACCAATGTCACAGTCACCATGAGCATATGGTTTCTTTGGTTAGTGCTATTCTTCAATTCTCATTTTTTTTGGTTATTTGAATCTGTTTCTCATTGTACATTATTTTATGTCATTGATAACTTACAAGACAGATCCAAATTGGCTTCACCCAAGCTGTAGCTTGTCAGCCATTAAACTGTCCCTGAAAGTTTTAGACAGTGGAAAAAAATGAGAAGAGTGGGACTACTGACCAAAGTGACTCCCATTTGATCACAGATGATGAATACGTCTTTTATCCACTAAAGTATTCGTCTTTAGATTTTCTTCTCTCCACATTTCTAAAAATGACCTAAACACTGAAGCTGAATAACATTCATGGGAACTGAAAAATAGCCACACACAAAAAACACCAAGAGGCATGCTAAAATCATATGAAATCCAGACTTGTACCTCACAGACACAGGCGAGCAGGCTTGGAGACAGCATGGTGAGCCACTACTGGACTTAACAAAATAAATACTAGAACTGCTGAAGATGTGATCAGAAGAAAGCCATTCAATCTCCTTTAAAGAACTAGAATTTATGGAAGATTATGATACAAAAAAGGAATGTTTTCAGCAATGTTTGGAGAATTTTGCCTGTCTTATCATGTATGCATATACAAACGAGTGTCTACACTGTTTCTCAACCTATCTTACACACACAAATCAAAGTGGTTGATAAGTATGAACAGATTTGCTGTTTCTGACTTTTTGGACCAATAACAAGTATTTCTGTCTTGCCTCTGTTCATTTCTAAAATGTTTTGAGAGATCCAGCAGTTAATGTTATCAATACAGTTTATGATATAATCCGAGGAAAGAGATAAGTACGCCTGTGTACCATCTGCACAAGTATGCTAAGTTATATTATGATTCTTTATGACAGTATGTGGGAGCATGTTGATGTTATACAGGGAGTGCAGAATTATTAGGCAAATGAGTATTTTGTCCACATCATCCTCTTCATTCATGTTGTCTTACTCCAAGCTGTATAGGCTTGAAAGCCTACTACCAATTAAGCATATTAGGTGATGTGCATCTCTGTAATGAGAAGGGGTGGGGTCTAATGACATCAACACCCTATATCAGGTGTGCATAATTATTAGGCAACGTCCTTTCCTTTGGCAAAATGGGTCAAAATAAGGACTTGACAGGCTCAGAAAAGTCAAAAATAGTGAGATATCTTGCAGAGGGATGCAGCAGTCTCAAAATTGCAAAGCTTCTGAAGCGTGATCATCGAACAATCAAGCGTTTCATTCAAAATAGTCAACAGGGTCGCAAGAAGCGTGTGGAAAAACCAAGGCGCAAAATAACTGCCCATGAACTGAGAAAAGTCAAGCGTGCAGCTGCCAAGATGGCACTTGCCACCAGTTTGGCCATATTTCAGAGCTGCAACATCACTGGAGTGCCCAAAAGCACAAGGTGTGCAATACTCAGAGACATGGCCAAGGTAAGAAAGGCTGAAAGACGACCACCACTGAACAAGACACACAAGCTGAAACGTCAAGACTGGGCCAAGAAATATCTCAAGACTGATTTTCTAAGGTTTTATGGACTGATGAAATGAGAGTGAGTCTTGATGGGCCAGATGGATGGGCCCGTGGCTGGATTGGTAAAGGGCAGAGAGCTCCAGTCCGACTCAGACGCCAGCAAGGTGGAGGTGGAGTACTGGTTTGGGCTGGTATCATCAAAGATGAGCTTGTGGGGCCTTTTTGGGTTGAGGATGGAGTCAAGCTCAACTCCCAGTCCTACTGCCAGTTTCTGGAAGACACCTTCTTCAAGCAGTGGTACAGGAAGAAGTCTGCATCCTTCAAGAAAAACATGATTTTCATGCAGGACAATGCTCCATCACACGCGTCCAAGTACTCCACAGCGTGGCTGGCAAGAAAGGGTATAAAAGAAGAAAAACTAATGACATGGCCACCTTGTTCACCTGATCTGAACCCCATTGAGAACCTGTGGTCCATCATCAAATGTGAGATTTACAAGGAGGGAAAACAGTACACCTCTCTGAACAGTGTCTGGGAGGCTGTGGTTGCTGCTGCACGCAATGTTGATGGTGAACAGATCAAAACACTGACAGAATCCATGGATGGCAGGCTTTTGAGTGTCCTTGCAAAGAAAGGTGGCTATATTGGTCACTGATTTGTTTTTGTTTTGTTTTTGACTGTCAGAAACGTATATTTGTGAATGTGGAGATGTTATATTGGTTTCACTGGTAAAAATAAATAATTGAAATGGGTATATATTTGTTTTTTGTTAAGTTGCCTAATAATTATGCACAGTAATAGTCACCTGCACACACAGATATCCCCCTAAAATAGCTAAAACTAAAAACAAACTAAAAAGTACTTCCAAAAACATTCAGCTTTGATATTAATGAGTTTTTTGGGTTCATTGAGAACATGTCACGGCGAGTGAGATGAGCCGTATAAAAATAATAAATGAGGATCCAATTGCAGGCAGTAGTGGAGGAGTGAAGGTGGTTTATTGGACACGAAATAAATATAGACAAACAGCAAATGGAGCACGAACTAAACTAGACTGGAGACAACTAAACTACTGAATACAAACCGGAACTCAAACATGAAGCAAGGTGGACGACGGTACAAGATGGTGACGGCAGGGAAACACACAGATGACGCAGGGTGGAAACACAGACGGACCAGCAACAACAATGACGGAAGACATGACTTAAATACACAGAGAACCACAGGGGAATTACACACAGGTGGTGGACACAGCTGGGAATAATCAACAAGACGAGACAAAGGTAAAACTGAACACACTCACATGAGACGCAGACCTTCACAATAAAACAGGAAACAAAACACACTTTACTAAGACACAGACTAGACAGAGACAGACTTGAAATGACATATGAAACTAAACCCACATCTTAAACCCAGATAAACAGAAACATGGAACTCTAATAATAGACATAAACATTACCATAACACGACAAGAGAACAAGAACACAATCCCTGATGCAAACTTAAATCAAAACACAATAAACTCAAAATACTGGGTCCAACGGACCCAGAACCGTGACAGAACATGGTTGTTGTTCAATAATAAAATTATTCCTCAAAAATACAACTTGCCTAATAATTCTGCACTCCCTGTACAGTAATAGACCAAGGATTGACCCTTGAGGAACCCCGATTACATTTTTATTTGTGCAGATCTAAAACTGCTAATTGAAACATTCAAACTTCTACCCCTTAGATACAATGACAGCCGGTCAAGAATCTAACCTGTTGAACCAACTGTGTCACAAAGCCTTTGTATTAGAATGTCATGGTCAACAGTGTTAAAATCAGCAGTGAGGTCAAGCACTGAAACTCAAACTCTCTGTGGCTCACTGTTGGATGACTTTAGTAAGAGCTGTTTCTGTGCTATGGTTGGTTTTGAACCCTGACTGGTGTATATATATATCAGTGATTTATTAGTGATTTCTAAAACAAAGAGATACAGTTTAAATAGTTTGGTGGGGATCAGGGTTACAAGACTTTAACTGATAAATAACGTCTTCCAGATATTTTGAAATTACAGGTGAGAATATGGACATTGTAATTTGATCATTATGTGAGGTTATGTGCTAGATCGATTTCTAGTAGACTACTTAAGCTAAGATATTACATCCAATATTAGAAACTTTGCTCTTTTTGAAAGATGCTCATTCATTACACTTAGTTGCTCAGACTGAAATTCAAATTTTATGGTTTTGGAGAGATTAAATACTTTGTGAATGGATAAAAACAAAAAAAGTTGAATTAGACTGGTTATTGTTGATCAGTTGGGAGATGTCTGGATGATTGCATTTTTGGACCAGTAAATGTACATGTTTATACATTTCAAAATGAATTTGTAGTTTATTTTTGTAGTGTCTTTTTGCCACCTTTACCATATTGCTGTTTCTCCAGAGTGCTTTTGGTGGACGGCGTACATTAATAGTTTTAACAGGAGCAATGTGATCAATAATTTCATCACATGATGACAATAATGGTAGTGTACACGTTGAAAACTTTATATTTTATCTTTATATTTTTATCTTCATGACTTTATAATGATAGTGGGGATCAATTAGGTCAAGGACCCAGGTGATGTCAGTAGTAGCTGAACTGATTTCACCTGCTGCAATGAGAGTAGCAGAATGGAAAATGGCATAGGAAATGTTTGTGGAAAGAAGTTTTGTTCCAAGTTCATTTGGATCTGATTAGTTGACTGTGTTCCCAATAGAATGAAATTGATGATGAAGGAGACACTGTGGGCAGAAGGGGAGGGATGGGACCAGACACGGAAATGTGACCCACAGGTCTATTTAGTGAGCAGAATAAGTGTTCAAAGTCTCTTTTGAGTTGCTCTGATTGGTGTTTCTGGACATCTTGAGCTCTTTTGTGATGTCTGGCTACTTACCAAGAAGTCCAGGATAATTTTCTTCCCCATCTCCTCTCCCCTTGGACAACAATCGAGGGTTTGGCAGGAGCTAGCAGGGAGCAGGCTTGTACTTTAGGCTTGGCTTTGAGCCTGGGCTTCAGAGGCTGGGTCCTCATCGTGGATCGAGGCTACCATGGCTGGCTGCGGGTGTAAGTTTGCCTTAGATCCAAGTCACAGGAGGCACAACCTCTGCTGGACTTTCTTCTAGACAGAATCTACATGTGAGCACCACTTGAAATCCTGTGAAAAGGTGGATCCCAGGAATCTAAAGTGATCTAGAGTAGGTACTGTATTGTTGAGGATAGTGGGAGGGGGATAGTGGGAGGGCATCTCCACAATCTTAAGCGGGTTATGCTCCAGGTGATTCTTACTGCACCAGTGGACAAGTTGGTCAACCTCCTGTCTGTATGCAAACTCGTCATTGTTCTGTATCAGACTGTGGTGTCATCCGTGAACTTCAGGGATTTCATAGATGATTCTCCTGAGGTGCAGTCATTAGTGTAGAGGGAGGGGAGCAGCAAGGAGAACACAGATGTCAGAGTGACAGGCCTGTAATCATTTAATCCTGTGATGGGGGGCAGTTGGTCAGCACAGACTTTCAGGCAGGAGGGACACAGAATATAAATTTCTGAATTTACCTCTGCTTTTTAAATAGGGGACTATTATTAGACTAATAAATTAATCAAGTAATATTATGACTCCCAGTCTTGGAGTGGCTGTAGCTCAGGAGAAAGACTAGTCATCTACTAATCAGAAGGTTGGTGGTTTGGTCTGCATACCAAATATCCTTGGGCAAGACACTAGGGTTGCCAACTCCCTGAAAAATAAATAAGGGACACCTCGTGGCCAGGGCCGGGCAACCCAGTTGTCTTCACCCTTCCCAGTGTGGTGGATTTTCTAGCTCTTTTTTTGTGTGTGAAATTATTTTTTTTAACCATTTGACTTGAAGTTGATTTAAGCAGATGCATATTCTATTCTTTGTGATATGAACACATGTGAAACAAGTGATCATTTAGCCATTTATTTTTAGCTCAAAATGACAACATTAACACATAAAACAGGTCTCTTTCTTAAACAGAAGCCTGTCATGCTTAACTTTTGAGAATATAAGTAAATCTTTCTTTAAAAGAACTCTGTCCTGCTTAACTTAAAATAATAGAAAATAATAGAAAGAAAAACATTCTTGTAACAGTGCACATTTAGTGCATTTAGTACAATTGGCTTCAGCTGAGGTATTATTTCAGCTTTTCTAATGCTAATCAGCTGCTCCTGTTTGTAAACCCGCTTGTTCCCATGATTACGCATCTTAACTCATCATCATTATTCACCTATGTATTACTTTTATGTATTAGTCATCTATTTGTTGTAATCATCTATCCTTGCAGTTGTTTATTACACAAAATAAATTATATTATCACACTTCTGGCCACATAGCGCTGATATTCACTGCACATGCCCATATTAACTTTTTCCAGCCAGGTGTTTTCCTTTTCCCATTCTTCCCTTTCTCTAAGGGGAACAAACATTGCTGCTCTAATGCTGGGCTTACACTGTGCGATTTTTGGCCCATTTTGAGACGATTTTTGAGTCGTGCGACCGTTTTGGTGATCGGACTGATTTTGGCCTTCATCGTGCGTCGTGTAGTATACGTGGGGTAACGAGAAGTGATTAACGCACGACCAGCTCCCGATCATCAATCGCTCGTGAGGATCTCACCACAGCCGCTCACACTGCTCACGCGCAAACACGTAAACGTCGGTGAAAAAGACGGCGCAGCACGGCAGTGCAGCGTGTGATCTGGACACAAGCGATGGAGGCACAACTTGTAGAACTTTGGAAAGCTCATCCGAGCCTTTTCGATGTGGCATCACAAAATGATCACGACCACAACAACCGTGAAAATAGTTGGATTTACACTGCTGCTCAATCACAGCTGCCCGATCAATGTTTTTCATTAGCAATTTAGCAAAGTTGATGGTGGTGGTGGTGTGTCTGTGTGAGTGAAAGACAGAGAGAGAGAGCGACAGATTTTCTGTTATAACCTTCATTTTATGGACGCACAGGGTGAGCTCTCAGGTCGCATCAGAGCATCGGGCGGTATAGTGTGAGACCTGCATCGTGACCTATGAACTTCTAACCCCTGCGAGTCAATTGTGCAGTTTGAGCAGGAGCTGAATAACGCGACTGAAAAAATCGCACAGTGTCTGCCCAGCTTTAGGTGTACTGTCGTCCGAGACTTGCACCGCAGTGTCGGCGTTTGTTTCCCTGTTGGCCATGCTTCTTGTTGTGGTCACCTGTTGTCTTCCGGTATTTTCTCCGCAAGCGACCTTTCCTCGACCAATGAGATGAGCGGTAATCTGAATTGTCATACTCGAATTGTCATAAGTGTGCTGTCAGCTCATTGGTCACAAAGCAGGAGAGAGGCTGGGAATTATGTTTTCAAACAAAGCGTTAATTCCATTAACATTTATAGACTACTTTTGATTCTCACTGTATTACGGGACAAAGTGCGTCCCTTATTAGCTCAATACGGGACGTGTACTTTTTTTCTAAATACGGGACGATTCCGTATTTTAAGGGACGGTTGGCAACCCTACAAGACACTAACCCCAAGTTGCTCTCCAATGTATCTATTAGAGAGTGAATGTAGATAGAAAGCACTTACCTAGAGAAAGTACAGAAAAAGGGCACAGAGTGTGAATGGATGACTTAGGCAAGTTTTATAAAGCACTCTGAGTGCTCAAAGTAGAAAAGCGCTTTGTAAGAACCAGTCCATTCATCATTTACTTGGAGACACCAGGTACTCTGCATGTTGATAGCTATCTAGTAGGGGTGCAACGATATTTGTATCGATATTGAACCGTTCGATACAGTGCTTTCGGTTCGGTACGCATATGTATCGAACAATACAACATTTGTAATTTATTTTATCAACTTTCCTTCTGACGATGCTGTCTGTGTTGAGCGCTCAGTGAATCTGCGTTCGACTACTCCGCCTAGGCTGCACTGTGGAGCGCAGATCCACTGAGCGCTCAACACAGACAGCATAGTCAGAAGGAAGAGCGCAGGGCAAGCTAGCAAGACAGAAGTTAAGCTCTCCTTGCAACATGGACCTCCCCCACTCTCATTCAGATCTGGCGTTTGGAATTATTTTGGTTTTCATGTGACGTATGACCCTGAAGGTAAGCGAGTCATGGACTAAAGTAAAACAGTATGTTGGATGTGCCATGCAATGCTCAATTACATAGGTGGGAACTAGTGTGTTAGCGCAGTTAGCTCGTTAACGTGTTGGCTGTCTAGCCCCATGCACAGGGCGATCGGCGGTAGCTCGTTAACGGAGATTTGCCATGTTGTGGCGTTAAGGTCATTTCAACGAGATTAACCTGAAAGCACTAGTGGGAACACAACGAATATGACTGCACATTTACATCATCCTAGTGCAAAGACAAAAACAACAAGCATGCTACTAACTTTAGCCGAGTCATTTAGACAGCTGTTAGCACATGATTCTCCTTATGCTGCTGAGAATATAGCCCAGAAGAAGCGGATAGTATAGCTTTTATTTTGGAAAGAGGCATTTCTCTGTAATAAACTCTCTTTTCCAAAGATGAGTGATTCCTCAATCAGATACAGGGCTCGCAAAATCGCTAGCCCGACGTCCTGGGGCTAGCGATTTTTTTCAGACGGGCTACCCTGCCCGTCGGGCTATTGTAGGAAGGAAAAATATATGTCAATGCTTTTGCATTCTTTCGGAAATGTAGCTGGGTAATTATGTCATTGGCATCGGTGAGCCACTGCCAATATGTGACATATTGAAATCGCGTTTGAATTTGCGCTTGTTTTTTTGCTTTCACTTTGCAATCGCGCGAACTGTGTATAGAGAGCGACAGCACTGATTGGTGAGTGATGATAATTTGCGCACCAATTCCTCTGACGTTGTCTTATCAATCGTTAGCTTACTATGCAAACATGACAAGTGAAATCTCCCGCAGCAAGCTTAAACATGTGAGAGGTTGATCGTGCAGAGAATCGCTGAGCATTATGTGAGTGCGTGTGTAAAAGCAGCAGGATATATATTGTAGCGGATCAGGGCTGTTCGGGGTTCTGTTTGTACAGTTATGTTTTGTTTATGTTGTCATAGTGACGGGTGACGCCCTCTCGCTGCGACGGTGTGTCCTTCCGGGGTCAGAGGGCGCCCTGTGTGGTGTTGTTGTTGTTGCTGTGCTGTTGCCGCGCTGAGCAGTTAGCTAGCGGCAGTGTTCTTCTGCAGATGTCAATAAACGGCTGTGCTCCCTGGCTAGCTCACGGGAAGCAAGACCAAACGATACCTCCGTCTCCTCCTTGTCTGAGCTCGCCACAATATTTTAGTTCTGCTGAGCCAAATAAGACAGGTCAGGGTGAAGAAGTGACAGCCAAAGAAAAACTTACCACAAAACGGAAAAGTTATGACAAATCAGACTATAAGGCAAAAAGAAAGTGCAGCTTTATGGTTTCATGGACAAAAGAATTTCTGTGGCTGCAATATGACAAGCGAAATAACCAGGGCTGCACATAAGTGGTCCGCAGGTGCGCATTCGCTGTCAAAATAAAAAACGGGCACAAGATATGAAGTTGCAACGCGTGTTTGCATACATAAGATTTTCAGGAGGAGGACAGACATTTATTTAGAACTCTTAAAGATGTTGAAGAAGCAAGCTCCTTTAAGCAATTACTGTGATGTTCCTCCACCTCCAAAGAAATGTCAGAAGGAGTCCGAACCACAAAAGAAGCACGTATTCTCGGAAAAGTAGTTGCAGGAGGTGAGCTGGCTTCAAACAAATGATGAACGCACAGAGATGTGGTGCGGACCCAGATAGCAAGGAGACATTGAACAGATGTTGATTTTCCATCTGAACCATCAGAATCGTCTGTTATTCTTGGTGAGGGATTAGTTCTTAGGTTTTGGGTTCTCATGTGTATTGCAGTTCTGTTCAGTGTCTAGTCTGTCTCTCAGTTTCATGTCTGCATCTTGTTTAGTAATTCTTGTTTCCTGTCTTATTGTGAAAGTCTTTGTCTTATGTTAGTGTGTGCAGCTTAGCTCCCCTGTCTCGTCAGTTCTGATTTCCCCCAGCTGTGCTCTCCTTCTGTGTCTCATTCCCCTCGTTACTTCCCAGTGTATTTAAACTCTGTGTTTCTCTGAGTCAGTGTCGTGTCATCCCTCATGCTGTGTGGATCTCCCTGTGAGTTTTAGTTTGTTGTTTCCCTAGTTTAGTTTAGTTTGTATGTTTTTTCCCTGCCAGCAAATTAAGCCGTGATTTTGAGTTCACCCCCTGAGTCTGTGAGTCCTGCATTTTGGGTCCAACTCCTGCCTGCCGCACAACGATCCATGACACTAGGTCTTTCTTTAATTGACAAGCTAGAGAGTAAGATTGCAGGAACTCCTTGGCATGTGCTTCGAGTATTCTGATAGAGGGTGTTGATTCATTTAAAGTAATATATTCATCCTCCTCTAACCAGGCGAGGCAAACTAAACCATAATGCTGATCAGTTGTTAAGTTTGCAGATGACACTACAGTGCTCGGACTTATTTCCAACAATGATGAGACAAACTATAGGACAGAGGTGCAACAACTAGAGTCATGGTGCCACGACAATAACTTGGTCTTAAACACCAAAAAGACCAAGGAGATCATTGTAGATTTCCGGAAGAGGGGTCATAACAACCATCTGCCTCTCTTCATTGGCAGTGAGGCGGTGGAGAGGGTGAGCAGTTTTAAATTCTTGGGGGTAACTGTGACCGAGGACCTGTCCTGGGGCAACCATATCACCTCAGTTGTACGGAAGGCCCAACAGCGCCTCTACTACCTGAGGAGACTGCGGAGCGCACACATTCCCAGATCTCTGATGTTGAACTTCTACAACTGTGCCATCAGCAGCGTTCTGACGTATGGATTTCTAGTGTGGTTCCCCAGCTGCACCAAGGCCGATCAGCAAGCACTCCAGCGGGTGGTGAAAGAAGCTGGCAGAATTATTGGAATAAGTCTGCCAGAGATCAGTAATATCTTCCCCACTCGCTGTCTGAGGAGGGTGCACAGTATCCTGCGGGACCAACATCACCCTGCGCGCCACCTTTTCCATCTGCTGCCCTCAGGGAGAAGGTACAGGTCTATACAGGCCAGAACATCCAGACTGGCCAACAGCCTGTATCCACAGGCTGTCAGGCTCCTGAACTCTCTGCCCCCCTCTCACGGACAATAACCATATCCAACTTCTTAATAGCAATGAACTGGTCTGCATTGGTGCATCATATCTTTATTCTCTTCCCCCTCCTGCCCCCCCCCCCCCCCCCCTCTTTCTTAAATAGATAACTATCATATCTGATATCATATCTCACAGTACAATAATATTGAATGGGTTGCATTGTTGTATTTTGTCATGTTTCTCAGGTCTTTGTCTGTATTTCTACGAACATTATTGCTAAGGATTGTCTTATTGCATTGGAGTCACACTGGGTTAAATATGTACACTTGGGTTTTAAGGGGTATTTATTATTTTCTTCTTTTTTTGGGGTTGTATGGAAGCCCCAAACGCAATTTCATTGTTCTTGACAATGACAATAAATAAATACTAAATACAGTTATTAAACTTGTTACTGAGACAGACCGACCTATTGTTCCAAATTTAACTGATTTGCTTGTATGTGCAGTTGAGAGTGTTATATTATGCTTTCTTTGTGAGTTTTTATAATTAAACCGTGTTTTATAGATTTTTATTTTTTATTTTATTTTTTTTATTTGGTTGTTGGTGGCATGGGAGCAGAAAGACTCTGGAAGGATGGAATTTTGGATGATCATCTGTAACCATGGTTTATATGCAACTACCACAAACTTTTTCAGGAAGCCGGTTTAGTGCAAACTCTGAGTAAGTAAACCCTGAGTTAACAAACTCTGGGTTTTCGGTTTCACAAAGCGAGTTTAGATTAATTCTGAGTGAGTTACTATGGCGACACACTCCGTGAAGCTAACCTGCCCCCTAGCAGGTTTACTTCAACTAACCCTGACGTTCTCCGCCTCTTTGTCAGAAACCTGACAGTAGGAAGTGTCAGACATGGCGTGTCCCTTCCTTGAAGAGCCAGTAGATGTTGAAGCCCAAATTCTCCGCAGAGCTCTCCGCCGGGAGAGAGTGATTAGAGCGCGTTTGGACATTTTATCATTTCCTGATGATTTCCTGTGTGAACGTTACCGTTTTTCAGCACAATCTATAATTTATTTGAAGAACATCCTCAGGCCTAATATTGCTCATGTGACACATCGCGGACATCCTCTCAGTTCTGTACATATTATTTGTATCGCACTTCGCTTTTTTGCAAACGGGAGCTTTCTGTATAATATTGGTGACGCTGAGCACGTTTCCAAGGCTACCGTCTGTCGGGCAGTCAGGAATGTTACAGTTGCACTGAAACGTCTCCTGTACTCGTCTGTGGTGTTCCCCGGTCATAGACCCACAAGATTTATCAAAGAGGGATGCCACAAAATTGCAGGTAGCAGGATGAACGAAACTTAATTCATGATGTGGTGATATTTGAACTACTACTTAAATTTTACATTTATTCTCACGGTTCCCAGGCGTGATTGGCTGTATAGATGGCACTCACATTCCAATCATTGCTCCTTCAGTAAATGAAGGAGACTATGTGAACAGGAAGTCTTTCCACAGCATTAATGTACAGGTACATAGTTCCCTGTAGCATTTCAAACTAACAAATTATTTCATTATTAGTAATGGATGCTAATTTGTGTTCTCTGCACTGTGAAGATCATATGTGATGCTGCCAACATTATCACAAATGTGGAAGCCAAGTGGCCAGGCTCTGTGAGTGGTGGTGGTGGAGGACCCCCACCTGTTTTTCGGGCCTCCGCTTTTTTTCTAGTGGCCATAACGGGTCACATTTGAGCATACAGAGTAAGCAAATATGTACTTGTATGTGCTCAGATAATTTCAATAAGTGCTTACAGAAAGAAAATTAATGTAGCCTCTAACTGCAATTGATTTACAAACAGACCAAGCACTATGGCTCATAATACAATTACACCTTACCTGTTTGGACTATATTTTTATATTTAATTTTTACTTGCTGCCAGGAACGTTTGGGGCCTGTTGGGTTGCACCTGCGCTCACATCACAAAATAAAATGTATGAAATAAAAAATAAAATATAATAAAATAACGTGTTAAATGGGTGGAAATCCCTAGATCAATGTTTAAATTAACACTCACGCATTGACTCTGTCGGCTATGTTTTGCCATGCATGCTCCCTTTCTTTTGCAGCTGAGGCTGTGTTACTTTTTTTTCTGCAAAATTTGCATGTTATCGGCATATGCTGCCATCAGAATTTCGGCCTCAAGCGCTGTAAAATACATTGACCGCGCCTTCTTTCCCTCCGTCTCCATGGTGACTCGCTTAATCTGTGCTCCACTAATCAGGGCTTTATGTATCCTCGTGCGTGCGCTTAACTTGGGGTTAAAGCAACTCCGCGTTGATTGAACTAATTGTTATCAGCCTTTCTGAAACCGAATATTCCGAGTTGGACAGTTCGGGGTTACTCAACCCTGAGTATCGTTTTTCACTTTGAGTTTTCTAAACCGGCTTCCTGAAATAGGGCCCTGGTGTTTCCAATCAAAGACTCAACAGAGAACACCCATATGGAAAAGAAATAGTAAAAACTTATGTGATTACTCATGAAAGTGGCCACTTTCTCATTACTTTCATACATTGTTTTAGTAAGTATCCAAAACATACAAGTTTTATTATATAATTTTTCAAGGGATCTTATATCTGTTTTCACTCTTATATGCTTTTCATACAAGCTTCACAAAAGACAGATACAAAATTTATAAGATTTATATATATCTTTTCCATATGGGCAATGATGTTGAATACCTGTGTCCACAACTAAAAATGGCAAAAAAAACACAACACAGGATAGGATAAACGGCGTATAAAGAAAAAAAAAAAACACTGCAAAGGAGACTTGAAAATTATATAGATTGTATTATATTTCCAAAAATATATGTACAGTCTATTACAAAGGTTACAAAGCAAAAAGAATTGTCTATGTAACAAGAAACTGTCTAATTAAATGATCTTACAGTTCTGCTTTTGGGGAAAATACTTTTGACCAGTGAATATTCTCAGTACTCTGATCACAGAAAAATAAATAATGAATCAACATTTATATTACTGTACAATAAACTAGAAGGCAAAATCAAAACAGTCAAAGGAAAGATGGGAATCCTATTAGCTGTCTTTGGTCCTAAATGAACAAAATATGTACAACTGAAATCTTGTGGGTGACAATAGTTCATCTGTGAAATAGAAAAATATAGTGCATTTTCAATGTATCCAGAGCTCTCTACTGAGTAATATGTGTAAAAAGTAAAAAAAAAAAAAAAACCCCCAAAGAAAATCAATATAAATAAAATGTACAAGTTTTACAATTAGACCATATACAAAGATGTCCTCAAACCCCAGCTCTTTCTCAAACAGTTGACAGTGCTGCACTCTTTGGAAGCATCCACCACCTTGCCAAAGTGGAGAAACAAATTTCCAACTGCTGAACCACAAGATTTAAAAAATATGTTTGTATTCTATCTGCTACTCCTAAATTTCAGCCAGCACTCTATACCCTGCAGGTTCCTTTTATTTTATTTTATTTTTTGCCTTTTTTCATTTAAACTTTTTTTTTCTCCATGAAACAGAGTCACAACTAAACTTTTTTTCTCCTGTTTTTTCCAGAGTTGAGCAACCTGAAGTTCAGCATGATTCAAGTTGAAACATTGTATTGATTGCATCCTGGCCTTAATCTCAGTTTGGCTCAAACTGCTGTCTTCCCAGAACAGAAAGAAAAGAGGGACAGAGGCATCCTACAGTAGGTGTGAGGGGCCTTCTCCAGGGGTCTGCTTTGAAAATCAGAGCAGGGTGTAGGGAGTTGATGGTGAGAGACAGAGCGCTGCCTGTGAACTGGGGAGTTTTGTGCTGACTGAATGACTTTATGCCAGTATTCAATTCAAAGGCCCAATTGCTGAGGTCTGCTGTATGGATAAAGGGAGGTTGTGTATGACATAATGGGCTGGTCAGGGCTAATTTTGGGCGTCTCATCCCAAGATGAATCCCACTGTGAAAATGGATTTAAACAGTGCATCCACACTAAGCCAGATGATGTTGTTCATTTTAGGACAAAACTGCATGTTTTTCAAACTGAGAAGGAATTTTTCATCCACACAAGCATGGTTTAAATATGTCAAACTAACAGGTGGCAATACAGCAAACGGTTGAGAAAGTACAGAAAAAATGTGACTTTGAAATGACTTAATTGATTACAGAAGCTGAAGTTCTAAACCCTGTGTGTTGTCCATTGTCAAGACTATATCTTAGCCTTTTTTGGTGAGGCTCAGGATTCAATAATGTCTGTGGAGGCCTTTTTTGTTGTCTTTTCTAGATTTTTGAACCAATTTCAGTCACAGGCTTAGGGTGGACAAAAGGTAAAAAAAGAACCCTTTTTTAGTGCTTGTGGCCCAATGTGGACATTTCAAAGATGACAGAGGAAAAAATGAAGAAAGCTTCAGTTGGTTTTACTGGCTGTTAGCGAGCTCCAGGTTGATTCCTGATTTGGTTGTACTTTTTTCTATGGTGAGAAAATAAGTAAAGCTTTGAAAACACAGAGTTATGTTTAAGGTCGCAGCAGCAGTGAGAGAAGAACACCACTTCCCTTTATGTGACAGCTGAATACCTACATTTTCGTATCAAAGGACAGTGCAGTAAAACAAATTCAACATTGAAACTTTTCCTTTTTTTGGGAGTCTTTTTTGTTTGTTTGTTTGTTTTTGAAGTGGAGACAGATGGCACCAAATAGGTTGATTGGCTTTTAGCACATCCTCTGCACAGCCCCCTGTTCTCTGTTCTCCATAGAAAGCCATATGGAAGAAAAGAAGAGGAATCTTAAGAAACACTTTAATGCATGTTCTGTCACATCTGCTCCTGTGAGTGATGAGCTGCAAAGACGCATGAATAAACAAGGAGGCTGCATGGCTGCCTGCAGAGCCGGGACGGAGGGATTTAACAACACAGTCCGTGTCTGAGAGGAGCTCCATGGTTTGGTCTGGCATTTTCATACCTAGACCCTGAAGGGGCTTGTTGATTTTTTTTTTTTTTTTGTTAGAAAATGATGTCAGCATGGCTAATTGGCACCATTTAAGTGTTTTATCTCTGCAGTCACTCAATTCAACATTTTCATGCCACGTTAGAGTCTCATCACATGTTTAACATATCATAGCGGCAAAATACAACATGATTATTTCATTTGATGAGTTGGCATGGTATTTTTTCCAAACCATTTCAGGTCAAAGAGGTACATTTGTTTCCTTTTGCAGCAGTGACTGAATCTTTCCAAAGGTTTTGTCTCAGAATAGCACACCCATGCTTTCTATGTCATCTAGCACCTTAAAAAGTCCCAGTCGAGGACAATTTCTACCTGGTAATTATTGCTCTTTTTAGTCCAACTCTTTCTCACTGACTGTGTCACTTGTGGCATAAAACAGAGTCTGTGCACACAAGTTCAAGATAAAAAGACATCATGCTAAAAACAAACACACAAAAAAAGGAAGTAGTACAACACTGAAATGAGCCACAGAAAGCAATGCCATTGAAGTGCCTAAAATAGTGGCAATACTTAAACACATTTTAAGGCAGTATTACGTCTCGTCAATTCTTGAACGCACTCGCAGCTAAACAATTCTTCAAAACAACCACTATGTAAAACATTTTAGGCAAAATGATGGCAAAGCACAGCTGCAACTCCAATACAATCTTTCAAACGTGCTGACACATTCTACTCAACAACCAAGTGTATCCCATAGTGAACACTAAGGGAAGGATAGATGAAGGATATTGCTACTCTGATAGAAAAAAATTCTGGTGATTTAAAGAACAGTTTGCTTCCTGCATCTCCATCTGTGCTGCACTCATCAGAAAATTGTTTGCTAAAAAATGCTGAAAATTTGAAACCAGGTCAAGAACCCACTCCAACAGGCTGCAAAACAAGCGTGTGAGGATAATATTTTCACTTCAACAGCACATGAAGGAAAACAAAAGTCATTGCAAACAGTCCAGTACAAAAAGTACTTTGAAATCTGCACCTAAAAAGTTCTGTCTCTGTTTGGATAAAAGAGTTACCCTGTTGTCACATCCAAAGAGGAGAGGAAAAAGAACTTTTATATGTGCCAAAACGTGTCATCGTGGCAGACACAAAGAAAAACGAAAAAAAACAAACAACTAAAACCGCTTCAAGGTGTTGTAGTTCGTATAAAGGAAATCCTTAGACAACGTGTGCACATAAAGAGAAATATAAGCGGCAAACTCCTTTCCAATGCGCTGTTTGATATGTGGTTTAGTTTGTACGCGCTTCTACAAAAAGAAGGGAAAAATACATTTGTCTCATCCAGGTAGTTTCTTTTTTGTTGCCGTTTTTTGCCCTTTTCCTCTCTTTAGTGCCCTTTAAAGAGGCGGACCACAATCATTCACTGAGAAACAAAGGAATGATTTCACTCCAGGCACAGCCAGAAGAGTCAGACATCATACGTCTGTTTGCTTTGACAATTATTCCATTTATGTCCCAAGTCAAGTTTTGTTCTCGCCCTCTCCGAAGGCAGCCTGTCAGAGATCGTCACACCTGGACACCTGTGCCGTGGAGGTGCAGCATCTGGGCTCTCATAGTCTGTATGCTGCTCATGATCTTTTTCTGATGGCCCACCAGAGTGATCCCCAAGCTCATCACATCCCTGGAAAAGAGGACAACATTATGAGTCAGTGCACCATCACAGCCTCAGCTTTTCCATTATTGTGAGTATACAGCTAAACACAGCAGGCTTGTTTATGAATCTTAATAATGAATTTTCACAAGGTGAGATAGCAAAACCCATAATCTAAAGTAGTCTTTTTTTTCCCCCTTTGGGAAGTTTGGAGCTCTTTTTATCGAAATATACTTGGTAATGAGTTTATCAAGATCACAGGTAAACAATATGGAAACAAAAAAATAGGCTTATTCCCAAGACAATGTGGTTCAGAAAAAGAACTGTTTTTTCTTGGTGAAATAAAAGCTAGTATTAGCCACTTTATGGTGGGTTACAGAAACTCAAAACACATTCTAGCAACAATTCTACTTCTGAATACAGCTGAAGCTTTTACTCAAGGACAAGTAATAAAGTGTAGAGGAGAGCACAGTTTAAGCATAGTTGGTTTTAATGTTCTCTACTAATGCTTAAACCCCTTCGGGTTTCCTATCTACTCACTCGATTGACATCCTGGCCACAGATTCCAAGGAACTGTAGCCAGCTGCTGTGAAGTTGTCTCTGTATCGCTCCATCTTGATGGCTTCCAGCCACTCTCCCACTGAGCGGAAAGAAGTGAAGTCTGGTGTGCTCTGATCTAACAGGGGACTAATTGGTCTGTGGGATGAGCACAGAAAAATGGTTAAGTCTTATGCAAAAAGGAAACGTTAGGCTGAAAACACAATCAAACAAGAGATGAGACAGAGCGGTGACCAAAGGCATCCAGCAGTGCGGTAAATTATAAGCAGGGGAAAAACTTGCTGATTGGAGGCTTTGGTCGATAAGAATATCACAAATAGATGTTGCATTCCATGCTCTGCTTCTGAAAAATGTTTTTGTCAATATCCTTTCGATTTGAATACATTCCCAGGAACATACCCCGTACAGTCTCTGTACAGAAAATGCTTTTTAACCAGTTATAACCTCTGAGCCTCATCTCACAGTGGAAAGCATGTTCTGACTGCGAGAAGAATTCATTTGACAAACGTCAGAGTGAGCTCCGGAGTTCCCACTGCACTCCAAAGTACTAGAAACTCATTATAGAGATTGATTTAAAAGCCCTGCTATTGACCATAAAGGCATGAAAGCTGCTTTGGGCTATCGATCCCCTTGGATTTATCTTTCATCTTTGAACTTGAGAGGCTAAATCATCCACTGGACACTCTAGATCATCTACCAGTGTGATAAGTTGAAGTTCTATAGCTTATGAAGCCTACATTTTATAATAAATCATTAGGGGTCTTATTTCCATACCTTGTACACGTTCCCACTGGGGTTTTCAGTGTGTTAGGGTTACGTATCATCTTATCAAGGATGCCAACTATTTGATCAAATTTGGGGCGTTCGGCTCGGTCTTTCTGCCAGCAGTCCAGCATTAGCTGATGTAAACCCGGCGGACAGTCCATGGGGGCTGGAAGACGGTATCCTTCCTCTATTGCCTTAATGACCTGTAAAATTTAAAACAGACGAAGAAAGTAGCATCAGCCTTTGGTATCATCCTAAATCCAAACAAAAAACAAAAAACCTCTAACCCATACCTCAAACCCTTCAGTCTCAGCCTAGCTTTTTGCCATTTAACACCAGCTTTTAGCATCAACCTAATCCCAACCTCCTGCCCTGTACTCTCACTAACAGCGTTGACTATCATTTGAAACCCTTCAGAGTCCAGTTTTAGTTTCACGTTAACTCTAAACCCTAACCCACAACCCTTTAGCATTAGTCTATAGTATAATATTACCACAAGCCAAGCTCACTAAGCTCTTGGTATATAGCAGTATTGTACCTTAATTATGTCATGGTTACCTAAAACACTTAGACCTGAGAAAAAATTGTCTATCATGTGCCAGCTTTGTTACAGTCAATGGGATCATGAGGATTTAATGCAGAACTATTTAGAGTAGCTATAAGCAGCATCATTCTGCTATATAACCTCTTTCTGGAATGGTTAATGATCTCAAATTCTATCTGTGGCCAAGTGTTTTCAATTTATGTGCAGAAGATTGTCACCCAGCTTGAGAGCTAAGATACCGTAAACTTAAAGCAAAGATTTTTAAAGCAATGGGCATCTTGTAGATAGACTTGACCTTTACCAAATTTGCTACATAATTAGTATGTGTATTACTAAGAGATATTTGCATGTAACTTTTTGTAGGACCTGGGATATCTTGGCCTTTAAAGCATCAATGAAGATTATCTTTATTTCAGTCTGTCTCCCCCTCGACTTTATGGAAGTGTAATACTAAACTCACTAATTACCCACTGAATAAAGTTGGCCTTATCTTGGTCACATTTTTCACCAGTTTGAACTGAAATCTATGGACACAATGGCACCCATACTAAACAACTATTTAATGTATAATTCAAGCACACACACAGATTGGGTTTAGATTAGGGTGGGTGGGGAGTGCTGGATAATTTTATTCAACTCATGAGTACTATTCCTCATATGTCTAAACAAAGACCTCTTGTACAGTATATACCAATAAACAGAAAAGAACTTCTGCAACGTTTTTTGACCTAATTTACACATATCGTTTTATGCAGAGTTAATAAAAATTCAAGGTTTTTAAAAATTGTAGGTGCAACAGGAACATTATGCAACAAGCTCTCCTTCCTTTAATGTGTTGAGATGTTTATATCTCTGCATATATTCATCAGCTATTCTTGTCAGGACTGCTTAGACAAGAATGAGTCATGGAGGGAACCAGTGTCAAAACACTGAAACCGTTGGGAAAAATGCAAATAATGTTCTTCCTGTATCCCTGGAGGATGTTTGCTGACATCTTGACAAAGTGAAAAAATTTCTGACATTGATGTCTGTCAAGCAGCAGACGGTCAAAACACCACATATCCCACTTTCACGCCCAACCATCTTGTTTAGCATTTCTAACATCTGATTGTTCAATCAGCAGGCCTCTGCTTTGGAACGCAGGAGAATATTAATCATATTTAGCTACGATGCTGTGGGTGCTAAAACAGGAAGCCATATAGGAATCTTAAAGCCAGAACTCACTCGCCTTTCACTATCAATCAAAATGTGTCAAGTGTCTGAGAATAAGGAACAGCTTCAAATGGTCTGGCACTGTTGGATTATCTCAGTGGGAGTTGGCAGGAAAGAAGGCAACAGCACTCAGAGAGCTGCGGGTGAGTCAGTCATTATAGCAATTTGTGACATTTGTAAAGTGAAGAGCGGGATTGAAAAAAACCCCACATTTGTTCATAAAGGTAGAAAAATGTGGGTAATGTCCAGAGTCAGGAAGATGACTTTGAATTTACTTGATGGTGAGGCTGCAAGATGGGTAAAAGAATGAATCATGATTACAAGTCTGTGGTTCATGAGTCAAGTAAGTGGTATTCCTCTGCACTTTAAAAACACGTGTTAGGAGTACCCTACAGAGCTTTGCGATCTTTAGCTCTGAGACACTGAGTTGAATTACATTAGCCTTTGTTTTAGACTGCAGTTCTTGTGGCTTCAGCACAGGGAAATCTTTTTACTCTACTTCCTCTTTTACTTTGGGATGCTTACAAATGTGTTTATGTTCACATTTATTTGATTTAAAAAAAGGTACAGTGATCATTTAGTAATTAATGAGGACACTAGTGCATCATATAAATGTGCTTTGATTTAACCTTATAGGTTAATTTTCATCAGTTTTTCCTGGTTGCTCCATAACATTTGAAACATTCAAAGGAAACTTAGATGGGAAAGTATTTCTGCTTGGATTAAAAAACTTAAACAAATAAGGGTCAAAAATAATTACATAACATAACATAACATAACAATTACAAACAAACATTAACTACATTACAAAGTTCAGAAGAACAGTCAAAACCACATTATTAGAATACGAAGTGATTGATAAACAGGCACTACTTCAGGTTATGAAAGCACACTTGACTGTCCAGCAGCAGCTGTTTTACGCATTTGATGTTGCTGTTCCTTAGTTCCTTTTGTCACCGTGTTCTAGGCATACACTGATCTACGAAGCTTGGAAAGAAAAGCGTCCGGACTTCTTTAGGTTTCTTGAAGACGTTTGATGTTTCATCTGAGAACAGTCTTCAGTTCTAAGAGCAAATGGTGGAGAGTCCCAGATTTTAAGCCCTATGGGAGTGTCCGCCAAGAAGGTCACGGACCCCCCCCCCCCCCTCCCGTCTTCAAGAAACTTAAAGAAGTCCAGACGCTTTTCTTTCCAAGCTCCTTAGACTACGATGACCTGGATGACTGAGAACCTTCATAGACATAGGCATGCACTGCTTGATGAGAAAAGGCCGGCTTAGTGGTTGTTATATTCCATTGCATTAACTTTTTATCTAAAAATCATGGCGTCAATAGATAAATTGATCCTTAATTGATCTTGTGTAAGTGTATTCACAAGTTTTAAAACTTGTGTAGTATTGACTGCCAGAGTCACAGACACTCAATGTCTGGGGTGACAAGGTACTAAACCCTGAGTTGCTCATGACTGGAGTGTGAGCAGGTGATAGATGTAGAAAGACCATGCTTACTTGAATGAGACATGTTATATAAAGCACATTGAGTGCTTAAGTCGAGTAGAAAAGTGCTATATAAGAATCAGTGTGTGTTGTGAATTTATTATTATGCCAATATTTTTCTATTCACTCACTAATAAGTCATCATCTTACTACAAAAACTAACTTACAGAGTTTGCAGTATAATATAACCAGGGGACTTAGGAAAGCTAGACAGATAACTGATTGTATAACTTCCACCAGGTCACCAGCAAACCACTTAGTTGGTTGGTTCTATTTTAGCCACACACTTCTCAAGTACAGAAGATATTACATTTCAGCTCAGCTCTCTTACTTGAAATTACTTGTTGACACCTACAAGGCACAAACTACCCGAGTATTGCTGCAAAGAGAATACAACAGTTCTCACAGTAGTTGCAATACTGCTGAGATGCATAGGCATTAGGGGTGCAACAATACACAAAATTCACAGTTCGGTTCGGTTCGATACTTTGGTGTCACGGTTCGATATTTTTTCGATACAAAAAAAATGTTCATGCCTTTTTAATTTGTCATTTATTAAAATTATAAATATATATTTTAACTCAAAAGTACAGTTTTTAAATTTAACCCTAACCCTTGTGTGTGTTTTTTATTTTGACAGCGAATGCGCACCTGCGGACCACTTATGTGCAGCCCTGGTTATTTAGCTCGTCATATTGCAGCCACAGAAATTCTTTTGTCCATGAAACCATAAAGCTGCACTTTCTTTTTGCCTTATAGTCTGATTTGTCATAACTTCTCCGTTTTGTGGTAAGCTTTTCTTTGGCTGTCACTTCTTCACCCTGACCTGTCTTATTTGGCTCAGCAGAACTAAAATATATATCGTGCTGCTTTTACACACACACTCACATAAGCTCAGCAATTCTCTGCACGATCAACCTCTCACATGTTTAAGCTTGCTGCGGGAGATTTCACTTGTCATGTTTGCATAGTAAGCTAACGATTAATAAGACGATGTCAGAGGAATTGGTGCACAAATTATCATCACTCACAGATCAGTGCTGTCGCTCTCTATACACAGTTAGCACGATTGCAAAGTGAAAGCAAAAAAACAAGCGCAAATTCAAACTGATTTCAATATGTCACATATTGACAGTGGCTCACCAATGCCAATGACATAATTACCCAGCTACATTTCCGAAAGAATGCAAAAGCATTGACATATATTTTTCCTTCCTATAATAGCCCGACGGGCAGGGAAGAGATAGATTTTGGTAGCCCGACTGAAAAAATCGCTAGCCCCGGGACGTCGTTAGCTAACTGCGCTAACACACTAGTTCCCACCCATGTAATTGAGCATTGCATGGCACATCCAACATACTGTTTTACTTTAGTCCATGACTCGCTTACCTTCAGGGTCATACGTCACATGAAAACCAAAATAATTCCAAACGCCAGATCTGAATGTTGCAAGGAGAGCTTAACTTCTGTCTTGCTAGCTTGCCCTGCGCTCTTCCTTCTGACTATGCTGTCTGTGTTGAGCGCTCAGTGGATCTGCGCTCGACAGTGCAGCCTAGGCGGAGTAGTCGAACGCAGATTCACTGAGCGCTCAACACAGACAGCATCGTCAGAAGGAAAGTTGATAAAATAAATTACAAATGTTGTATTGTTCGATACATATGCGTACCGAACCGAAAGCACTGTATCGAACGGTTCAATATCGATACGAATATCGTTGCACCCCTAATAGGCATTTATGTTTTTGCAGGAGTTCTTTAAAATTTAAGCAAAGCAAATGTCTTTGCTCTCATTGCTGACTTGTTTGCAGTGTAATTGGTTCAACACTGCTAGTCACATTGGTTCCCATTACCATAAGTCATTATAAACTTTTAAAGACGTTTGAATCAAAAGCATTCTGCATGACAAGTGTTTTCCACTCCTGTTATTTATATTAATAACACTACCAAATCCATGCTCTCAGGGCTTCATTTCAATGCATGTCCCACTTCAGGCTTGTTTCTCCTTCAAATGGATTCAAGCAGCATGATTATAGCAAGACTTCTTGAACTAATTAAGCCCAAGGTTACTGTCATCGCAGAGCTGCTCTCATGAGGATCTTGTAAGAAACCTCAAAAAAGAATTGCGAACCAGAATTTCTGTCTGTGATTTTTTTCAATGTTTTAATGGGAGGACTTTATTAGTCATAATTAAGGGTGAACTTCTGGGGAAATTGTCATACTCTGACAACTCGTGTCTGGCTTCAGATAATATTTTGTGAAATAGTAGTTTTCATTCAAGAATCTGATTGGAAGTAATGCACAGACTTCAGTGCACTGAGACCCTTAACACTGGTTTATAATTTGGGTCACTTACATTAATAAGATCTAATTGTGACTATCATTATTATTGTTATTACAAGTGTTGAAACCAGTGAATGTGTTTTCCTGTCAGTCATGTTATGAACGTACATCCAGAAGTAACTTACATCTTGGTTGGACATGTCCCAGTAAGGCCGTTCTCCATACGACATAACCTCCCACATGACAACACCGTAACTCCACACGTCACTTGCAGAGGTGAATTTACGGTACTGAATAGCTTCTGGTGCAGTCCACCGGACAGGGATTTTTCCACCCTGTTCAGTAAAACAGTATCAAACGATTTTTATGCATTTTTCAGTTATATGCAAAAATACACATAAGACACAAAACAGCTTTAGCAGACTTTTACCGACTTTTAGTTATTAGCTATAAGATTTAATAGCTACTAAATCCTTTATCAATGTCATAAAGCTTAGTGTAAATAGTTGGCTGGTCTTGCTCTTTTGCTTCTGAGAACCTTGACGAAAGTGCATCCATTCTTCTTTTTACAATGTAAAAAAATGTAATGCAAACTTAATGTTTTACCATTTTTACTGTTTTGCTGCTCACAAAACCGATATCAGCTGAAAGACTACACACTTGAAGTACTGGCTTGGTATTTTGTGGAGTTGCAATTGAATGTCCATCATATATTCGAACCACCCTAAATATTACATTACACATTTTTATCTTTTTCTTGAGGACATTTCCAGTCCTTCCCTTCACCATAATGCTAATGAGTAAAATCCATTTTTAGTGTTGCCATTTTACAATTTTACAAATTAATCTGATTCACTTTAAGGGTCTCTTGATTATTGAAGAATTCAGGTTGTTCCCTGTTGTGAATTCGCCAGATGGCCACTAATAACAGCATTTAAAATTCCAGACATTTTAATGATTTTCGTTTATATAACAATTATAATTGAACTCTAAAGCATTATTAAATATTCGATTTTAATGACTTACACCTTTAAAGCATTCCAAAAGACCGTCCTGTTAGGAAGTTGTGGTAAAATACACAGTTTCACATACTAAAAATGGTGTAGAGTAGGCTGGTGCTCACTCTAACATTCACAAGCAGTGACTTGATTAGAGAATTCAGACAGGGCTCTTGGTGGGGAGAGCAAGTGCTTTAATTGACTCACGGTTGTTGTGTAGACAGCCTCGGGATCGTCGTCTATCACCCTCGACAGGCCGAAGTCAGACACTTTACACACGAGATTGCAGTTGACCAGGATATTCCGTGCAGCCAGATCACGATGGACATATCCCATATCGGAAAGGTATCTCATTCCCGCTGCTATACCCCGCAACATTCCCACCAGCTGGATGACTGTGAACTGGCCATCGTGTTTCTGCATGGCACAGTAAAACACAGACAGGTCAGCCATTTTCACTGACCATGATGGAAATGTAGGTCACAGCACTGCAGCAGCTTCAGCACAAGATTTATGATATTTATGCACTGCACAAATTCTGCTGCAGACTCCCCACTCTCTGAGACACTTTCCAGCAAACTGCAGGGAAAAGTTACAAAAGATGCCGCTCAGAGCCTCCTGCACATCGAAGGTTATACTTACCCTGAGGAAAGCATCTAATGAGCCGTTCTCCATGTACTCGATGACAATCATGACTGGTTTTCCTGGAGAAATAAAAAAGAAAGGGGATTATTAATTAACACCTACATTTTATTTGCTCACAAAGTACTCCCTAATAAAAAGCAGTTATTTTTAACCATACATTTCATTGCATTTAATTAAAGCTCACCATCTGCTCCTTTTATTACTGCATCTAAATGAGGAAATGCGACTAATTTCATGTGGTACGTCAGTCGAACTTTGCCAGCTAAATCTATTCTGATAATGCAGGTCTTACAGAATGTTTGAACTCCTTCATTTAGAGTTTTAAACATTGTGTTTACCTCTCGTCACGACTCCCTCCAGATGAACGACATTAGGATGGTCAAATTGTCCCATAATGCTGGCTTCACACAGGAAGTCACGCCTCTGCTTCTCAGTGTATCCCACTTTGAGTGTCTTGATGGCAACTGACACATCCCGTTTTCCAGGCAGCTTCAGTCGGCCACTGCACACCTCTCCAAACTCTCCTGCGTGAGGTGAAACTTCATGAGTGAGGTGGAGAGTGGGTACAAAAAAACGAAGAAGCAGCACTTCAAGATGACAAATTTATTAGTGTATTTTGAGACAAAGCAGCTGTGCAGAGCAGGAATACAAATTGGAGTGTGACACCTTGTTATACTCAGGGGAATGCAGCCCACACCTATAATAAGACATGCTAGAGATGCATAGATACTGTCATTGACCGCCTCTGTAAAACCCATGTGGCAGCAATTTTTCAGCTGTGGGTAGCGCTGTGATTGCCTCTACCAAATGTAGCCCACACATTAATTGCAATGAACTTTTTTCCCCTCTTTGCAATTGCTCCATCAATACACGATGCATAAAGCTGTGTCCCCATTCAAGGTGTAAATATTTGGTTGTCAGTGTGATATACGAGAGCACCGACTGACTAAACACAAAGAGCTGAGAGACATGGGATGGGCTCACCTGCTCCAATAACCCGCTCGATTTTAATGCAAGAGGCATCCAGCTCCTTGGCAAATTGATGGACAGCCCTGTTCGGGTCCTCGTAGGTTTCGGGGTCAATGTAGGTTTTGGTGCCTGGAAATTTAACTGTAGAAAGGTAAGAGGATTACTGTTAATGATTAAATATGCACACTGCGCACCAGGCAAACGATTGGTAAGGCCAGTGAGTTAGAGGGAATTGCTGAGCAGTCAGCGGCTGGTGTCAAAAAAGGGAAGCTAAGATTTGAGTAACCTGTGCGTTGTGCTTTTTATGAGGTTGTTGGTTACATTTCACCTCTTTGCAGAGACCGGCTGTATTCAACTCGGTGCTTTTCTATCCATGATATCATTCTATGGATAGCGGGGTATTTTTATGTGTGATTGAGTGGGTGCGGGGCTATCCCACTCTTAAATCTCCCATCAGTTTGCTCATAACAATAAGCTTTATAGCCAACAGTGAGCACGTTTTGTTTTGGGGGGTTTTGCATGTATTTGAATTTTTTGACCCATTTTTGAAGTTCTGCAGTTGCTAAATGACATTGGTTTTCAGGGTTCAGGAATTTATCAAAGAAATTTAAGTGTCTTTATTTTGGACTGTATAATTTTCAGACTGATAAGCAAAGGTGTTTATTTATGTATTTATTTTATTTATAAGGAACCCCATTAGCTTCCACAATAGTGGTCTTTCTGGGGCCCAAGCGATGAAGTATGATCTAATACAGCATTACACAGTAAAAAAGTAGCTTAAAAAAATATCCACATCATTTGGCTCTTACAGCCACAGTGAGGTTTTGTAATTGTAAAAATATATGTTACAATGTTATTGATATTAGGCACAATACACAAGAATAAAAAACAGGTCACAACACTGGCCTCTTACAATATTTACAATAATTTTATTTTTTTACATTAGGAATAGTAGCTTGTTCTCTAATTGCATAAGCCAGTTTATTCCACGTAAAAGATGCTCTAAATATCACAGTTTTTCAAAACGTTACTTTTGGCTTGACGAATTACTATATTGCGCTTTTGTTAAAAATCATATATTTCATCTGGATACTGCAGCTGAGCAGAGAAAAAATGTGGTGTGTTTAACAGTGTTGCTTTCTTTATAAATAAAAGTAAGCCGTAGTGTAATTTAGCTTGTACTGGAAGCAAAAAAAGTTTATTATGCATTTGATCCAATACTGGTATAGCATGAACATCCTAACACTAATCTGGCTGCCTTACTCTGGACTAACTGAAGTCTGTTAAAGTCGGTCTTATTAGCTGCTGACACTTCTGTTTAGACCTATCACAGTCCTAATGCTGATATCCATGTTAAAACGTTTAATCTTTAATTATGATGGATCTCAATTTTGTAAATTTTTGAACGACATCTTATTGACTTTACCCACGACCAAATGGATTTAAGACTGAGGTCTAGATTTAGCACTACATATCTCTATTATAGCCCTAATCCCTAAACACCCTTAAAGGCCAAAAACTGCATATTCTAACACAAGTTAAGGATTTGGGATTAGGGCCATCATTGATAATTAGAGTAACAGTAAACTTACCAAACCATATGTTAGAAATGTAAAGGATGTTTTGTAAACAAATGTAAATAAATTTGTTTTTGTGGTAAATTTATTAAACAATTTTTTAGAGAAGTACTTCGGTTTAGAGGTACGTCAGGTGATTAAGGAACTTGGATGATATCCCAAATCTAAACCCTTACCACCAGGACTTAAAGAATATACTTAGGTAAGTTACTGAAACTGGACCACTTGAAATAAATATCTGGGTCTTCAAGTAGGTCAAATCAAACTACATATAATGTGTTGTTTCAAACTAGCTTGCTATGAGCTGCCTAATTTCATATAAAGTTCCCATTTCAAATGCAACTATACCATATAAAGGTCACCCAAACCAAAAATAGACATACAAAGACGTATTAATATTCTGGAATGAGTCTGCCCACCTGTAGAGATCTTCTAACAGTATGAAAATTGTTGAAATATATATATTTTTAAAATGCTCATCACCTTTTGCTTACATAGTCTCTCCCTATAACAGTCTTAATGAATTTTTGCTGCTACCCTGACAACTTGTCTCTAGGCTGGAAAATCAGTCGATCAATTTTTTTTTGATTTGACAATGCACAATGACATGCTTTGAAAAAGACAATAGAAAAGAACATCAAGGAAAGATGAGATGGTAAAGAACTGATGCAAATGAAACATTTTCCATCATAAGAAATGAATGAAGCTAAATGAGATTTTGAGACAGGTTTGCTACTTTTGTTAGACTCTGGCACCCTAGGCATTTGGGAACGTCTTAAAATTAACTCTGTGCAATTCCCAACATCAGTGATAAGGGAACGGTTCATGAATATCCATTACGTAAGACCAAAAACAGTTTGTTGGAAATAAATCAAACAAAACAAGGTTAGGGAGAGGACGGGGGCAGGGAGGGGGTTACTATTTCAAACAGCTCTCCAAATTAACAGTAAATTACAATATTATGCACTATTAGGTTAACAGACCACTTTTGGGGGTTGTTACAGTGTGTATTTGAAATTTATGCTGATAACAACATAACCTGTCAACTTAAAAAATTTAATGAGACACTACAGCTATAAGACTCTGGTCAAAAACAACACAACAGCACAACGAGCACATTCAATCGGAGAGACAATTATTCTCTGAAAAGCAGTCTATTCAATGCACCAGTGTAAATACAGCTAAAGCATTGTGCTCCGGCAAGGGGACACCAGCAGCTGAGATTTCCCTCGACTTGCTCGGATAATTGCTTCGTCCATCCAAGACGTCTGGGATCTGATAGGAGATGTCTTATCATGACTTCCTCGCCTCTTCATGGCAGACAAATTGGGTCTACATGTTGGATTTATGTGCTATCTAGCTTCTCTGTCACCCTGGAAGTCTCCCGTCATTTGATATTGCACAGATCTTGTCCATTAAGCCCAAATCTAGCATTGTTTGTATTTTCTCCCAGTGCTTTTTCCCCTGGCAGGTTGGGTTGAGCTGTGATCTGTTCAGGTGGATCTATCAGATACTTAGCAGTAGCCAACCTAGAACTGCTTCTGCTCTAGCAATGCACTTAGTGACACCCCTGACCCTTTGTTTCCAAATCAGCAGTTTGCCTACAGCGCAGATCATTATGGTTCCACTTGGGAAAGCTGTCTGCAGCTGGAGCTCCAGGGTTATTATTAGGGGTGGTGTATCAGTTTTAAAAAAAATACCTAAATGATAAAAGCAGCAGCTACAACTGTGTGCACACCAAAAACCCTGTCAACCACTAAAACCACCTGCCTTATGGTTACATTTTTAAAGGACTCCCTTTTGTATGCTTGTCAGTCCTTTTATCCCTGCCTGGCAGCTGTCAGATTCATGTGTTTTTGGCCCCTGACTTCTTTATCTCAACAGGCTGAGTCTGGCAAATCAGCAACAGATTTTGCTTGATAGATGAGTTGGGATGAAACAGACATGCCTCGAAGTGCTAAAAGATTTTAAGGCCTAGACATCGATGCAATATTTGTACATGCGTGTGTGTATACCATCTACATACAGGTGCTTTAAGTGTGTTTGCGGATAAGGAATGCAGGCACTCACACTGGAAGTAGAGCTCCTCATCTCCCTCCTGATCAGCTTTGCTGTACCCGCAGTGCCTGTACAAGCGGAAGACGAAGAGAGCAGCAGAATCAACTGATTGTGCAGAGGAAATAAATGCCCTAATTTACAAGAATTTTAATGCAAGACAAATCCCTCAAGAAACCCAGCTGAGCAGCAGGAGCTGTGAACCCAACAGCCTCAACTAGGAAAAGTAGCTCAAGCATCTAATCATGTAAGATATCCAATAATACATGCACTGTAAAGTACTTTTCAACACGTCTTGCAATATTAACGTGTTGAAGGTTCCCTTAAGCAAGTGATTTGCTGGACAAGGCTGGTCTTTGTGAAAAAAGGTGAATGACATAGGAAGATTAAATAAGCCACAAATGATGGACATGCACTTACTGTGGATGAAAATGCTCACGTATGTAGCAAAGCATGTCTCCTTTGTTTCTACTACATGTTTTAAGATTCGAGAATTTTTTTCTGTCTAAAGTGAAGTATTTTGGTTCGTCCGTCTCCAAATTCAAGGAAGACTTCTGATCTTTTTGACATGCTTTATCCAGAAATGGAGTATGCTACTCAGAAATGGTGTTAGATGGTCTTATTCACGTTATGTATGTTGTGAGTAGGTTTAAGTGGAAATTATTTGTCACACATACATAGTAGGACATATGTTGATGGGACATTCTGAGCCTTAGCAGTCTCATAAAGCTTGTATTGTTTGTTGCTTTTTTGAGACAAGAGATATTGAAGGAGCTTACACAGAACATCCCAAAGTAAAAGTACCAATTTATGTTGTGCACATGCCATGTTCAGCAGAATCCTGTGGAGACTTCACTACTTAACATTCCACATCCACATCATGTCTTTTATCCTGCCTTCCTTCTCTCTCCCTAACTGGGCACGGCAGATAGCTGCCCCTCTCTGAGCCTGGTTCTGCCGGAGGTTTCTTCCTGTTAAAAGGGAGTTTTTCCTTCCCACTGCCGCCAAAGGGCTTGCTCATTGGGGGTCATATGATCGCTTGAGGCGACTGTTGTTGTGATTTGGCGCTGTATAAATAAAATTGAATTGAATTGAACTGAATTAGCATTTAACAGCAAACCTCTTAGGCCTAGCGGTCAGGCTGCATTTCAGGCAACTACTAAAAAAATCAACACAATTTCCAAAACAACAGTTACAGCTCCAACACATAAACATTGGTACCTTTTAAATCAAGTTTCAGAGACTTGGAGGTAGGGACCTATGTTACTATCTGCTCCTCAAATAGTTCAAAATTTAAATAATTCATTAATTGCAACAACTCTATAATGATATTTTAGGTAGCATGTGGCAAAGACACAACTCTGAAGATGGTGTTTTATACAGTGACCTGAAGCAGCGATTATTTATGTATTTATTTTATTTTTTATGCTTTTTCTTATACAAGCAAAAGGAAAAAATAATTATGCTCTGTATCTTGTAAAACACATATTTCTAACAATGTGACTTACTCATCGGTATGTTTTCATATATTGTATATAGTTAAAATAATGACATATGACTCGACTGAAGATGTATGAACTAACTAACTTCATTAGTACTTAATAGTATGACCAACAAAGTTATAATAATTAAAAAAATATTTTAAAAAGAAACCTTTAGTTTTGCAAGCAATGGGGGATGCTCTCATGAATATCATTTAACGGTTTAATTCATTTGCATCACTAATGTGATGCACACAGAAAGGGTGATGTTACCACAGTCAGAGCTCACTTTATTAATGTCATGTAAAATCATGCTGATTCTACCTGTGAGCGCTGAGCCACTTTTTTTTTGACACAAAAAGCCCACCTTGGATTAGAATGCTCCGATTCTGATGAATCCATCATGAATCATGGATGAAATTCCACTTGTATAGATGAAAACAGATAAAATGTGTGAGGGAATGGTGATAATGACAGTGGACTGGGTGCTTTGTGATGGTGGAAAAAAACATCAGCACCATACTTCATTTTGCCCTCAGGATTTTTCATACACTCACACACAGGAATGCAGAGCCAAAGCTTTCTCATTGTTGAGTGCTTGTTTCATAATGGTACTGCAAAAAATAGCTTAAATTTTGTTTAGAGTGGAAAAAAAAGAAAAATGATGCCTCATAGCCCATTAGCACAGCATGCCACAAGATGACGGGTGGATGTGTGTGTATGCGTGTGCACTGTGTGTGCGTGCGTGAGTGAGTGACGACTCCACTGGCGTGGAGGTCTTGTGAGTGACAGAAAAGCTAATTGACAAGCGCAGACTCACAGGAGCGGAGAGTCAATGGGGCCCGCGAGAGCGTACCTTCTCCCGATGATGAAGCCAAACACCATGAACACCAGTATGATGGTCCCCGCCACGGCCACCACTGCAATGATGATGACGGGGTTCTGCTCACTAGAGACGATTGCAGCTGATGAAATGGACACACACACCAAAGAAAAACGGAAACACTTTGAGTGAACTTCAGCACATCAGACTACAATCTGCAGGACATTTGGTAATTGAGCCCATTGAGTAGCATGGAGATTGATAACGTGCCCCACCCCCCACCCTTTTCCTAACCTCTGAGAGAGTGGAAGAGGGACGTTTCTATTTTTGAGCTGTCCTTATACACACGGCTCTACTGTTTCAGAAAGTGGGCTTAATAGTCCCAGACGGCGACAGCGATGCCCTTCATCTCAAACAAAGACACATTCAGGTTGAATTGTTTCCCATGCACAGCTCTCACTGTGCTCAGACAGTTTGCACTGACAAACTGGTGAGTGCAATCGTAAAAAGAGGATACTTGTGCATTTCAGATCAAGTGGGTCCGCACTGTGTAAATACTGAGAAATGCAGTATCAGGAAAAAAGTGGAAGCTATAAAAAAATCTGTCATGTGCCTTTTGTCCAATCAAAAATCAATATTAGCAATCATCTATTTGGAGAAGAATTTTACTGTCATATTACACACTTGCAGGTTTTCCTCTGGAAGCTGTGGTTCACTGTCTCGGTCAAGGACATTATCACAACCATGCCTAGACTGCAAACTTCTAACCTTGATACAGGACACACTCGGCATGTGGTTATGAGTAATTAACGTGTCCTTTTATGCAGAAATGTTGGATGTAAAATGGGCAAGGGTGTAATTTTGGGTGAACAGGCTGGATGGTAGATCTCAAAACTAAAGAGAAATTAATGCAAACAGAGGATTAAATGCGGAAAAAACTGAAACTTTGTTTTTGGGTACTTTTAAAAAAAAAGAAAACAAAAAGGAAAAAAAAAAGAAGAAACAATTCAAGCTTTATTAATGCTAAAAAAAATAAAATAAATATTTACATACTCCAACATTTTGGGTTGCCAAGAAAATCCCTTTGGCAGTTACAGAAAGAGCAGTGTGCCTGCTTAATTTCGGAAAACACGTTAAAGATCCAATATCCATTTATTGTGTTATTCCGTAACAACTCCTTCATTAAAGATTTATTCAAATTCATAACCGCTAATAACTTCCAAACTATTGCTGCTGCTGTTTAAAAAGCATATCATTTGTTCTTTAATATTATAGCAAATTTATAAATATCACAAAAAAAAAAAAAGGGCATTAACAGTAACCCGGCAATGTTTCTATGTCAACAGAAGGGATTGCGACCTTACCTCGTGTATGTCTTTCACAAAATTGTATAACGCCAGACTTTCAATAACACACTTTAAAACTCAGGGCTGAGCTAATGTAATGTGTTTATCCTCTCGACACTACAGCAGTTTGTCCTTGTGCTTAGCGATTTTTCCCACGATGTGTTGTCAGCATAAAGTCAAAGCAATTTGTGTTTGCATTGCTTGAAAGCAACTAATTTCCCTGGGCTATTACTACAGTAGAAGGAAATATTAACAAGTTGTGCCTAAATATTTGAGTGGGGAAAACTGTGTTACAGCCACAGAGTCCCATCTTATAAAGCTCACGCTGAATATTTTCGTCATTAGGTGTTTTGAAATAGGTTTGTTCGACACACCCAAAACATCTTTTTTGACTCTAATAGGGATCTCAGACTTAATCAGAGAAAATCATAAACTCACCATGAAACTAGAGATTAAAGGGTGCTGGGGGTCATTTTTACTATAGAATTCCATACAATCTGTATAACATTACCAAAACAAAAAGACAGGAGTTGCCCCCTGCTGGCCGTTAGAGAGAATGCAGGTTTCACACACTTCCGTAGCGCCTTCACTTCAGACTGAAAATCTATCTTTTGTTTACAGTTAGTGCACTGCTGTGGCCCAGCATCAGTTAAACTGGAGTCATACTGCTGCGCCTAACTAAACCACATACTGCTTCCGCCCACATGGATCGATGCTTAACCACAATTAAGTGTAAATTTATTAATTAATTATTTTTAATATTTGATTTTTTTTTACCTTTGTTATACAGGAAAGGAGGGCTGACAGAGAAAGAATGTGGGTGACTGACACATGCTTAAACCCAGGCCTCTGCAGTAATTGTTGGTATGTAGGTCACCTAATCAACCAGGTGAGCTACTGTGGCACCCTATGTGGTTCATTTTGATCTAAAATAAAGTAATAAATTGTGCAAACCTAATTGCCATTTATCACATTCTTATATCACCCTATAAATGTTGCTAAAGTAACACAGAGAAGATGAGAGTCCTCATTGGTGAGGGCCCTAAAGCTAAATCTATGCTATCAGAATATGTAGTTTTTGTGTTTTTTATTGTATAATTGCTCTTCCAACTCTTGGTAATCAGGGAAAAATAGCCAGTGATACAAACATCACCAACTATTTAAATCAGGGGTGTCAAACTCAAATACACAGTGGGCCAAAATTCAAAACTGGAACAAAGTCGCAGGCTAACATTAATATTTATTGAAATATATTTATTCCTCCAGATATAAGAATGAATCTTTTCTTATGGACTCAAACACGTTTTGCTGAAAAACTGAATATGGAACAAGCAAAGCTTAATACTAAACAATATATATATTAGCTGTATAATACCAGTAGGCCAGCTCTAATAGTAATTTGGTATGGCTTCATGGGCCAAATGTAATTAGTCTGTGGGCCAAATTTGGCCCGCGGGCCAGAGTTTGACACCTATGATTTAAATTGTTTCCAAAAGGAAAAAAGTCATGTTTACTTGTCTCCAAAATATTGGTGTAGTCTTATAGTGAGGATTTATCCTTCAGGGTGAAAACTTCACCATAGCTTTATCATAATCGCAAACTCCACCACAACTTAACGTGATGTGCACCCCCCCAATTAATGTACTAACTAACTAACTACGACATAAACAATCATAAACAAAGATTGGGGACCCAGGCAGGAAAAAAGTCCAAGCATTATATTTGTTTCAGTACATAAAATACCAGGACAAGACCATGACTAGGCCGCTTACATAAATTAGGTCATAGACTCTATAAAGATTCACTGCCTTGGAGTGTTAGTCCTTGTGATGACTTGATTAAGCAATGGGCAGTCTTACCAACTAGAAAAAAAAGTTATCAACTGCCAGAAAGTTTTATTCTAAGTTTTAAAGTCAGGTACTCTAAATTGCTACACTTGAGTATCGCAAAAAGTGAAATATGGTCAGCATTAATACTTCAGGAATATGGTGAAATCTAAGGAAGTTATAGAGGACAGGCTTTATTTCTACTTGCAATGATTATTACAACAATGCATGGTGACAGAAACACTAAGCCCTACCTGTGGCCTCTTCCTTGGTGGTTATCTCGAGTCTAGGCCCAAAGGTGCCATATCCTGCTTCTGTGAAAGCCCTAATCTGGAACACATAGGCTGTGCTGGGCTTTAGGTTGTTCACCGTAGCTGATGTGGACTTTGACCTCACAGTAGAGTAAATCCGGTCCTTCTGATCCTGCACAGGAAAAAAAAAGGTAATTTTACCCATTTTATATAGTATAAGTTGTCTTTATTAGCATTTTGAAATGCTTTCACATTACTGCTGATGACATTTACATTCAAATTTACGTGAGTCACAACTTTTTAAAATGACAAAGTTAAGGCAAATGAAGCTTATTAATAAGAATAATCAGTGACTGAGTTATATCACTGTAGTTTTAGCCTGGCCTTTGTTACGACTTTCAGAATTTATGTCACGAAAATGGTGAACATCACATTTTTCTGATTGTAGATTCTAGAAGACAAAAAGTTCTAACTGAAATCATTATCTACCATTAGGCAGCATGCCTCGAGGAGAACATAAAGGCATCTGAAAATATCTTTTCCATCAAGGAATACATTTGGATTCACAGGCTGCACGCGCTGTGTGCTTTGCTGTTGATCTGTAAATGTTTTGCTCAGCAAAAGCCCAAATGGAATGCCAGGCTCTGTTACGGGTGCGGTCATTTCTTCCAACTTTCCACTTTTACAGCTGGGCAGACCACAGCCATAGTACGTGACACAGAAGACTGATTCGTCAGTGTACACAAGAGACTGCGGCCAGCAGGACTGACATCAGCGCTCTGCTACTCTGCCTTTGATTTGCTGGGTTAAATTCGCTTCGTTAAACCTCGCAGCAAAAAGCTGATGCGCTCAGACTTGAAACACAGTGAAACAGTAGCATAATCTATGCAGAACGGGAAAGGAGATAACAGTAACAGATTACTAATTCTAGCAGAGCAGCAGCCATGGATTGCGCGTGTGCTAACATGTGTGTGGGGGTGGCTGTGAAGGACTATAGCCTGATTAAAATCTTATGAGCATCTCATTCATTATTGCAATTATGAGACAAAGAAGGTACTTGCAGAATCTTGTGCATTCCACTCACAGCCACGTGCAAACAGAATGCAAAATGAGTTGGAGTGGGCAAAAAAAGAAATGGTGCTTCGGGAAGAGACACAGACAAACAAATGTAGCGCAAACTTACTTTTTCATAATATTTGATCTCATATTCTGTGATGACACCGTTGGGTTGCTGGGGCTCCTGCCAGGAGAGGTGGACGCTGTGCTGCTGCACTCTCTCTTTGATGACCTCGCTGACCTGGGACGGAGCTGTTTAGAGAAGAACATGTCAATAAGTGCAGGGCAAACCCTCTCAGCATGCACAGGCATAAGGCCAGCCGCAAATGAGCCGCACCAGCTCCTCCACCAACACTCGCAGGCCCTCTGTACATGATGAATATTCACATGGACGCTTCTAAATGTTTACACCTCATGATCAAAATTTCAATTACACCACCAACAGCAGAAGGTGGCATTATTCCAGCCAGGAGAAAACCACGATTTGTAGCTTGTGAATGACAGTTTAGTTCAATTACTCCCAACATTTCTAGTGGAACAAGCAGACACTTACTATCCCTCATGACAGAGCTGTTCAGAAAGCCTCTCAGAGGGAGAGGGGTGTACCTGTAACCTCCTGACACCAGTCATATGCACACCAATTATCTCGGGCTCTTTGCATGACTTATTTTAAGTGTCTGGCTGTCACTTACTGCTGCTACATTTAGTTTTGCTAAACAGTGCACAGAGATTTTTTCAGTTGTTCATGCCAGTAACAAAGGATAAATGATACACACATATGTAGACAGATTTTAAGCTAACTTTTGGGCCGTGTATTTGCTGTACTCCTGCTCTTTCTATATAGTAATGCTGTGGCCTCATCTACAGCTATTGTCCTTCAGGTTTAAAATTCATAAAACCATAGCTCAAACCAGTCAGCTGAAATGTAGCATAAAAAACCGAAAGGGTTTGGGTCAGGTTTTGGAACCGTCATTTCATTAGATCTGTTGATGGGTAAAATATGCTGTGCAAGATGTATCAACACACGCTGACCACTTCACCTTTTCCTTGTCTGGTATTAAACTGCAGTAGAATCAGCTTTTGAACAAAGTTTTCTGTAACGCCGAACGTCTTCTAGCTCAGCAGCTGTGTTTGCAGCTTCTCCTACAGCTTCCATTACCTTTACAGTACATCATTATCATCATTTTGATTATAATCACCGTAATTTTACAGCACTTTTCATAAAGACCCCAGTGAGGAAAAAAGAGGGCAAGCTTTTTGGATTAGCAAGCTTCACCCGGAGGAGATGATGCTTTCAAAAAATATGCTTTCTGCAAATCTGCACTCTAAACAGCCCCAAAATCCTTTCTGTAAACATACGGTAAAATCTTGATGACTCACACTCCTCTAGGGGCAAAACATATTAATTAACACATCTTTTCAAGTTTGAGAAAGCTGCCCTGGGGAAGATTTGAACTGTAAGGTAAAAGCCACCTGTCAAAAGCTGTGGTTGGATTTCTTTGCCTAGTCTTTAGATCAGCAACAAGCTTTGAAATGAAGGAAAAGTGTATGAATGAAGAACAAAGATACAAACTGAAATGTACTTATTGACTTAATTTTTTATTTATGTACAAATGTAACGAAAAACAACAACTGCCTTGCCTTTTGGCTGTTTGTAATATGTAAAAAATGCGTCAACCCAGTAGAGACAGTCTCTTCCTGTGAACAAACAGAAGCTGCTAAGTGTCTCTGTCATGCTCAGTGACCCCATGGGAGTTGAACCTCTCTACCTTTAATACAGTCTGACCTTAGATTGTTTTAAGATGACCTGCCACTAATGACTCTTGGTGGATTAAAACCTCATTAGGCCTCATCAGCGCTCCTAACAGTAATGCACAAGACAGCAAACACCCGAGACCTTGTCAAAAACCTGCTGTTGTGACATGTTCCCTCATAATCCACCCAAAACAGAGAAACAATGTGTCTTTTCTCAGCACAGTTAGCCAGTCAAAGGGATGACTGAGCTCTCTCTTACAAGTCACAACAAGCTTTTACTGCTGCCTTGGCTGCTTTCTCTCCCCCCATTCCAATTCTGGTTCAGGTGTATAGGTCTAAAACTATGTTTCTTGCCTGTTTGATTCATCCCCAAGTGTTTTAAGTCTTTATTTTTGACATATTTCAAGTGCCTCTAATAGCGCTTATTTCTTTCTATGATATTTTGAAATGTAACACTATCTGTGACTTTTGTTTTACTTTTATGTTTAAATGCAATCAATAACAAAGAAAAAATGCAATTTGGAGAAATAAACTGGAAAATGAGCAATGATCCATGACTGTATTGCAGGTGGCATGCTGCTGTATGGCTTCCAAATATAGAGAAAACTTTTTGTTGGATGATAATACATCCATCACTCTACAGTGATAAAAATTGGAGAGGCAAAAGAATGTTATTCTTTTGAAAAGAATGTTAAAAGGTTGTTATTCCCTAAACCTCTGTCCAAAGACGTCAGACCTAATAACTCCCATGATACACTAGTTACACCACAGAGACCGGGTGTCTTAAATGTTTAAACTCTGTGCTTTGAATATCCTGAGATATCCTTTTGCGGTAAACTAAAAATAAATTGGAATCCCTTAATTCCCAGTGTTTATTACACAACTTCACTTGAAAGGGCCAAACAGATGTGCTATTGCAGAGTTTCTTCACTCGTATTCTACAAGTTGGTTGGACTTATGAAATGTCAAAAGGTCAGGAAAGGTCAGGAAAATGGTGACAAGCTGGATCTAATTGGTTGCCTGCAAAGGATATCACCTATAAAGAGTCACATGTGACTCGGGTTAGGGTTAACCACAAATGACCTTATTAATACATACACTCTGCGCATTAATTCCTGTCCTAGTTACATCCATCATCAACACCCATTTGTGTGGATCTTTTTCGTCCATCGTTTGGTAGGAGGAGCTAAAATGGCTCTTTTGATGTTGAAGGTTGTCGACCCCTGGGATAGTTCAACCGTGTGCAAAACTTAGATTTGTTCCAAGGATAGACTGGGCCTCTCTTAATATCAGATGTTATTTACTTTCCCTCTTCTAAAGGGATATTCTCTAAAATGCACTTTTCCTTATGCAGCTTTATAATGGTTTTGGTTATGCAAACCAGGCTCTTGTCCGAGGGTACAAAATATGTAATATGTAACCAAAATATCAAACATGTGCTTAAGTTTTTAAAATATACAGTTCTTGCTGAGAGACAAAGCATTCTTCTCTTCTTCAACTGTGTACTTGTATGAGAGCTGTTATTCTCACGCAAAGGCAGTAATACTGCCTGATCTACAAAGTTAACATAAAGCATGATGAGCTACTTTCCCTCACAGCTTCTTCTCCCTCCAGTATGTGATGTGAGCTCAGGCACTAGATCTGCCCCATTTAGCCCTGTTGGCCTGTGGATGTATTAGCAATTGCTCAGGTCAAGCCCACCTCCTCCTTTACCCTTTCATGGGTGACAGAGAGCTGGGGCCTTATGTTTCCTGAGAGATCATGAGATCAGTGAACAGTATTAGCAAATGTGATGTTCCATGGGCTAAAGGTAATCATTCCACCAGGGTGATTTTCTGAATGATAAAAGAAGTCATTCTGCATTTCTCAGGGATATGAATCCAGACCACAGTTGAACGTTAATTCTAAAGGAAAAAAACATGTTCCTCGGGCTCTGTCTGCCTCCCCCGCGAATCAGTCAGGCGGCACTGTGTGACAGCCATTAATGACTGACTTGATGTCATGGAGACTCAAACCAGCCAGCCACTCTCACACTTTTAGCCTACCTGTGCTGCTTAGCACAGTGGAAAATTGTATAATTGTCATGCCAGTCTTAAAGAGACCATTTTGAAAAGCATTTGTGCATTTATTTTGCAATATTAGAAAATGTGTTAGTGACCCTGAACACCTTCTGAGAAGGTAACTGAACCAGAAGCCAGTCACCACCATGCTCTGAATTTGAATCATCTTATGAATACATTAGACATTGCATTTCTAATATCCTCTTCTTTCATTCCACTATCTAACTTTGAATCTGATGCAAAGAGCAGAGTGGAGGTAGTTCATTACATAAGCGTCTTTATCTGCCTCTATGCTTGCCTCATGGACCATAGCAATCCTAAAAACTCATATATTAATTACTGCCATTTTCAAGATGTGCTTGTGTATCTTAACGCCTACGGCACCATCTGTGTTGAAATGCAAGAGATTGTTGGTGTTTAGCAGTGTTTAAAAGTTTACAGCAGGTTTTTCTTTTTTTTTAACTGGATATTCTAATGTTGTCTGAAGGGAAAAAGTATTTTCCTGATTCCACAGAAGACAGGGCAGCACGGTGGCACGGTGGTTAGCACTGTTGCCTCACAGCAAGAAGGTCCTGAGTTCAATTCCGCCATCAGGCCGGGGTCTTTCTGTGTGGAGTTTGCATGTTCTCCCCGTGTTTGCGTGGGTTCCCTCCGGGTACTCCGGTTTCCTCCCACCGTCCAGCTTGTGGGGATAGGTTAATTGGAAAATCCAAATTGTCACTAGGTGTGAATGTGAGTGTGAATGGTTGTCTGTCTCTGTGTGTTAGCCCTGCGACAGACTGGCGACCTGTCCAGGGTGTACCCCGCCTTTCGCCCTATGACAGCTGGGATAGGCTCCAGCGCCCCCCGCGACCCTGAAAAGGATAAGCGGATGGATGGACTTTTTTTTTTTTTACTTTGTGCACCAACTAATGCTAAATAAAAGCATTTACACATGGGTAAAGTTATTTTTTCATCCTTGAAATCTTAGGAATCAATGTGACATATACTTTAAAGTACAGTTCAGCTGACTCTATTCTCCAGCATGTCAAGTGTTTCACACATTGGCAGTAACTGATGCCTTTAACACAATATGTGGGTCTATTCAGTCTCCCTTTTCATCACTGCAGAAACAAATATTTACAGGGCAGCCTTGTTATTACACCAAAGGCTTTTTAACACTTCATCGTCAGCAGCCTGGGAACAAATAACCAGACACAGTTTGGTTCGACACTAACGAGGTATGACATAATCAAGATTAACTCTACTTTATGTTGTGACTCCCGTAACAGAGATAAAAGCGAGTGCCGTTACACATTAGCAGATAAAGAGAAACCAGCTTTTAAGAGCTGATGTTTGCAAATTATCAGAAATATGTCGATTACTTGTTATTGATACAAATAATTAATCTGAAATCGGATTACTGCATATTAAGATAAATGTTGGCTCTAGCTATTGCTTTACTGTGGCCAAAGTCATCACAATGCTGAGCTCAAATCACACATTTATTGAATATTGTTTGTAGGCTGTGTCAGAGAATAGTGATATATAATCTGAGGTGTGATTGGCTGGAGGGGATGCATTCTCTTTTCATTTATATGTCCCTTCCCTGAGTCGAATTCTTTTTTATCAGCAGTAGGGACAACATTGATCTCCACTGATTTTTTTAATGCAGCAACTTGAAAAAGTTAAGTTGGACTTAAAGTCCAAAGAGTAAGCTCATCAGAAACAGCCTGTCAGTGCTAAGCTCAGCTGAAGGAATGTTATTCTGATGTTAGTATGACATTCTTATTTTTACAAACTTACAACCAAAGCCAATTTATATGGACTCTCCATCAGTCTATTCTCAGTCTATTCTTAATTTGGACTTTTTAGACAAATCTTAAGTATTTGATTGGTTGACTTGTCTGACTTTTTCCCCTCTGTACTTAACTAACAGTCTTCAACATATCACTCAGTACAACTCATAGGTCTTCATGTGTTATTTTGTCTGTTTGTAACTAAACAAACTAAGATCAATCTGATCCCTATAAACAGTTAGCTGTTTATGAATATCTGTGGGTAAGTTAGTTTTTACCAGATGTCAACATACTAGTTAGAATGAGATAGGAGCCTTTTTTAAAAATATAGTGGAATTCTCCTTGAAGGTCAGAGCTAAACCTTCTGGTCAAGTTGTCTTCTTGGTTAAATCTGGCATCTGGCTGCACAAAAAATGGTTGCATCGATTGAGAATAGTACGCGGGTCACTGAAAGAGGGCCCCAATTTCTGCCGATCTGTTTTTCCATCAGCCTTCTGCCACTTGCTCCTGGCTGTGTCCTCTCCTGGTGGACAATGTCTGCCTCTCCCTGAGAAAAGTTCACAATTTGAATTTTGCCTAATTTCATGCGACCCCAGCTGATGACATCGTCAGCTGCCCAATGTTGTAATGTTGCAACTGCCTACAGACTTGCCCTGCTGTAGTACTTTCTACAGCGCCTCCATCTTACAACAAAACTCACTGCAGACGCAGTCCCTGGTGTGGCGTGGACAGCACCACCTCTGGTCCACCATAGGAGTCAGTTTCACCAGCTGCTGCCAAGTCACTTCTCCATAGACTAACTTATCAGATGATTTTCCTGTTTCTGTTTTTTGCAACTGCTTAGCATACACAAGACCACAGATAAACCACATAGTGGTGGAGTTAGAATACTCTACAGATTTAGGGGAGAATAATGTGGTTTAGAGGTAGTGCCAACAATAACTTCAGAAACTCAAGTTGAATGAATGGTATGCCAAAAAAGCCCACAAAAAACAAATGAAATCATCAGCATCTAAATCAAATCACACTGCTGAGCACCTTATTGATGTTTAAAGGTTAAATGGTAACTGGAATCTTTTATTCCATCTCATTATCCTAATTTCGGCTCCCTATCATCGATCATCTGGATTTTGGTCTGACATAATTAAAGTTGCAGCATGGTTACTCATCACTGGCTAACCATAATATTTCGGGAACATGTTGATGGTCCAATCATTCCTATTCACTGCAGATGGTAAGGTGTAAAAATGTACCCTTCAATCGAATGCGTTTGAAAGCACTTTTAAAGAGGACGGAGTGTTCCCTGCATAACAATGCTGGCTGAAGTAGGGACACCTTTTAGTGACCATGCTGGGAGGTCAAAGGATGCTCCGTTTGAAAGCAGTTAGTTTGGCCTGATGTGAAAGAGACCTAGGCTCTGACAGCTCTGACAGAGAGGGATTATTAGCAATGGGAACATCAGATGAATTCCCTGCTGATAGTCCAAGTAACCATCGTGATATTGACCTGCACAATTATTTCCCAGTTCAAGGAGCCACTATCATATTCACAGCTATGTTTTTTCTTAAAAGTAACAGACAGAGCTGATGTGAAATGATGTTGGGTGTGTTTGACCATCAAGTGAGCACTTTTGTTTTAAATGAGAAGTTATTCACTTAATAGAATCCCTCCTTGAATTCTCTCTGCACTCAGGCATTTTTCTTTCTTTCTTTTTTTTTAAGTGTGTGAGTCACTGAGTGCATCACACACCCCTAACAGCTTAAGTATAGCCCTATGTGCTGCTGTGAAGCCAAGAATCGGAATTGCAGTGGAAGGTCAGTGGGGGAAATTGCATTCATGCTACACTGACATGCACACACAAGGCACACTGTGCATGATTACCCCTCCAGTGCCTCCTGACAGGGAGTTCATTTTTACCCACAGTGGAGTTTCATGCTGCTCACTCTCATATAATATCAAAATGCCATTCAGTAGTGTAACAGATGCAGAAATCATTGGTCAGCTTTGTTACATAATTGTTAAACCAGCAGGGACCCCGCTTATTGAAGAAGCACTCAGCTTCCCTGTGTCAGTGTCCAAATTAGGGAGCAAGGCTGGCAGCCTATCATCAGCAGCTCACAGCACTTGATGATTTCTTCAAGTCAGCTAGAATCCGGTTTGCAAGAGCCATATTTATTTTTGCTCATGCAAGGCAAAAATAGTGTCATTTTCACTCCAGTGTGTTGTGTATGGAATTTGCATGAGCGTACATTTGCAATGGTGAAATGGCAAACTTAGCCACATGGTGTGATCCTTTTACAAGCCCACATACACACTGGGCTTAAATCGTACTGTAAATAAGACTAGATAAGATCATTGTTTTAAAAGAATATTTTGCATTACAGCCAGAACCCAATCAATATTTAAGTCTAAAAAAACCTTAGCTACTAATAATGAGACTGTTATTTAATATGATGCATGGGTCTGATAATTACAGCTAAAAAACGACAAGTGGTTTGACTACATTTTGGTGGTAAAAGTCAATACATAATGGAATCTGCACTGTTCACAATACACACACACACACACACACGTGTGTGTGTGTGTGTGTGTGTGTGTGTGTGTGTGTGTGTGTGTGTATATATATATATATATATATACACACACACACACACACACACACACAGGGAGTGCAGAATTATTAGGCAAGTTGTATTTTTGAGGAATAATTTTATTATTGAACAACAACCATGTTCTCAATGAACCCAAAAAACTCATTAATATCAAAGCTGAATGTTTTTGGAAGTAGTTCTTAGTTTGTTTTTAGTTTTAGCTATTTTAGGGGGATATCTGTGTGTGCAGGTGACTATTACTGTGCATAATTATTAGGCAACTTAACAAAAACAAATATATACCCATTTCAATTATTTATTTTCACCAGTGAAACCAATATAACATCTCCACATTCACAAATATACATTTCTGACATTCAAAAACAAAACAAAAACAAATCAGCGACCAATATAGCCACCTTTCTTTGCAAGGACACTCAAAAGCCTGCCATCCATGGATTCTGTCAGTGTTTTGATCTGTTCACCATCAACATTGTGTGCAGCAGCAACCACAGCCTCCCAGACACTGTTCAGAGAGGTGTACTGTTTTCCCTCCTTGTAAATCTCACATTTGATGATGGACCACAGGTTCTCAATGGGGTTCAGATCAGGTGAACAAGGAGGCCATGTCATTAGTTTTTCTTCTTTTATACCCTTTCTTGCCAGCCACGCTGTGGAGTACTTGGACGTGTGTGATGGAGCATTGTCCTGCATGAAAATCATGTTTTTCTTGAAGGATGCAGACTTCTTCCTGTACCACTGCTTGAAGAAGGTGTCTTCCAGAAACTGGCAGTAGGACTGGGAGTTGAGCTTGACTCCATCCCACACAAGCTCATCTTTGATGATACCAGCCCAAACCAGTACTCCACCTCCACCTTGCTGGCGTCTGAGTCGGACTGGAGCTCTCTGCCCTTTACCAATCCAGCCACGGGCCCATCCATCTGGCCCATCAAGACTCACTCTCATTTCATCAGTCCATAAAACCTTAGAAAATCAGTCTTGAGATGTTTCTTGGCCCAGTCTTGACGTTTCAGCTTGTGTGTCTTGTTCAGTGGTGGTCGTCTTTCAGCCTTTCTTACCTTGGCCATGTCTCTGAGTATTGCACACCTTGTGCTTTTGGGCACTCCAGTGATGTTGCAGCTCTGAAATATGGCCAAACTGGTGGCAAGTGGCATCTTGGCAGCTGCACGCTTGACTTTTCTCAGTTCATGGGCAGTTATTTTGCGCCTTGGTTTTTCCACACGCTTCTTGCGACCCTGTTGACTATTTTGAATGAAACGCTTGATTGTTCGATGATCACGCTTCAGAAGCTTTGCAATTTTGAGACTGCTGCATCCCTCTGCAAGATATCTCACTGTTTTTGACTTTTCTGAGCCTGTCAAGTCCTTCTTTTGACCCATTTTGCCAAAGGAAAGGATGTTGCCTAATAATTATGCACACCTGATATAGGGTGTTGATGTCATTAGACCACACCCCTTCTCATTACAGAGATGCACATCACCTAATATGCTTAATTGGTAGTAGGCTTTCGAGCCTATACAGCTTGGAGTAAGACAACATGCATGAAGAGGATGATGTGGACAAAATACTCATTTGCCTAACAATTCTGCACTCCCTGTATGTATGTATGTATGTGTACATATATATATATATATATATATATATATATATATATATATATATATATATGACATGTATAATATAATAATATAATTAATATAGCTATTAAACAGCTAACTATAAACAGAGCTTTAAACTCTGTAAAGATGACAGGTTTTGATTGTCAAAGTGGAAGTAGCCTCAGCTTGTTTCTGGTGTTTACATGAGGGTCAAGAAAACTTCAAACGGTACTTCAAGTGGCAGTGGCAGAAAATAAAGTTCAAAGTGAAAAACAAACCAGTGAGTCAGAAACCTCTCCTCTCATGCCTCATAGCTGTAATCTCACTGGACTAATTCAGATTCAAAGGCTGAGGCCAAATTCTCAGGGACACATATGACCAGATTTAGCAAAGCCAAAGCAATCCTCTCTGCAACTACAAGTGTGCATTTCCTTTCTTTTTCCCCATAAGTTCCTATATAAAATATAGGCAGTGAAGCAGATATGATCGCATGCAATCAAATCAAGACTTGTTTTAATAATGCCAGGTGTGAACAGTAATTTCCTCCTCTGCCTCACAGAAATCAGGTCATGTTTAGAAAGCCATAACGATTAGCTGGAAAGAAAGAAAACGGCAGTGTGACTCAGAGAACACTGACATGGAACATAAACTAAATGTGTACTGCAGCTTGATTGTGCCAAAACCATGTATTTACCACAGGCATAAAACTGTGCTGCTTGATTTCAAATCCTTAGCCGCTCACATGAGAATCACAGGGACCGGTCGTTTGTAATAACTGTCCCCGGCTGCCAAATACGAATGTTTGTTGACTTATTTTGGCAATTGCAATTATCGTGACATTACACAACAGGCTCGCATGTGTGTGCTGGATGTAATGTGACGTAACGTGAGGTGGCGAGGAGTGTTAGGATGCAAACGAACACTCAAGATACGCAGGCTTGTTTCTCGGAGGATGCTGGAAAGACACGACACGGTCAAAAACAGAAGGAAACGCTCAGAGTTTTGTTTCCATCTGAAACCACTTAATCAGTACAAATCCCCAGGAACTGCCTGGCTGCGTGATGTAGAGCCTGATATTCTCATTCTTAATTGTTGAATTTCCTGAGATCAGCAGAATTCATTGCCCAGACAGCCTGATGAAGTCATGAAAATATGCCACGCTTGTCCAAATCCCTTTTTGCTGGTAAGCTGTGTTATAATGATGCTATCTAACTCCAGCCCAGTACATGGACTGTCAGTGAGAATATACGGTAAAACAAACAGGCACAGGCCAGATGAGAAATGAAAGCACTGGTACTCGTTATAATGTACAAGCTTGGCTTTGCTTTTCCGCTGCCTCGCTGACCTTTCTGCTACAAGCGGCTGGAAGGCATGTCTTTTCAAATACATGACCAGGCTAAACAGAAATCCACGTTAGCATACGCAGTATTTTTATAATTTATCTTAATGAAACAAAGGCTGCTGAGGGAAAAAGACAGCGTGGTGAATCTGGATGCTTACTGGAGCTGCTAAGCAGCCAAACGGCCTTCCACCTCTTTGCCTTGCTTAAATGTCAAAGCACAGCCTGAGGGCCCTGCGCTCCAATCTGAAAGCCTGATTGGACATCTGAGCTCCACAGGAATTGATAAGTGAGATAAATTACAAAAAAAAGTGGTGCTGTGGACTGATGGCACTCACCGGGTCAGAATCCTGAGGCTGTGCTATTATTTTGAGGTTGCAACCCCTATAGTCACACTTATCAGTGGTTTCACACAGAGGCAGCTGCTCCTAACGCTGCTTTCATTTCCTTATCATCTACAAATAAACCAAATGTTTGGCATCCGGAATGAGAAATATTAAAATTTCAAATTAGACCCACAGCTGCTGTTTTGCAAAATGGGGGGGACATATGATCGCTCAGGGCTGGCACCATAAACATCCATCTATTATAGAAATACATCTGTCATTAGGAAAATGATCATATTAATCAGTGCTCATGTGCTCTTTAATCACAGTCTTGGACAGGCACCATCTGAGGGAAATCACATCCAAGGCCCCTCCAGCCACCTCTGTAATTTTTATATGGCGCTCTCTCACCCTACACACTGCTGATTGCCAGTGGAGCTAGTCCAGGTCTGCAGTTCCTCAAGACACCACACAATTAAATTAGCATGCAGCGCAATAGAAGTGAAAATGATCCTGCTCCCCTGTTATGGACAGCGATGGAGGGTGTATGTGTGCTCCCCTGGTGCAAGAACCTTAAGTTCAGCACTCCACGAGATGAAGTGACAGATGCATAGTTTATGACTGGGTATTTCAGCACTGGACTTCTGTTTGGATATTTCATTTTGCAAGAGTACAGAAAAACAATGTGCCACACAGCAAGTGGAACAAATCTACATGAGTGCTAATGCATGTCATTCAAAGGGGATCACCTTCATTGTGAGAAAAAAACCCAAAAAACAACCAGGACAAATAGAAAAAATAGGCAAATCCTAAATTCTTTAACTCCACCAACGCCTCAGCTCAAGCTCTGCAATCAAGCTTATACAAATGTCTCATATTTTCTTTGAATATCTCAATGATACCATATATTACAGTGTGGATATAAAGGGAATGTGTCTGCACATTTCCATTTAATTGAATGTTTTTTGTTGTCAACCAAGTAACTATGACATATCTAGCTTTGAGACTTATCTTTCTAAATTATTAAGTGTTGTTCAGTAAACATGAAATATTGATGCTTTTAGTTTACATTTTCAGGCTTTTTGCTCTTAATTTAAAAGGCAGGAGCACGACAGGCATCAAGTCCTCATCTGGGATCAGCTGCTCATCCCACACTGTCCCAAATGTGACTATGCGCACCCCTCCCAAAAATCTAACCACTGGTTCCAGCTTTGAAAAAGATGAAACTGCCATTGCTCACCCAATCCACAAAGCAGAGAGAGAGAGGTGAAGCAATACGAGGAGAAACGGTAATGCAAAGCCAAGCTGGACTGCCCATAGATGTTTTGTTAAAGACAGTGTTAAAGGGTATCAAAGTACAGTAACTGCCAAGTCGCCAATGATGGTGCGAAGTGAAGTACGACAAGCACTGCTGTTGTCAGGTCTTGCTGATAAGCTAAGGTTTGTATTGCAAGGAGAGAAAATAATAATAGTAGTAGTAATAATAATAGTAAATGGTTGAATATTTCAGTACAGATTGGAAAAACACAAAAACAGAGCTTTAGGTTCTTAAAACAACACAAACTATGTAAAAGCTGCGGAGCTCTGCAGCTTATTTCTCAGTTCTTTTTTCATGTGAAGGTGAAAATAGGGCTTAGATTATTTGATAGATACTGATGTATACATATATGATCAATATGTTGGAGATGATCTGAATTTCCGGTTCTTATGTATATATGACTCCCAGGTCTACAAGCTGTTCCTTCTCGTTTTTGGGCTCCACCCTCCCTCCCTTTTTGCAATTCTTACACTTCTTCCCTTTTCATTACTACATGGGGATCTGCCAGGCCCAGGACCCGGCGCCAATCCCCTCCGAGGCCTTCCCCAAACCGCAGCTCAATTCATGCTTAAGGCATTCGCCTTTATCTGTCAAACCTAAAACGAGGATGTGAGCCCAGCTAGTGAGTACACATATACATATTGATCCATATATGCAACCCTCCAAAGTATGTATTCCATTTCACACACTGTGCTCACAAGGATATGGAATATATTTGAATTAGCCAGTCAATGTGGAGCAGAATTATTGAAAAGCCTTGAGGGTAAAAAAAAAAAAGTAGATCCTAAATGATAACAAATTAGTAGAAACTGACATTTCTAACGATGCAGTGACTCCTGATGCCCGTGTCACTGACGTCTCTATTTTAGAACTACCTTGTGTCTGAAGTTATTTCTGCATAGATGCCACATTTAATATGCCAGTAGGTGCATTTAATGTTAACGTAATCCAGTCTACATCTGCCGTGTCTGTGTAGCGCCATCTAATTCTGTGTGAGCAACCAGACACTGGATGCTGGCAACAACCTTACGTGGAAAATGCAGAACTCATTTGCCTGCACACGCAGTTTCAGTCAAGCAAGTGCATCTAAAGGAAACCGAGTGGTGCAAAGCCTGCATAAATGCACCTGGTGATAAAGGGATAAGACTGGAACACCCAACCGAGTCAGCAGCAGCCCTGTAATCAAGGGGACGGCCTGATGCTGGCAGCTACACTCATGATGAGTAACCCCCGGGCCAGACACTCTACACAGGCCTCCAGCCAGACAGCATGTGGGAGAAAGAAAAAAATAAGATTGCACAAAGGCCTACTTAGCAGTTGACTACAGTTTTAGGGACTGGCTTTTTGTGTCTGTCATCGGGATGAGCTGTTCTATCACTCAACTGTCTGCTATGAGCTCACTTGATGTCTTCTTTATGCTCAGACAAAAACCAAATGACAGGATGTTAAGGGAACCAGACGGCAGCGCACGAATCCTTACAGCTGGGCGTGTCACTTTGTGCTCAACAAAAATGCATGCCAAGTATATTTGTCCAGAAAGAGTCATTTCTGAACCAATTGCTCATGTGCAACAGCGCACAGAACGAGCTGATCTTTTCAATGGCTGACCTCCTGAGCAACTTTTCTTTTACATTTTATGTTATCTTATGAAAACGGCCAATTCATTATGATTGATGACTTCTAAGAACAGAGACAGACACTATATGTGGGTGTGTTTTCATGCTTTTAAAGCAATTTAAAAGTTTGTTTTAATCAAATTTATAACTGTGATTTATCATCAAGTGTCATGTTAAAGCCATTCATGCTACTAAAAGGTTGCAAAGTCTAAGAAGAGCTGAATATTCCCAGACTGCCCTCTACCCTGAACATTCGAACAGCTTTCAACCAAAACTGCGCTGAGTGATCGGCTGCTTGTGGAAACAAAGCCAGCTCTCAGGTTGCCCAGCTGAACTGGGCACAGATCTGCCCCCAGCTTCTCTGTCTTTGCCTTTCAAAGGCATGGACACTGTCCTTTGTCCCATCTACATCAGCCTTATGTGCAGGAGAGACTGCTTATGCAAAGGGGCCCCAGCTATTTTGATAAATTGCAAGCCATACTATATCAAAATCCTTACAGGCAAATTTTGTGATACTGTAGTCCTTTTGATGAGACCATGCACCTTTATAAAAACTGAGAAAGACCCTAACCAATGAATGTATAACCAGTCAAGTGTGTTTTAAAGATGTGTTTTATTTGTGTTCTTTACCAAGGATAAAATTTAAAAAGCTTTTTTAATCCCATAGGATTATTGCTACTACATATGAGCAATGTTTCACAACACTAACAAGCTCGCATTAAGTAGCTGCATATCGCGCTTGCTCTAGTCCCACAAACTGTGACAGATCAACATCATGACCTTGGGGTGGGAGGGGAAACCGAGGAGACTTCACGCTTATTAGAGCAGCACAACTGATCAAATTTTAATCGCAATCATGATTTTGGCTTCTCATAATAAACGAACACGATCAACCAATACTGAAAACGTGTGCTTCGCCAATGGAATGAAAAGCAAAAGTAAATCAAGTGCTCCCTAAATCACTGCCTTGCATCCCTCAGTGTGAAGTTTACTTAATGTAGTCTGAACCACACAAAGATTATTTATATGAATTGTCCACCATCAATTCAGACACCCATAAAAGTAATCCTGTACAGGACACAGATATGTCTGATAACGACGGTGAACAGAAGTGGGAAGTCCAAATAGTTTGTTACTGTACCTAAGTGGAATTTTCAGCTATCTGTACTTGAGTATGTACTAGTGCTGTCAGCGTTAATCTCGTTAAAATGACGTTAATACCATAACCTTATTAACACGGCAAATCTCCGTTAGCGAGTTAACGCGGAACGCCTGTGCAAGGGGCTGCACAGCGCTAACGCATTAATGAGCTCATATCTATATATATATACACAAATACACAAATATATATATATATATATATATATATATATAACATTACATTACAAACTGGCAATGAGACTGTAAACAAAAAAGCAAACCGTTTACTTAGAAAAATTTCTTGTTTCATGTCAAGTTTCATAAATGTGGATCTAGAAGTCATGTCCAACTCTAATACAGTTTATGGTCAGTGAATATGGGGGTTAAGGGGGGACATATTAGAACAAATTCCATTTCCCCATTTATTTCTTTTCAGGACACTTCAAGTGGCTTGTCTCTAGGAAAATTTGTGTTCCGGTAGTTCCATGGCTTATTTTCTTATTCAAACAGAATACAGTGGTCTAGTATGCACCTTACCAAATAACTGTTTCACTATTCCGCAATGGAATAGGCAGTGGATGCCAGTCTCCCCAGCCACAAAAGAATACAAGAATCTTTCAGTCACTTTTCAGTTGCGGTCGTGACTCTTACGTTGTCTTGACTTTCTTTCCACCTGTGCACAAAACCTGCAGCTGACAACAAAAAAGTTCTCACAAGCTCTCAGTGAGCTGTCAAAAAGTCTGGGAAGTGAAGTTAACTACTAGTCTGAGCCATGTCCAAAAAACCAAAAAGTGGTGAATATTTTCTAATGTCAAAATTTAGAAATCAGTTTTTTTTTCAGTCATTATCTGTTTAATGATATGGTTTCAGCAGACTAAAACTCTTGTGCATGGAAGTATGAGTAAGTATTGTGCGAGCAAAGCTCCATTCTTCAACAGCCTGAGCCCTGGCTTCCCATCATTTTAATGATGTCATTATTGCAAGATAATTAGCCTTGAAAATGTATCTTGGGAAACAATCTCATAGTTTGTACTTTCTCCTTCAAGCAAAGTCTCCCTGTTTGCTGCCAACTGTATATTGGACTTGATAATGACTCTCTTCTTCTTTGGATGGTTACAGAAATTTAATTCACAATTTCCACCACAATTTCTCAGTGAGGGTAATACAAATAACAGACAATCTAATGGGATGTCAGAGATCATCAGTGAAGCTGGGAAGAAAATAACAGTGATATTGAAAAGGACTTCAAAACACTACGATGAGCTAAGCAACATAATGCTCCCAGTGCACTCAAGGTGGCACCTCATGGCATTAAGCAATCCAGCGAGGTAGTTTTTCCAACAGCTCTATTAGCTGTATAATGTTTTCTCAATTTGGCTGTTCCGTGGCTTTGTGGTAAGCTCAGCTGCTTAAGACGATAGAAGCAGGGAATGGCCACATAAAAACTGAGAGCAGACAAATTGCTCTCCCTACTGGGTGGAGAAGTCTGCGTGGAAAGCACTGTACCTCCTTGAAGTCGGCGCACTGATTAAGGTTTGAAGATTGGCCAGACACAAAGAAAAAAAAGAGCTCAGTCTGCACCCTAACTGCTTTCTTTCTTTTGCTGGTAATCTTATTTCTGTTTTAGTTGAAAGGGAGAAAAGAAACAGGTACAGGGTAAAGAGATGCTGTCAGAGCAGATCTATGCACAAAAGAAAAAGAAAGGTATTTCTTAATCTGTCCCCGCAGTAAAAAAAAAAAAAAAGTGCGCCGGTCACATAAATATCTCAGCCTCCACATGGAAATAATCAGCAGTCAATTCCATGAACGCACTGTGTTGTCTCTCAAAATGCCTGGCCTAATACAACTCCTATTAGTCACACAGAGACAATTAAAGAAGCTGGCCCAGCTTTGTAATCTGCCTGAATTGCCTTAATCCTTCACTATTAAACTCAAGAATAAATGGTGAGCTCATTTATACCTATATGGGGCAGCTGAGCCGTGCCGTAGCTTAGTGGAGACGTGTGGATTCAAACTCAGAAAGCAGCAGCAGGGGGCGGTGGGGGTGGTGGGAGTGGGGGTGCGGCATGCTTGCTGTTTGTGATGCAGATTCCCTGCTAGAGAAGGACCACCGGCAGTGTAGAGCGCAAACACGCAGACAACACGCCACAGCTCATACAGTATGCCGTTTTATCCCGTGGCCTTGTACTATAAGTCGTACATCAGCCAGCCGATGTGATGGAAGGAGGTTTAGTGTTTTAGCGAACTGCAGAGATGCCAATCTGCCTCAGCCTGCATTAACAAAGTTATGAGAGGGCTGAGTGAATCTTGTTGTAAATTTAGATGGGCCATCGGTGCTCAGAATGGAATCTGTACAAAATGAATCTATCATTTCCTGGTCAAATTCATAAGCCTCCATTCTTTCTTTGACCAACTGAAATAATACGTTTAACAATTTTGGACAGTTTAACTGAGACAACGTCTGACATGTGACACGTACTGCACATCTTGATAAATGATAAGTCGTTTAAATTAGACCCAATCCTCTGTTTTTGGTCCATTCAAGGCCATTATCACTTAAAACCCATCAGCTGCCAAGCCTGTATGATTTAGAGAGAAACCAAAAACCTTTTTATGGAAAAACTGTCAATACTTTTTTGATGTCAGTTTAGTTGCTTATTGTATGCATGTATAAAAGTTCTATTTAAACTATATTTTCACCCTAAAATGTTATGAATTTCATTACACTAAACCTCACTCACCCTATACCCTAATCCTTAATATACCTTAACCTAGGACCTGGCGTCCACATATGTGGACATCACATTTTGGGTTATTTAGACGAAAACACTCAATTTTGCTCTACAAGGGCCTGATAGTCACTTACGAGGATATTATAGAAACTAAAATTAGGTTAAAAAAAACCCCTCCTAATTCTTTGTTTTTACATTTATCAGGCCCCAATCAGCCCAAATATCAAAAAGAAATTAAAAATGCATGCTGTGGAAGAGTTCGGGCCTTAGGAGGTTAAAATACTTTCCCCAAAGTATTTAACATTAAGCCCAATAATAATAATACTAATAATAATACTTGGCAGCAAACTTAGGAACAAAAGTGTCAAGAGAAGTTTTTAACATGACACTTACACAATCAGAGTTAATAGCTGTGAATACACAAAGCCATACTGTCTTTAGGGCAGTTTCTCTCTTAACAAAGCCCAGAGAAGATAATAGGTCCATGTGAAATTGGGCCAAAGCAGCTTAAAGTCACACAGGAAAGCAAGTGGCAGAGGCCCTGCAAATTGAGAGATGAAGCCTGACATGTTGATTAAGGCCAGCAAGGTGTCACATCATTGTCAGCTTTTGTGTATCGGCTGCTGGATTTGCCATTACTGTAATTGGTGATTTCTGTGTGATAGGGAGGCCAGGGAGATGAGGCTTAAGACTTAGTGGGAGGGTCTGGTAAGAGTTTGCTTTTCAGGGTGCCGAGCTTCTCCCAGACCCCCAACCCAATTACTCCTGGGACAATGCGAGACTGCAAAGGCTTTTGCCTCTTTGTCTCAGACATCCGGCATGTTTACTTAGGGATCCTCCACCCACGCTGTCCACAGTTAATTGGAGAGTTAATGAGTTATTCCAAAATAGATGCCATCGCGTTCATACAATTAAAAGCGAGCCACCTTTAGCTAGCTTAAGGTGGCCAAAAAAAACTGTGTTAGCAGTGTTGGGAATAAGTCTTCCCCTACAGCAGCACACAATGCGTGTACTCGCTCGGTACGTGGGGTGCTTGCACTTGTCTACAGTGGCTGTCAGATGCTGTACACTTTCAGAGCTTCCAGACTGAATTCATCTCATGTTATCAACAGCGATTTCATTTCAGCTAGAAAGCAGAGGATGTTATCTGTAATATGTCAGATTAACAACCCCATACAGCTGAAATACATCAACTCAATGCATTAAATCAGTGGATCTCACAAGCTCGATGTAATTTAATTTTGCAAAGCAGGCTAAATCAAATAATGCCATGACATTAATAAGCGAGTATCTCTCTTCTTAAGGAGTCGTTTTATAAAAGCCAAACCTGCTGAAAAAACAGGGGTCTCTGCAGGCCGTTAATTTCATCTCTCATCTAAATATCTTCTGCCAGTATACTGGTCTTAACACATTGTGACACGCTTTTTGGCAGCATCGAGTTACCAGCGTGATAGGGAGATGATTTGGGAGGAATTTACAAATTTAATTAGCTCAGTCTCTGAGGATACAGGCTCTTCGAACTTTCATTTAGATGTAATCTTTCTTCTGAGAATACACTTCAGCACACAGTTGTCACAGAAGAAGAGCTCTTCTCTGTCTTTACTACCCGATGACAAGAAATAGAACGTGGCTTCTCACTTCCTGAGAGTGTAAATGCAACATAAAGAAAGCTTTCTGCCAGGCGGGCTGTCGAGGCATGTGTGCATTGTTGAAAGGGTGTATTTTAACCCAATGCATCTTCAAAACCCCTAAACAAGTGGATGTTGGAGTGTGAATGTAACTTAAATAAGATAAAACAATAAAAAGGAAATGTTACAGAATACGTTTCGTGATGATATTCAACATTTATGGTTTGTGGAGAGCGTGCTAACAGAATGGGCAACACTCTTCATTTTTCACAGACAGTTGTTGTTTCACCAAAAACTTCAGTTAATTGGCAAAAAAAGACAAGAAAAAAAACAGAGTGTTGCATGATTAAAACACATGGCTTTCTAATATACATTTATCAGTGATTTTCTTTATTTTGCTCTTCTGTACAACAAAAAAGCCAAATACATTCAGTTTACTATGAAATCAAAAGAAAATAGCAGATGATTGCATTTTGCAGATTTAGAGAAAAGGACTTGACGACAATGAATCCATTTTTCAATTTATTGCCTAATTATTTTCTGTCGATTGACTAATCTGTTCATTAACTAATAACTGCAGCTCTACTGTGTTCTACAAGTGCTAAGAAATTGGCCTAATTAGAGTGTATTGGGCTCACTTGACAGTAATTATTTGCTTCAGAGGGTGTAGTGAACCAAGAAAAAGTCTGCCACACTGAATGTCTTGCACTGACGAATGCTTACACCGTTCCACCCCTAAATAAATCTTCATTAAAAGATAAATATACTTCTGAAGGTTTAACATGGTTAAAAACAGGCCTGGCTGCCCTCGTCCCTTTTTATTTAGTGCTCTATTTTTCTTATCCTTAAAAATAAATAACCAACCATACAATTACACAAGAAAATGCTTCAGTAATCTCAAACATAAACCCTAAAAACCAAATTATGATCAACAAAAGGTGCGCGGGGGGTTTCTAGACTCGTCGTTCAATTTTATGGGAAGAAATCCAAGAACAGCAGAAACTAGAATCTATTTCTACACTCATTATAGCCTTAATAGATCATTAAACTACACACCAAATTAAGTGTGGTGGGAAGATAGGAATACATTAAATGAGGTAAAAGTAAAAAAGCAGGTTAAAGAAAAGAGCCAATAAGTATTACAAATGGCAAAGATGTAGCCCTGGGAAAATGTCCAAATGTATTATAAGTAGAGCTGGGCGATAGAACGATAACGATATGTATCGCGATATAACTTTTACTCGATAGAGAAATTAAACTATCGCGATAGACTTCGCCGCTCTTGTCCTCTTAAAAAAAAAAAAAAAAAAAAAAAAGGTCAGCCAATCCAAATTAAGTAGCGCAGAGCCGAACCAATCACAGCCGCAGCATCACGTCGCGTGACTTGTTACGTACAGCACAAGTGCCAAGCCGCACGTGTGTTTGTTTGGGAAGCAGCCAGCGGGTAATGGAGGAAATGAGTGTGCCGACTAGAAAAATCAACCGAGCGTGACCAAAGAGAAAACAGATGATGGTTCCAATGCCGGAGAGATTGTCGAACGGAAGAGCCATAGAAGTTCCGTAGTGTGAAGGTATTTCGGCTATTTCAAGTCTGACAAAAAACAGAGTAGCGTGCACTGTAAATTGTGCCGAAAGCAAGTCTGGAAATACAATAAACTGGTGCATGCGTCACACTGTGCGCCACGTTATTGTTTCGGTGAAATGAATTTCTACAATACTGTTACTGTTAATTGTACTCTCTGCAGTGTTTAAATGCTTACATATACACACAGTTACTGTCCCTCCACACTTACGACTCGGTTCTGCTTCTATGCCCCAGCTTTGTTTACTTTTTCCCACCGAGGCTTCTAGACTTCTGATTGGCCAACATTTCTGCACGGTTAGGAATCTAGCGCCACCTGCTGCTTTGGCATGTTCATAGCAGCGTTTTCCTTCATTTCTGCCTTTATGTGTGGACGGATTATTTTTTAAAACGAAAACGGAAAATCTCCGTTTTCAAAAATACCCGTGTACGTGTGGACGTAGCCTCAGTCTCTGACTGGAAGCGCTAATTCGTCATTCGGCTTTTGTCAGACTAAAGTAACTGTTAAAACTGTTTGAAAAGCTCAGCTATACAACAAGGAGAGATTGAGAATTTCCTTTTAGTTCTCAGTTTATTTGATATTGACAAAAGTTAGTCAGTTTTGTCTGTTCTTCTGTAAAACAAACTAAGATTTATTTTTAGAATTAATATTTTGTTTCTAAGTGGAATTGACAATTTAGTCTGTTTCGTTTGTTCTATTTTGAAACTTAAACGCTTTAGCGGCTGCCTTTTGTGTAGTTTGCAATATTTGCCTTTATTTATCTGAAAAAGTCTCATGTTCCTTAAGTACATCTACCCTGTTGAACTTATTATGGGAAATAAATATTTAAATAAAAACAAGCTGCTGATTATTTCACATTTTACTTGTGAGCAACGGCACATTTAAATCTTACAAATATAGTTATTTGGCTTATATCGTGATAGATATCGTTATCGCCTGAAATGAAAAAAACATATCGTGATATGAAAAAATCTCATATCGCCCAGCTCTAATTATAAGCAAATATTCTGCCTAAACACCTGCCCGTGTGCTGTTTCTCTGAAGGTGACTGATCTGTTTCAATCTCTGAAATCACAAGGTTGAATGAGCAATTATTTTCTCCCAGCACTATGACTTCTGTCTCAGGCAGAGCCAAAGACTTCTCACAAAGTCTTTGTCTCAGCTGTCCAAGGAAGTAGGAAATCATCTGAGTCAAAGGCACTGGGAAGCTCTTGGACACAACATCCCTCTTGCCCTCGCTTACTTCCCATAGCCCAGATGTGAAGCCCAAGCATCCTTTCAAATCCTCAGCTGCCATAATCTTTTTTCCTGTTGTTTTATATAAATAATTAAAAGCAGCCTGCCAGATGGCTGTCACACACTTCCTCTGCTTTGATAACAAAAAGGTTTTGGTACAGCTCTGGTTTAAAGGCGTACGACCGCAGACAAGGAAGCTAGCAGGTGTGCAGGTCCACAACTTTTTTGGTCGGGGCCTGAAAGAATTCGAGACGACAGCTTCGGAGGGTTGAAAGGTTGCCTGTAATTGCCGGCAGCTTGTTTGAGCGAAGGCAAATGGACTTTTCGGAATTTTCCCCCTCTTCCTTTCTAAAAGGCAAAGTGGTCTGACACAAACTCATTATGATTTCCAAGTGTGATGATCTGAATAAAAGGGGAGGGGGGTGAAGCAGGGGTTGAAGACATAATTAGTTTTCCTCACTGCAGGAGACAGTATGCTGATGAGACAATGAAAGACGGAAAAAAGCCGAGCTGTCAGTCTCCCACCATTCTTTTTTATCTCACAAAGCACCAGTGAGCAATGCTCACAGACCCCCCAAAAAAGTCCTCACACACCCACCCTGCAACCACAATGCACGACTGTGTTACACAATGCCGACCTCTGCCAGCACTGCAACCGCAAACTATTTCATAGACTTTATGAAAGAAGGAAAAACAAGCATGTTGAAGGGAGTCAACACAAATATAAATGCATCTCAAAATAATATCAACTGATTCTACAAAGGTTATGTTTATTCATTCCTACTTACAGACCCAAACGAGTGCTCCACTATTTATTCCTATCCTATTGTCTCTTTCATTGTTTCAGTGACATATTATTCTTCAGCTATTCACATAACATTTATTTTTAACATATTCCAAAATGTTTCCGAATGCTCTATAGCTGGATTATTACTGTAACGCCATACTTTGAAAATAAATGTAAAAATATGCTCAAGTGGATTCTCTATTATTGTTATGGAACCCAAAACACTGACATTTACAGAGGTTCTTGTTTCTCTGCCACAGCTGTGATGCCTACAGGTGATAAATAACTCTGTTCAAAGTAAGCCAGACAAACGACAAACTGCATGCTTTGTTCAGCAACACATCTTGGTAATAAATATATCACTCTTCAGGTGTTAAATGTGCCATCTTCTTCTGCCAGCCTTTATAGTAGGGGGATAATGTACAGTAGAGAATCAAAAGAATGAGATAAAAGGTTGTAAACACTCAAAAAATCTAAAAAAACCTAAAAAAAACAAAAACCCACACACAACCCCCCCCCCCCCCCCCTCTTATGATCAAAGTTTAGCTGTTGATGAAAGATTCCTGCTGTGTGTTTGTCCAGTAAGGAGAATTCTCTGCTATGGGCACCTACGGCATGCAATCCCACTTGGCTTTTATTACCCTTGGAAGTCCTTTTAACTCCTTCGGCAGGAAATGAAACACTCAAATGGCTCTATCGCAAAGTGCCGAAGCCATTTGCAGCCAGGGCTGTGACATTCCTGAGCATGTGTTCCATATAAAGAGAGGCTCGAGGAGTCACAGGTGCACGCTGACTGGGTGTGTGTGATAGGTTTGTGCACTTCAGCAAGAATACATATGAGAGAACAGACAGAGTGCAAGCAAGTGAGTAGATAAAGAAAGACAAAGAGGGAAAGTTGGGAAGTTACCGAGGCATTACGGCAACCCACGGGCACTAAACAGAGGGCAGCTGCATTCCAAGTCAAAGCAGGCTGCCTTCACTGGCTGATCAGCACTCGAAAACACAGACGCTTTAAATATAGAAACTCCAGTTCACATTTTTAAAACTGGTTGGCTGCACCATTGCCAGTAACCAATCAAATTCTTTCCTGATTACTTGATGAACTGTTTAGTCTATAAAGCCTCAATCATAGGTTGATTCAGCCTAGAGTGAGCTACAAATTGATTGCTGCATGCGGCCGTGGGGTAAACACTGAAGATATGCTTCACTATAAAATCAAAGAGAAGGAAAGCAGTGAATCAACACGTCTTCCAGAACTAGGCTTTGCTCAAATGTTTAATATGTTATCAGAATTAATTTAAAATATTGTTAGAACTGTAATGTTAGAACTTGCAGTATCTGTAACTTTCTATAAAAAATAATGCACACAGCAACCGGCCAGCGCTGCAACCGCAGCCAGCATTGTCTGAAAGTGAATTTCCATGAATTTCCCATCTCTTTTCTTTAATTCCGATGTGTCAGCATCTCAGATTTGAAACCACATTAAAGCAGCTAAATCTCATCACAATAAAGGAAATAACAGTAACACGTGGTAGCAATACAACTCTTTAATAAGAGAGGAAAAACAATAATGGTCGTAAAAAATGAAAACATCTAACAAAGACCGACGTTTTAAGACAGATTATGAATATCAGGTGTGTTGCTCCACCACAGGAAAAGGCTTTTTTTGTCAGCCTGAACACTGTGCTCTGGGTGCTTCATAGCTCTGCTAAATATGTATAGTCTCATCACAGCTCTTTTGTTCTCAGGTCACACTGTTATTTGTCCCACGCCTCATCTGCTGCACCAGACTGACTGCCTTAATTAGTAGCACTCACTGAGAGACATTAATAAGTGTCCAACAAACCTGTGATGGAATATATTAGAGTTCCATTTTTGTCGACAGTGACATTTCTCATCAGCTGCCCCTCAGGTCTGTAATTTCACAGAGAGAATACTCTGCTCGTGATCTGTCACCACAGAGGTGGAGGTGGCACAGACAGGGCCGAGGTGACTTAATCTGGAAAATTCAGGCTGAAACATATTTCTGTTGCTCTTATATAAGCTTAAAGAAGCCTTATTTAGATAAGGCTTCTTTAAGCTTGTTTAAATGAATTACTTACTTTACACTTTAATGAAGCATTATATTAAAAATCAGTTTTCTTATGCATCCCCAAAAAAGGTGAACTGGATATTGTCATCCTCACAGCCTTAACAGTAACATAGTCCCCCATAAATTCAGAGTTTTCTAAGGCTACTTCCAGTGATGGTACGACCGGTCTGTACAATCTCTCAGTATGGCTGCTATCACTCCCATGTACCATGTACTTTCATTTGATAAAAATGCCCGGCAAACACTGAATTCAACAAGAAATCATAGCTTCCATGTCATATGCCAAATCTGCCTCTTCCCTGGAATAAATATATATAAACAGATAGTTTTCCCACAAATAAGGTAATATTATCAACTTCCTTTATCAACTAATTGTTTGCAATTAAAATACCAAAAACGTCGCATCTCACATGCAAAAACAAAGCCAAAGAATCTTTCTTTTCCCATGAGAAGATTAGATTTGCTTGACATAAAGACAGAGCTACTGACACAGCGACCATAACAATCTGAGCCTTGCTGACACTTTGAATACTTTGCCTCAATTATCCACAGCAAGAGAGCAGATTAACCGTTAAAGACACTTCAAGAGAATATTCTGCGACTTGGATTCACAACCTTTAACTTTGGGGCCTGTCATTTGGCCAGCCCGTCGCCAGAATATAAATGTGCAGCCGAGTCTAGTCAAACACGTCCACGTCCAAACTTCCTGCTTTATGCAGCCAGATAAATCTTTGTTTGCACAAGAGTTTAAGATATCATAGACTACAGAAGCAAAAACGTAATGCTCCCTAAATATTGATAAGTGCGAGTGTACAGAAAGTTGTTTAGTGGCCAAGAAAGACCTGTCAAATGTTTCAGCGGATAAATGAGAGCAGCCGCCATCTGTGAGAAGAAAAGAAGTGATTCCAGAAAGGTGAGGGTCTAACTGAAAGTCGTGGAAGGTAAACGCAGATAGACTGCCAAAAAATAAACACAAAAACATTGCCTCAATCTCTTTCTGGTGCCTTGCATAGCCCTGAATAATTTAAGGTGTTTCTGTGTCTGCTCCAGGGGAAAGGACCCTATAGGATGAAAATGAATGTGAATCAGCACTCCAGCTAAACCTAAAACATCAGAATTTTCAGGATGAAGTCATTGCTCTCCCTGCAAATGTACCAAATTAATAATGCTGCATTCAAAAGTAGACAGAAAAGCAGACAGAGCATGTATGGAAACAAAATCGATAGAAAGTAATAACATTTCAAAGAAAAACATACTGAAATTTCCTTTCTGTATAGAAAGGAAATTTCAGTATGTTTTTCTTTGAAATGTTATTATAACAGAGAATGTAGAAAATGATAGGACATTAGCCAGGAATAGAAGCGGACACCTAAGGCTGCGGACACCTAGAACTTATATTTAAGTTCTAGTCACTCCCCAAAATTCAGCGTTTCTCTAAAATTCACTAATGTTCCCCAAGGAATAAAGCCTCTCTATTTCAGACTCTCTGTGACCTTTCCTCTAATGATGCTGTCAAACCAAAACATCCACTTTAACTGGGAAGACTTTTTCTAACTCGGGGTAAAGTTTTGAGAAAAAAGCATTAAAAGACAACCACTGCATGCCAGGCCTCACCTCCAATAATCTGAGACCCATGAGCCAGCTTTTATAGAGAGATTTCTATATATTCAGCTGATTCCTTGTTTTAGCCTTGCTCTCAATGCATTACATTTCCTGAGTCCACCATTGCTTTAAATGCCTGGGTACCACCAATAGAAGAAAAACATTGCAGGAACTACTTTTGGCTGCGCAAGAATCTATATTTGGTGATTAAGTGGATACTTAAAGCTGTGTGAGACATAGTCCATATCGAGTGCAATTTGTGCATTCGAGGTAATGTAGAAAGATGCTGCCATGATTTGGTTTTATTCGTTTTAGACAAAAGTGAAATTCTGTCACACACAGAAGGAAGATTTAGGAGACTTGTTAAAAGGGTATATTCATTGTTGGGAGTTTTCACGCAATTTGTTGACGGATCCTGAATACCAACATAAAATTGAATCGGCTCACTAAATCCGTTGTGACTGTGGCCAGTTCTTTCCTGCAGCCCTGCATGGATGTGTCTGTTTGTGTCCTTTCCAAGGTGGCGAAACAGCCAGTTGCTCTGACAGGCCGCCTGCTCCGAAAGAAAGAACTGTCCAATGCTTCCGATAGGGACCAAGTGAAGGGGAAAGAGGCGACGCCAGCTTCTGTGAGGGAGGGCTCATTCAAGCACAGCAGATTCGGGGGGGATTTAGGGAGCTCGTCTGCCAGCAATAAAAGGCTGAAACAGGATACTCGGTGAGATTAATTACCTAGATAGGCCACGATAATGCCATTTAAAATGGGAAAGTAATTAAAGTGCACCTTCCATGAAAATTATTCATTGCTGACGGATTGGGTGACAGACAAATCAGGAGGCATTTACAGAAAAGCTACAGGTTAAGTGCTCTGAGCTGCTGCATTGAGACCACCGCAGTTTTATTGCAGCTGTTGAATCTTAGTGCTTTGCCTGGCTCTCATCAAATTACTGCAAGCATGTTGGATGCTGGGGGGCGGGGGCAGGGGCCGTGTTTAAAAAGAATGGGTTCCCAGGTAACGTAAAACCGGGGACAAATGCTACAAAGGGGGATCCGCTTAACTAGAAAATTACACTGGCTGGCACTGGTCAGTGGGGACTCCTCAGAATCAATCAATCCTTCTGTTTAAGGCCACCACGGCAGATTAGAACACAAAAAGGGATAAATCAATGCTCTTATTGTTCCCCAAGTGTTACTTTCACAAATGCGCTGAACAATATCCTTTTAGTGATGATTGAATGCATATAAAATGGACATATAGGTTACCATTGAGTATCGATTCCTTGCACACGAAGCATCCCTCGTAGCTGTAAACAATTATCAAACCATGTATAAAACAACGCTATCGTCCTTTCTAAACTGCTGGAGGACAGTGAATCAGAAAACGGCCAAACTAAATGGGAATATTTGCTTCTCACGCAGTGCAAAGGCACAAAGCCTTTTCAGATCAAAGTAAAATGCTCTGCTTACATTCTTATGTGCCTCTTTGCAATTCTTCTTCTTTTTCCTTTTGTGCTGAGAGACTGTACTAAAGGAAATAGCCTGTTGTTCTCTCTGAATGTTTAAGTAGGTTTGTACATGAGGGGGACTATAACATCATCCTACATTCACACAGTGTTGCACAACAAATGAACCGAAGAATGGCTAAAAATAAACAGAAGATAACCCAGCTTCTCGTGTAATGAGAAAAGTGTGATTGTTGTAAAAGTTAAGAGTCAGTCTCATCCGATGTCTTGCAATGATGATCATAATATTCTAGGGATTTAAAGTCAATCTCAAAGTTCCTTTAAGGCATTCAAGCAACAACAACAGCAATAATAATAATAATAATAATTATTATTATTATTATTATTGATTACAAAACAGAAAAATAAGCACAGTTAAAACAAATTAAAAACAATGAGTCAAGCATGGCGAGCGGAAAGTCAAAATCCTCAGTGTCACAAAGCCTTCAGTCCCTTCACCCTGCTATATCACTGTGGCAACCCATGCTTAATGCACAGCCGAACCAGGCCAGGCTCCGAGCCACAGCCCCAAAAAGTGTCATCCACCCATCAATTCTTCCACTTACTGGAGCAAATCCCATGCATTGTGCCCAGCTGCAAAGCTATAACAGTGCAAATTGTGCACTGCACAGTCACTAGAATTCACATTGAGTTTGTATTTAGTTCGTAATGCAGAAAACACCCAGATGTTTTCATGCTTCGTCCCAATGCTGCCAGAACTACAGTCACTAGAGCACAGAGCAGAAATCCCATCACCTGCACCTCATTACAGGCCATTTTTGACATGGAATTAGTAGCATTGCTTAGTACACCAATTCGTAAGTATCGGTTTTTATTCATTGAGAAAACATAAAGTCTGATAATCAATGTGAAACATTCTGAGTGGTCTTCTTTTATCTTTATCTGGACAGTTGGCAGAAAGAGTAATCGGGACCCCAAGGGATGCCTCGTTTTGTTGAACTCTTTCAGTTAAAGTTGTATGCAACATAAGATTTCAAGCATCCAGTTCAATTTGATTTAAACTGAATTTTAATATCTTTTATAAAATGCTAATTCTTAGCAGTTGCTTCCAGAGGTGTGTACTACAAAGCAGGACTTTGGTTTATTCAGGTAAATACAAAGTTAAAGTTAACCCTAATAAAAATTAAGTGCTATTATTTACAAGCCTGTGCTTGCTTTTCCCATCTAAAGATGAGGACAAAATTATGAATCCCCATATGAAATATTAAGTGTTTTTTTTTTAACATAGCTTTTTGAAACACACATTTTTCAGAAGGCATACACACAATAGCAGAATTTTTTCCGAAAGAAAATATTATTAGCCCCCCTAATAAGCTGACCTTTGTACTGAGCTGTAGAACAAAACACTGCTGTATAATGATGTGATTCAACTTTAGCGGTTTACCTTGAAGGGACTGCATCCGAGCTGACTGACCTGGAGCAGCATATAGCTGTGTCTGAAGTAAAATAGGATTATCTTACTACTTCCATCTCATTCTGTATACAATACTGGCGCACATTTTTTGAATTACAAGCACACTTGTTGCCAAATGCAGTAATCTGATTGGTTATATCTGTTAATTCTACTGTCCAGTAAAATTACGAAGTTGGTGTAAATGGCTGCATTAAGAGCAGGGGAGTCCGAAAAAAATATTTTCAATTTTCTGTAAAGGCCTTAACAGTCAGGCTTTAAAAACTGTCCAGGTCTTTGGCTGACTGATAAGCTAGAGTAAAAGATTGCAGCCACTCCTCATCCTCAACCTGTGATTCAGGGATTTTGACAGAATGACTTGAAGGTGTTGATTCATTTAAACTAATGCATTAATACTGCTGGGACCTGGTTTCTGTAAGCATTGGGCCCCGTATATAGAAAAGGTAAACTGTTACTTTGCTTTCTGTGCAGTTTACTTCAAAGTAAAGACATTCTGTTGTTAAGGAGGTATGCTAAAAACAAAACCCTTCTAAATCTGCATTAATACCAAATACTTATGTCTAAATAAAATGTTATCAAGCATCAAAATAACATGTCTTAATCATTATGTTTGTCTGTATCTGCACCAGATATTTGAAATGTCTCTTATTAGATGGCATTAAAGGATTTCTAGGTAAACTCATGGCAGTCAAGATTACAGCATTAAGTAGCATTCCCTGTTCCCTGCTATGAATAAACCTGTGAATAGTTTAGAGCACTATTGTAACAGCTTCTGTATGAGGGTAACAGGCTTTGTGCTGCTGGCAAGCATTCGACATTAAAATCAATTTCCACGGGCTCTTCCTTCCACTCCATAGTGTTTATACAAGTAACTGATTGCACCTAAACCCCATTACACTGGTCTTGTGCTGAACAGGTGTACACATCATGTACACACAAACGCAGGTCCTGCAGCCGTTCCCATAACCAATTTTCGATCCTATTTCTGTGCCCCTCTCTACTGTGGATTTTTCTAGCTCAGACATGCGAACACCTCGCTTGAATAAATATTAATGGTAATTCTATGAACAGGGCCAACTTACAAGTGGCTGGTAGAACAAAAGGCCTTGTTTATAAGTGTGCTCGAGGAAAGCTAAGGCACGAAGGACCTCTGCGGGCCTCTGAGGTTGGCTGTGCAGCACAGTCAGCTCACAATGGAGTGCTGATTGAATCACACTCTTAACTTTCAGCATAAAGCAGGCAGCAACGATAGCAAAAATCCTCAACTTGAAGAATTTCTATTGAAACTACAAAGACGGAGCTGAAGAAATCAAGCTTACTAACTTACAGCCTCTACTTAAACTCATTTAAGACAAATCTGAGAGGCAATTAGGTTTCTGGGAACAATAAGCAGTCAGAATCTTATGTAGCTCCAGCCTTGCTCCAGACACTTCCTTTGGTATAATTACGGGAGGTGTGAATTCCTCATCAGATGGATCACCATCTGTATTCACAGACTCGTTCATTTCCCCAGTCCCTAGCTACGAGTCTATGTGCTTGCTGATTATCATTTAGCAGAAGGCAATGGGAGGGATGGAGAGAGGGCCGTTTCCTTTTCAAGGTTCTTTCACTGATATGGTCCTTCTCTAAAGTTTAGTCGACTCTGAATGATGATTCAGACTCTAATGACTCTAATATCGCAGTGATTCTCTAATAAGTGGCCATGTCTGCTTGCCAGTTATTTTAAGAAGTTCTGAAATCTTAAGCATTCCCCAATAGTCCAGAGAGCAGTGGAACTGCGAGTCTGGCAAAAAGGAGCTAACATCTGCTGAAGAGTGTAAATGAGAACGTTCACATCTATATAAGGCCTCCCAGTTAAAGCAAGTGCTGACAGGATGGGCTTAAACTAATGCAAGTTTTGACCCTCTTTCTATTAAACCAAGCAAAAATAGAGCTTCCATTAAACATCCCAGAGACAATAAATCTCATAGAGGATCTAATTTCTACATGAACTTTACTCATGTCCTTAATTAATACTGATTAAGAGAATAAATACTATTTTCTTACCCCAATCTTCACAAAATGGCCAGACAAGAGTTAAATAGTTGGGTTTCAATGGTAAAATGAAGTCACGTGACACAAACAAACTTCAGTCTCAGTCATTCTATCACTCTGGCACACTTGTTGAAAAAAAAAGTCATCTGGGGTTAGATAAATGTTGGACAAATACTGACTTCTTATTAAATACATCACTCAGTTATGCTGTGAATGAAAAAAAAAAACATATTAAACCAGTGCTGATTTTTCCTCTGCACACTTAATTTATTCTTTTCAGTGCAGTCTTCTGTAATTCCAGCCTTCATATTAAAGGTATTATTCTGTCCTGCTGTCCTACCATTGAACAGATGGAGAGGGTCGTCTTGCCATGAAGAACTGCTAACCCTGAATGAATTTGATTAGTCTGGGTTTCAAAGAAGACTTTTAGTATTGCGTCATGGCTGAAATAAAATTTCAGAGACTTTTCCAAACCCAAGCCATAAAACAAAGGCAAAAAAAGCATTTAATATTGAAACATCAAGGAATTAACCAACAAAAGTCGATTCATATAGCCCAAATGCTGTGTTTATAGAGTTAAGGCATGTTAAATGCTGCTACTTACTCAAAATTATGAACATGACAACATCTTGGCAAAGAACACTGCTCTTTTTCACAATAGCTAATGGCCTAATATTCCACCAGGTTAACTGAGTAATTGTGTGTTGTCAACATGCCACGTATAATTACGGGCAAGTCCAAAGGAGCATGTGATTATCCTCCTCCTGGTGTCCTTGTGTCCTTGGCCATTCAACACCCTGGCACATTCTAGCTTAGGTCTCTTTGACAAACCTGGGCACATGCGTTCAGCTGATCACCTCTGTCACTAGAGCTTGTATACGAGAAAATATTCTGCTTTTGATAGCAGACAACAGCAGGCAGGCATTTACAAAGAGAGAAGTGATAAATATGCAGCATTCCTAACGACTAAAATGATGGTGATTTAAAAGCAGCAGGTGTAGTTATCCAGAGAAAGACGTTATATTGGCAGCTAAAGCATCAACACTGTCTTTGCAGTCTTATTTTTTTATTACTACAGTCTTTTGGGCCAACTGTGTTTCACGGATGCTCGAGCATGAAAGAGGAATCTTGTTGAGTGGATCCATAAAAATAATGAATAAAAAAGGCTTAAGAGTTTGTCACTACAAAACACAGCATTTTAATTACGGCTGATTCCCTTGAGAATGAGCTGCAAAGACACGACTAGCTCTTTAGGTACCGCTGGGAGACAGCATCCTTGCTAAGCTAATAGCGTTTGCCACTGTAGTGCTGATATACACATTAAATTAATCTTGGTAATATGCATACTGAAAAATATTATGGATTATATCAGACTGGGACCATTAATGTTAATGGGGAATCATTAACGTAGTTAGCATTTGAGAGGTTTTCAGAATTAATACTGTCAATCGTCACGGTACTAATGTCAAATGCACTCTTAGTAGGAGCAAAGGCTGAGCTCCGTGCTAGTGGAAGACAAACACTTTTAACTTGAGTTTAAAAGAAATTGTTTCCACATTTTGGGAAAATAATCAGACCATTTGTAAAACAAAGATTTTTCAGAGTTTCTACTTGTTATTGTGTGTGTCAACAGACTATAAACAAACAGGATACAATATTTAAGCGTTAGGTGCTTGATGAGTGTATCTTTAAATAAAGGAAACACTACAAATTTTTTTCCACAGCATTTCCATAAAATTTTAACCAATTAAAACTCACAGTTCAAAGTTGTTTAAATGCAAGACAGCATTATTAAAAATAAATAATAAAATTCTTTACCTGCTTGGCCAGTAGCAATGCTAACTGCAGCAAACAGCCTCTGCGTGCGGCTGAGGTCAGACACCCCGTTGACAGCCTCCACCTCAAAAGTGTAGTTGGCGTGAGCGAGCAGATCCACAGCGGTCACGTAAGTGTCCACTAATCCTGACTGCGCGGGAGAGTATCCCACATTTAGCCCACACGGAACACACTCCTCGGGTTCCCAGCTGCAGCGGCGACATATAACCCTGTAGGTGACGTCGTTGCGACCGCCGGTGTCAGCCGGTGGGCTCCACTCCAGGCTAACTGTGGTCTGGTTGATGTTGTAGACCAGGTTCTGTGGTGCAGAGGGAGGTCCTGTCAGAGGTGGACGCCAAGAAAGCAAGTGAGTGCCAAGGAAAGTGACAGTCAAGCATTTTTACTCGCTGGATATGTACTTTAATTGTTCTCTGAAAAAATAGCTAATAGAGGACGGCCAGCTCCAGCCCCAGATCCAAACACTGACACTCAATTATAATAAGACTCAGATCTAGAAAAAGTCATTCAGGTATAATGAAAGGAAGTGAAGGTCAGGTCAGTGAGAATCCAAGCAGCAGACGATCGTTTGACAGATTTCTATGTCTTCCTTTTTTCCTTACTACACCGGCAGCAGCGCACACCTACTTCACTTTTATTTCATTATTTCATTAGCATTGTTGACTCTGTGAAGTGGCAAGTCCAATCCTGATCAATCCAAATAGATCAGGATATATTACAGCACTGGGTTTTTCTTGGGTTTGTTTGCTTGTTGTTTATTTTGTGGGATTGTGAGGGGGTTTCAAGTCTCCTCTTCCTTTTGTGTTCTCCAGCAATCAAATAAAAATGGCAATATCAGAAGTTCAAACTATCAGTGTTTTATCTCAGAATATTCAGGAGAATATGCATTTTAAGTGCCAACGATTTTGTGACTGCGCTTTAACCAGTTCTGTTTAAATAACTGCTAGTAAATCTGATTATAATTAATCAAGGTATTCACCACTTTCCATTGTTAAAAGCTACAAACATTCTGAAGTTGCCAATGTGTTCACAATGAACAAATTGTCCTATTTTAAATTTGAATCAACCTAAAGTCGTATAGCTGCATTAGCTGTATTAGCTGTAAAACACACATTCATAGCTGGTGATTTGTCCCTGTTAATGCTTTGATTACACAATGATTGTTGGTGACAGCATAAACCTGCTGCTGACATGATTGATGATTGATGCATGGTTTACTCCTCAGACTCAGCAGCAAATCAGAAGCCGTGGAGCCAATATCCCAGCCGCAGACAGTGGCTTTCCAGGGTTTCCTTTGAAAAACTATATCACATAGACAGCAGCACAATAAAACGTAGTGGCTTTCAAGAAGCCTGACTCACCCACAACGTTTATTAACGAGATTTAAACCTGGATTATTACCACCCTGTAACTGTCGCATACCAATCAAATTGATATACTAGAATAACGACTACCTCTGCAGCACTCACAGACCATTTCCCCATAAATATTAACATAACAAGCGAAAAGATTAGCTCATCTTGTAAAACAATGAATAACAAACGGCTGCTTTCATCCTCTCACATTCCAGACTATTGGGTTTTATGGCCCAGGTGCTGACATAAATAAATCCCCCCTGACATAGTAAAGATGATATAACTTGTATTCTTTGTTTATGAATGTTTTAGTGAACATCTTCATTCTGTGCTGTTTTCTTAGGTGACGCTTCGATTCATTCAATTTGTGACATTACCTAACAAAATGGATACGTTCAGTGCAAAACCTATGGACCATCACAAGATTCAAGCTTATTAAATCGGCACTGGGTTGTTTTTCTTTTTTCTACCCATTAGAATCAACAGCTCGACTGAGACGTCTATATTCATGATTACCAGGTGAGATAAGAACCAGGCTATGGGCTGGGAAGATGAAAGAGCCACCTGTGGCAGGTGAAGTGGAGAGGAGTGACTGCCAATAGTGCCACTCGACTTCAGCCTTGGCGCTGACACTCGACCCACACTCTCAATCTTCCTTGTGCACAAAAGGAGGGGGTGTGACTCACGCACGCACACCCCCTCACATGTGCATGCAAACACACTTCCCCAACCTTCCTCCAGACCAGTCCTCAGGGATCTTTTATTCTACCATGATAACATCTCATTTTGCTCGTGCCACTCTCTTTCAGGTCTCAGGTGAAAGTGATGATTTTTTCAGCAACAACAAGCAAAAGGAAATTAGATCAGACTCGCCCTGGATGTGTGTGACCTTTCTGTTTTGTCGTCTTGTTCAGATGCACACTACACTAAGAGCTTTGTCGTTCCCTTATAAACACCTTGCTATATTTCAAATCGAGTAGCAGTGACTAAAACTGTCCTTTCAATGGCTACATTCTGTAAATCTTTTGTAACAGCCAGCCTGTGCGGAGCTACGGAACCAAGCATGCCTTCTATGGGGAGACCCAGTGATAACTTCCTTTGGCTGGCCTGGAAACAGCTCTACTTCATCTGCCCTGCCGTCTCTTTGTTTCTCTGAGTGTACTCTGTCTGCACTCAGAAATACCAAACTCTTCTGGCCTCAGCTTCACCTGCAGCACAGAGCCCACCACTGTCAGCCTGTCTGCTCATCCTTACAGCTCAGGGGTTTGTCACTCTCCCTCTTCTTTTTCCTCTTTTTTTCTGTCTCTCACTCCCCCACTCTGTCTTATCTTTTCATGTTCTCTCCTCTCACCCCTCCTCCCAGTCAAGTTTCATTTCACGGATTAGCCTGCCACAGCCCCCACAGCCTGAAATGTCTCAATCACTTGCTAGCTGCCCTCCAACTCTGACCAAGCAGCGGTGAGAGTGTTTGTGTAAGTGCGTGTATGTGTCTTGTTCTGTTGCTGGTTTTTTTTCTGTTTTGGGAGGGTGGGGAGGGGGGTTCTACATAAATATGTACAAGCACACTTTAAATTTCCTCCTACAACATTTGCATGTCAACATGGCACAGATTTTAAAGCAGAAGTTGACATTTTATAGGATAAACAAAAGCCGCTCACTCTAAAAAGCTGTAAGAGGAAAAAGGCTTCGGTTGTGCAAATGCGTCTACAACAGCTATTAAACTACCATATAGAAAGCACAGGATAGTATTAGATGAATTTAGGTCATGTTTCATCTCCACTCGGAGAGAGTTGTAAGACCCAAGTAAATCTGGGCTTAGGAGAGAAGAATCTTCCGCTTATCAGCCTTGAGAGGTGCTCTGGGCTAACTTAACCCTCAACAGCTAATAGCACAGCCTATTACCTGGCTGTGCTCTAATTGGGGAGCTGAGGAGAGAGGAACGGCAGGGGTGAGTGGTATTCAAATCACCCATGAGGTATTCGTCACTCTACAAATGTGCGCTATGACCTTCTGACCTTCCATCTAATGATGCGGCTGCAGTAGAACCTGTTTGAGGGAAGACATGCTAAAGAGGAAAAGAGAAGAGGGTTTTTTGGGGCCTCCGACTTCCACTGCCAAGATTTCAATATTGGATTTGCTCCTTTTTGGCTCAAGTATCTGGAGAGTGTATGATGGCATGTCAACATGAATGACAAATGACTAAGTCTACGTTATAACAATTTATGTTTTGGTGTGTCTCAGATGTACAAATGCAGGGCTCGTGGATTTCACTGTTCAGTTGCTAAAAAGCTTGAACATTTTGTGAGACTACAATGATGACAAACCTTTCTCTTAGATGTCCTTACACGTGGTAGCGTTTGAGAATATTATTTTATGGAAACAGGCTGTATTTACATAGCCTCCTCTAATTACAGCATGGACCCAAACACATACAGAGATTTACATTGAATTTACATGTGCAGGGCCAGGATGAGAAAAGTGAATAATGGCACGGAATTTAGACGTGCGTCTCGGTCCGAGTTATCGGTTCAGTGAAGTAGATCCAACTCCAATCCTACACATTTTTTTTTAAATCATCCTCTCTGTTCTAACGGCATTAAATGAAAAGTGTAGTTCATTATCTCTCACCTTTTGTTCTTTGAGTAATGACAAAATTGCACACATGACAATGAAGGGCATTTTACCAAAGCCCCATGCCACTAAATGCCTTTATGCCAGGTTTATATCAGGTAACAGCTCTTTCTCTGTCCCCTAGCAACTCTATTTAGAATGGATCCTCAGATGGAATCAACTTGTTGAGGTGTCACATTTAAGAGGAGTGGGTGGGGGGTAAGGGTGGGAGAAGGAAACGAGTCACAAATGCTCCTTTCAGTCCCTGCTTGCACCAGCACCGCTCACAGCTGTTGCATGATTGATGCCCAGTACTCTGACCTGTCAACAACTCCACTGTGTGCTATGCCTCTGGAGAAAAAGGCTCCTGATGGTCTTCCACACACACACACACACATACACACACACACACACACACGCACACATATATGTATGTATGTATATAAATATATATATATATAATGTATACACACACACATATATGTATGTATATATATATATATATAATGTATATATATATATACACACACGTATATGTATATTTGCATATGAATAGCGTGGACAAATATTCAACAAACAAAAGCATGTCTTTATACCACCCCCCTCTTAGCAAATACCACATGGGAAACAGTGTTTTTGAAGCTGTGTTTTTGGAACTTGTTCCCTCATCTTTATTCAACATGGATTTGGCTTTTCATGTCCCCATATTACATCTTTATCTCATTTCCTCTCAAATCCTCATAGACACATCCTTAATCTCTGTGTGCCAGAGATCCATCTCACTGTTTTACCAAGGCCTACAATACGATAGCTTATTATAAGCAAACTCTTATTATAAAAAAAAAAAATCTGTCAATCAAGCTATTTATTCAGGCAGTGCAAATTCATTTTCAATTACTATTCACTCGTGGTCTGGATAAGGCTTAAAAAAAGAAAATCATAGTGACTATTGGTCACAGTGACTTAATCCAACAATGAATGAGGAAATGCACGTACAAAGCTGTAAAAAAATTGTGCTGCGTAAATGAGGAGGAGGAAGTCAAAAATACATATTTACATATAATGGTATGGGGTCACTAAGTGTAGACCCAAAGTTAATGAAAATGAATAATGGAAAGTGTGCAATAGGCAACTTCAGTAATTACTTCGGTACTTGGCCAAGGTGATTGCCCAAATGGGAACAGCCAGAGGACACTCAAAAAAAGTAGGAACTTTCCCCTGTTCTGTGTGTCCTGCTCTCGATCGGTTCAGTCGGGGATGTTAGAGTGAAACATTAACGTCCGATTAGGATGGTTGGAGAATAGAGTAATGGACCTGTCTTTTAGAACAAGATCTATATGGTTGCCTCCGTGCTACATGGAAAGATTGGTGGTTTGTGGTCTGGAGTTAAGTCCTTGTCTTTACAGTGCATTTACAGTGACATGCCTAGTTTAGTTTAGTTCTCAAGCTCCACCAACACCATACTTCAGATTTGGCCATTATTAGGTTAATATTGTGCAGTCTTAACCTTACATTTTAATTGACAGCAGGTAGGTAGGTCAGCAGCAGATTTTAGGTGCATTTTGCCTCATATTCTGTAGCAGTTAGCCTCTTGTATCCAATTCTTTTTGAGAATCAAGCTGTGATTGTTATTTCCCTTTTTGAACAAATAGGAAATGACAATTCCCATTTTTACACGGGAATAAGGGAAAAATTTGCTTGTGGCTCTTATTAACCTCGTGTTCCCACCACCCCTGTCGTTGGATTTGGATGTGTGTACTCAAAAACAAATTTGCTATTCATTGTTTGACATCCAAGACACTGAGAGCGGGGATTTATGGGGGGTCTCTAGGAGTTCTGGGGTCTGAGGCAATTGCAGTAAATCATCCTTGGAAATGACATGAGCCACATACTAATAAAACCAGCAACTTTAAAAGCAGCCATTTATAATTTAAGTGCGTCAAATACTTTTATCAATGACTCAGTATCATTTGTTGTTGATGTTGTAGCTTGTGTCACACCAATTTAGTGTGCAAGAGTAAGAGTGGTATGCAGCAGCTGTAGCCAGTAATATCTAACATATGATTTTTTTGAGTATTCTAGCTTTTGAAAGTGCACTTAATTACCACTATATTACTATATGGACTGCATACTCAGACACACCCTCTTGGCAATGTAAATACAGTACTGTATGTTGAAATAGATGGAAAGGCTTTCGCGGCAGGCAGAGACAGAGGCTCTGCTCAATGAGCCTGAGCTTTTAAAGACGCCCATAAATAACAAAGAATCCTTTTGTCATATGGAATTTGCAACATTAAATCTTAACTCCAATCCCTTAAATCCCTGTTTTGATTCTCTGATTTAATGCGTAGAGAAGCCAATGCAATGGTATAAAATTCTTTGTATTTGCATAATAACTATCTCTCTCTCTCTCTCTCTCTCTCTCTCTCTCTCTCTCTCTCTCTCTCTCACACACACACACACACACAGACACACACACACACACACACTTAGATATTAGATATTCTGACTTGGCCTACTTTAGGTGCGCAGCAAAAATGCAATGCTGTTCAGGATGTTGACTGGGCATGCAAATTGTCCAACACATGCACAAAGCATTTTAAAATGTTAACTTATCAGGTCTCCTTAATAGAAACAGCAAAGGAAGAACAGCACAAGTGTAAATCTAACAGCCAGAAGACTGTGAACCTGTGCAGTGATACATTATCAGCAGAAAGAAGGCACACAGATAAGGTGCACAGATTATGTTTAGGGATCCAGTTTACCTCCAGAGATAAAGCACAGTGCTAACATGGCCTTCTCCCATGCACAGTAGCTCAAAGCAAAGGAGAAAAAATAAGAAAATAAATACACATCCAGTAGTAGCACTTTGAAAAAAAAACATGTTTGAGAACAGCTCTGGAAGCAAATGAGCCCCACCCATTCAAACTGCATCCCCCAGCCTGTGTAAATAAGCCATCGATGGCTGTCACAGAGCTGTTACACTGGCCAGGACAAATGAAGATGCAGGTTGCTGCATGGGCTGCCACTGCCGACCGTAATTGCAATCTTTCAGACGGGAAATGGCAAATTGCTCCTGTCATCATTAGCAACCAGCTAAGACACAAAACAGACACGCAAGCTTGCAAACATAATTTGCAGAGGAACTGCTATGGAACACATCTGGGGCTTTCATGAGGCCACTGCAGGCTGACTGAACAGGACTAAATCAGGCTCTGGAGTGTGTTGTTTTTCCACTTGCATTAGTAGCTGTTTAAATGCATGTGATCTGTGCTGCGTTTATACAGCAGCATGGCAGACTTACTTGTGCACGCCACAGACGGAGGGTCAGAGAGTGCTCGGTAGTAGCCGTCCTCACAGTCACAGCGCCAGGAGCCTTCGCGGTCATTGAAGCTATGCACCGGACAGCGAGAGCACTGAAGGTCCTGCGAGGAAGACTTGTAGAAACCCCGACCACATGCTGTGCGGAAGGAAGCGAAAAAAACACTGAATCAAAAACACAGTGTGAAGTGTAGAAGTCTGGCGATCTGCAGGTTATTTTCTTCATAAACTAATGAATGCATTTCCTGTACAGAATGTCAGGAAACGCTCAGAAAGGTCTTAATAATGCTCTGCTGCCCAGGGCAACAGCTGCAGTGCTTCAGGTGTTTTATTTTGTCCAACCAGCAGTAAAAACAGAGAACAGACCGTATTGTTATCACATCACATTTAAATAGATAGCAAATATGTGGCTTTAAAAATAACGAGTAATCTAAACAGCTGACAGTTAATAATGTTTAACTCTTTCAAACAAACTAAAACAGGTGACTGGATGGAGACTGACTCATCAGTAAGATTAGAAAAGTGTTATATAAATGCAAGTACAGCCTGTGCCTATCTGTTTGTGCCTGTGCTTTGCACATGCAAACAGATGATGTAAGAAAATGTAACAATAAACAATTTATAATCCATTTCCTTCGGAACTAATTGAGATTAAACCAGAGATTTTTAGGTTTGGGAGGGGTAGTGATAATTGCACCTGAGATGTCTCACACAAATCCCACGCATGCAATGTTTCCTACCTTTGCTTTGAATGCACAGACTAGTTTGTAATAAGTATGTTTTGTGAACAGTATAAGTATACTGCATCTTTGCTCACTTGGCTACAAAAATCAGCCCTTTTTCATAATCTTTTCAGTCTTTGTCATTGGATTGGAAGAGCTCTCTCACTCTCTCTCTATACATCTCTGCTGTGTGAGCAAACAGTAAAGCTTCAGAGTGTGACAGAGTGGACAGTGGGAGAAGAAAAAGTGAAATGTTTTCTGCTGCTTCTAACTTTTTTCTCTGAATGATCATTTTACATAGAAACACCCTTCCCCTCCTCTTTGTCCTTCCTCACTTGCAGGTTTGATTATTCGTTGTAGATTACTATTGAAGCTCCAAAGCCTATAAAATTGTATTTCAAGGCAGTACTAGATATATGATATCTAATATCCAAGACTGGAAAGCAAAGGTAGCTACACATTAATGTAAAAGACTGGGCTTTGCTCTCTGATCTCCTCAGCGGACTGATTTCCAACTATATTTGCAGTTCAAAAACTTCCATATGAATCACAGATACCAGTTTAGAGTTATGTCCGGGATTAGGTGATTGATTTTTACCCGTCATCACCAAGGTTGTGTGATCAGTTGTAATATCAGATATAGAATAATTATTCAAACTTGACAGTACTGAGCTATATTACCACCAGACAAGACATTAAAATGACCATCTGCGACAAGTAACTATAATTCTGCATTGTGCTAATATAGACAGGCAGACAGGCAGACAGGCAGACAGATAGATAGATAGATAGATAGATAGATAGATAGATAGATAGATAGATAGATAGATAGATAGATAGATAGATAGATACTACTTTTTATACAGCACTATATACATATTAAGGTTAGGGGGACTTAGGCCTCTGAGAGTTAACATAATCAATTATATGTCTGACAATGCAAACAACTCCTGAGTAACATACTGCATAATCCATTAAAGACAAGGTATGAGATATAACCTGTCACCATCCCCAACCATAAAGTCGACAGCTCTCTGAAATTCTCAGAATTTGATTTGCTATGTCCCAGCTGAGCCAGGTTCACACAGGATCATATTCACTGATGATCTCAGCAGTCATTACAAATCACTGAATGTCTTGAGGTGATATTAGTCCTGTGCAAACAGAGCCTCAAAGAGTCTTAGCTTCATAGCTGAATTCCCATCATGGAGGGGGCATGACAGAACAAACCACTGCGTTCACATCTCGATGCAGCCAGAATTTGAGCGAGCCTGCCCCCTCGGGCTTCATCAAGCAGGCTTAGCTGTGAAACGGCACTGCAAATCTCAAGTTGAAGCTTTTGCCCAGAGATGAACTCCTACCTGAGAGGGAAATAACAAGACCATTTTTATTCCGATGAATCCACAGGTCAGCGAAGGGGTTTCACTTGTTTACAACAGCTCATATTTGTAAGAGGAAATATTCTTCAGTAGACAGATAAGAACATGTACTGTATCAAGCTCGAGCAAATTGATCATTTCAGTGCTTCACCTCTGACCGAGCAGGTAAGCAAAGAAGGCTGCTGATATGACTGATCGCTATTTGTGTTGTGGGGTATTAAGAATGATGCGCCTAACCCTAACTAATTCACACATACAAAATGATTTTCTGGTTCCAAGTAATGCCACCAGTTATAGTGACTCATATCAACCCAGTGAGAAACACACAGTAAATGTTTAAGGACTAGCAAAGAGTCAAATCTCTATTCAGGGAAATGCAATTTTAGCCTGGAACTCCGCTAATCCACACTGGCTGGCTGTGCATGTGCAAAACGCAGCAAAAGCATGGTGAACAAACTGCAACCTGGGCCACATGACTTCACAAACAATCTGAAAGAAATCTATACAGCTCTGCATACAAACTATCAAATTATACTAAAAATGCATTTTTCATGAGCCACGGGGGGAAATGAGCGATGATTTTCATGCTTGCTGCCCCTATTCCAAATCTTGATTCTGTTCCGCTAGCTTTTTCTTTCTTTCTTTCTTTCTTTTAATTTCCTTTGGCCAACGTCTCTTGAGACAGATTTGTAATAAGGAAGACAGATAAATCAGAGTTTTCTGGTTTTAACACTTCCAATGCAGCATGAAAAAGAGGCCAAGGCTCAGGGTATCCCCATTTCAGCTACATGAAAGCCCTGTCATTCTCTATTTATCAAGGTGCCACAGTTTTGTGAAACAAAGGGTTTTTTTTGTTGTTTTCCCAAGATGAAAAACAACATGATTTTATCTTTAATCTTTTTTTCTTTACCTTTTTTGGCCAGTAATTGAAAACAGAACCATGAAAAGGCTGGCAGCAGTGGGCCTTTAATGCTGACCAGGCAAAACATATCAATGGAAGTGTTTAATCTTCATATGTAAGTTCTTCATTGTTGTTGATGTTGTTTTAATGTACTGTTCTCATGACAACACTTGACTTACAGCAGAATAAACTGTGTCTAGTACCTGATCCTCAGTGTAAACACTCCCCATAAATGCTGATAATGATGCTTTCTACAGCAGATTCAAAACTGCTAGATCTCAGCGCCTTTGCTCAGCATGCTGGGATTTTTAACATTCTGATAAGCCAGCGTGTCTGTTTGCCTTTGGTTTCTGAGAGCTCAACTGCTGGGTGGCCTGTGTGCAGAGGGGGAAACACCCAGCTTGGACTGAGACCCCCACAGCCACCTCCCTCCCCTCCAGAGTACAGAATAACAATGCGGGCCTTCAAAGAGGACAGTTTTCAAAATTAAACACTGGATAACTCGTTTATTGTAACGTGACTCACATGTTAATGTTACAGTGTTTCTTATCAGTTAGAATTTATTACTGATTCTAGTTCCCAAATTCAAGGTGTTGGTAGTTGAACATGTTCTGAGGTTATAACAGTATTTTTACACATTTTCTGACATATATATTTATATACTGACAGAGTAATACGTAATGCCCATTGTAAAAGTAATCCCTGACTCTTCAGTCTGTGTGATTTCATAGAGAGGCGCTATTGTAAATATAGTCATGTGAAGCGCAGAGCTCTGTCTGTGAGCGCAGCAGTCTCACTCAGCTGCTGTAACTGTTAGAGGCAAACAAGCACAAAAAGGTGAGAGGAGCTCAAATGTGAGCAAAAATCATAATGTGTTCCCTCTATACTTACATCTAAACATTTAACTATATTTAACCTCATTATGAGATTTTATATAAACTTACTAACCACTTAACCTGTTTGGGTTTCTTCCAAAACTCACAGCAAAATGCCTCACAATACACTCCAAACATTTTCCTGAACCACCGTATAAAAATGTCAGCCCATGTTTATAATCCATCAAAGCTGAAAGTTTTGTTTTAAAAGTCTGTTTCTTAATATTCTTTGAATGGTTTATTAATGTTTTATCAAGGCCTCTAAGTAAATGCCATGGTCAACACACTGGCACTTTTCCAACTGTATCATAGAAATTCCCATAGAGACTGACCTGAGCGCTTGTGCCTCCAGTCCATCTGCACTGCGTATGCCAGGTTACAAAAAACTGTGAGGTGCATCACAAGGCAAAACAATACCAAGGGACACTGCACCACACTGCACTGATGACAACAGCAAGCATAAACTGCCTGTTAAGCTAGATCTAGACTTCTGGAGGAAATCTATGGCGTAACTGGAAACACCTTTTTAACCCTATGCTGCAGCTACACTGTACGCCATTCAAGTCATTGCGGGCAGCATCGACCTGACAAGTGGTTACATTTTTCAAGAGGTGCATGTCAGGTTATGTGGAAGGCTATGGCATAGGGTTAAAAGCACTTCCCGGGTACAATTTAAGTCGTAATGTAGACACCGACAGATGTCCAAATCATGCATCAATGTATCTCTAAATTCTCTGGATTTAATTTTTATTTCTTTTTGCTTCATGTTGAAGTCCATTGCAATAACCCCCTCCCTTTAGTAGCACTGTGTACAATGCAGCATTGCCCAACTTGACCTTAACAGAAACTAGAAAATAGAGACTTAATGCTCAAGAAAAAGTTTCTCTTCTCCCTTACTCGTTGGGAGTATATTTCTACCCGTACCTAATGGACTACCTAACCAAGGAAGCAAATCAAGACTCTAAAAATAGCAACTACAGGATGTGAAGAGGACATTAACATTTTAGGTGGACACTACGGTCCTAATGTGGGCTTTTACCAGTCTTCAACAAGTAATTCTGTAGCGCTATCCTCCACATGAAAAAGTAACAGTAAAAGGGTTTAAGTATGTCAAATGTGGACAGAGGAGATCCTGATCAAACTACAAAAATAATTCCCAATTTTTTTCTTTTTTGTAATAACCTCAACTTGCATTTTGTGCTCGGGACTTGGTTCGGTTTCTCTGCTTTTGTTTCTTTTCAGTGACAACCCGTGTGTTTACCAGTGTGCCTGATCAGGTTTTGTCATGGTCCGCGGCCCGGTGTCCGGGGTGCTGCTGGGATGTCCACGCCCACGAGCGTGGCTGCTAACCCCACACCTGCATCCCATCCCAGGCGATCACCAGGTGGACTATTTAATCCTGCCCTACCTGCTGCTCCACGCCAGTCCGTAGTCGCCTCTCAGCGGTAACGTACGCCTGCGGAAAAGAACTCGTATGACAAACTCTCCATCGGACCTAACACTGTTTTTTTCCCTGTGTACCCAGATCACAACTCGGTGTGTTTTTGTTTTCGAGCCACCTGCCTGTCCACCTGTCCGTCTGAGATTTGGTTCACATTCAGCTTCGCCGTCTCGACCCCTTTTGGAGCTCCACCCCCCTCTGGTTCACTCGGCCCGGCTATCACCGTGAGACGCACACTCCACCTTCCCTCGTATGCTGCCTTTTTTCCGCACCCCAGTAATCTGTCTCTCTTTTTGTTTTACAGCCTCTCACAGCCCCGCTCTCGGCGTTCCCTGTGCGGTCCCTCGGTTTCTTCTGGTTTCATACGTTGTTTTTCTGGCTACCCTCACGGGACACCTTTAGTTGCAATAAAAATTACTTTCTTTATTCGCTCCTACCCTAGTGTGTGTGTTCTGCTACTGGGTCCTGCCTGCGCTCGGAACTTCGGTTCATGACAGGTTTGGCACCCATAAGCATTTACAGAAGCAACAAGGCAGCAAATGAGGCCTCAAAATCGAATGCCTGTATGACATGGCCAACTAAGTGGTTCTGCAGCTCTTCCCATCACTAGCAGCGAGATGAGTGACAAGTACAAACACAGCCATCCTATCCCAACTTTCCTGTCCCAGCAGCAGCACGGTGACTCATTGCTGGCAAGTTCCCTTTTTCCTGGCACCAGATGCCAAAGAGAGACATTCTTATTTGGGAAGATAGTGAGTGAGACATTCTTTCTCCACTGACCCTCCAGCAACACTTTCTTTGGAAGGATATAGCTGTGAAGCAATTATACTGAGTCTGTTCACCAAGTAGCTTTCTTAACTGACAATGTGACTGACACCTTAGTGGCAAACACTGACACCCAAACATGTAAAAACACTGCACAAACTCTGGACTCTGTTCACTTTACAACTTGCAGTGACTTTGACAAGGCGACTCGCAGTCCGTCGTGTAATTACATTTGTAGGGATGAAGTGTTTTAGAGAGACTCTTTGGGGAAGGGCCCATTTATGTAAGTCTGATTTTCTTCTTGCGCAGATAAAGGCTGAGTGCCAGCTTGACACAGGGCCCGTTAAAGAAGCTGAGCAGCAGACACAACAGCAAGCCTATTTACGACTCTAAGAAATTAGCTAGTCCTTAGAGAACTGGGCTGAGGTTTAGCACAAAGAAAGAGCGAGAGAGAGAAAAGTCTTACATTCCAGTCGGTTCCTCGGGTATATACAGAGCCAGCATCTGTAATTTCCTATCCAGTGGTCAAGAAGTTTCATTCAGTGATGTGATTTGGGGGGGGGGCAAGCTGCAGTCAGCAATTTTACACAGAGCAAGGAAGAGGGGCATGACAAAGGAAAGGTCCTCGGAGAGGTGGGGTGTAGATAATCAAACACTCTTGTGACTTTAGCGTCTCTATCAGGGCAGACACTGGCCCAGAGCGTAAACCAAAGTCTCCTTATCTTATTCAGACACACATATACAAGAGAAGACAGGGGAACAGATTTCTGTATTTTTCCAATTTCTCAGTTTATTCCTTTTCCCTTTAAGTTGAGCTTCTTAACATTCCTGAATTACATCCAATTTTTCTCAGGCTTCAGCAGTGTCATGACACTCTGGGTGACAGACGGGGGTGTGGGGGTGGTAGTGGCTCCTTATTCGGCAGCCTGACATATCCCTCTTTGGCCAAAATAGAAAATGGTTATTTTTCTCTCCACTTAATCTTCTGACTTTGATGACAAACTGAAATTGAAATTCGGCCCTTTAGTGCTTTTCCTGGGTTTGTTTTTTGTGCTGTGTTTGCATTGGCTGACTGGTAAAGTGCCAACTGAAATGAGTCTCTGAGATCAATAATTAAAAAGAGCAAAGTATCAACAGCTGGTCAAAATCTGACAGAGTTTTGTTTGAGGTAACTTTGGAAGTGCAGCATTATATACATGTTGTGTTACTATGCAGGCACTCGGAGTTTCATTTAGGATGAAGTACAAAAACCCATGTGATTGTTTAATTATTGATGCACAAAAAATATTCCGAGCAAAACAGATCTGAAATGAGGATTTATACAAGAAGACAGAGAGGCAGAGTGTGGTGCAAGAGTTCAAACACTGTTGCATATGATGGTTTGGGTGTGCCCTTAAACTGGACCAGACACCATGACAGGCCTAGACAGAGGCAGATCTTTAGTGCTGTATGTCCTTCTAAGGAATGAGGTAGGTGGCTCTGTGTGTTTGCCCAGATAAATGAGCTATAAATGTCATATTTTGTTTCTGATCCATGTATATATAGTATTTAGGACTTACTGTAAAGGTATTGATGACAACTAGTGTGGATATGGATAGAGGAAAAATGATAATTATACAGATTCGTGTGACAAAGCAGATCAATGTGAATAGATGGGATCTTTACATATAAGGTATGTATACCATACAATAATATGTGATATTTGATTGCTTTCAAAAATATCTTATATTTCCGCCAGTATTAGAAAAATCTGATAGTCTGTCTTAAAAGAATTGGAAACTGATCTTCATACTTGCTTACAACCCACAAATCCAATTAAGGTTACAATCCTTGTTCCTACTGAGCAAAGAGGGGACAACTTGGTCCAAACAGGGCAGCTGGGATATTGAGTTTCCCCCCCATCTGTCTCAATATTCCTGCAGACAGGTCTAAAAGTGAGCTGGAGTGTGGGAATGTGGGAGACTCTGTCTGTTTTTTGCACACTGCCAGAGCCAAAGTGAGAATGACTAGTGCGGGCCTTTCTGTCTCCACAGTCTTCGCATGATGAGTCCTGTCAGGGCCAGGCCTTCCCCCTTTCTTCTTCGACTGCCCTCCCGTCCGGCCTGATTATGTGTTAAATCCGCCCGTGTGTCAGGATGGATGTGGAAAGAATGTATGCTGAAGTGAGCCGAGCTGGGCTGCAGAGACCCGGAGAGAGCAGCCTGGAGATAGCACCCCATTAGAGTGATAAAAGACCCAGAGGGAGGAAAGCAGCCGACAGGACCAACATGCACAGCCACTGATGAATGCCAGGTGGAACGGGTCAAGTGTGATAAGGGAAACTGTTTATTTTCTTATTTAAAAAAAAAAACCCACTGTTTTCTGTGGCCGAAGCCACAGCGATAGGGAAATGTCTTTATAAATATCAACTCTAAACACAGGCACGGTATGGTACCATATGTGGCGCCTTTCGCCTCTGGTTTATGACTCTGTTTCCTCCGAGTGTCTTTTCCATTGTCTGCATGATTCTGACATTCACTGTCAGTTGGCACACAAGGCTGTGTATTGCTGGAAGTTTGATTTATATTCTGCAGCTGATTACAGAGTTTGGGGGATAATTGTAAACCTAATCCTAACCCTAAATAGGTGGTCTGTTCACACCTTCTTTCTTAAGGATATGGCTTGAAATCTGTTTTCAAGGCCCTTATTTCATAAGAGTTGTGGATATAAGATTTGTACTCCTAAATGGGTGTGCTAAAATATTTAAGGACAGAAACACCAGACAGTTTTCCCAGATAGTGTGAGGAACTGGCTTTAATATAGGACTGACTGCTCATTTTTTTCTCCATGGCAGTTTAATCTACCCATGCTTACATGTTAAATGTTCCCTAAACACAATATATTTGCTGATGAAAAACTACCAACTCTACAAGTAATGTAATAAAAATTTTTAAGTAAAAGACATTTTTCCGGCATTGAATCCCCTGACTAACCTTGTCCTACCGCCATATTTTGGGTGGTGCAATGCCAAGAGCCACCTGTAAAACAAATTCTTCTTCTCTCTCTCTCTCGATCGCTTCTGTTACGCTGCACTACTGTTGCTAACATTAATACTGTCAGAAACATGGTCTGTCAGCTATTTCAGCTGCATATTCAGGGAACCATAAAATGCTATTTAAAAACCCAAATCCAACTACACGTTTTTAAGTTTTACTTTCGAGGCATGCAATTAGGATGATGACATGTTCGGAAAACCGAGCGGGCCGATGACGTCCTTCTCTGAGCTTATTTCTTATGCATTGATATAGCTCAGGGTCTACGTGCATTGTTGTGATTAGATGTGACTTATGTTCCTTGCCTCAATAAATAGTAGGCCTCGACGTGGAATTCATCAGGCTCTGTTTTTCATCAGGCGCTTTATGCATGCTGAACTATGGCTGCATCTCTTTTATGGACTAAAGCCTGTGGTGTTTTCCGCCGCAATGTAAGAGGCAGTATATCTTTAGAGTAATCTGAGAGCTACGCAGACATGCAGACCTGGAAAAATCCAAGCCAAGTATATTTCGTCTACTTTAAAAGCTAAAGGACAGTTCAATTGATCTCATTGCAGAGGTGATGTGTGGATTTTTTTAGCTGCAAAGATTTTGGAAAAATCGAGTGCACCTTCAAGGATGACATACGTTATTTATTAGGTATGAGGTATCCAAAGTCCTCTAATAAAACACTGTCAATTTTATTTTATTGTATTTTTCCCAGTTCAAACATGATTTTGGTTTTGAGTGTGATCACAGGAATAACAAGCAGAGCAGCAAGCATTTCTTGAATTTTTTCTTCTTTCCTCTGAGTCCAGTGCACCACTCTACACCTCAGTGATTTATAAGTTAAAAAGAGACGCTCAGCAGCTGGGTTTTGCCCACAGACATGTTAATCTCACACCTATGAGAGGCAAGGCAGTTGCCCAGCCTGGGGAAACAGTGGCAGAAATACACAGAAAAGGATGAGAAAGTCTTTTGTAAAAAAAAAAAAAAAATCTCTTCATGGGGCAGAGATAGAGTTTCAATGTCAAACCCTTTTCAAACAAGCTCATTTTGAACAGTGACACCTCCCAAAGGCTTTGGAAGAAGCAGGGAAGCAAGGGCATTCAACAATCGGAGCCAAAAAAGAATGAATAGGAGCCACATAAAAACACATACAAAATGGTTAAAGAATATGATGTCATGTTATGATGGTTCTCCCCCACCAACCCTTCCCACCCCAACATACTTGGAATGATTATGTCTGGCTGCTGCTGCTCTCAACACATCTGCACAACCAGCCCATTCATCGGAGGTACCTGTGCTTAGTGGGAGATAAGTAGCTTTCCACGAGAAACAAAAAGAAGATTAGCTCTGCCGTACGCTGTGTTGGAGGGCATGCAGCTTTGCCCTCCAAAAGCAGAGAAAACCTGAAGAAAGTGCCTGCTTTGGTTGTTCACATCAAAGATCAAAGCCAGATGCTGATTAAGTCACAAAAATCAAAGTTAAAAAGTGCAGGAGACATCTAAGCCAATTCTCCTACAGTGGCAATTAAAGGAATGCTTTTACAAAGTTTAAACTCATTAATATTTGTTTTAGATCACTCTCAGTAAAATTCCCCCTTTGAGCAGCTGAGCACGAGAAATAACATTCATTTGTTGTCATATTATAGGACAGGGCACGTCTATTTTTTATCCCCAAAATAGAAAGCATGTAGTTGGTTTTGTCTTGCTGAAAAGGAAACATAGAATTACATTTTCAGATTAACTCTAAGCTGAACCTCACAGAGGAATTGACTTCATCAGAGCCCTCACCGACAGCTATACAAATGGCAAACAACAAACTCAATCACCTGTTTTCTCCTTCATTGCAACTGCTAATTTATTTCGTGGTCTTGGTAGAAAAAAAAGTATTTGAAGATTAAACGCATTACATCAGTGAATGGTCTCTCAAACTGCCTGGCCTGCATCGTGAGTCTGCACACAGACCTCCTAAGAGGCCTCTGCTTCTTTAAGTTATCATGCGGAGTGAGCTTTTGAAATGGATTCTCAGTGACATGGAAAATGTCCCTGCCTAATCGTCTTTTGTTTAGTTCATTTAACTCACATGGAAACAAGAGAGTGGGTCCTTAAGCCCAGCCGTGCAGGCTACCTTTACGAAGGAGGCGGCCACCTCTAAAAAGGAGCCTTGCTAAAAGACACTGCAGATGAGACCAAGACTTTGCATTCTCAGGATGAATACATGGGGTCCAGAGGTCTGACCGATCGAAAGCCCCCCAGGAGCCCAAGCGAAATCAGCCCTGAAAATGTCCCCAGTCAGCAACTGAGCATTATCTACCGTTCTAACCTGCCCCCACCCACCCCTCTCCAATTCCAGAGCTATGACAGAAAGGAATGAAACACTAGTCTGTGGCCAAAGCGTTCCCTTGAAACAAAGGGAGTAGCTTGGCCTCAGATGAGTGCTTGTACAGATCTGCTCCTACAGGGCTGGTTCACTTTTGTATCAACAGTTGGAAAATGAATCACGACTATTTTCTGACTCTTTTTGTAAACCGCACAATTAATCAGGTAATCTGAGTAATTATCAGATAATTTAATAATGAACATAATTAGCAGTTGCATTCCTAAACATGTCAACTCCTGTTTCACAGAGAATGGTTTATTTTCAGACAACGATCCAAAAGAAACAGCTGAATTTCCTGAAACAGAGCCATCCTCAGCACATCTTAAGTTCTTCTTCCTCTGGGTGTAAGTGGGGGAAAAAGTGAGAAGTTATGTAATAAGTTATTGATTTTCCTCTTAAAGGGAGACTGAACCAAAGAGCCAGTGGTCTGAAGCCTCCCAGAGGAGCAGCCCCACTGATAACACTACCCTCCCTGCTGCCTCTTAAGATGGCAAGACCCCAGGCCTCGTCACATATCACTTTCCCCCTCATGCCACGGGGACACAACAGAGAACAACAAAGACAATGTCTTCTGACATGGACTTCTCCTGTCTGACCACATCCCTCTCTAGCAGTCAGCACCAAGCAATTACAAAAAAAAATACATCTGTGCCACAGTTTGGGTAGATAAGCAGGACAACAGCATGGAAGAGCGAGAAAAGATGAAGGCCGCTGCACTGCGAGGGGGGCTCTTTTGCCATGCAGGGGGGAGGGAAGCCAGAGAGGTGACTCTGCTGGTGAGCAGAGGTCAACTGTGCAAACATCCATCTTCTTCTTGACAGGATCCTGTCAGCCTGGGTGCTCACGTTACTAAACACAACAGGCAGGCCTCCATTGTGGTGCTGTGCTGGTCTGCAGCCATGTGTAAATGAAGTTAATATTCCCTGACCTCACGCATGGCCAAATGTGGACCCCAGTGTCACCTTGGAAATAACGCTATCTGTCGCAAAATCACAAAGCGTTCCCTTTCTGGTGGTTACAAAGTCTTTAACTGACCATATGCTTTTGTTTGTGTGAGAATGAGGAATGTTTACTCGGATTCTATTCATGCAGTGCAACGCAGGGTCTCAAATTTGAACTGGCAGGTCAGATTTTTTTTTTTCCAATGCTGACATGAAATAGCCGGTTGGTCCAATTTGCACTTATAATCACACATGTCTTCCATTCAGAATGGTGAGCCAGTAAAACTAGAAATCCATCTTGTTTGCATCAAAGCTAGAGGTAAATACAAAAAAGAAGTATCAAAAGGGATCCAGCTGCATCCATTTTAAATGAAACAATGTGATCTAATTAATTAATTAATTAATTCCTTGTTCTTGTGTCAATCTATCACTTTCCCACAGTTGTTTGCCTGCCAAGTGTTGATAACCTTTACATGTTCTAGGATGAGCAGTTCATGAAAAATGTCTGAATTTCTGTGGTAGAGTACAACTGGCATTCCATCTGGTCCTGTGTCTACAGAGACTAAATTAGGCTAAAAATGTATGGCATGTCTAGCTAAGACAAGCCGTGAAAATGGCATGAACCTGAGCTGAGAATAATGGAAACGAAACAAAAACTGCCCAGGGCATCTACAGGGAGTGCAGAATTATTAGGCAAATGAGTATTTTGTCCACATCATCCTCTTCATGCATGTTGTCTTACTCCAAGCTGTATAGGCTCGAAAGCCTACTACCAATTAAGCATATTAGGTGATGTGCATCTCTGTAATGAGAAGGGGTGTGGTCTAATGACATCAACACCCTATATCAGGTGTGCATAATTATTAGGCAACGTTCTTTCCTTTGGCAAAATGGGTCAAAAGAAGGACTTGATAGGCCCAGAAAAGTCAAAAATAGTGAGATATCTTGCAGAGGGATGCAGCAGTCTCAAAATTGCAAAGCTTCTGAAGCGTGATCATCGAACAATCAAGCGTTTCATTCAAAATAGTCAACAGGGTCGCAAGAAGCGTGTGGAAAAACCAAGGCGCAAAATAACTGCCCATGAACTGAGAAAAGTCAAGCGTGCAGCTGCCAAGATGCCACTTGCCACCAGTTTGGCCATATTTCAGAGCTGCAACATCATTGGAGTGCCCAAAAGCACAAGGTGTGCAATACTCAGAGACATGGCCAAGGTAAGAAAGGCTGAAAGACGACCACCACTGAACAAGACACACAAGCTGAAACGTCAAGACTGGGCCAAGAAACATCTCAAGACTGATTTTTCTAAGGTTTTATGGACTGATGAAATGAGAGTGAGTCTTGATGGGCCAGATGGATGGGCCCGTGGCTGGATTGGTAAAGGGCAGAGAGCTCCAGTCCGACTCAGACGCCAGCAAGGTGGAGGTGGAGTACTGGTTTGGGCTGGTATCATCAAAGATGAGCTTGTGGGGCCTTTTCGGGTTGAGGATGGAGTCAAGCTCAACTCCCAGTCCTACTGCCAGTTTCTGGAAGACACCTTCTTCAAGCAGTGGTACAGGAAGAAGTCTGCATCCTTCAAGAAAAACATGATTTTCATGCAGGACAATGCTCCATCACACGCGTCCAAGTACTCCACAGCGTGCCTGGCAAGAAAGGGTATAAAAGAAGAAAAACGAATGACATGGCCACCTTGTTCACCTGATCTGAACCCCATTGAGAACCTGTGGTCCATCATCAAATGTGAGATTTACAAGGAGGGAAAACAGTACACCTCTCTGAACAGTGTCTGGGAGGCTGTGGTTGCTGCTGCACGCAATGTTGATGGTGAACAGATCAAAACACTGACAGAATCCATGGATGGCAGGCTTTTGAGTGTCCTTGCAAAGAAAGGTGGCTATATTGGTCGCTGATTTGTTTTTGTTTTGTTTTTGAATGTCAGAAATGTATATTTGTGAATGTGGAGATGTTATATTGGTTTCACTGGTAAAAATAAATAATTGAAATGGGTATATATTTGTTTTTTGTTAAGTTGCCTAATAATTATGCACAGTAATAGTCACCTGCACACACAGATATCCCCCTAAAATAGCTAAAACTAAAAACAAACTAAAAACTACTTCCAAAAACATTCAGCTTTGATATTAATGAGTTTTTTGGGTTCATTGAGAACATGGTTGTTGTTCAATAATAAAATTATTCCTCAAAAATACAACTTGCCTAATAATTCTGTACTCCCTGTATAAAGCTTAAATATCTTCATGAAACTTGTTTTTAATGCTGCTCAAAGAGTCTAATGCATGCACTCAGTTTTCAGGATGTGTGAATAAGTTAAGTAATCGGAATATTAATGTTCAAACTAATATTTACTAACCCAGGCTCTCACTTCTCATGCTGTAGTGGATATTTAAAAATGAGGCTCTGGATATGAACGTTATACAAGTACCATTTATTCCAGCTTGGCAAATCACGATTTTCAAACATAGTTTCCTTACTCATGCCTTAACTGTGGTTTAGTCTCTACTAATGAGCAGGAATTAAAGCAGAACATCTGGATAGGAATTGTCAGGAAGTAAATTCTACATCTGTTTTCAGCAGTGTAACTTTAGCTGAAATGTAGCACAATATTGCCCTTTTTATTGACCTAAAGCACTGTTTTCTTTTCTACGGAACCTGCAATTCCTATTTGTATAATTTTCTCCACCTATATAAAGCACAGAGAAGCAGAGTTTGGAGGTAATACTGAAGAGCCTCAAAATGCTAGAAAATAGAAATGAGGAGTAGAGTGTTCATGCAAAAAAAAAAAAAAAAAAATTTGGTTAAAGTAAGAAGCACAACACCTCCAGACATGGTCTAATTTAATTATTAGATCATTTTTCAAAATTACCTTGCATTAAAAAAAAATATTTTCTTTTTCAATCAAAAGTTCAGAAATGGCTCCATCTGCGATTGTATGAAATCAGCTATTCTATCGATGTCTAGCTTTTTACTTGATAAATGACTTTAATTATTACGTTATTATTGGGCACAGCGCTGAATGCTTTTGTTTTTGTCTCGGGGTCCTTCCCTAAGTGATCACTTTTAAGGTAGTGCCAACAGGATTGGTGGAAACATTGTGAGCAGAAAATAATACATCTTATCTCAGACTGCTACCTGCCAGGCCAAAACAACAAGTAGGAAAAAGCCCGAGGCTGAGAAAGAATGCTACTATTCACAGGAAACAGGCACTGGCAGTGACAGCATGCAATCCCATCCATCACCAATTTATTTCAATCTTGAGTGATTTGGGTCCATTTGGGTCTCTTGTGATATTCGACACATACCTATCATTTGCATAATTAAGCTCCAGAGCAGTGGCAAAAGACAGCCATTTGGTGTATTAAATTCACACCTTATCAATCAAGGGAGCATCAAGATGTATGAGGACCTCCTGATTTCTTGGCCTCATTTGAAATGCTAAATACAGCCTTTTCTTCAAGCCTGGAGCTAGACCTGGCTGCCTGGTGGCTTCCATACACGTAAGCTGTCGCGGTCAGATCCCAGCCCTTTCCCTCAGGGGGTTTAATCATCAATCAGTCTCCTACTAACTTCTGTCTAACTCCCTGACAGTCAAGATGGATGGTGCCAGCATTTACAGGATGCTGTATCCTCTCATTAGTTCTCTAGTTAGCATGCACCGATAGCAGTGAGATATGGCCCGTTTTATCTGTTTTCCACCAGACAGCAGTCTCTCCCTTTTCTGGGACAGGGTCAACAGTTAATCATTTCTCAGGCACTGGTTACTTAGTACCACAATGATGCGATGTGTCAAAATTGGACAACATACATTCCCGGGATTGAGTGAAACAAAGACACCAGTGTCCTCCCACAAGAGCCCTCTTTCTGTTTAAACGACTCAGTGGCTCCATTGCCACCAGTGGCCAGCGCTAAACAGAACCAGCAGATGAATGGGCGCTTTTTTCCCAACACGCACTTCTTTGCAAAATGAAGCCTTCGCAGGCTGCGGGGACACTTCAACTGGCCTTTTTCAACAGCCATTACGCTGAGATCACTGAACGAACACGGCGCAGATTGCCACAAAAGAGTTAACAACGGACCGAGGGGGGGGGGGGATTTTGTGTGTGTATGTGTGTGGGTGAGGGTGGGGTGGGATGGGATGGGGGTGGGGGCAGAGATGATGAATGAGTGGATCACAACAACTTTTGGAGAAGGCCTTTGCATCCACACAGAGGCTCCTCAAATTACATGAGTGACAGCTCAACTCGCTTACCCCACCCCCACCCTCCCAGTGCCCGCTTTATAATCATAGCACAGTTGCTCATTCTAAAACAGGCCAGTTAAGAAGTGTGTTAAGGAGTCAGTTTTCTTTACAATAAGTGCTTGTCAGATAACTACAAACCAAAGTCACCTTTTGGTTGTCATTATTCAAGGCAACACATGCTCAGCAAAGATTGAATGTAATGGAAATTTTTTTCACGTGTTTACAAGACCACTGTAATCCTGGCTAGATCCTTAAGTGGCTTTAACCTGTTAGGAACAACTAGAATGTCAACAACCCATTAACGGTTAGGTGTAGTGTCAGTCACTTTTTATGCAATCTGTCCCTATCTAACATACCCAAATGAAAAGATTATAGCAGAATAAAAGGAAAGCCAAAATACATGTATGAGACTTTAATTGAAGGATAACATTATTTCAAACATGTATCCTTTTCACAAATAGGGCTTTATCTCAGCCAAAAACAATAACTAGAAAGATCTTCAGAGATCACAGGGTTCGGGATTAGGACTGGTTGACCTTGACAGGCAAAGTGTATTTCACTAAACAGCAGAATCATTTAGATTTGCAAAAATCATTAAAACTTTCCAAACCACTAAAATGAACGAGCACTCAGATGTTTGCTCTGTCAGGAGTTGGGAAAGCAAAAACTGAACCTATTAGTAGTACAACACAGAAAATACTAAACTTCCCTGTGCTTTGCCCCTCTGTATAATAAATTTTTCCAATGTACCAAATGTATAAACAGACATATGTTGGCAATGCTTCATTTTAACTCTTCACATTAAAAGCCCAGGAGTTAACATATCAACAGAAAAAGATAAAGTCACAAGATAAAGTAGGCTACTTTTACGGCACTAAGACAAACTGGTTCAAGGATCTCACTTATTCTTCCTACGGTCACAGATACTTGGACTTATTGCTCTGCTGTTCAGCTGATAGAAATACTTTGAATAGCTTTTAGATTGTTCTATGTGGAAACTACTGAATGGACAATTTGATGTCAGTGGAGCAACTGGAAGAAGTGCTGATGGTGCACTGTGATTCTCATTTTATTTAGATTAACTACCCCTTAATACAAAAGCATCTCATGCCTCAGTAGAGATAAAGCTCATAAAGGTGCAGTGTCAAGACTGGAATCTTGATCGGCACACGCATTAAGGTGCCTCCATCCCTCGGGTTTTTAACGACTAAAGGATAGACTCATTGTGCTGTTGCCCACATCTGCAGGTTATTTGTTGTAGTTGACACTTTAACAGATTAATTAATAGAGACATGCAACCATCTTTTGTTGTGAGGACTCTGTACCAAGATGTAATAAAAGGTAGTTAAAATGACTCTGACAACCCAGAGCAGTTGGTTGTTCTGCTGCACCACACTCCCCATGGAAATAAATTGTGTGCTTTCTTTCAACCTGAGTGCACAATCGGATCTTATGTGTGCGTATAAGAACAAAAGAACAATAAGAAGGGGTTTTGTGGGGTCGGATAAGCGATAGCCTCCTAACATTAGCACAACTTGAGGCAGGCTGTGTTGCTCTAAATTACATGGTCTAATATATTTCATTAGCACACCTCCCTCAGAGGGGTCCCTAATGGATGACAGCATGGCATAAAAGCTTGTCTGCCAGGGACACTAATTTGTTCTTAGACGCATTCCGTTCAATTATTACTGGATGCTGCTCCTTATAAGCTGCTTAGATTGAGGTTGCTCGCTTTGCAAAAAAGAAAAAGTTTGGCTAATAAGGGGCGCTGCTTAGGTTCCGTGACCCAAGTACCTAAGTCGCCCTTCTTTTAATCTGCAGTGATTTCTATCGCTCAAGTCAGGTGTCTACTGGAAGTAATCCTCTGGGAGTTCAGAGTGACAGAAAGCACATTATCGGTAATTGTAGTGGAACACTCGGCACCACAACAATCCAAAAACCAGCCTCCCTTCATAAATATCCCGAGGCCGAAATGCCACAGGACAGCGGCAATTTGTTTTCCCACTCTGTCTGGGTCATTTGGCCGGGTCACAGAGAATACTGAGTGACTGGATGGACTTCCTCTAGACCTGTATATTCTGCTAGTGATTGTCTTGGCTTCCAGCCAGTAACACAGAGGGAAGTGTTGGGAACTGCGGAGCTAAACTCAAGATATTATTTAATCCCAGTGTCAACAGAGTCATGTCAATAAATTAAAACCCTCATAATCGCTTAATACAAAATCAAATTATTAGACTTTATGCAAGTTTATTCCTGTCAAACCAGCTCATGTAATCCTACTATCACACACAACTATACGTCCACTGGTGCCTAAATTGTCATTCACCTGTTTTGCATAATCTAATCACAAATACTATTAAGTTCATTACCTTTTTTCCTTATTTTTTTCATTTATAAAATGAACTGAATTATTTATAAAATGTTGTTAAATAAAAAAAAGTCTGAGAATTTCTCCCAAAAATTACATAAAAAATAAATCAATAAATGAGTGAAAGTGACTCACGTTCACATGCGTCTCCCTTCTGATGAAATCCAGCTTTGCATATACATTTCCCAATGGGCACTAGCCATTCCCCCTCAGCACTGCAGTGCATCTTAGGAGAGTTATCGGCTTCCTCCTCGGCATCGCTCACGCACATACCCTCGACCTCCACCAGTGAGGAGAACTCTGATCCCGTCACGGTGTCTGGGAACGTGGCCAGGTTCTCGATGATAGACCAACACTTCTTGTAATAAACTTTTACAGAGACCAGGGCGATGCACGCTCCTACATCCTGGAAGGCCAGGTAGAAGCCCCGCCTGGACAGGGGGCCAATTATGCGCACTTCGGTGTTCAGCTTCATCTTCCTCTCGCCTAGGTCACCCTGAGTGAAGCTTTCATCTGCTGCAATTGTGTCTATTTTCACGTACTGGTTCTCCCGTAAGCTTCGTCCTACCTCTGAATCTGTTTCCTGGTAATACAAGTTGAATGTCTCCTTGCAAGTGCCCACCACACCAGGTAGGCTGTTACAATCCCTCAAGGTGAATTTCAGCTCCACAAAAATTCTCTGGGCATTGCCCTTCTCTATCCAGTTAGTCCGAAGCCAGTTATTCTGATTGGGTTCCATGACTTGGCAAACCTGGTATGTTCGGATGGGTGTATAGTTCTCATCCAAGCCGCTTATCTCTTCCCACTGAAAGAACACAACACAGATTTGTACATGAATGCATCCACACAGAAACAAACTTGAATGTGAAAGCAATAATAGAGATAGGTGTCTAATGAAGAAACTTAAACTGCAGGTGATTACACTGTAACGAATACGACAAAGGTTTATGAAATATAGTCATTTCAGACAGCTTTATATACAAAAAACTGCAGAGAAGGTAGATTATCCGTTTATCGCACAAGCACATCTTTAAAGAATGATGGTGCTCAGTTTATCTGCTGGTGCTCACATTATTTATTTAAAAAGTCTCCCCCCCCACACACACACTTTAATCAGCAAGTTAGAAGTGGTTTGCTTGAGGCCTTTGTGCTCTGAATGCCAAAAGCCGGCAGAGTTTAGCTGCAGAAAACAGCCTCTTGCATGCTCCATCTTTCCTCAGGACAGACCTCTCTTGAGCAGAGGACTATAGCACATACATATTATTATTCCTATCACATATGTGAGACATCACAGATAGCAGGGGAAAAAATCCAGATATATGGAGCACATCCGCATGCACTCGATGCGGTTCTGCAGACTTACCCCATTGGGAGGATAGGAGATCCACTCCAGTTCTGTCTGCTGTGCCTTGGAGTCCAGTAGAATCACTAGTGACAGGAAACCAAGAAGCAGGTGGTTAAATCTCACCAGGGCATCGGGCCTTGGAATTACTGATAGGCCACACGTCTATACAGCACAAACCCGCGACCTAATTTCTGCCAGCAGAAAAATAGAAACGCAGAAAGGAAGGTATACACTGCAGCAGACAGGTCCTCATGCTTGGAACTTTCTAGCTCACTATGAAAAACACTAACGAAACATATGTAATAGGAATCACTACAAAAAAAATAAGCATTTGTATCTAATTTATATATTTTCCTTTTTAAAATTAAAAGTAATTTTAGCATGAAAGTTGTTGCCTTACGAAGAAAGTAGCTCTTATTACCCTGGACTTACAAGTGCAAAAAGATGAAGGCTATTTTGAGCTCCAGACGGCCACAAAACTACAGCGAAACAATGTGTGACATGCGGCGTCTCCGCAATTTTAAAGGACGGCGGCGACGAAGAGGGCAGTGGGGACGCGTGCGAGAGCGCAGAGCGGCACCGCGGCGGCTTCCCGAAAAATGGAGGAAGTTGTTTCAATTGTATTTAATATTAGCAGACATTTACATCACGACGGGGAAGGGAAGCGGCCACGGTGCACCGCCGGGGGAAAAGTCAATCAATAAAATGAATATTTACTTATTTGTTTATTTTTTGCATATTTAAAAAAATAAATCACGTCTGATGGAGGTCTACGAAATCCCGCATTCACCTGTGATTTACAATTCCTCACACCATTCCAGCATCTACGGTTATTACACTGTACTTTCCGCTATGAACACCAGTTCCTGCGGCTGACTTTATGCTTTTACTAACACGATCGTAAAATGTCATTTAACTCAATTCTGGCTAAATGAAGGCGCCAATTATTAGCTGTTATCGTGTATCTGAATTCCCTTCCATTTTAGTCTTCGATTGCCTTGACTCTAGACGACTTGAAAGTCTAAGGCAGATCATGTCTCCGCATCGTTCCACTGGATTTTCCTTCCAGGAAACAAGAACAGACACGACTGTCAAAAGCCGAGGACACTTTGGAGGAAATAACGCTCCGAAACTGCGTCCTGATAGAAGGCTTACTCACTTCCAGCGAGGCGAGACTGCTGCTGAGATATAAACCCACTTACGCCTGACAGACCGTTAATCTATAACAAGCAGGTTATTTGTACCGATTACCCACTGATGCTGGAACAAAAAAAAAAAAAAAAAACTAGAGCCTCTGCGCCTATTCTACAGCGTTTAGTTGCCGTGCGTAAAAACACCAAGAGACCGCTTACACCAAAGCCTGGTAGCAGACAATTCTGTTATGCCTGCTCAGTTATCACCTGACATTAAAATTCCGAGTAACTAAAAGCAAAAAGAGATATTTTTCTTTCAATGTCAGGACGCGATGTGCTGATTTTTGACATATTTATGTTAATGTCGTCTCCAACTGCAGTGGGGTGGAAGAGAGGAAAACTTTAGGAACTTACCTTCCTTCGCATTCTGTGCTTCACCGCTGTCTACATAAAAGCATAAATGAAGGCAAAACGTAATCCACAGACACGGGAGAGACCTGGAGAGCATGGTGCAGCTGTGGATTTCAATCTAGACCGTAACTAGCTTTGCCACCGTCTCGCGTGCTTCCCATTGACGACACTGAATCTGCTCTATGTACAACAATCCACTGGTCTCCACTCAAATATCGTCTGCTGCCGCTGGGAGGAGACTAAAGCTCCACTCGTGTCAGTTAGACGGACGGACAGAGGCATTATCCAACAGCAGCGCGAAGAAGGGAACGCAACAGACATGGAGAGCCAATACGAAGATGGAGGTGGAGTTTAAGGGGGATGAGCAAACTGGAGGTCCACGGCTGTGGAAATGTTGTCAGGAAAAGGGCAAGGGATTTTTTAGTATAGTGGATGTCTCAGCTGAACTCTACACGCACTCACACAATACAGCTCTAGTGAAAAACACAGACTTCCGCGGCGTTTGGTGATTTAAACTTTTATTAATTTTTCGGATGATGTCACGGTTGATTTTGTTTTTAATTAAAGGTCCTCTGGAAATCAGTTCAGACACTGTGGAGAGGAGACAGTCAAACATCTAATCTGTAAACTCGTAATAAATCTTCACCTTCAGTTAAAAACTGTTATTTTGTGTTGTTGTTTTTTTTAGCTTCTGTGAAGCACTTGTCATTTTTATCTGGAACGGTGCTATAAAAACAAAATTTACTTACTTACTTTATTTCAATTATAAACAATAATATGCTGAATTTCATCACTCCCCCTGGGTCTGAAGCAACCTCACCACAAAGAAATATCTGAAGCAACCACAGCCTCTGAACAAGTGCTGACACATAATGTGTTAAAGTACTAGTAATCCTTCATCATGATGTTATTCAAGTGAAGAAAAGATAAGTGGGCGAAGTCAAGAGTATTTATAATGTAGTTTAATTGTTATGTTACTGATTTTCAACAGATTGCCTTTCCCAGTGTGCTTTCATTTCCAGCTGTGTATATTGATTAGCCCATATATCCGAGTGCATGACTGTATGCCTTTTCCATGAGATAATGCAGTTAGAGTGTGTGTCTCTTTAAAGTTGGTTTTCCTGGTTTTTCCTAGTGTGTGACTTATATGTGATTGCAATGTTTTGTTTCAGCTCAGCTTCATTCAGTTAGAATTTTATTAGAGTCTAAAAGCACCACATTTGTGTTCAAACAAGATTTTGTCTGGCTATGTGGATGCTGGATGTATCACAAGCAACACAAAAAGGCTTCAGCATTGTGTGTGTGTGATTTGGCCAAATTTACATGTTAAACCAACAGCACTGTATATAGTGTCTGTTGTATATTACTGTGTTTTGTTAAATGCACCTCTGGCTGAATCACTATTTTATTTTTTGGCCATTTACTGTTTCGTACTGCTAAACTCAAAGAGGACGTCTGCTTCTTAACTCCAGATTTCTCATTATTGGACTTATCCAGACAAGCTTTGCATGATCCACAGTTCAAAATAGACCCTCTATGACTGTCTTATAGTAGGTCTGGGCACAGCTCCATCAGTTAACCCTCTGCCCCAAACATTTAGTTTTAATTCCATCTTCCACGTGTGACTAAGATGACCACCCATATGGAAAAGAAATAGAAAAAACTTATAAAAGACTTGCATCAGATTTGCTTCATATAGTGAATCATATAAGGCTTACATGATTTACTCATGAAAGTGGCCACTTTCTCATTACTTTCATATATTGTTTTAGTAAGTATCCAAAACATACAAGTTTCATTTATATGATTCTTCAAGGGATCTTATATCCGTTTTCACTCTTGTATGCTTTTCATACAAGTTTCACACAAGACAGATACAAACTTTATAAGATTTATATATATCTTTTCCATATCTTTTCTCTGTGACATCATACACAGCCAAAAGTAGAAAAACGCTGTCTGAGCATTTCTGAACTTTTAGTTCATGTGTTTCCTTGTTCATGCTTTGACCCCATTATTTTAAACATTGGATAAGATTACTGAGAACATCCACAATTGTAATATAAATAAAAGAACAGAGGGAGGGTGGCTTTTCCAGGCTTTGATAAATGTGCTATGTACAGATGTGGAGAAGGAAAACAGAATGACTAGATTAAAAGAAAATCAAAGTATAATTAAAAAGTTGCGTTTCAGGCTGAGTGGAAGTGGGTTTCCATTGCTTCCTGGGTTCTTATAGGTAAAGGAGTCTTTAATGTTTGAGCCAAATATAGCATTTGATGGAGAGACATTAAATGGCGTTTTTAATCTGTGGAAGGTCACCTTAAGAAAGTCCCACAGAGACAGGCCACTCACACAACAGGACCTGTTTCATTACTGCTCCCGTGCTTCAGAGACTTTCAGCTTAAAGATGGGCCCACCGGGGGTCTTTAAGTAACAAACAACCATAAACAAAGAATAAAACACAATTAAAAAGTCTAAAGTTAATTTCCCGCTTTCTCAGATGACTTGGCATATCACTTAAAAATTAAAGCATAAAGCGGCGCTCATTATCCCTTTATACATACAGCATTTGTTGCAGGTCACTTAATCTCCATTACCTCCCAACAAGCAAAACAACTGTAATTATGCCCCACAAATATTGATTAATAAACTGTGTACATAAAAATGGACGGAAGCAGACAAGGACTCACTTCAAGGTTTATTTACTTTTGCTTTTTTTGTACGTTTGTTTTGTTTGTTTATTATGCAAATTGCACCTAATCCATTTTGTCCTTGATACACAATGGAGTCCTGCATGTATGTATTTCATAGAAGATTGTTTGAATTCATCTGGATTAATGTTACCTTTTTTTTATACACACACACACACACACACACACGGACACACACACACACACACACACACACACAGAGTTACATATATTAGCGGCTGAATCCTCATACTATATTTCAACATCTTTTGTGCCCATCTATTCATTCACAGCAGTTTTCAAAATAATCTTGACTGATGTTCAAGGAATGCAATCCCAATCAGGCATCTACCAGCCATAAGATGGATAACATGGACAGCATCACCACAGCCCTGCAAACAGCTCATTTCACAACAAGGTTCCTGAACCTTAGATGGGCAAGGATGAAAATCAAACCAGTCAGGCCTGTCAGTTAGGAAAGGGATCAGGACTGATAACATCTCCTTCTTCAGTGAAAAGAAAAAGATCCCACTGCTGATAGGGAAGCCAGTGAAGAGTCTTTGGAGCGCTCATCCAAGCACATGACTTCCTCAGTCATTACATAATTTTATGAAGGCCTGGAGAACATAGACTGAAGACCTTCACAGTTAAATTAAGCTCTGGTCCTACCTGCTTACCCTGATGCCAACAAATATGTCTGGAAGTAAGTTCTCCCTCCATGCCCTGTTTGGAAAACACATTCTCCAACTACAACTAGAATCAACCAACATACGCTATTATCAGGAGAAGTGTTGTGCTCAGCTGAGCACCAACTCCCCAAAAGTCAAAACAAATGAGAGGAAACAACTTGAGGTCTCAGAAGTCACTAGTATGGAGGACGAGATGTTCACAATTACAGTTGTAAGCCAGTGGCATTAGAAAAAATACATAAACCTGAGGTATATTTACTAGCAGGGCCATGCCATGGGCCAACATATGGAAGATTTAACAAGAAAGTCTGAGATTCCTTAATAGAGCAATGTATCTATTTATGTATCTTAAGTCCATGTAAATTTGATCTTTTGAGTGACTCAGAAATGAACTGCCACCATTAACTGCATCCATAACCCCAGTTTACTCTTATAATAGAGCACAAATCAGGTATGATACAGATGACATCATGATTGGTTCTGTGCAAGCTGGCAGAGGTTTTGGAGTCACATAGAGCACAACTAAATTACACGAGTGCATCAACATCCCAATCACAGAGTCACTTAATCAGGTAAGCTGTTGGGATACAGAAGCAGGGTGAAACGCCTTCTCCTATCCAATGGAAAGTGGCTACAGAGGTGTCACTGGAAAATCCATGCAACAACTAAGGCTCTTGGCATTAGCGGAGCCATGCAGAGTACGAAAGTGAAAGAATGGCTAAAGAGTCTGGACAAGGCAGTTTCTGGCTGTGGCTCAGGAATAAATGCAAAGTGGGACAGGAAAGGATCTATACAGCAAGCTGCAGGAAGTAGTAGAGCAAAAATCCCTATTGCTGCAAAAGGGGGCCAAACATCTGCAAGCATCTGCATCATGTGGCTCACAGCTGATGACCCTGTAGCTGACTTACCAGCATCAGTGGAGTTGCTTCATGATTATCCATTTTCATGTTCAGTCCAGGGTCATGAGTGGGCTGGAGTCTATCCCAGGTGACACTGGGCAACAATCCATCCATTTGTGTTTTTATAATAAGAGAAAATATATTTATATATACTGATGAATTCATTTGCATGGGAATCTCAATGATGTCCCATGTCCTATAGAATGCAGCGTGTCGATTCATGCTGCACTCCTGTTCATAGAAACAAGCTGTAGACACAGTACGTTATGAGACAAACACTGATCACATTACCACAGCTAACTTTTAATCTCTTTCACCTTGTGAGTCTAACTGAATCTTTCACTGTGGCCATCTTTCATCTGAGCCATCCCGGCATAGCACAGTGTGCGCCGTCAGTATCTTGGCATGTCCGCTGGAAGCAGTCAGTATCTGGGATAAGATTTCCTATAATTTCTAAATACACATAGAATTTTTTAAAAAGTTTTTCTTAAAATGAAATTAACATTACATCATGGCACTCACAGAGTGATTGATAAATTCCATTGGGAGTTCACATGGAAACTAAAAAACCTTGTGCCTTGCTTGTAGATACTGCAAAGCCATATGTTGATATCTGGCATCACATTCTTCTAGAAACTGATAGGTTCATAAACATGGCAGCTGTGGCCACCTGTGACAAAACATGAAGTGTGTAATATGTCCATTCACCAACCCAGGATTCTTTTTCTTACCTCCTGCATGTAAGCCAATGCTTCTTTCTCTCCCTACAGTTTTTATACATAGATACAGACCCTATGCTGGTTTTACAGCGAAAGCAAAATTTTAACGCAATGCTTAAGATCCAACTGTATAATTGGGGTAGGTCTTGTGAATATCCTTAATTATCATGTAATTTAAATGATACTTTTAATTTGCATTCAGTTCTATTTTATTTATATAGCACCAAATAACAACAACAATTTCCTCAAGGCACTTGATATTGTAATGATTATGGGAAGGGAAAAGTCCCTTTTAACAGGAAGAAACCTCGAGCAGAATCAGGCTCAGGGAGGCGTGGCTATCTGCTTCACTAGTTGGGGGTGAGGGGAGGAAGACAGGAAATCTTCTGATGCCCGTTCTGAGCATGAGACATTTGTGTTTTATTAAGTACTTTCATTATGTAATGTCCAGAAAAGTTTAGGGCTCTAAAATGACTGACATGATGGGAGCTCATTATCCTGCAGCTGCTTGTCATTCTTTCCACTTTCAAACTTTTATCATGAGATATTAAAGTATGATGCGAGTACACTCTCAGAAATAAAGTTAAAAGTCTTTGTACTTTTCTTGATCTTTTGAAGTTGCAGTTAAGGGGCATGTACACCACCTGATTGTGGGATAAGAATGTAAGTTATATTAAGTTGCATTAAAAATTGAAGGCATGCTTGAAGTGTAACAGTTAGAAATCAGATGCATGCATTTGTCTCGCTGTAACAGTCTGGCTATCTAGCTGCATGCAACACTGCAAGAGCCTGACTAATGAGATATATCTCCCTAAACTGGAAGGTGTCTGTTTCACCTGATTGTACATAACCTAAGAATGTTCACTGTTGCCATGGCATTTGTTAATTAAAAGGTTCCCGTTATCCTCAAGTGGAAGTGACACTATGCATCAGATGTATTATGTGACAGTAATGAAGCTGTTGTTGTCTGGCCTTGTTTCTGACAAAATCATAGTCTAACAGAAAATAAGTGAACGTCCGCGATGAATCAAAAGGTTATTCTGAGGCAGTTAGTGCTGTGAGACTTTGCATGACTGCATGCACCAGCTCTTTGTCAGCAGAGCCTTTTAAACTAATTTAGGTTCAGTGGGTGCTCTGCCACAACAGGCAACAATGACTTGTTGGAGGGAGTGGCTGCAAGAACACACAGCTGTTGCAACATGATGTACTGAGACAAACTGCTGCTGCAGACTGTGGACTGACGAATCTAATGAAGTCAGTGTTTTCTGTGATATAGTATTAACAGTTGTAAATATTTTAATGGCAATGAATACAACTTAAGGCATGGGAAGCAAACAGGTTTACCTTTTTTTGGCTACTGAACAACAACAACCTGTTGCAGAGTTCACATTGAGCTAAACCACAGTATGCTTCTTTGTTGTTTGTTTCCTCTGTGTTTGACTGGTTAGAGAAACACTATAATCCTAATTATCTTATCCTAATCAAGTTGCACAGGATGAGCCACTCTGTATCAGTGCTCCTTTGGAAAGAGTCTTAGGTACGTATATATTAGGACAATTCAATTACGTCTGCACACGGAAAAACACAAAACAATGTAACTTATGCAGTTAAATAGAAAAGATGTGCATAATATATTATATGATTCTGCTGGGTAGCATAACAAGACAGTGAACTGGTAACAGAAAACACATTAATATTACACAATGTGTCAGTGAAATCTACTGTGCTGGCTTAAATTTCTATCATTCAACAGTGCAGTCTGCTGATTGAGATCAGCTGGGCTAATGGATGTCTAAGTTTTTATCTCTGTGCACGATGTATTATTAGTAAAGTTAATACAGCTCATGTTCTGTTGGGCTCAACGTTTTACCATCTCTGCTCTTCATCTGACATTTCTGTCTTAAATCATATGATGTTAGTTACATAATGAGTAAATGGACTGGTTCTGATATAGTGCTTTTCTAATTTAATCCGATTCAATTCAGTTTTATTTATACAGCGCCAAATCACAACAACAGTCGCCTCAAGGTGCTTTATATTGTAAGGTAGGCCCTACAATAATACATACAGAGAAAAAACCCAACAATCATATGACTCCCTACACAGCAAAATCTCCAGTGTTAAATTAACACTGGAGAGTGTCTATATGGGTCCACACCTCTGAGTGTTAAATACAACACTATTGAGTGTTAAATTAACACTTTTCACAGTGTTATATGTTTAAAAGTAACCTAGTCAGTTTTGAAGATTAACAATGGCTAACACTGAGCAGTGCTGATTTTCTAACACTGGAAAATAACTCAAAATGTTAGAAATATTCCAGTGTTAGAAAATCAGCACTGCTCAGTGTTAGCCATTGTTAATCTTCAAAACTGACTAGGTTACTTTTAAACATATAACACTGTGAAAAGTGTTAATTTAACACTCAACAGTGTTGTATTTAATACTCAGAGGTGTGGACCCATATAGACACTCTCCAGTGTTAATTTAACACTAGAGATTTTGCTGTGTATGAGCAAGCACTTTGGCAACAGTGGGAAGGAAAAAAATCCCTTTTAACAGGAAGTAACTTTGGGCAGAACCAGGCTCAGGGAGGGGCGGCCATCTGCTGCGACCGGGTGGTGTGAGAGAAGGAAGACAGGATAAAAGACATGCTGTGGAAGAGAGCCAGAGATTAAAAACTAGTAAGTTCAATTTTCTACTCCACTTATGCACTCAGTGCTTACCTCATTCACCCATTCACACAAGCATTTTGTGTGTGTTTTCTCTGAAACTGGAAAATAGCTTGGGGTTCAGTATGTTGCCCAAGGATACTTTGCATCCCGAGTCATCTATTAACTTTCCGATTAGTAGATGACCTGATCTGCCTCCTGGGTTACGGTCAAATAGATGTCATTTCAAGGCAAATGTAAACATGTCTGTCTGAAAATAAATAAACATATATGTGTAAAAGTTGTGAAAAGTGTTCTGAATAAAAGGCAATGTCAGACAAAAGCCAACAAGTAGAAGTTCAGCGTCTGCATCACTCAGTAGATCTTAGGAGTAATTCAAATGGATAACTGGAGCTGGAAGGCTTTGAAGGATTATTGTGATTATTTACTGTGTTTACAGCAAAAAATGGGAAAATTCAAAGTGATGATATATACAATAATTAAGTTACATATGATATAATTCAGATTCAAATATCCTTCTAGATGCAGCCTTTGGAGGCATGCAGTCTTGGACTGCTTTCAACAGTTGATTTTTTATTTTTTTTATTGAAGCATATAAACAAAAATTAAAAAGCTTATTTTTTCAGTGGGTGATTGCCCATTACTTCTCTCAGGGTGTGTGCAGTACACTGGTATTTGGATTTTTGACACACATATTTTCAAAATCTTGGCTCTAATCCCTCACACTGTACATCTGAAGTGCTACGGTACCAATAACCTGCTTCATGGTATTGTTAACCATCCATAAACAATGTTTTCACACCTGCGGTCAGTGGAAGGTTTTAGTGCCCCATATTGTTCCAAATTGTTTAAGGCTATTTTCATTCCCCAAATCACATTAGGCGAGGAAACGTGTATGAAGGATAAAAGCACAACCTGTATCCATTCCAGAGAAATCTGTTAAACATTCGCCAAGCGTCCTCATCAGCAGGCAGCACTTAACTCCTCTCCCAGTGTTTCCTCCCTCCAGGCTCGAATTACACATCTTACACAGACTGCTGAGATGTGTAAAGAAGTTGGTACTTCTGTACACTCTTGTTTCCGTGCACCTCTCAGGCTTTGTCAGTAAGTAGCAAACAAGCCTTCCAGATCCAGCAGCAGTCTGCTCCTGGCATTGAGAAAGCTGGGTGGGGGCAGTCTGAAGTCTGCCTGTCAGGACCCTAGAGGAAAACACCACCCAGAGCTTTAATAGCGACCATGAGAAGCAGCCCAGAGGCCCTGTCAAATGGCAGTTTGGTTGTGCAAGCAGGCAATTTGCTTCTTTTTATAGATCGGTAATATGGAATAGTTCTCTCGGAGGAAATCTCAAGTGTTGAAAAATCAGCTGGTATTGTTGTGGAGCAGCTCAAAACCATTTGCACCTGACACCTTTTTGTTGATATGATCACATTCCAGCTGGAGTCTGTCTGTGACTGTAGTCAACTTTTTGAAATGCAAACCACCAGAGAAAGTGCATCATCAAAAGCAAATCACTGCACACAAGCCCCCCACCCCCCAGAGGTGCCGTGGGTCACAATTATGAAAATGGGTTCATCAGGAAACAAGGAAGTACAATAGAAATCTGCATTTCTTTGTGATCCAATTAGGAGATTCAAAGAGAGAAGTTTGGACTTTTATTTGTTAAGCACATTTCTGTCTTGCTCTATTTTTTTGGTTGCATAGATAGAGCAGAAGTTTGAGGTGTTGCATCTTAGTTAGTGGGTTACAGCATGTGTGATATTGGAGCTTCAGAATGAACCAAGTACTCATTTTTTGCCACAGTACAGTGGCAAAAATGAGTTTTCTATAATTACAGGAAGAACAAGAGCCAGAGTGCAATATGAGAAACAAACAGGGCCAATGGAGCCTCAAATGACTCAATGTTCTCACTATTCATAAAACACAACTGTAGTAATTGAAATATCCACATTAAACGGAGCCACATGTAAAGACAACCCTTTTAAATTCAGTTTGGTATTATCATTGAAACTGAATTTAATTAAAGTGCTAATTAACAAGCCTGCTGACATAAGAAGCTGTTTTTATGGTCCAATTTCAAATTATCCCAAGATCACAGCTCTTTATTCACTTTAAATACAACGGCTTTACGCGAAAATTACTTTCAGCGAGTGAAATGTGAAAAAGACACCACAGTGTGCTGCTCTGATCACTGCCAGTGTCAGTGCTTTTTTCATTACAATTATGAGCTTGCTGAAATCGCCTTTGACAAATGAAGACATCCAGACGTCTGCATTCACGAGAAACATGTGGACGCTTTCACTCCGTATCATTCATGCACGTGTGACGAGACTGGTGCTTCCACTATCGTCATGTCATTTGTTTATTTAGGAGTGATTAAAAAGGCTTCCCTTTAGCTTCCTCGCAGTCCCACAGTTGAGACGTCTGAAAATAAACAGAGAAACCTGAGCATTAGTGTTGGCGTGCACTGCTTGCCCATAATTTAAATATATATATATATTATATAGTTTCTTTGCAGTCCATGTCCATGCTTAATCCATGCCTACCAACCATTTATATATGGCACTATTTACTATTGTTTTTAATTGCTTTGAGTTTAACAGATGCAAATATGACCATGAACTCTCAACAGCACTTGATCAACTTTCGCTAATTTACTTATTATATCTAGACATGATTTTTGGTAACTAACTTAGCACAACCCCCACCCCTTCCCACTGGGCTCTGGCAGTTCTAATGTTAAATGTGACCTATTTGCTGTATTGGTCAAACACCCTGCTCCACTGCATTATGTCTGCATGCACAAACACAATTATAGATCCTTTGTGCAAATTGCAGGTTTTTTTTTCTATGCTCAAAAAGCCATTAGGTGTCCTAGAAATCCAGAGAACAGGCAGATTAAGTGATATATTGTTTTAAGGTATATCTTCCTTCAGGAGTTCTTACATAGTTGGTTTCAGATGGTAATAACAAAAGAAACCTCAATATAGTTTCTTTCAGTAATCACTTTTTACATTTTTTTTTTAGGTTTTAGATGGCCATTTTGGAATACTGGCTACACAGTTTAGCAAAAAGACTTTTTCAGCTGCTCATTCAGCTATAAATCTCTTTTTATGATGTGAAATAGGATTAACAGGGCCCCATAGGGCTGCTATCACCCTGCTCAGGTACTGAACACATTAGACTGTTAGGAATATTCTATATCACCGACATCCAAATGTAGCAGCAGTGTCAAGTTACTGAAGTGCCTACAGTAAATGAAGTCCAGCGTCAGGGTACAGGGTGTTGGAGCCAGTTAGGGTTTCCAGTGGTATGAAAGAGAAGAAGGTGGCCCCCATGATTCTGAAGGATGGGCAACAGAAAAGTGTTTTATTTCACTGTTTCTCCAGCTGCCTGTGCTGCAATGCTGACAGCATCCAGTTTGGCCCGCGTCTCCCCAGGGCAGTCTGTCGAACGGCTGTTCTCCACCAAGACACAGCCTTTAGCCATGCGCCATGCTGCCTGTCTGGCACTCACCACCCCTGAGAAATAGACATCCTCTTTTTTCCCCCCTACAATTGCTCTTTAATCAGCTGCCTGCACAATAGGCTGACCAGTTTAACATGCAGCTGAAGCTGTTGTTGGTATGGGAAAATTAAATTCTGTGTCCAAGTCTGTTGTCTAACGTCCAAGTGATTTTTTTTTTTTTTTTGCTCCAATTCTCCTCAGGATGAAAAGTTAATTTTAGTCTCTCCTCTGAAATATCTAGCAGACAAAGGCCATTTTGAAATGACTTCATTGTGCACAAAATTACCATAGCTGACGGCATGCAACTTTATTAATATCTCTGCAAATATCAAAAACACCTAAAGTTCACGCCTTGTGTTTGTTTGACTCTATACACATCTACAAATATTACCAAAAAAAAAAATTTTAAAAAGAAAATGTAAGACTTTATCATTTTTAAGCATGGTAAGATAAACAGTAAAAACAGAGTAAAAACATCTATAAAGGCATAGGTCTGTTTAAGGATGTGCTTAAACTTAATCCTTATTCCAACAAGTCTGGGGTTTAAGCTAAAACTCTTTGGTACAATCTAGACAAAGGGTAGCTAATGGTTAGGACTGTAAGTATGTTCTTACATGTAACCAGAACCCAAAAAAGGTCATTGAGTCACTGGTGGATATTAACAGGATTAATTATATATCCTTTATATATATAATAGAAAAATCACTATATTCTAAGCTAGATATGAATACCTGGTTAAACAAGGCACGCACAAAAGAATAAACTCACTGAAGAGTTTTTACCATGATATTGGTATAAGCACTACGCCTGCATATTACTTTACATGCCTGTTAGTGGTATGTGAGGAATTTAGTCTTCTTCATCTTCTAAGTCAGAGAAAATGTGTGTAGTACTCAGCAGGTTTCTGCCAGGCCTACAGCTTTGCTGCAGCGAGGCAGGAGCCCTGGGAGGAAACCCACTATCATTATAACATCAATCGCCACTTGTCTCTTTCTACGCCTTCCTCATCACCACTCATTTCAGCTGCAGTACATCAAGACTGACTGAGGTGGAATATAGGAGCAGGTAGCCATCCTTTAACACTGACTCCAGCCTGTGTGTATATATTAATGAGATGCCACTGGCTAGCTCGAAAGTTTTCTGCTCCTCTCTGTCATTAAAACACCCAATGTGCACTTTTGACTCCACATGCATTTCTTTTTGCCCTTTAGGGAAACAAAGGGGATTATGTAAATTTTATAGGGATCAACCCACATCTTGCCCTAGACAGTCCACTTCTTCTCATCATCTGATTGGGGTAATTATTGGCCAGAGGAGGGAGAATTAGGATCATGGCTTTGAAGCATGGCAGCTCCCATACAAAGTTAAGAAGAGTACCTCACAATTTTAGGCGTTAAATATACACAGTTTGCAGTTGGTGACCTATTTTTGTCATGCAGTGTTTTTTCTCTTAAACAATACATTATGTTACAGATTTTAATATTAATTAGTCATTGTCAATTGTTGATTTGTCCTGTTCTCATTGTGATGGCTGTTTGGTAGCCGTTCGCATACAATGCATACTCTCTCTCTCTTCATATGTGAGTGTGTGTGTGTTTCTCTGGTGAAGGACCACCACTGATTTGATTAATATAGGTCTATAAGTTAAGTGCAAAACTAGTGTCTGTTCTTTGTTAGCCTAGATTATTTCAATTTAGCTCAGTTTTATTTATGTAGCACCAAATAACAACAAGAGCTGCCTTAAGGTGCTTTCACCATAAACACTTAATGGACTTTTTTTTTTTTTTCATTTTGGCTGAAAATGAAAAACAAAAAATTCTCATCTTTCAGGATTCAACTGAATTTTCTCTCTTGGTTGAAGAGGATGGTGATTTGACGCACACATGGTAGCACCTAGATGGAGCTGATTCTTTCTGTCCATGTTCGGACAGCAATACCTTCTCGTGCTACCATGCAATACCTCGTGATACCATGAAACACTAAATATCCCCATAAAGCTCACCTTCCTTCCAAAACCATTTGAATTTTGTCTTGAGCACAAACTGTAATGGAGTTTTGGTTATTTAAAAAGCGCCTGTAAAATTAATCCACTGACAGGCCTTGGTAAATAAAGGGAAATGTAAGGTAAAGAACCTGCAGTAATACAGAGAAAACCCCAACAATCCGATGAACCTCTTTGAAAAAGCACTTGGCGACAGTGGGAACAAAAATCTCCTTTTTAACAGGAAGAAGCCTGTAGTGGAGACAGTTTAAGGAAGGGACAGACATCCGAGGGGTAACAGAGCACAGATTAATAATAACTTTGCATAAAGCCCAAGAAAGCAGACAGAAGCAGCAAGATTGCTTACTTATTGAACTTTCTCCATTCCCTCTTTGATTTGTAGATGAAGATATGAGTTTGTGGTCTAGTTGTGTGCCTTCTGTTAAAATTAAAACCTTGATTTTCAGCATATTCAACTATTTAACATAAGCACTTTTACTAACTGCTCCTACACGTTGGATCATTTTCCTGAGATTCAAAAGCTACCAAGCTAATATATGGGAAACCCATTGCTTATTTAATACTAAGCATAATTATAGTCATAATGGTAATAATTGGTATGGCATTGGCATAATGGTAATGCAACATTTGTACTCTGAGACTAGTACTTATAGAGCAATTTTCTACTCAAAACATTCTATTTATTTGTTTGAACTTGAACTAAGTTCAAACCTCATTTATCCAGTCACAAACACTTTCATACAAGTACTTTTTTTGGTTTGCGAATGGATGTATGAAACACAGGGTTCAGTATCTTGATCAAGATCGGTGTCAGTTAGTGGTAGCATGAGGTGATACCTGGACCCTACAGAGGTTGTACAGCTAGTCCAACTCCTCCAGGAAGGCACATCAGTAAATGCCATAGCCATAGGTTTGCTATGTCTCCTGGCACAATCTGAAGAGCAAGGAGGAGATTTCAGCAGACAAGCAGTTATTGTAGGAGAGCTCGACTGGGCGGTAGACGACCCTTAATCCATCAGCAGGAGCTGTATCTGCTCTTTTGTGCAAAGAAGATATGACCTGAGAAACTAATATTGTCTAGAGTGTTCTGTGCTCACTGCTTGGCACCATGAAGCCTGACTGGTATTTGCCATAGAATACCAGAATTGGCAGGTCTACCACTGGTGCCCTGTGCTGTGAGCAGGTGAGCAGACGTCTGGAGGGTCTGGAGAAGCCATGGAAAACATTAGGCTTCTTGTAACATTGTTTGGATTGACTGGTTTGGTGGTGGTGATGGTCTGGGTAGGCTTGGTTCAAAAGTAGTATCCACAATAGATTGACAGAGGTGCCTCCAGCACTTTTTTTCATAGGGGTGGCCATATGGGGGCCACAAAAAATATTAGGGCGGCACACCAAAAACAGAACAGTGCAGGGGCGTAGAGGAGTGTGACTACTGGAAATCATAAGGGACATACAAAGTGACACAACATGAATGACAAAAACTGCATATGCATAAATAAATAACAAGTTAATGTTTCAACTCATTATAAGGAGTCTTCCTCTTTCTCTTGTGTCCATGTTTATTAAAATTATTACCAACATAGGTAACGTGCCCCCCCTTTTTCTGGTGTCTGAAGCCTCTGGGACTCCTGAGAGTCCTGCTAGGCACTGTTTCAGCAAATCAGCACCGAGTCTACAAGCCTACAATTAGCTTACTGAGCCTACAAATGTAACATTTGTTGCATGAATTAGAGAACTTTATTTTTTAGAAACCCTGACAGATAACGAAATTTACTCTAGAGTTTATTATGAAATGATGACTTGAACTGACCACAGTGACCTTTAGAAACACTCATCCCTGAAAACAAATATAAAAATTGATCAGTGCATAATTTTGATTAAAATGTAGAGGATTCAGTTTCAGCACTGTTGGCCATGTTAACATCTGAATGGAAATAGCATGTAGAAACACGCCACTTGTTAACTTGGGTGGCTTTGGTTTCTGTATGATCATCAGAAGCACAGAAGCAAGACTTGTTTGTTTTTCTGTGATGCTGATAAAGGAGGAGCAGATGTGTTCACACAGTCTTAAAGACACAATAAGGAGTTGGTCTGAGCTCAAGCTGATTAATGTTAGGAAAGGGTAAAACATTAAAGGTGATGAAATAGGACATGGCTTGCCCTTGGCTGACACAATAAAAGCTTAAGAGGCTGCAGTTTTCAGACAGAGTTGCAGGTCTTGACATAATGTTTCAGAAGTGAATTTTGTAATGGTAAATTACTTTTATACTGAGGCAAGAAGTCCCTAGTCACATATTGCAACGCAGAGGGGTCATAGGAATTAGCAGCTTTGCTTGTTTATTTCATTTGCAGTGGAGCAAAGAAATGAACACAGTGTGGGTGAGAAACAGAAACATGAATGGTCTTTTTGAGCTATAAACAAGAAAAAGCCAAGAGAAACATTAAAAATATGTGCATAATAATGTATTATTTTGGGGGATTGAAAAGAGGTAAGTGATAAGCACTTTATGAGTGGGGATGTGTGAATGGATGTTTTTATATAGTCAATAAAATATTGACAAAAAGATAAACTAACAGAAAGACTTGTTACACAAATGAACTTCATGACAGTAAAAGAGAAACTTTCTGATAAATATTAAAGTGTACCTGAAAAACCTGCAGCCACATTTTTAATGTGTTTTGTAGAAGGTGAGGATTGAAACTGCACATTTGTGATTATGTGAAATCTTACTTAGACAGAAATGTCTGTTCATCTGCCGGGGTCTGGAGCTGGGCCACACACACTCCCCCAGAAATAGGCCAAGAAGTTTTATTACTACCATAAAGTAAATCCATATGGATTTGCACCTTTCAGTCCATTACAGCTTGCCGTCACCAAACATATCCAGTGTGAAATAGTGTGAACCACACAACCTTCCATGTTACATGCACAAATCCCTCCACTATCCCAATAAGCATTTCACGAGGAACCTGTAATGGGTTTATTAAAGGCTGTTATGCGATACTAAGGAGGAAGACTCCGTCAGACACTCAGGGAACAAGGAAAATGTTAGACTGAGACTGTTAATCTAAAATGCCAAATTCACTCTTTGAACATTGCAGCACTTTGTTTGATCCAGCATGGAAATGTGAGAATTTCATTTAAATGCTGAGTCCCTTGTAACCCCGTCTATTCATGGCACAGACAGAAAAAAACCACCTTATGTGAGAAGAAACCTCTCCAGCAAACAGCAGGGCTGTGACTGACTCACAAACTGAACATAATGCCTATTCTCATCTATGTGGTGAATTATATTGAATAGATACCTTTTAGACCATTTCCAAACTGCTGTGAATAACATTGGAAACTCATCATTTTATGTATCGGCTTCATCCATAGTATTGCAAAATGTCTCCAACAACTAAAATGTAGGTTTTGGGCAACACTTGGATATGTTTTAAGATTTTGTGCAAGTGCAACTAGTTTGTGTGCGTTACGCCTGCCAATGTGTTGTGCCTCGGCTTTTAAGTAAGAAGATAGAGATAGTAATGGATCTCTGGTTCTTTACTGTCATTTCTTTAATAAACAGGAATACAAAAAAACCATGAGCTATGTGTGCTGTGCGTCTGCCAAGGCTGGCTATTCCTTGGCCAGGCTGGAAGGAGCTGTGACCATTTTATAGCTTTGTAGAACATAATGTAATAAATGAAATGAATGAACTGATTGTTTTAAAGTATCAACTCAAGTTCTCAAAAGTCAACAAAAGGCTAAATAACAACAACAGTTGCCTCAAGGCACTTTATATTGTAAGGTAGACCCTATACATACAGAGAAAAACCCAACAATCCTGACTCCCCATGAGCAAGCACTTTGGCAACAGTGGGAAGGAAAAACTCCCTGCTGCGACCGGTTTGGGTGAGAGAAGGAAGACAGGATTAAAGACATGCTGTGGAAGACAGCCAGAGATTAATAACAAGTATGATTCAATACAGAGAGGTCTATTAACATATTGTGAGTGAGAAAGGTGACTGAAGAAGAAATACAGTACTCAATGCATCATGGGAATCCCCCAGGACCCTGCGCCTATTCCAGCATAACTAAGGGAGGATTCAGACAAATCAGACAAACAAATACAAATTAAGAACCAGGATCCAAAGTTTTGGTCGTTTGAAATATCACAACAATTCAAAATTTAACCCTCATGTTCAAACTCAATAAAATTATATTAATAGGCACTATTTAACGGGTAATATAGGAAGTCATCCTATAGCACAAAAGCAAATAATGAGAAATCACATTTCCAGAACATAAAACTATCTCTATACCTATAATATATAGAAACAGCTGTTTGTGTTGTGTGGTAGGAAATTAAAATACAAAATAAAAAATTTTGGTGAAATTGAATGTTTTGGCCTTTAAAATGATGCACACGTACAGTAGCCATTGTGGCAACAAAAGCTCATTAACTTAACTGTCCTAAAGTTGCACTCTCAGCCTCTGTGTTAAGAATTACACATAAAAATGTATATCAGAGTGAAGGGCTCACAGCAGTTTTCCAAAAGTATTCATTTTCACATGACTGCAGGTAAACACCTTATTAAGCTGCCTGGAACAGCCAATAAGAGCATTAGGCATCTTAAGGGTCCATCATCCGTTAAATTCAGTGGTACAGTTTCCAGAAAGTCAGCAGCTTACAGGGTGAAGAAAAAGGTTTGGGTACAATCGTTGGACAAAATGTCTTTTGTTTTTTCTTTTTTTTTGCCACCTACAGTGGGGCAAAAAAGTATTTAGTCAGCCACCGATTGTGCAAGTTCCCCCACCTAAAATGATGACAGAGGTCAGTAATTTGCACCAGAGGTACACTTCAACTGTGAGAGACAGAATGTGAAAAAAAAATCCATGAATTCACATGGTAGGATTTGTAAAGAATTTATTCGTAAATTAGGGTGGAAAATAAGTATTTGGTCACCTCAAACAAGGAAAATCTCTGGCTCTCACAGACCTGTAACGTCTTCTGTAAGAAGCTTTTCTGTCCCCCACTCGTTACCTGTATGAATGGCACCTGTTTGAACTCATCATCTGTATAAAAGACACCTGTCCACAGCCTCAAACAGTCAGACTCCAAACTCCGCCATGGCCAAGACCAAAGAGCTTTCGAAGGACACCAGGAAAAGTATTGTAGACCTGCACCAGACTGGGAAGAGTGAATCTACAATAGGCAAGCAGCTTGGTGTGAAAAAATCAACTGTGGGAGCAATCATCAGAAAATGGAAGACATACAAGACCACTGATAATCTCCCTCGATCTGGGGCTCCACGCAAGATCTCATCCCGTGGGGTCAAAATGATCATGAGAACGGTGAGCAAAGATCCCAGAACCACACGGGGGGACCTGGTGAATGACCTGCAGAGAGCTGGGACCAAAGTAACAAAGGTCACCATCAGTAACACACTACAACGGCAGGGAATCAAATCCCGCAGTGCCAGACATGTACCGCTGCTGAAGCCAGTGCATGTCCAGGCCCGTCTGAAGTTTGCCAGAGAGCACATGGATGATACAGCAGAGGATTGGGAGAATGTCATGTGGTCAGATGAAACCAAAGTAGAACTTTTTGGTATAAACTCAACTCGTCGTGTTTGGAGGAAGAAGAATACTGAGTTGCATCCCAAGAACACCATACCTACTGTGAAGCATGGGGGTGGAAACATCATGCTATGGGGCTGTTTTTCTGCCAAGGGGACAGGACGACTGATCCGTGTTAAGGACAGAATGAATGGGGCCATGTATCGTGAGATTTTGAGCCAAAACCTCCTTCCATCAGTGAGAACTTTGAAGATGAAACGAGGCTGGGTCTTCCAACATGACAATGATCCAAAACACACCGCCCGGGCAACAAAGGAGTGGCTCCGTAAGAAGCATTTGAAAGTCCTGGAGTGGCCTAGCCAGTCTCCAGACCTCAACCCCATAGAAAATCTGTGGCGGGAGTTGAAAGTCCGTGTTGGTCGGCGACAGCCCCAAAACATCACTGCTCTCGAGAAGATCTGCATGGAGGAATGGGCCAAAATACCAGCTACTGTGTGTGCAAACCTGGTAAAGACCTATAGTAAACGTTTGACCTCTGTTATTGACAACAAAGGTTATGTTACAAAGTATTGAGTTGTATTTTTGTTATTGACCAAATACTTATTTTCCACCCTGATTTACGGATAAATTCTTTACAAATCCTACCATGTGGATTCATGGATTTTTTTTTCACATTCTGTCTCTCACAGTTGAAGTGTACCTCTGGTGCAAATTACTGACCTCTGTCATCATTTTAGGTGGGGGAACTTGCACAATCGGTGGCTGACTAAATACTTTTTTGCCCCACTGTAACTAAAGCAAAACCTGACATTAACATGACATGCTCAGGTGAACTAACAGGCCTATTGAAGATGTTGACATGATACAGGCCTCAAATACACCATCCAAGAATTTACATGCACTTACTCATCTAACTGCAAGAGGTCACCTACATCATCTGGGTTACTTTGGGTTAATCAGTGAGCAGAATGAATGATGCACACCTCCATGGTTTCTGTACAGTTTGTCCCTTGTTAGACATCATTTGGGGAGTTGTGACAACTCAAAAAGTGTCACGGTCCGGGGCAGCGGCCGTGTGAAGAGTGGAAAGGAGGACTCAGATGCAGCACTTACTCAGATGTGAAGGTGATTTATTGACAATACTGAACATAAAGTGGAGATGGCAAACAGAACTAAGGATGAACTAAACTGGGAGAAACTACACAAAGGGAGTGGCAAACCTGAACATGAAGGGAGAACAGCAGGGAGAGCACGCAGGGGATTCACGGAGAAATGCAGAGTACGCAGGGTAACACAGAGGATGAACACAGACAACGCGACGAGGAGCAGAGGAAAACACACACTATAAGTACACAAAGAGACACTGGGAAATCACACACAGGTGGGAGACACAGCTGGACCTGATTAACCTGACGAGACAGGGGAACACTAACACCAGGGACCAATAGAGGGAGCACAAACCCAAAACCCAGTATCTAAAATCCCAAAACACAAACCATCCCAAAACAGCCCAAGAATAATAAAGAGAATAATAACAATAAGGAACACAAACACAAAGTCACTGAGTCATGGCCGCAGGACCATGACAAAAAGACCTTGAAATGGGTTGGTAACAATTATGAAACATTTATGAAACTGTTAGTTCATAAAAAAACATTCAAAGATATAATTAAAATTATCAACAGAATGTGAGGATTAAATAGTTATGGCAATTAAGTTAACGCTCAAGTTAACTAACTTTTGTTGCAGAGATAATGAATAAAGTTAGCTTTCAGATCTTCTTTGCACTGCACTTATAATATCCAAGTTCCTGGTGCCCACAGCAAGCTGAGGTCATATAGTCTGGCGCTGGTGATTATGATGCTGTGTCTAGCATTGGTGGTTGTGATCACCGCTGGTGTCAATGTTCATGTGGTTAAAAGAATAAGCAAAATCTGGAAAAACCGGCACCACTTGGAGCTGCTGTTTGGTTCTACGTTCTACTATAAGCCATAGTAGCATCTTTTACATATTCTCAAAAGTAGTTTAATGTGCAACAGTGGTTGTGCAACCTTAGATCTCTACTAAACAACCCTTTCTGAAAGAGTCAAACACAAGAACTGTAGCATACACAGTAGGTCAGAGAGGTTGCTCATGTGTACATTGCATGAATAACTCTTGTCTGTGTGACTCAGATCAAGTATATAGATCATTGTCGTATTTCAAAGAAAGGGCGCACACAATATACAATCAAAAGATAAAAGCAATACAAAAGTCTCTGTGTGATTTGTGACTAAGAGGATAAGTATAAAAATGCGCATGGCAGGCACAAGATGAGATAAAGACATTGATCAGAGGATGATTCAAAAGATCCTCAGAGAAGGCTGAGAAAGCTCGACCAGGTTGAGAATAACAAGACAGAGCAATTCACTTGAATTTACAATAAATGGGAAAGCCATACTTAATACAATGGTATCAGATAATTAAATCTCAAAACAATCTTGATCTTCACATTTTCTGCAGTACCATGTATCCCCTCCTTCCTGATTTCTGAAACAGTTCTGAAATATGTTTGATGATCTGAAACTGATTTCATTAATAGAAAAAAAGCTTTCCAACCTACCTACCTGCCCTTGGCCAGGCAGAACTGCAATCGAGCGTTTGCAATAACTGACAATGATTCTTTCACATTATTGTGGAGGAATTTTGGCCCACTCTTTTCAGAATTGTTTTAATTCAGACACACTGGGCGGTTTTCCAGGATAATATTCCTGTTTAAAGTCATGCCAAAGCATCTCATCCAAGTCTGGACATTGATTAGGCTACACCAAAACCTTCTTTTGGTTTTATTTATTTAGTCATTCTTATTTTTTATTTTTTAGACTTTCAGAGGTGGACTTGCTGGTCTGTTTGTTCGATCATTGTCTTACTGCAAAACCCAAGTGTGTTTGAGCTTCATTGTGTAAACTGATGGATGGGCATTCTCAGCAATGGAAAGATGTCCAGGTCCTGAAGCAGCAAAGCAGTCCCAGCCCATTGCACTACCATCACAACTTGACTGTTGGTATGATGCTCTTTTTATGAAATGCTGTGTGCGTTTTACACCAGATGTAACCTCCATCTGCAATCCATCTCCAAACCTTCCAAAATGTTCAGCTTTTGACTCATCAGTCCACAGAAGAACAGCCATTCACACAAGCACTGTTTTCTATGCTTTTTTAAGCGCTTTCTAACTAACTTTATACACATTCATACTCCAAATGGATTCATCAGAGAGCAGCTTGGAATTTATATCTTGCCCAAGTACATGGCATACAGACTGGGGGAGCCAGGGATCAAAGCACCAACCTTACAATCAGTTTATGATCAGTAGATGCTCTACCTCCTGAGCTACAGCCACTCCGACCTTAATTGATGTAAGTTATTTAGATGTTGTTCTGGGTTCTTTTGTGATCTCCTGGATGAGTCATTTATGGACTAAGTAGTCAAGCCACTCCTGGGAAGTCTCACTACTGCTCCAGGTTTTCTCCAGGATAATGTCTCTCACCATTATTTGCTGGAGTCTCAAAGCCTTACAAATGGCTTTGTTACCCATTCCAGACTGATAGATGCCAATGACTTTCTCATCTGTTCTTGAGTTTCTTTAGATTGTGGAATGATGTTTTGTTTTTTGTTTTTGTTTTTGTTCTTTTAAGTCTACTTCAGACATTTTCTTTTAAGTGATTTTTTTAATGAAGAGGTCTGGCAGTAATCAGGCCGGGTTATGGCTAGTGAAATTGATTTCAGCTTTCCAAAAAATGTTGTTAATCACTATTAATTCATGATTAAACAAGGGGGTCAATTACTTTTTCACACAGGGTCAGAGAGGGTAAAATTCCTCCACCGTTGTGTGAAAAACTCTTTGTCAGTTATCACAAATGCTTGAATGTAGTTTTGGTGCCAACGGTGGCAGCAAGGTGGTAAACTTTGTTTGACGTAAGCATGAAAAATATGAAAAAATTTTAAAAAGCAGGAAGGGGGCAGATCATTTTCACCACACTGCACATATGAAGTTAATCATCTGGCACACAAAAGACTGAGAATAGACTTTATTTCCAGACATATTACAACATTAAGGAATTGTAAAGAACAAGGAGAGCAACTACTTCTCATTTCAGAAGCCTACCTTAATAATAGCCACCATATAACCGAGGAAGTGTGAAAAATGCACTTTATGGCCTGAGGATACTGTAAAGTTATATTTGCCGTTAAATTGAAATCCCATTCCTTTGACATATAAGATAAGACATCTGAAATCATAATATAGGCCCTTAAAAGCTCATCGGCTTTGCAGTAACTGCAAGCAAGAACACTGCTCAACACTTTTATGGCTCGAGGGATGATGTTTGAGCCGTCAGGAGTGCTGAAACATGAGTGACATCACACGGCAGCTATTAAAACACAGTGGCTCCCAAGAATCACTCTATACACTGGTTTATGAAAATGAATGGGGGACGATAGGCATTGCTTTTGTAAATGCTTCCTTTTTTCCCCTTGGTGGCTTTGCAAAATAATTGTTTTTCCACACCCTTGGGCTAGTCATCAGTGTAGCTGCCACATCACCACATGATATTCATGATAATCCCATTAGTCTCTCGGATACACAGTCCAAAACTTTGATGCAGAATGTGAAACAGCAGATACAGTGTTTTAAAATGTGCGGATTGCCTTGCCGGTTTCTTGTCAGGGCTTGATGATCTTTCTAGATTTACATTTTTTTCTTTTTTTTTGCGACTTAAGGCAACAGTCAGACAAGTTTGAATCCATTCTGCATCCATCCACATAGCATTCAGTAATCACACAGAGCTGCATATCATGTCTCATACAAGCAGCAGTACTTCCTTGCTATACAGTTTATGGAAGAGGAAATATGTTGGCTCCTCAAATATGCGACTACTTGAGGTAGTAGTGAAAGCAGTGCTGTGGTTTATTAATACTGCAGCTAAAGTGTCAGCACTGACCACTGCTAGAAGGGGCTTTCTACTTTGTATTACAGAACTCAGATTAGGTCTTATGTTTTGATATCATAATATCAAATATATTATACAATTTATGAAAATGAATCGAGTACAAAATGTATCACTTTTGAAAATGGTTGCTCTTTTCTTGTCAGGTTGTTGAGTGAGATTTAAAAAAATATCTGGACTATTCTATCCTGGACCAGACTAGATTAAGTGCACTCGAACATGCACTCGAGTGCACTCGATTTACATGCCTTTCAGCACATTTGCTTCTTTAATTGTCTTTATTGGCTATTCCCTCTCCATGTGAGATATAGAAACAGCCTGGAGAACAAGACTATTTTTTTTTATTACTTTCAAACAGCACGAACTGGGATTTTAAATCTTCTAGAAACTCTTCTAACTTGATCACACATATCAGTGGAGATCTCATCTTACCTATTTATTCAACTGTCTTATTTCCCTGTACATTCATTCCCAAAAACAAGTCTGTGTTGCTAGAAAAAACAATGAAAAAAAATGCTCCAACAGTTCTTTTTTTTTTTTTAAATCTGGAAATGTACAACCTACCCTGTGGTGCCGATTATAAATGTTTTGAGTATTCATTGTGATTTTAAAACTCTATCTGTCCTTGATATTTCCCATCTAAATGTCAGATTTTCTCATAAACTGCATTTAGGGAAAATTTCAGCGAAAGCATCAGATACTGATGTTCATACTTTTACATACTTTATTATATAAAGAAAAAGACTTTGCAATTACTGGTTATAATGACTTTCATAGAGACTGCCCCAGAAAAGGATGGTGGTGTTGCAAAAAATAAATTCTATGCTATTATCCAGTTGTCAGTATAGGTGTTTATAGCCTCCTTCAGCAAACAGGGAGACCTTAATTTTATGGAGTAACCAGCTACCTACCTTAGATTTTAATTTAAGTAGATTTTGACTGGAGATTTTATCTAAAACTGGTTGTCTGCGATTCATCCAATGTCACACAAGATTAACAGTCCAACTCATCCAAATCTTAAACGCTGAGAAAAATAATCAATATTGATTTATTTTTAACCAATACTCAACTCAATATTCTCATATTAATGTTTTTGCAGATGAAGTCAGTGACCACTTTGTGGGAGCTACTGTCAGATAATCTAAGCTCCCAAAATGAAGATGTTAAATAGTTTTTAAATGAGGTTTTAATCATTGTGGTAAGGTTTTTTTTTTTTTAAATGATATATGGGACTGTGTTTAGAATAGCATTTTTCTTATTAAGTGAACAACTGTGGAAATACTTTTTTATTAAAATTATAAATAAGCATGCCACCTTCCAGATTCCTGCATACATCCCCATCATTAGGAGAGACACCATCACCACTGTAGAGGATACAACCTGCTCTATCCTTTTTTGTAGATGGCTTTTGTATTGATAGTCCAGTCCAGTGTATTGGTCAGGTGAACACCCATGAGAAAAATAGATCAATTTTCTATACTTTCTGTTGTTCTCATTGGTGATGAGATAAACAACTGCTAAATCTTCAGAGAACTTTTGAATAAATGCTGGCAACACCATGATGGGTAAGCGTGATTCTGTACACACAGAAAGGCTGAACTGCTTCTTTGCACAGACCCAAGGAAGCTGCAACTTGTACACTAGAATGTAGTAGCTGAAGTCTCATGGTACAGGACCATGAGGTGAGCATCACTGTCCCAGTTCTTCATCCCACCATCCTTAAACCGACCGCAGTCATCCCACTGCCCAAAAAGACCAACATTAGCCACCTTAAGAACTACCAACCTAACCCTACCAACAGACTAGATATCTGTTATAATGAAGTGTTTTGAGAAACTGGTCTAATGCCACACCATGTCCTGCCTCCCACCCACTTCAGTTCCCATACAGAGCTAACAGATGAACAGATTATTATGGTAATACTCCCAGAAAGAATTACAGTAAAACTTCCTTTAACCACCTGCTCTTTGATGAGAGGCTTTCTACATACAGAGAGCCAAACGACCAGGTCGAGACACTCGTCTGAGATCCACGATTGTGTGCGACGCCGGGCGGGTGAGCACAGCGGCTTGGCGCAGTCCAAGATGGCTTCCGATATTGTTTGCTCTTCTTTGTTGGCATCGTCGCTCAGGGGGAGGAGGGCGAAGCGGTTCGATAATTCAATCTGGAATTCTTGACGGCGGTCATTGTTGTTGAGGTGACGCCAGCCCAGCCTGGGTGGTTTGGGTGTCGGCTTCTTCACTTGTTGGAGCTTCAGGCGCACTCTGGCACGGACAAGATAGTGATCAGAGCCGCAGTCGGGTCCGCGCATCGCCCGGACATCTTGCAAGGATGATTGGAACCGGGTGTTGATGGGCACATAGTCGAGTAGCGCAGAGTCGTTTCCTCTTGGGTTGCACCATGTCAGACGGTGCTTAAGCGAGTGTTGGAATAGCGTGTTCCTGAGGAGCAGTTTATTGGCTGCGGCGAATGACAACAATCGTAGCCCGTTGTCGTTCATTTTTGCATGGCCGAACTTTCCCATCGTCAATTCCCAGTGTGTGGGCGTTCATGTCGCCGGCGATCATGATCATGCCGGTTTGAGGTAGGGAGTCCAGGACGTCTTGCAGGCGATCATAGAAATCATCTTTAGACGCGTCGGTGTTCATTTTGGTCGTGCATAGACCACAATGATGTGTAGCTTGATTGTACCGTTGACAGTTAGGATGGCGATACGGTCAGATATAGGTTGGAAGGCGACGACGCTCGCAGAGAACCGATGGTGTACCATGAAGCCGATTCCGGCTTTTCTTTTGTCACCGCCCGAGTAATACAACGTCATCTTTTCGTCCATGGCCAGCACTTCGATGGGGACGGTGCCAGTTCCAGTCAGCCGAAGTTCCGATTATCGAGACGTTGAGTTTTGAAAGTTCACGGCGATGATCTCCTTCTGCCCTCCTTCTGTAAAGTAAAATTTATTTATATAGCACATTTCACAGATAAAAATCACAAAGTGCTTTACAATAAGATCAGACATACAAGTTAAAATTAATTAAAAGCCCGTTTGTATAAAAATGTCTTCAGCTGCTTTTTAAAGGAGTCAGTAGAGTCTAGACAGCGTAAAGACAACGGCAGAGAGTTCCACAGCCTAGGTGCCAGTGCCTGAAAAGCTCGATCCCCACGTGTTTTAAACCTAGTACGTGGGACCACCAGTAGCCTCTGACTTGAAGACCTAAGTGCTCGGGATGAAGCATGAGGTTTCAACAGGTCAGAGATATACTGGGGAGCTTCACCGTGCAGAGCTCTAAAAGTTACAACTAAAATTTTAAAATGAACCATAAAATTTACAGGCAACCAATGAAGAGAAGCCAAAACTGGAGTAATGTGTGACCTCTTGTTTGTACCAGTTAAAAGTCTTGCCGCTGCATTCTGTACAGACTGAAGGCGATCCAGAGCTGATTTGGACATATAAAATCCATATTAAATTAAAAAACTGTACTTTTGAATTAAAATATATATTTATAATTTTAATAAATGACAAATTAAAAAGGCATGAACATTTTTTTTTGTATCGAAAAAATATCGACTCGTGACACCAAAGTATCGAACCGAACCGAACCGTGAATTTTGTGTATCGTTGCACCCCTAATAACCACATATAACCATTACAATCATGAAACGGTGCACAAAATTTGTTTATTCCAAACTAGTCTGTGCCTGCAAAACGGTGATAAGAAAACTTTTGTATGTGGGATTTGTACATATTTCGTACACTCACTGAAACAGCAACTCAGTTGCCATTCAAATCTTATGACCGTCAGCCCCTTTTGATCTGTGTTTTAATCTGAGTTAACTCTAAATTACCATAATCCCAACTAGTTTAGAATAAACAGATCTTCATCTGTTTATCATTAGATTATTTTCTTACATTGTAGGTATTTATGATTGCAGTTGCAAAGCACGAGCACCAAAAGATAGGCCTATTGCTGACAACTTAAAGAGCTTCTCACGAAAAGTCACACTTTGTATATATATTCATACACCAATTTATTCTATACACCTCAAGCTTTTCATCTTCCTCACTTCCATGGCAAATTTAGAATAACTGAGATGTGAAAAAAACATGAAGAAAGTCCCCAGCCTTCCCACATGTTAATAAACCTTCTTGTGTAGCACCTGTGAACGAAAAGTAAAAACCATTTAGTGTGTTTTTCCTGCTTTCAAACGTCAAACTTGAACAGTATGTAAGAATTAATCTGATACCTGCCTTTATTTTCCCTCTTTTGAAATGAGGTGATCATTCAGTTCATGATTCAATAGCTACATTGTATATTTTAGAAAAAGTTATTGAAAAACTTATTAGCAAACAAATAACAAATTGTTTGACAAAAACTGTTTTTTACAAACATCATTTAACTTTCTATTGTGTCTTTAAAGTGGTAAATAACATTATCGATGTAATAGAATGCAAAAAATATTGTCTTGTCATCTTTGGAAACAGACGATACAACACCCATTTGGAACAACTATGTCAGGGTTGTTCCAAATGGGTGTACGTTTGCATGGGATTAATGAAGACTCAGACTCATACTCAGTTATTATTATATACCAACCTGACTTCTGCACAACATAACTGATGGTCCCAACCCTATTAAGAAGGCAAGAAATTCCACAAATGAACCCTGACAAGGCACACCTTTGACTTGAAAACCATTTCAGGTGACTGCATCATGAAGCTCACTGAGAGATGGCCAAGGGTTTGCAGTGCTGTAAACAAAGCAAAGGGTGGCTACTTTCTGAAGTCTAAAATCTTTGCTAAATAATTATATATACCTTGCTTCATATATTTGATGTCATCATTATGTACAGTATCTACAATGTAGAAAGTAGTAAAAATAAAGAAAAAACATTAAATGAGAAGGTGTGTCCAAACTTTTGACTGGTAGCGTATTTTAAAAGAACACAAAATGTGTCCTTACAACTTTGTTGTTATTTTGAAAGTCACAACATACCGAAAACACACTGCTACATTCATAGTGTCGTCCCACTTATTGGGGTTGTAGCCTACTTTTTGCTATGCCAGCTGTAGGCTTGATAATATGTTATGTTAGCGTTGCTGTTAGCAGCACAAAGCCATTAATGTATGTACCTCCCAGGGGTGCACTCAAGTCAGTTAGGCAGTTACCCAGAAGTCTTTGTTCCAAAAGCACCTACAGTGATGACTGAAGAACAATTCCTCCAGACTGAAAAATCACCCTTGCCTCTTGTTTCTACCACATGAATATTACCCTGATGAGTGTCTCTTGTATTACCAACCTTTTTGGTAACACAGAAATACTATTTTTTCCCTCATTTTGGTTTATGTAAAGAAGGAGCTGGCTTTGGCCTTAGCCATTACAAAAACACTGTACTCAATTCCAAGATGTTACCTAAGGTCAAGGTCATAAAATGATTGTGGTTAACGGAACTAAAGAGGAAACTGAAAGAGGAACCTGAAAGAGGAAAAACACAGTTTTTCTGTTTTATTGACTCCTCCACCCACCCCCACCTCCTACCTTTGTGACTCTGCATCACCTAATTTATTTGTGTTCTCTCACCATTATCATTACATACAACAGGAACTGGATTGTGGCTTGAGGTAACTTTGTAATAGATGTTTTAAATACAAGAGCAAAAAAAAAAAATTTTTTTATTAATAATTTCCAACTTTGTTGTCACCTGTTTGTCTCATAAACCTATTGCTACTTGTTTTACTTCCTCCTAGTCCTTTTAACCAAACCTGTTGCTGTCCATTGTTGTTCTTTTCAGTCAATGATAACTTGTTGTTATCATTGCATGTCTTTTCAGATCCCGATAAGAATCTTTCTAGGCATTCTTTCCTTTCATGACCCATCACTGAAACTCAGCCACAGAAGTGTGAGCTTCTGCGACCCACCCAGTGCATTAACTCAAACAGACACATTTTCCGCCTCACTCTGTCCCCACTCATCTCCCATTGCAATGCACACTCATTTTTTTAGAATACCACATATCCCACACCGACATCTGTCACACACAATCATTCGTCTTTTTGATGTCTCAGAGTACTAAGCAGCACAGACATCCCATCAGATCCCTGTCAACTTTATTTCTACCTGCAGTTTGTCATCACTAGAATTAGAGCACCCACAGATGCTGATGTTGTAACTACCCTTTTTTTTAACCCATTGGATTTTATTCCACATCATGTTTTCAAGAAAAACACTAAAAACTCACTCAAAGGTTTATCGACTTAAACATAGAGCCACAAGGTCCAGAATCTACATGCAGGTTATTGTGTGGTTGTCCTCGTCTCCAAATATCACTTTTAGAAAATACAACTAAACTGTGACAGCATATATGTGTTATAGTAAACAGTGTCCTAGTCGCCCATTTGGCTGGAATATCTAAGACAAAAATTTCTGTAGTTCCCAATTTATCTTTAAATCTCTAAACACTATAAACTTTCTAGTAAAACAGACTTAACCCTCCCCCAAACCCATCTTGACAGGGTTTTTTGTGTTTTTTTTCCTTTTTTTTAACATAGCCTCTGAGAAAATATAAAATAGTGGACAGATTTAAAGAAAAGGGATGTTTGTCACTGCTGACTGATGAGCTGTACTGTCCATCCAACTTTTCCTTCCAGTATCGCTTAACTACAGACTAGCCTATGTCCAGATGAATAGAATCAACTTTTTAGGCTTTCCTTACTTGGATGATTGAGCAAACATCAAGAGAACTACAGACCAGATTGCTATGAAAGATGATATGACTTTTTAGCGATCCCCAGAGGACCATTGTCAGTGATCTTGATACCCCCTGACCCTTGCACCACGATCAGGTAACTCTATAGTAGATAATAAGATGTTACTGAGCACATTCATGCTCCCCAGAGAGTCAGCCCCGAGGGGCTTATCGCAGCATGATGACTGTTTGACTTCATTGACTCTGGCTTTTCCCAGCAGTAATCTGATGAGAAACTTTCTATTCTGGCCCACTGACTGTAAAGTTTAGGTAGACGAAAATCTCCAACATTCTCTTAATGCTATCCTATATTATGTATCACTTCATGTACATTTAGTGGTTGGTTGGCGTGGATTGCTGATATCTGAAGTGCTTGACTCTCATTATATGGATAGTAACACATATGACATAGCTCTGGGATATCCTCTACAGTATGGAGCCCAAAGGTTGCAGGTTCACCATGTGGTTAATAATTTGTACTTATTTCACTGATTACATTTTGGTTTGTAAATACAATATAAATTAATAGGCATCTGTACTGAACTAACATTGTGCTTAAAACAATGCAATATTGCATGATCTTACTATTTCCTACAAAGACCAGAGAGATGATGATTGATTTCAGAAGGAAGAGGACAGCTACAAGTTCTGTCTCTTTCCTGGGACGTTAATGTGGTGGAGCCATACAAATACCTGGGTGTCCACGTAACTTATTCCATCTCATCTATTTTTCTTTGTTTTTCAGCCAAATGATAGCCTCCTTTTCTTAGACAACTAATTAACTGCAACTGCCATTGCAGTTAATCTGCCAAACACTAATGATAATTTAACAGGTGGAATTGATTGATATTCAGATCTTTTATCTCTGCACTATAATTTGTTAATAACAGGGAAATAACTCACACTTAGCCGTTAACTTACTTGTCAGTAAAATGTGAAATTTTTGAACCATTTGGGAAAAAAGAGACATAAAAAAATCTGTCAGTTGATGAACCGCTTTTGTTAAAACCCCATTGTTGATTTATTTACTTTAAATCCCTCAGAGGTGGCATGCAGAGGCAAAATTGTGTAAACTGTCACAGTTTAAATACCTGGCTTTAAATCTTTAAAGAACTAAAAGTAATTTCTATATATATTTTTATGCATATATTCTAACTGTATTTACCTTTTTAATATTAATATTTGATCTCTTATTCTCCAGGTACTATTTTAATGAAAAATATGTGCCATATTCTATATTAGTTTTGTTCTTTGCTATACAATACAAAACCTGCAGCTTATACTGTCTTGCCTCTTAAACCCAGGATTTCTGAATTCTTGGAGTTATTATTCTGATTGTATGTTCTTATTTTTCTCATATTCTGTTTGATGCCTTGTATTATGTGTAATTTATCTTTTTGTTTTTCTTACTAGTTATCACTAGTGCTTAGTTTCAGTTTCTGTTTGTAGTTGAATTTGGTTGTTTCTCATGGTTTAATTTCCTCTTATTCATTAGTATCTGTGGTTTCTTAGTTCCAGGTTTTGAGTCTTGGTTACATTTTTTCTACTATGAGCTCTTGTTCCGCATAAAATTCTCTATATTCTGTATTCTATTCACTTCCTCTTTTACTTTGTTAGTCATTCATCTCTTTTGCCTTGTGTTTAATTTTACTTCCTTGTCTTGTGTTGATCAGTTTCAGCTCTGTTTCACCACCCTCCTGTGTCCACTTACTTTGATTACTGCAAGAATGTATTTAAAGCCTCAGTTTGCCTCAGGTCTTTATTACATCATACTCAGAGCAGGTCTCTGATAGTGGTCGGTTTTCCTAGTGTGTTCTCTATGTGGACACCGTAGTTACTCCGGGAACTCCTAGAGTTCAGTGTTTCTTTTAGTCATTGTTTACCTTGTTTTTGGATTTATTGTTTTTGACTTAATCATCCTTAATAAAAGATCACCTTACAAGTTTGCCTTTGGGTTTCTCACTCCACATCACATGACATACTTTTATGTTGTTGTTGTTGTTTTGAGCTTTAATGCAATGGATTATTGATTGCTGTTTTACGTTATGGCTATGGATAATTTTATTAATGCCTTAGCGTTAATTTAGCTCTATCATCAAATTTGGTCTGGGAATCAGTCTTCTTATATGTGTAACACATAGTGAGGCTCTAGTTAAACGGTGCTTTCATTTCAAAATAAGACAAATCACTCAATCCAAATTTGATATTTACTAAAGTGCTAGCTTTCATGGGTTTGATTGGTTCTTACAAATCTAAAAACAAAGTAATAAAAATGCAGTGGATGGTAGAAAATGGGGGTTGAAAGTCAGTGACTATTATAACCATGGCCAGCTACTGTTGGGTGATTATGACTTACAATAATTTAATTTCTTTTAATTGCTGCCATAAGGAACAGACAAATCATTTTTATTCAGATCGTGCTATTTTTTGCAAATGTGCTTAGAATTAATGAGTGAGCTGGCACCTGCAAAATCACAGCATTCCATCAGCAATTTCCTGTTCTTCTATAATGTATAAATACATTAGTTATCATTAGTCAGTCATCTTTATCTACTGATTTTTAAAAGGAATCTGACTAGTTATATGTTTTCAAATGTCTTCGCCTACATTCCTGTTGCTGTGAGGTGTTCAGGAAGTCCTACAGTCAGGAAATCTGTGTGTGTCTGAGAGTAAGCAGCTCCTCCTCCCACAGCACTTCCTTTGTTTGTTTGGGCTGGTGCAGCCTGACCTATAGAAACTGGCCGCCTGAAGGTCGAGAGCTGTTTATGAAACATTTTCTGCAGCAGGTGAAGGAAAGGTTCACTTCTCCCAGGACTTCCCTACCAAGCAAATCCACATTAAACTGGGTAAATTTGCAAATGCATTTCCGCCCTCAGTTTCTCCCCAAACTAAAATGATTTTCAGAACTGAACTTTTTTAAAACACAACTTTTAAGATTCAGTCTCCCCAAATTGAAAAAAAGAAACCCCCCAAAAACAATAAAAACCCAAAAAACATCAGCTTGGTGTTTCACAGTAAACTAGGCACAGCATGAAAGGAAGAATTTCTCTTGACTGACATGCCCTAAATGATCATAATATTTCTAGGTAGAGCGACCATCAACCTCAAAGTGGATCTCCAGAGCAAAGGACAAACTACTATTGCTTTCTGCATTTGAAAACAGGAGAGCTTGAGTATGCCTGACTGTGGGCCAACATTCTGTTTTAGAAGCAGCTTAATGATATTGAGGATGGCCACAACAGCAACCTAACAACCAGGGTTGTTACTTTAAGTTCTGTTGGAAGTTTTTTTTATTTCCCAGCTCTGCATGGGTTTATCACATGCAATGAGGTAATAGGACCAAAACCATATAATTTATGCATAATTCAAAATGCTATATTAAATTAAAGTTGATTAAAGTGGCTCTGAACAAACTGGAATAGTACTGGTAATGCAAAAGTCTGTAAGCTGTGGTCACATGACCATAAAGTGAGTGTTGTAGCAGGTAATATTAAACTCAACATTTCTAACTACTTGAAGTTATAGCTGCGGTATAGAAAAGAATATGAGATAACTTTACTAAGAAATTGAAAAAAATGCAAGAAACACAAGGCAGGAATGGAAGAACAGAGGTTATATTTAAACTGCTAGGTGGCATCTGATAAACTGGAGTTTTAAAATTTGAAGCTCTCATGTAATGACCTAGTTATATTATAATCAGATATTACTTCTGTGCATGATATGAAGTTATTTTTTTAATTATTATTTTTTTAATAATATGGAACTTTAACTACAAAACAAACTAAAGTATAGTATGATACTAAAAGATTGCATGAAAATACTCTGTGGTTTAGTGAAGGATAAACAAGTTAGTATGTGGTGAAGCCTACAGCAGTCTCAGAGTTCCCACTTTAACACTTTTTCGTGTTAAGGTGTTGAGGCAGAGTCACGCATCAACAACTTTTTCTGTGCTCATATTCCACCTAACTGTGTTCAAGCTGAGGATTTAGATTGGAGTAAAGTTCGTATTGCCATGTACTACTATTGTTTTATTAGTAGTACAATTAGTTAACAAAAACAGTTAGTAGAAACATGCTCCAAAGACCTACATTTTTGCTTCTTACTTTGAGTACAGTTCAGAGTCTGTCCTTTTTTAACTTTACTTGAGTAAAAAAGTTTTATATTTATATTAATTTTAGTATTTGTATTTATACTTAAGTATATAATGTCTACACTTTTGCCAACTCTGCAATCCTGAAACTAAGACAAAAACTGCTATGCTGGCAAAACTGCATTGCAGACGCACACTAGTCTGATGAAAGCTGCAGTGTCTGCATGTTCAGACAAGAACTGAAACATCTCAGATTGATGGATTTAGTTTTTGTTTATGATCTAATCATGATCAAATGATCGGGCAACTACTAAAAAAAAAAAATTCTCTCTCTCTCTGTTATTGGTATCCTTTTCCTTCAAAGAAGTTGCCAAAGTAGGAACTGAGATATTTACAGCATATGGATGTGTAAGTATGCATTATAAACATTGTACTGTCAGGCAACATCCCAACCATGAAATAAGATTTTGTTCTTTTTCACACCTTACCAGATGTTTACTGAGCTGCAGCTTTGTTGTTTGCCTGTAAATAGGACAAAAAAGAGAAGATGCAGCCATTTTCAGTTGACCTGCAAATGATAATGTGGAACATTTTCACAGCTTAATGCACACCTAGTTATTTATCCCAGTTCACTGCTCTTTTTACCTGTGGTTTCCGCTCCTTCTGCCATATCCATGTGTGTGCTCCCTGTGGATACAGTAGTATATTTAAATATACTACTTGGAGTGTGTCTGTTAAGAATCAGTACTCAGCAGAGCATCACATAACCTGTCATCATGAGCAGACTGGTGCACCCTGTTTATCTGAGTAATGCAAAACGCCATGATGTCATGATCCCGCTTTATTTTAGACCAGTCCAAACCTGTATTTGAAATGTAACAGTGGTTGATTCACTTGTGATGCATCTCTACACCCTTACTCACTTGTCTGCTCTGACTCAAGTCCATCTGTTGCTTTTAAGTGGTGTTTATCCTTGTTTGTAAAGTCTGTAACAGGAAAACCAGGGCGGACACTTCCTTCATTTGGTTCAAGATGTGACTCACCACTTAGGTTGCAGAGGTGTTAATACTGTAGATCCTCAACAGCTGGATTGACATGTTTGCTTAGTCATTAGCACATAATGGTATTTCACTGCTAAGGTGGGGACAACAAGAGACTGTAATTAATGACGTGTTCCAGACACCTTGGAGAAGCCTTGACAGCGCTCTGCGCAGAGTTACGACCGGTAGTGGTTAAAAAAAATCATAAACTGTACAACAATAATACAATAATTCAGTGGGTAACTAAGTGTTATAGTTGTAGCAACAGCAATGCAACTGTAATAATAGTTTGGTAATAATTATCTACTGCACCCAACAGATCAGTAGAGTTGGATGTCTCAAGACCGATCTTGAGACCAGTCACGAGACCACTTTGCCGTGGTCTTGGTCTTGTCTTGGTCTCGGATCCCTCGGTCTTGTCTTGGTCTCGCTGTCTCTGTCTTGCTGTCTCAGACCAACATAGTGGTCGGGAGATTTGGAGTCAACAGTATCCATGACACGACTCCCATTGAGCGAGAGCCGGCTCCTCACTTAATTTCCTTTCGCTGCTTAGCTCTCACACAGTGGCTCAGCTATGCTCCAATCCCTCCATATTGTGGCAAATCACATGCAAGGATATAGGATAATATCATTATGTGAAAAACAGAGAGGGTGAGAGACGCGACAGTCAAGTGGAGCGTGCGTCTGTCATCTCAGTAAGTGAGTGAGACAGTAGACAGCGGTGAGGAGGGCTGTGCGAGTGCATCACAAAAACACATAAATATGCCTGACACCCGTAAACGAAGCAGCATCTGGCTGCAGTTTAAAGACTTTTTTTGGTTCAGCCTTGGTCTTGACTCAGTCTGTCTTGGTCTTGGTCTTGTCTTGGTCTCGATACCCTCTGGTCTTGGTATTGTCTTGGTCTTGGTTTAGGCGGTCTTGACTACAAGTCCACAAATCAGCTTTTATGCTCTTCATATATTCAGTATTGTTCAGTAGTTCAGTATTCTTATTCTATTATTCTTATTCTTATCCTTATTCTCTGTGTCAAAAAGCCTAATGACACCACACTGTATTTCAAATGATAGCCTCATTTGAAGCTTATTCACAGGGAGGTATAATGAAAATCAGTTATTGGTTCTTAACCATTAAAGGTTCTTATTGATAAAGCTATGGCTACTGCTTGTTTAGGCCTAGTAAGGAGGTTTTTAAGTGCTAAAATACATTCTAATAACCACCATTTTATTTTAAAATACAATAGAAAGTTGAGTCACTCTCATTTTTTGGCACATCCCATCAGCATTAGAGCCAGGAGTTGGCAATTTCTCTGATCATCACACAGTCTGACCTTGAGGTAAATTTACTGGGACATCTGCTACTGGGAAGATTGTAGCATTCTGTTAACACACAGTAGGATGTACCAGATTAGCAAAATATAAAAATGTTTGCTTTTATGAAGGTGGTCAAACTTGCTGATGATCAATTAATTAAGTGCATTTGATTAGTAGTACACAACTACTACTTAACCTCTTAATTCCAAAATACATAGTAAGGATGTACTTAGCCTTGATAGGAGTCTATGCAAAGTCCAGTGAAAGACTCTTTTTCACATGGCTGTATTCACCACTCCCTCATATGTCAATCAGCAATACAGTTTGCCATACTTAGTTCAAAGGATTTTCAAGATTCCAAGACTTCCAAAAATGCCAACAACTAACATTGCATGAATACTGGTGGCAGCTCTGTTTAGTCCTCAGTATACATTTCAATACCTGCATCACTTCATAAGGAAAGGAACTAAAGCAGTTCTGGGGTTCATCTCCTTTTTTATCTTTAAGGTTGATGTATTTGGCTCCATGTATTTACAATCCTATTCTTTCCTTCAAAACACAAAGCTCATTACCATAGGTAAAGGATGTGAGGCAGATCGAATGGCAAATTGAAAGCTTTGCAAGTCTGCCACAGTGTTGAGTGCCATCACTACTGGTGACACTCCATCAGTCTGCCTGTCAATGTTATATTTTACCCTTAGTTGTAAACAACAATTTGAAATACTTGAGCTTCTACACATTGGGCAGCAAATCACTTTCCAAGCAGGTGGGAACGATCCACCATGTCTGCTTTTCAAACCATTCATAGCGAGACAGATAAACTGGATTCACAGGATACGTGTAGAGAGCCATGGAATTCAAGGCTGCCCAACAGCCTGCATCCTCATACTATTCTTAAAGTATATATCTTTTGTTACTGTAGTTATAAGGTAAAAATAAATATGGTTTATTTTTAACATCATTTTTATTCCCCATGTGGGCATTGGGCATACTAGCTGCTTTTTGTTGTGCATGATGACAGTACACAACACTGCATAAAGAACATTCATGGACAGCTCAGTTACATAATATAAGGGACACATGTTCAAGCAGACACAAGGGCCTCACTAATAAACATAATGCTGAGAAGGATGATTTTAAACTACAAAACAAAAGTGACTCTGTGCCAACATGCTAACAATTTAAGAGCCTGCATGCTGATTTGATGATTTTTATGCCATTTACACAATGTCAAAAATGAATCACCGTCAAACTAAACAGGGTTGTTGCAATACAAATAAAGCATGCCAGGCTTTCAGCTCACTGCAGCAGTGATAATATACAACTGTAAGGACGTTGCGCATTTGTCAGCTAATGAATTAAATTACCCACAATTATTTTAAATACTATAATTGGCTTTTAATTCTGATTATATAAGAGTAACTTAAACTTTGACACAGTTCTCTGAATGGGATTGCATTTGATATTATTATTTCACTAAATGTGATTACCCAAAATTCTGTGGAAAGAACAAATGCAGAAAAAAGAACACTAATAATTTTGCACACATTTCTGTCAATAATGTTAAACTCTGCAAAACCAAATCAGTGATGTTTAGTTACTGAAGGCCTCATTTCTCTGTATTGAATGAATTCATACTCACCATGTGCGCTGAGAGAATAATTGCATTTTCATGTTCCATTATTCACAATTTGGTGCAAAATGGAAAGAAAAACACCAGAGCTATTCAGGTTGAAATAAACACGATCAAATAAGAAGGGTGTATTGTCGTGTAGAGAAGATATTACAGTAATGATCATGTCATCTGGGAGTTACATTATATAAGCCAAAGGGTTGGCCAATACTAATTTATGCACTTCAGAGACCCCAGTGATGTCTGCTGGAACAGGCACTCCACTATGAACTCCCATTGGTCACATAGCACTTATCTCAGAGAGGATTATCATTAACCTCTGCATACTGGACAAATTCCCAACACAGCTCCCTCATTGTCTCCACCTAATTATCCCCAAGTTTAATTGGTTAAATAAATCACTGCTTTGCCTTAACAACTTTGGCGTTGGCTGCATGTCTTGAACTAAATAGGCAAATAAGGATATTAAATCCTGAGGTCATCTGCACATATTGGAGAAACCGCAGGGTTAGCTGAGATTGGATACAGTAGTTCTTCCGTAAGCTCTTACAGACCAGACTAGATGCAGCAGTCCCAAAGTCCCTGTATAGCTTTCAAAAAGCCAAGTCAGGGCTTGCTGAGGTTGTGCTTGGAGCAAGGGAGAATTCAAATAGAGACATGTTTATGGTGAACTTATTGTGCTTTGATACAGAGTTGGAGGATAATACTAGGTGGTCTGAAAGCTCTCACTTAGGTATAATTAAGGGCGAAAAACAAAAGTTTTGTCACCTCTCCAAAACTTCTCACAATGTAACAACCAGCCTGTCCTTATTCAGCATAAAATAATATAGAATACATGGGCTTATACGCAAAAGTTTAAAAGTGTTTAAATAACTTTCAGGACAATTTGCAAGGAAGTGACATTTTAAAAGAAACAGACAAACAGACATCAGAGAGCTGCTGTCAATGAAAATATGGACTACAAAGTGTAAATAATAATAGCTTTAAACAATAGTTCGCATCAGCCATTTTCTCACAATTGTATATTAATAATTTGTTTTAGGTACTGCCTGAGTGGTGCACACGTAGGGTGGTATTACGTGTGACATGTTATGACAAGATTATGACACATAATGGCAGGATATGACATCAAAGCGCTGTCATGTCATCATGTCATCAAAGCAATGCAAAACAGATTCATTTACAGCAGAAACAGTAGTTAAAATCGCATTACAAAACAGTAAAGGTAAAATGTGTCATCCAATACTATGATTTATTATGGATAACAGTCATCCTTCAGCTTGAGTGTAATATTTGGGAAGTGGATGTAGTCACAGGGAGGCAAATTGGTGAATAAGGCTGAACAGGGACAAAATGATGTGGACAAAAAAAACAAACAAAAAAAACTTTGTGCATCTTTAATACGCTCTGCGCTGGTGAATTCATATTTGCCCTCAGACATCTCAGGATGTCTGTTCACCTTGCTACAAAGTTCTGGCCTTTCCAACTGAAAACTGAGGAAAACTGCTCAGTCATAGAAGCAAACCATGTCTCGTGTCTAGTGATGCTTTTCACACAGGAAACACAGGTACGTTTCAAATAGGAATTGATGTTTATGTGAGGTTTGTGGTTAACCTATGGAGTACAAAGAGTAACTATGTCATTGCAAGACTTCCAGGAAGGGATCTAAAAACAATAGTTCCACTGGAGTGTCTGAGCCCTATAGCAGAAGTTTGGCATATCACAATAATCCACTCACGGATTAAGTTACACAAGGATTTCACAATGATCATTAAGAGCAAGACTAATGTCTTTATGGTCTGATATTAGCAGTCAGAAGCGTCTGACTGAATAAATTCTATGTTTTCCAATTTTTTTGCTGGATTTGAATTTGATCGTTAAATATAAATAATAATTTGATATTTGACTATTTCTCTTTTTTTGCAAGATTGTTTGCTGTAAACCAGACCTTGACTAGTTCTGTTTAATGTTACTGGAAATCACTTTAATACTTAAAACGTAACTTATCGAGAAAGGACCAGGAGAATTTCACCCATCCATCCATGTACTCTGAACCCACAATGTCATTTTTCCAGAAGTGATAGAGAAAAATTAGAGCAAATGAACTGCATTTTTTGGGCGCCTTACTGGTTTTGTTGACCAGTCACACCTGTAAATGGAGCTATAAATACATGCAGCATATTTTCTATTACGCACACAAAAAATAGCTTTTGGTTTCTTGTGTCTTTCACAAAGACCTTTTAAAATGTACAGATGGTACATTTCAGATTGGATGGAAAAAGTATAACTTCTGAGGCACCACTAGGAACTACAGATTGAATTCTGCATTACAGACACAATTTTCAGATCAAACCTTTCAGTAGTTGGTAACATATTTCAGCCCTGATCCAAGCAGATGATAAACAGTCTGACTTTTTCTGTACCTAGTGTACCTTAAAATATTATTCGTACTGTGGTCATATCAGATTATTTATATGGGCCTTAGTCAGCAGATATAATAGGAATCACTGCCTTGAATAACTAGTCAAAATTTAAGTTGTAATAAAGCGGATAAAGTGAATTCCTTGGAAAAGTGCAACATTCACAGTTTCACAGAGGAAACTGAGGATTCACGTACACTTACCTTACTTTTGCTCAAAGAGACTCTTGGATTCAGCGGCTGTGACATTGGTGAGAAATGTAAGCCTGTTAGAGCTCAGGTGTGCACTGACCACATATCAAGTAGTAAATATGACATCAAACATGAACTTGGAATACTAAGGGCAAGATTTAGAGCACAGCTTCTCCTCTGCGACGGTTTAAAAGCAATGAATATCTTGTAAAGGAGGATCTGAGTGAGATGTAACCCGTGGCGCATCTCTGAAATACCTTTCTAGATCTGCCATAGATGAAACCCATGTTTAATAAAGGCAGTGTGTTCTCAGCTCATAACCATAGGGAGCTTTTCACACCATAACGGCTCATCCTGGGGGATTTTCCTGATTCTGTGCATCTGCTTAATATTTCTTTCTAGATGGGATTTTTCTCCTTTTCTTTCTCTTTGTGAGTCATGACATCCAATGCTTGGCGTATAACATGGTTCTTGTTCTGTGTAGGAGTATATGTTAGGGAAAAAAAATACTTTGACACATACCAACTACTTTCTGATAGAAACCAACAAATAAAACTAAGGAGCTATTTTCTATCTATAAGAGAACAGTGAATGAGTGAAGAGGCTATTTTAATACATTTAATGGGTTATTGACTTTGACTCCAGGATGAATATGTTTGCTGAGATAGGATAGTTTTGTTTTTTGAACCACAACAAAAGAAAGAGAATAATCCAAGAACAGCTCTACTTTCTCACCTTTGGTCTTTGTTTAAGACTATGACACAAGTGCTATTGGGCCAGTTTGTTGGAGAAGACTACACAGTGGCTTTTACAAGTATATAATGGTAGAGACACAGCTTATTCCCTACTTCTGCATGTTAGCTTTGACAATAATTTACTCCAAATTGTGAGAGGATGTAAGAGATAAGGCATTCGGGCCCTTTTTATGGTGGTTTTTACACGTACCCACCAGTAAAGCATGGGTGATTTTTCTCAGTCATACTGTAATGATGGTGCCTGCCGAGGTCTGTAATAGTAATAAACATCACCTTAAAAGACAATAACAGCAATAGTGTTATAGTGTTATACAGCTGTCACTGCTAACCATGTGAACTGGTATATTTGCCGATTAATAGATTAAAGTAAAATTCAAACATCTTCCTCCTGAGTGTCATGGTTGTAACTGAGTATTAGCTAAAAAAGTAAAACCACACTAATGTGATGATGAATGTCACCATAAAATGATGTGAAACTAGGTTCTAAACTACACTGCAAATATCTATTTACTGTCATTAATTAGGAGCATAGTATAAAGCATTATGAATATAATATCTCTGTTTTGTGAATATTCTTACAGTACTTCATTGCACACCAAAGTCAGAGAGTAATAAAGTCAAAATCCACACTTAGATCTGGTTTGGCGTGAGCCACCCACATAGCTGACATTCAGCCTATGCCTATGAAAAGTAAAAATCACCCTTGGACAGCCATTAGCTGACTGTTTTCAGAGGTTGAATAGCATTCATAATTCAGCTGATTGCCACTCTCATAATCCGATGTCACGGTTTGTTTTAAGTATACAAAACAGGTGTTGCAGAGCAAGAGACAGATAACAGAATCATCAACCGCATTTGCAAAACAATGAACATAATGCAACCGATTTGTCCGTCATTTAAAAGACTATGCATAATGACGCTACTGTACCATAATTACTCATGCACTAATTCTTGGTAAGAAAGAAGCCATGAGCAGTAAAGGAAGTATGTTTTCTGCAATTGCTGTCCAGTCTCTATAACCTTCCATTTGAGAGGCCAAATGTATTTAAATTTGCATTGTATTTTCCATCTCATTTAGATGTCATATTGTTAGACAAAATGCTAGAAAATTATATCAAATAAAGATAACTTTTTTAAAAAAAAAGGTGGAACAAGGTGGCAGTTTGGGCTTTCCCACACAGACAGTTATAGAGTGAGCTTACAGAGATCACTACCACAGTAGGGTTCTTAGCTTTTTATTTCTCCAAGTAATTGAAGGTTTGTTTGTAGCTCAAGTTCATTCAAATGCTGCCTGACCTGACAGCTGCCCATTATACACTTGAAAAACATGTGAATTAAAAAACAAGTTTAAGATTACACTTTGTCAAATGTGTTTTTCTTTTTCTTAAAGCTTCAAAAGAGATAATTCAACTGATTAAAATATTCTTTTTCTTGGCCCAATAAAAAAATGGATCCAGGGGCCTTTGGCCTTGAGAACCTGCTTAAGCTATGGTCAAGCTCCAGTCAGTTCTTGGCAGCCCCACAGGGCCCACATTGTCTGGCTGAGGTGCTTTGAGCCCCAGGATTGTCAATTTCTGATTCCTGTCTGGGAAAGCTAGAAACAGACATCCCTGTTTTATTTTTTCCCTTCAGCAGGTGCCAACACCTGAAGGTAAACAACATACAGAAGGGCAGCAGGGTCAAAGCAGCGTCTGGACTCAGCCTCTCCCCACAGACCGAGCCTGTCAGAGCCTGGATCTGACCTGTCTGGAATGCAGAGAGGAGCTGAGCCACCGAGGCACCTGGGCTTGACACCACGTCAAGCTCTGGGGCAGGGACTGTCACAGAAAAAGGGATGCCTCCTGCAAAACCTGCGCTTTAATACGCAGAACCCTGTTCAGAAGGGCTTGTGTTTTAGAGGTTCCTCCAGCCAAAGGCCAGTAGCGGCTTTGCGGGAGCTAAGCGGGCTTGCCAAATAAGAACCTATCATCCCTCACTCAAAATGTATGGGCAAGGGGAAAAGACAGTGGGGGTGATGCCTGGTCATATGAAGGTTGGGGACATCCAGCCTCCTTACATCAGGAAACTCATCTGTAGCCCTGCAGGTGCCGGTGTGTGTTTTTTCCCCAAGAAACAAAACATAGCCAAAATAGTCATAGTGGGTATTAATAGTTATGGCAGCCTATAAAACACATGAGGAGAAACTGTAGTTCATCCTGTGAAAAGGCAGACATGCTGTCAGTGAAGCCGAAATGACATGAATGTTTACATCACAGTCTTTTTATGTTTCTTACACAGTCAGCTGTCGTTCAAGGTGTAATTCATCACAACATGCACTTTTCTTACTGTGCTGGTAAATATTTGACATCTTTAGAATATATTACACTTTGTTCCAGCCAAATAATCCATATGGAGTAAATTTTAGCTTACATGTATGTTTTGGAAAACTGCCTGAAAACAACATTATTTTGTCAGTAATTTCTTTATCAATGCTAATCAGAGGTAAAAAGGGGTAATCATCCAATTTTGCAATAGCACTACTTTTGGTGCATTATATGTTGAAATTACCTTTACATGTTCACATTATAGTGGAAAACAATACATGTTTCGTCTGCGCTGTAATGGTTACAACAGTGGCATGTTCTGCAGCAAGCAGATTAAGGGATTGACTGTGGAATACTTAGTAGTGAGGAAATTTTACAACTGGACTTGTTGCACAGGTGGTATCTTATCAGAGTACCACACTGGAATTCACTGAGCTCCTGAGAGCGACAGTCTGCATGCCTACCTGCTTGATTTTATTGACTTGTGGTCATGGAAGTGATTGGAACGCTGAATTCAATCATTTGGATGAGTGAGTCACTACTATTGATTGTATATACAGTATTTGTATATGTGTACCTGCAGCTTCTGTCTAAAACTGTAGCATGATTAAATTCACACATACACTGATCAATCACTCATCAATTGCTCCAAGACAGATGCTAAGCTCTGTGTAATTTGTGTATGGAAAATATGTTAAATTTAATTGAAATCACCTGTTTAAGTGTGAATGGGTAAAATTTAAGAACTGTGCGAAAAGTGATACGTTTTCTTGAGTTCTGTGTGTTACTTATGCACAATCAGTGTCATTTGTAGGCCTACTCTTTGGACTAGAATAGCTTCCAATTGGTAAAATAAAACTTGTAAAACAATGCCAACAGTGCCTATTGCTTATTTGTTTTTACATAATAGTAAAAAATAGTAACATTTATATACTTGGCTATATATTTGGCACATATTCCTGTATGAAATTTGCTAAAAGCTCTATACATTTGCTTTATGTCATACAAGCTGAATCCTGCTAAAACCCCTTTTCTGAGTGAGTGCTGCACTGTGATGAAGCTTGAGGTGAAGGCTTAAAACATCATTCAGTCTAAGACCAGCATGCAAATAGGGTGATTCCTGCCAGTGAGCTTCCAGCTACAGTAACATTAAAGGTGGTCATGGAACAACAAGGAACAGCCAAAGTAAGCTGTTAGATGAAAAGCTGCAGGCACTAGGCTGTACATCTCCAACTACTGAGCTGGGTAAACATCTTTAATTTTCCCGTCCTTAGGTTCTGCTGGTAGACTCATGATGTGTGCACTGCGAAAAGATCACAGATTTATGGGGAAAAGATGATTTTCCCTGATTTTTTTTTTTATATAGCAGCAATACCTAACTTTTCTAATTTCTATTTTCTACCAATAACTATTGGAGCCACTAAGTTAACCATGATTGAAGTCTTCAAGTTTTTCAGATTGCCTAGAATTTTTTCTCTCTCATAGCACTTGGACTGCTATTAGTGATGAAGCGTTAAATTTCCACCTAAAGTGTCCAATTCCTGACAAAAAATAACTGGCTTCAAGTTAAACTCTAAGGAGAAGGAACAAATGCCCACCAACTACTCCAGCCTCTAAACATAATTTATTTTTGTTGCCTTTTAACCCAGAAAGATGTCATTCTGTCCCTGACAAGTATCAGTACATTTTATTCAGTGAAACCTGATAAATTAGCAAACAAACAAACAAGAACAAAACAGGGGATTGGGATGAATTTATTTTGAGCAAAATAATTCAACAGACTCAATAGCTCTTGATTGCCATGAGACCAGAGCACAAGGACATCTATGTTAAGCTTTCAAATGAGGTCTTCCAACAGTTTAGTAGTTAAACAAGTCTGAAACACAGCGGCCATGTTGCTTAAGTACCAGATATAATAACTGATTTCCTGCTGTCTTTTTTCAACAAATAAACAATTAGGAACTTTTTTTGTCAACACAGCAAACTGCATGCGGTTTTAAATACTGAGATAGTCATTTCGAGTTTTGCATCTCACTGCAGTTCAAACCAAGCCAAGCAGGAGTTTTCACATGTCTTCTGGGAAAAAGTTATGTAAAATTTGTTTCCTGGCTAGGTGGCCAGTAGCATGGTTAGAGGGAGATTAGAGCTGCTTGTGTGACAGCTTTAGCACATGGGACCGAACAAGCACCTCAGCCTGACCTTTTCACATCCCTGGTGGACCAATTGTCCTGCAAATCACCAACATGGCAAGGATCATGTTTGAGCAAGAGCTTAACAACTCAGGAGGCCTGTAGGACGGTACTTGATGACTTATTAGAAACAGAGTGAGGCACGGAGAGTATCTTTCCTAGTCTACCAGACCTGATCTCCATATAGCTACAGATGGCTCGCAGGTCCCCCTGTTCCCATGGTACTTGATTAGTTTGTCAGTTTGAAATGCCGACATGTAGGACTGCTGACAGCTAAATGTGTAAATGAAACAACTACCGCTATAAAATGGTATTTGCTTATCTTTTTGGTGAAAGTATATTTGCCCCCAGCTTGGGTTTGTTCAGACTCTGGAACCGTTTTCTCATCAGTGTTCATTTGGGCAGATTAGAACAATGCAGTTTGAGCTCACAGCCTGCAATTTGTCAGTGCAGGGAATTGGGGATTCTAAAGCTTATTTCACTCCTTTCCCTTACCTCTAGCCTTGCATGTGGAGAGCACAAATTTATCTTTTCTCATTGTGGTCTGGAAAAGAATTGCATAATTCAATAATGTCAAATAACACAAACCAAAAAAAGAGTTTTACATGAACTTTTATCTGAATAAATTATGACTGATAAGTGCTCCTCTGATTAAATACTCTCTCGACTGATAACTGTGCTGATCCAGCTGGTGAGATCTTAGGGGAGAACAAGTTAGTTTTCTCAGAATGAAATAGAACATACCCTTCAGATTATGTTTTCTTTGTCAGAAGAGCCATCCATCAACCCCTTATTTTCTGCTGCTTATCAAGTTAAGGCACCAGGCTGACCAAAGTCCAGACATCCCTCTGCACAGCTCCTCAACTTGCCAAACCACTTCGAATGGTTATTTCACTTTGACATAAATCTGGCTGCCCAAGCTAAATTTGAATGTTTTAGATTTCCACCTTGGTTCTAAGGTTGATCCCACACCAAGCCATACTATTCTACTGCCATATTGATAATGCCTCAAGACAGTTATTCGGGCAGTTATTTTGAAGGTCCTATTTAAATGACCTGGGAGAAAGCCAAAACTGTAACTACAATGACGACTGAGTCATAAAAACTCTATGTATTAATTCATTAGTAAAAATCTGATGCAAAGTTTAAACATTTGGTGCCTCTATCTTAAATAGGGCTTAGTTGAGTTTTTGTTTGTTTGTTTGTTTTTTGTTTCCACTACACATATAGATACACAACATGATGGCATCATTAATGGCTCAATTCAGGGTCCAACAATAAAAAAGCACATTATGGACACAGTAGCTCTCCCCGCAAAAAGGAGCAGTGCACTTATGTTCATCTTTACTATCCTAACAAGGGGTTGACACTGTCATGTACAATCTGATATGGTAGTGTAGGTGTTGTTCCTGGATCAACAAATCTCATGCATGTCCAGATTCAACACTGCAAGTGACCAGTTAAATTGTAGTGATATCATAGTTTGGCGACATGGAAAAGCCACCACACCACACCACTCACCAAACCGTAACCCTAACCCCATATTCCAAACCCTACCTACAGAGCCAAACCCTAACCACCCAATACTACCCACCCCATTTTTTGTATTTTTTCCTGCATGGACATCAGCAGTTTGTTAGAGTTAGCTTTGCAACTTGGAAAAAACGCGACTGGTCAGATGCAATGTTGATCTAGGACAAACATTAGAACCACTGTCACTACAATATTAAAACTGCTGTGTACATTTTTCTATGCATGTACGCATGTAGAATAAAAGAGATATCTGAAAATACTAGAAGTACATTTAAAACTTTACTTCAGCTTATTTGAATCAATGAAATTGATTTCTGAAGTATTCAAGAAGTTTATGCTGCAGGTTTTTTTTGTATTTTTTTAATCAATTAGGACCCATTTAATAGCTCTCTGTGTGTGTTGTGCATGTACAGTGTATGGCTGAAACGCAAACTGAGGTATTTTCAGATTTATCAGATTTAGTTTATGCTGCTACTATGGATGCCTCACTACACATTGCCTCTGTAACTTGGGAAAGTCTGTCTTTCAGATGAGAAAAGGGTGCCTTTCGTGAATATAAAAGGATAAAGACTGCCATGTGATAGCTCTCAGTTGCTACTGAACGTAACAAAAGGGCCTTATTGTAATCCTTGCTTTGACTGATGCTTATAGTCAGCTGTTTCTTTAAGCATACTTAAGTGGTATGAACACCATAGAGGGTAATTTACCTGAAATAAGTCTATTATGTTCAGCTAAGGTTACAGACTGATCAGATTTTTTTATGTCTCTTCAGTGGCCAAATGGAGCAAAGGGAGACACAGGCAGATAGTCTGACACTTCACATCCATCACATCAGGATACATTCCTTTGCAGAGCAGCTGTAGTGATTCTTCTGCTGTGCAGTGTAGTGTCACAGTTTGGAGCAATGCAAAGCATTGGATCATCACAGTTACTTCTTTTTAGACCTGCATGAGAGCCTATAGTTTAAGCTCCATCTCCATCACAGCATTCGCCTAGAGGCAGTTTATGTTATAAGATAACAGAGAGAAAACCCCAATAATGTCACAGATGGTGACAGTGGGAAGGAAAAACTCCCACGTTTCCAAATGCAGAAACAGACAGGGCCGCAGGAATCATGTGTAACAAGACTTTATTTACAAACAAAAGTGGAAATAGTACACAAGGGAAAAAGCTTGAGATGAATAATAACTAATGATTAATGATTAAATGATTAAATTTGAAGAGTGTAAAGAGATGAGTGAAGAAGAAATGCTCAGTTTATCATGGGAAGCCCCAGCAGTCTAAACAAAAACAAAACAATAAAAGGATAGAGACAAGCATAAAAAGCAGACTATGGGAAGCTACTGGAGAGCTCAAAAAGAGTGAGGTAGACCAAAGCAACAAGGTTGACCAAAGGGATTTACAAGTTAGTTACTAGAAAAAGAAATTAAATTAACAACAGACCACAATATACAAAACCCGGTGGGAATCAAACTGAACTTAAATTAAAAGCCAAGATAAAAATGTGAAGGACTAACAGTATCTGGGCCGATGATCTAAGTGCTCTTTTGGGGTTATATACATTGAAGAGCTTTGTCAAATAGCTGAGTGAATATTATAATCAATATGAAAATGGACAGGCAAACCTGCTAAAACTGAAGTGATGTGCCCTTCTAATACGTATTAAAAGACATGCAGCATCATTTTGGATTATCTGCAAGCGATGGAGAGACAGGTGCTCAAGACCCAAATGCAAAGAATTGCTTTAGTCCCACTGTCACCAAAGTGCTTGCACCAGGGGTCATATGATTATTGTTTTTTTTCTGTATATACAGAAAAAAAACCCAATAATCATATGTATTATTGTAGGGTCTAGCTTACAATATAAAACACCTTGAGGCAACTGCTGTTGTGATTTGACGCTATATAAATAAAAGTGAATTGAATTGAAATTCCATATAACTGATAAAAACTGGTGTCAGCATCTGTGGTAAATCCTTCTCTAATTTAGGAGTACTATCTAAAAACACTTCATGATTTCTAACAGTGGGGGGACAATAAGAAACAAGAGGGTCAAAGATATCAGTTAACCCATCCAAAGGCATACAACTTTCAAAATGAAGGATAACAACATTTTGATTTAATGAGTATTTGATATAGTCAGCTGTTTCTTTAAGCATACTTTTCAAGACAGAAGTGAATTTGGATGTCATAAGGGGCGATCGTGGCTCAAGAGTTGGGCGTTCGCCTTGTAATCGGAAGGTTGCCGGTTCGAGCCCTGGCTTGGACAGTCCCGGTCGTTGTGTCCTTGGGCAAGACACTTCACCTACCGCCTACTGGTGTCGGCCAGAAGGGCCGATGGTGCTATATGGCAGCCTCGCTTCTGTCAGTCTGCCCCAGGGCAGCTGTGGCTACAACTGTAGCTTGCCTCCACCAGTGTGTGGATGACTGGGTGTGTAAAGCGCTTTGGGGTCCCTATAGCGGGACTAGAAAAAGCGCTATACAAATAGAGGCCATTTACCATTTTTACCATCAGCATAACCATGAAAGGGAATACTTTATTTCCTAAAAATTGGATCCATGACACTACAACAAATAGAGGCAGATGAAGTGGAGAATTCCCTGTGGCTACAGAAAAAGACCTCTCTGACAAATATAAGTTAAATAATGACAAAACTGTGCCTTTACAACCAATAACAATGTGTTCGTGTTTTGACAAAAGAATCCCGGGATTGACTATGTTAAAATGTTAAAACGTTTTTCCATTCTTTTGGACATAAAAGTTGGTTCAGATAATGGTATGTAGTTAAAAATAGATATTCTAATTAAGATGTTTCTTTTTGATAATATGTTGCACAACATAGCTAAAAATATTAAAAAGAACCCGGGGCTTGTGTCTATTCCAAGAAATCATGTTAGACAGAAAAGCAGATTTTCAGCATTAACAGTCCTCTGATATTCCGGTAACAGAAGAGATCATCTACTAATCAGAAGGTTAGTCCAAAGTATTCTTGGACAAGATACTGAACCCTGATTTGCCCCAGTTTAAATGTTTGATACAAGCCTCAGTGTGTGAATGAGGCATATTGCATTCATTTAGTAATGGATTAATTGATTGCTGGTGTGTACAATGTTTTGGTCTCTAGGGTGAAAATACTGCAGTGATCCCTTGTGCTAAGATCGGAATGACAGCTCTATAAAGTACATGGTACTGGAGTAATTGCAGGGTTTATCCCTAATGTGTATGGAACTACAGTTACTAACCATGTTTTGTGGAAAGGGTGACAATATAGGAAATGCACTGTGTTATTTCTTTGAAAACATGTTCATCTTCCCATGCCAGGCAGGTTTTGCACAGTCTCACTATCTTTACCCAGTTAGAGACAGCGCAACACTCAACCCTGCAGTTGTTGCTCCATTGCTGGAGGTGGTCCTTGACTTGGCAGCAGATAAAAAGTCATTTTTTACTTCCCCCGCAGTCTGAGATTAATTAAAATGCATGGTAGCTGCACCAGTTTCTCTTCATAATTTATCCATAACCCAAGACACTAAATAATAATAATAATCCTGCTTTAAAGAGGTGTAACTTTGAAAAATTCATGATAGATTAATGAAATGTCTGTTTGCATCTTATTTCAAAGCCCAAGGCGCTTTTGTGCACTTTGGCCGAACCCAGAATTCCCGATAATGAGAATTCATTTCAGCTTCTGCATTGGCATCAATTATGCGTTGTATGCATGTGGATTTACTAAATGTGTTTGGGGGTTTTGTTCATGTGAGGTTGAGAGGGTGGGTGTCCTTGTTTGAAGTTGGGATTGACCCAACCATTAAAGCAACAAACATTCTCCATGTGGGCAATGTGATATTTAAATAAAAGAGAAGGCCACCCTCTTTAAATCTTTTTGGTCAAATAAAGGCCAACCGAGTGCTTGAGTTTAAAACAGTGAAATCAGAATCTCTCTGCACTTTTCTCCAGTCAGTTGAGATTATAGCCACTACAGGCCACAGTGCATAAACAGCTTAACTTTAATGTCTGGATAGGACAATAGTCCCTTTGTGTAGATAAACACAGGCAGCATATTCACAATAGTCTTTTGCCCAGGACTAATAACACAATCATATCAAGTGTCAAGGCTGCAGGTGACAGAAGCAGCAGCTGACAACAGACAAATAAAGCTTTTGGGCTTCTTTGCGTGTCAGCTCTGGTCATGAGTGGTAAGGGCAGAAAGTCTTTGCTCCAGCCACTGCAGTCTCAGCACTTTGAGTTGATGTAGCAGCGAAGAGTTGACGGGTAGGCCCACCCAAGCCCTGCTGGGCTGTTTGTTAGTGTAAGGCATCTGCTCTGTTTGTCAGAGAGATGCCCCTGGCACCACACCCGCCTTCTCCACCAACACTATGCTGCAGCATGGCAGCAGGTCACCTCTGCTGGGCCCACAGCATCCAACTACACTGAATAAAAAGACAAGAGAACTTCACTGGCAAGGAAATATTTGCTATTACCCATTAAAGCCTATTTTATTTTCTATTTTTCAATATCTATCAGAAGAAATTTTTTTTTAAAAATGGTAAGATGAAAATGAACAGTCCCAAAGGTCTACATGGATACAGGCAAATATATGCTCGCATGTGATAGAAAATATTCCAGCTTAGTGACACATTTGCTTGCTGCTGTGTCACAAAATATTGTCATCTAAGATTTCACCATCAATAATTATAATTCAACTTTGTTTTATACAGAGAAAGAGTAATATAATGTAGTGAAGTAGATTCTGGGGTAGGATTTTACATGATGTCCACAAACGCACCACTGACATCCATACCTTCCCAGCCGATAATTAGCAGGCTTATAAGAAACAGCTGGGCTTCACTACCAGAGGCAGGCATTTGGCAGTCTTGTCCATCCAAGGTGGCTGAGAGCATTAGGCAGCTAAGCGCTGCAGATCTCTCAAGGAAAGCTACTCAGTTTAGTATTGCCCTTTAGAGAGTGGTAAGTGGGACTCTAGTGTTCATCATAACGTGGCATATAGTAGGGTGGACTTTGACAACTGTTTCCCTCTTTTGTTGTTGGTTATTCTTTTGTCATGCTGTGATTGTTTTAGGGTAGCATCGTGGTAGGGAGTCTGGTCATTTTAATCATCGTTTGTTAATAAAGTGTTTTATTTTATTTTATTTTATTTTATTTTTTTTGTGTCCCGTTTTGATCTTTAGCCATCAGAATTGTTGTCTTAAGGCCAAGAAAGATGCCAAGCGGATTTATTTTACCAAGTGGATCATCATGGCCTTGGTCCATTTGATTGACCTTTATTATAATTATGAATTTATTTTATTTTCAGTTGCTACAAACGGGACAGACATGACTGGGGGATAACACAGGGAGAAAGAATGAAAGAAAGAGAGGGAGAGAAAGAAAACCAAAGGGGAGAAGAGACGGTGAGAAGGGGGGGAAGAAAGAAGAGAGAAAAAAAACAAAAAACAAACAAAACACCTGGGTCACCTGTATGGAGGAAAAAAAACAGAAGAGAAAGCAAACAACAAAGAGCAACATAATAAAAAAAAAAACAGCACCATCACAATAAACTAGCTAGCAGTAGATAACAGTAGATATTAAATAATAAACGATATTGTGCAGCACGCAAGATAGACAGCGCACAATGTGCTTTGAGGCAGCAGCCAAGAAAGGTGAAGTTTGTGTCTGTGAATACCCGTGTGCATACCTTTGTGGATCAGCATGCTTGTATTCCAAAGGTTTCTCCATGTAACGATCTGCTAGGGAGTGTGGGGAGCCATAGCCCCGTCCACCAGGGTATGAAGCAGGTATGGAGGAGATCCAGGCCCCAGATATCCAGAGGCCCCAGAGTACAAGGACCCGAGGAGGACCACCAAAGGGGGGGGGGGGGACCATGCCACCCTCCTGGGAAGAGCTGAGGAGAGCCCCAAAGGAGAGGTCACCCCACAGCTACAGAGCAGAGGCCAGAGGGGGTTGCAGTGGCGTGCCCGCGGGCTCTGCCGGCAGCCAGCTGTGCCAGAGAGGACTGAGCTGGCCCAGAGGCCTGAGGGCATCCCACCCCCCGGAAGGGGCCCAGCCGGGCCACAGGCGCCAGGCCCCGCCAATCGGCCACCAGGAGTGAGCCGGTACATACATGAGCGCCCAGCCCCAGACGACAAGGACCACCAACACTCCGTCTGAGGGCATCAGCCACCGGCAGAGAGTGTGGTGAGGGGAGATAGGCCTCCGTACTTTAGAGGGCCTGAGATGTACCCAGAGAGGTTGAGTCTAAGACACAACCTGACATATAGACACAGACGAACAGGCACACGCGGACACAAACGTGCATTCCCACCCCATATACACAACGAAATACTCTGCACTCACCTAACGTGTAGACAGACACAAATAGACACTGCACAGACAGTCACACTCCCCAAACATACTCTATATCCCAGGTCCAGGTATCCCCGCCCCCATAGGGGCAAGCCGCACCTAGACCCAGGAGATGTAACCTTTCTCTCTGGGGTGGAGGCAAGCGGACCACCTCCTTATCTGCAGTAGCAGGGAGGCCCCGCATCCCAGACCCCAGTCTGACGGCCAGCACCTCCTCCCAGCCCCCCAGCCCTGACGGCTAACAGAACCAGGGTGAATGAAGACCTCAAACCTCCCTACGCCCGCTCATATGTAGTGTTGCTGTGTGCTGTTCTAAAGTGCATTTAAAACTCAGGAGAGCATGGTACTAGCTTCCTCTCAGAGAGCAGCACTGCTCTTCCCGAAAACCCTTAATTAGTGTCTAAATACATTTAAAATTGAGGGTAGGGCACCAGCACCAGAGGTGGGTTGGAGTACACCGACCATCCTCTGGATGCTGTAAAACGTGCCCACCCCCAAGGCCCTATTGTATGTGTTATGTGAGAGTGTGAGTAATGTGGATGTCTAGGTTGCAGAATAAAATTGAGGCACAGGCGGCCAGAAGGGGAAGGAGGGGGAATGCCTCCCCTGCACCCTGGTGACATACCTGCACCCCAAGCCCTGAGTGGGTGTGGTAGAGCGGGAATAGGGAGGCAGCTGAGGATGGGGAGGGAAGAAAGGGAGGGGCAAGCGGCTCCTCCCTGGGGCCAGCTCCCCCACTGACCCCAGTAGGCACCCCCACACTCTGGAACCCACCAGGGCAAGGGGGCCCAGGCCCATCCGGACCGGGGCCCGCAGCAGCAGCACCGCCCAGCCCCACAGAGTCCGGGGCAGCCCACCCGACTCCACCCCAGAGAAAACTGCACCCACCCCGTCATCCAATCATCTCCCAAACTACACAAGACAATAGACACCGAGGTTGAGTTCATTCTCCACCTCTCCTATATCTCTCCCCCCACCAGCAGAGTGAGCTCCTGTAGTGAGGAGACCACCTGCAAAGACATAACAACCTCCCCACCAGTTAGAGAGCCCCCTAGTAGGGCCGATGCACCAGAGGTCCCCTGTACTGGGGCTGAGCCCCCCTGCACCCATCCGCCCACTGCTCCGGCGACACAACAGCCAGGACCCAAGCCCCCAAGGCCCAGCCAGCACCCCAGACCGGGGGACGGAGCACCCCCAGACCCCCAAGCCTCCACGCCCGTCCCGGACCCTCCCAGGGGCAGCCAGGGTACCAGGCCAGTAACCAACGTCCGCCAGCACAGACCCTCCCCCATCTCCGCTGTACGCAGCCACAAGGAAAACACCATCCAAGAGCCCCAGAGCTCCTAACCAGGTCATGGCCACATCCTCCAGGTTAGTCCCTCTAGGGAAAAGTGTTTTAATTAACTATTTTGCCGTCTCAACCCTGCTACCCTAGGTGCCTTCCTGATTTTATAGTTATATGTTTTTAGTAGTTCCTCTTAATAAATTTTGTTTTGTAAATTTCCTTTGTCTCACCTCTGTCGTTAATAACGAGTCTGTGGGCTTTGGTAGCCAGTGCAATACGGACATTGGCTAGAGAAATCTTTCCTGGGGTGCAACACCCGCTTTTCGGGGCCCTCAAAGTGCTTTACAATTCCACTATTAATTCACTCTCACAGTCACACACTGGTGGAGGCAAGCTACAGTTGTAGCCACAGCTGCCCTGGGACAGACTGACAGAAGCGAGGCTGCCACATCGCGCCATCGGCCCCTCTGGCCATCACCAGTAGGCGGTAGGTGAAGTGTCTTGCCCAAGGACACAACGACCGAGACTGTCCGAGCCAGGGCTCGAACTGGCAACCTTCCGGTTACAAGACGAACTGCCAACTCTTTGAGCCACAATCGCCTAAATATCGTATAAATATTACTTCACTCATTTTATAATAAAGTAAATAAAAATCTGAACCCGTCTTTCACGTACATTTCACCACTGTGTTGCTGTCCTCATAAATGTCCTGCAACAGCCTCACATACTTCTTCACCACTCTCTAAACACTTTAATTTTTATAACAGACAGTACACCATAAATTTTACACAAAAAAACGTACAGCTCTGGAAGTCATGATCGCTGAATTTGCAACCCAGCTGTCGCTAATTGTTTTTCCCCACTCAGTGACACACCCGCAGAGGGAACAAACTCTGGTGATAGGCAATTTTGTTTTGAAACATGTGAATATAGTGAAACCGGCAACCATAGTAAATTGGCTTTGAGGGGGCAGAGCAAGGGGACACTGAGGGAAACCTGAAACTGCTGGCTAAGGATAAATGGAATTACCATAAAAGTATAATTCACATATGAAGAGTTGGACAACATCAGGCCACGACATGGTACACACCTACTGGCTGAAGAAGCTGACTGCATTCTATGAGGGTCTGGCAGTACAAATGAATCAGCTGCTAGTCGATGAGAGAAACCCAGAATGACTGAAGGCTGGACAGTCCTGATCCCCAAGGACCCTCAGAAGGGACTGGTCTGAGGTCAGGCATCATAGCGGCTAAGATGAACAGGCACAGGGCTCAGTACATGAGAAGGCATAGAAAGGAATTGGCAAGAATACCAGAAGAGCGAAACACCAGCTACTGGTAGACAAAGCAGTTGCCTGAGACTGCAAGACCAGGGTCACCAACCTCTGCACTGCCTGGATTGATTAAAGGAAACCCTATGACTTGATGCCCCACACCTGGATCCTGGAATGCCTAGAATTGTACAAGATCAACAGGACCCTAAGAGCCTTCATCAGACACATAGTGGGGATGTGGCATACAACACTAGAGGCCAAATTCAAGCCCATAGCACAAGTCACCATCAGAGATGCTCTGTCCCCCCCTGCTGTTCTGCATAGGCCTGAACCCCCTCAGTGAAATCATTGACAAGACTGGCTACAGATACTGACTACGGAATGGAGCAGTTATCAGCCACCTCCTGTACATGGATGACATCAAGCTGTATCCCAAGAGTGAACGAGACATCGATTCACTGATCCACACCACCAGGATATACAGCAATGACATCGGAATGTCGTTTGGACTGGAGAAGTGTTGTCAGATGATAACAAAGAGAGGAAAGGTAGTCAGAACTTAGGGGATCAAACTACCAGAAGGGAGCATTTTAGACATCGAGAACAGCTACAACTACCTGGGGATCCCACAGGCAAATGGGAACCATGAAGAGGCTGCCAGGAAAGCTACAACCACCAAGTACCTACAGAGTGTCAGGCAAGTCCAGAGGTGTCAGCTGAATGGTAAGAACAAGATCCGGGCTATCAACCCATGATCAGGTATAGGGATGGGTATCGTTTAGGTTTTATCCGATACCGGTGCCAAATCGGTACTTTTGAAACGGTGCCGGTGCTCAAACGGTGCTCAAACCGGTGCTTAAAGAATAGAGAACACAAAATTGGTCCAAAAACCTCTCATGCTCAGCTGGTTTTTTGTAAAAAGATAACAATGTTAGCCTTTTCTGCAGCTATGGGGCATATATGGTATGATTCTTGGCTGGAAGCAGTGCTTAAACAATGGAAAAAACACAAACTTAAACCCTCTCATGTTTAACTGTTTTCCACTTTTTCTTTGGTCCTTTTAGCCTTTTTGGCCAGGGTGAAGGGAGTATCTGCCATCAAAAAAGAAGACAGCCGCATGTAGCTATGATGATGTTTGCTAGTTCACCTTACATGCATTAATGTAATAACGTGGTTAGCCTACTCAACGTAAATTACACACGAACAACCTTTAGCTACTCACGCAGAGAAGAGCGGCTGCTGCTGCCATCATCATCCGTCATCATTTATGCTACACTGGCAGGGCTAGGGTCCAGGACTCTCCTCTTCGTGTTTTTGGGGGATGTTGCATAACAGGCAACCCACCCGCAGTAGATGCGCTCGGTGTGAGGTCTCGCAGCAAGCTATCAAATACGGCGCATTTCTGGGCTTTTAAAAAAAAACGCTATGCGTCGCCAGGTGTTTCATCGGATTTGAGGTGTTACCTCCTTTGACAGTATCACAGCATCAGCTTAAAGCACTTGTTGCAGGCTGCTGAGTTTGCTCTAAAAGAACATACGTACCTGGGCCCGCCTACTATTCTCGGAAACGTAAAATGATTGGCTAGAAGTGTATCACAGCTCAGGAAAAAAAAGCACCGAAATAAAGCACCGAAATGTGCGCTGCTTTTCGGTCTGGTTACTACCGTTTATGTCAGAACACCGGTACCCATCCCTAATCAGGTACCCCGCTGGGATAATAAGTTGGCCAAAGGAGGAGATAGAAGCCACTGACATCAAGACCAGGAAACTCCTGAAAATGCATGGAGGGTTTCACCCCAAGTCCAGCGCCCTGAGGCTGTATGCTAAGTGGAAGGAAGGAGGCCGGGGACTAGTGAGTAGTCGTGTCCAAATTCATGGGCTGCATCCTCCTGAGGATGCATTTGTAGACCGATTACGTCAGAGCGACGCGTCGAAGGCTGTCCAAATTCGTAGATTCCCCTGAATGCAGCCAAAAAATGCGTCCTCTTTTTCCTCGAATCTGAAGGATGGGTCGTGTGTGTCCTTTGTGACCCACCGTACAAATGGTCTACAAATGTGTCCTCAGGAGGATACAGCCCATGAATATGGACATGACCAGTGTCAGCACCAAAGTCCAGGATGAGACGAACATCCAAGAATACATCAGGAAGATGGCCCCAACTGACCGCGTGCTCAGTGAATACCTCAGGCAGCAGAAACCCAAGAAAGAGGAGGAGGAAGCATCATGGAAGGACAAGCCCCTGCATGGTATGTACCACTTGCAGAGAGAGTAAGTGGCTGACATCCAGAAATCCTACCAGTGGCTGGACTGAAAGACAGCACAGAAGGACTAATCATGGCAGCACAGGAACATGCTCTGAGTACAAGATCCATAGAGGCTGGGGTCTATCACACCAGGCAAGATCCCAGGTGCAGGCTGTGCAAAGACGCCCCTGAGACATTGTCTGGCAACTGGACATAGTGGTGGTAGAAAAACAGAAGAAGACGGCCGTAGGGATCAATGTAGTGGTTCCGAATGACAGCAACATCAGGAAGAAGGAACACAAGAAACTGGACAAGTACCAAGGCTGCAGAGGAGAGCTGAAGAAGATGTGGAGAGTGAATGTAACAGTGGGACCACTGGTAATCGGAGCACTAGGTGATCTCTGTCCAAAAGAGCGCAGTCCTAGGAACAGCTAAGATACCGCGCAGGACGCTCAAGCTTCCAGGTGGAGGACACAGGCTTGAAGGATAGACCGTATACATACATACATACACACACACACACACACATATACAGTATATACAGTATATACTGTATATAAAGCTGACATTCAGTGTGTGTATTTATAGTGATTGCTCAGTGATAAATGAAAGTGACGGAATAGTATTATTTGGTCACAAGGCTCGAGCTCAGGCAATTCAGGAAGATATTGTCTCTCTCTCAGTAAATCACATCACGAGTTGATACAAGAATCCTGCACAGATGAGAATAAACAGGTAAAGCAGAAGCATGAAGGAAAACACTCCAAAGCAAAAAAGGACTGTTTCCTGATTAACAATCCAATATCAAATGAAGGTCTTCCTTCTCTTTAATTACTAGCCAGGATGATCAGAGGTGAGTTAATTATCACAGGTGTCCTGAACTGAAGTGCAGGTGAGGACTCCAGTGTTCAGATTTATCTTCTGAGAACTATGCAAATTAACTCATGTTTAGATATATGTAATTGTGTGAAAGAGAATATTTTCACAGGAGAATGTTCAGCTTATTAAACTTTGTAGCAAGAGTTGTGATGTCTCAGGTGAGCTGACATCTGAGTTTTGGTTTTTGCCAAAGATGATGATGCATGTTATGGCCAAATATAACTGTCATCTGTCCAAAGAACATTCAATTCAATTCATTTTGATTTATACAGTAATCACCTTGAGGAGCTTTATATTGTAAGACAAAGACCTTACAATAATACAATGAAAATTTGTTCCAGAAGTTCTGTTATTTTTTCAAATGCAACTTTGCAAACCATGATACTAAAGGAGAGATTTTCTCAATAAGCCATGTTTTTCTTTTATTCTTTTTGCTATTGTAATATCATTAATCTAACATGGTAACAAGTAGTGTCAGAACTGTAGCTTTTGGGTTGTTGTTTTTTTTGGCCAGGGTAGGAAGGGGTCCTATGGAAGGAATGTGAGTGTACTTTTTTTTCACTTGCCTTTCAAGCATATTAGACATAGTGAGTAATGTCAAGGAGATAATACACATCCCTCATGAGGCTCCAGGACTCGAGTTCAGGGAGTGTGATGTAGTGTCTTGGCCCTCAGTTCTAGCTTCCACAAAAAGCTGAAGACTAACTGATAGGTTAATGTTCATGTTTAGTTGTTTTTGAAGATGAAGTGAATTTCTGCTCTTGACAGATGGGAAAGCTATGAAAATAAAATTAATAGTTGTTTATTACACCAAACCTTTAATAACTTACATGATGAGGCCAGCATTTCATATGTCAAATACCTTAAAATTCTATATCAAGGAGTAGATGTCATCATTACCATAACTGTAAACAGGTCACCAGGCATTTGGTGGATGTTAATATGTTTGCATTTCTTGCCTGAAGGAATTACCAATTGTCATGGAAGCAAAGCACAACTGGCACATGGTCAGAAGACATACAGGCTTATAATGTCAAGGTAAATGGCTGTTTAATGGTGTGGTATGATTCATTGCTAAGTCCTAGGAGGAAATGTTCCTTTCCCTTCCACAGGGGAGGTCACAGGTCAGGGTTGCCCTGGTGGGCTCCCCAGAGCAAAACAATGCTCAAAGACACATCAGTGAGGATTCTTACACTATAAATTAACAGAGCAAGCAGCATGTGCACCCACTAACTTCAGTCTCACTGGTGATTGATTTGATGAAGAGCCGTGACAGGCTTTTCTACTACAGTGTAATTTAACACAAATATGCTGTCTTTTCATGTGCCGACTCTCTGCCAGGTGATGAAATGGATGAAGGGAGAAAACAGGCAGTTCAAACAAACAATAAAGAGCTGTCAGTGATGCAAATTGTTAGCAAGAGCTTCCAGACTCTTGATACATGTGGCGTGATAAACCAAGGCTTTTAGATTTTACGTGGTTGAGTATCCTCTTTGTAATTCTTATATTTTAAAGGTATAAATGTTTCTGGGGAAATTTCAGTGCTTAGATTTGGAAAGAAAATAACAGCCAATACATCTCAAAGCTTGAATAGGTTACATAGTTTATATATCAGACAAGCCTCAAACTGTCATTTTGGAAAACAGTGATTTATCCTCTCTGTTGTCTCACAATAATTCTGTTTTTGTTTTTTGTTTTTTTTTTTGTTTTTTTTAATTTACGGAAATATATGTTTGCATTACCTGTTTAGTCAGTGTAAAACAAAACTGGTGAGGGGCAGCCAAAGCTGATCTATATTCTCTTTACTTGGATGAAGGGATTTAGGAGAAACATAAACATATGCTTCCCAAGTCAGAGTTTGACATGTGTAGGCAGGTACAGGGGGGACAGGCAGACAGGGAAGGGAATGGCTGAAATCACCAAGTAGCACATCAACAGTATCAGGTTTGAAACAAGAACACAACCCTGAGTGCAAACTTTCATGTTTCTTGTGGCCCAGACATGCACGTAGTTTTTCCTCTTCCAGCCACACTCAATCACAGAATGACTCTTGAGGAAGCAGACAGAAAGTCGGTGGAGCATGAACGACACTGAAGTTTTCTCAATCGACCAGCGAGAGGCTCAGGTTCAGGAAGCTTTGGTATGCCCCCCTCGTACCCTGGTATGCCAGATGGACATGTGCTTTTTGACAAGCCCACCTTATTGTTCTGTCCTCAGAATATACAACCATAGTGTAATGCAACATTGGAGCCCTGTGGAGATCCACGTGACACACTCAGCTTATAATTACCTACTACTGACATGTTGTGTCAGTATATAAAATCAGCCAGTCTGGAACTCGATCAGTCTCAGATTAGTGTTATCCTGTTGTTTGTCATTTCACAATAGCTTTTTCCTTTGCTCCTTAGCCTTTTGTGTCCAATCCATATTCAGGCTTAAAGTGGACATGAAACACTACACGTATAGCTAAAACTGACATAGATGTAACATCGTCAGTGAAAGTGCATTTAAGAAATAAGCGTTTTTAGAACATGTTTAGCGCCATCTTGTGCCAGTACAGTACACAGCATCACAGCTAACAGCTAGAATTTCCCATTTTTGCGTAGCTAGTCAAGGGGTCAGCAACCTTTAACACCCAAAGAGCCATTTGGACCCGGTTTCCACGAAAAAGAAAACACTGGGAGCCGCAGATACTTTTTGACATCTAAAATTAAGATAACACTATATATATTGTTTTTTTACCTTTATGCTTTGTGTGAACAACTAAGGTGTGTTGCTTATGAAATCCATGAAGTCCTACAGATAAAATAACATTTTATTTATGTAATTAACACATTTTGAACTCTTAAAGAAATATAACAAAAGGAAAGACACCCAGCTGAACTAAAATGATCCATGTAGCAAACAAAAACTGTTGTGAGCCGCCACCCTCATATTGCGTTTGGGCTTTTGGAGCCTTGACCTGACTTTTAAAAAATAACTGGAAAAAAAGCACCGTGTGTGAAAAGCGTGTTCATGCAAACATCGTCGGGTGTACCGTAGTACAATGGGACTTCTGCTCCTGAACCTCTGCGCACAGCGTCTGCAAATCAGGGCTGTACGAAGTCACTTCATCTTTACGCAGGACTGTAAGCTGTCATCTGTGAGGCGCGAGCGGTGGAGAATAGCTGCTGACATAATGTGGATCTGAAGATCCATAATTGGCCTACCTGGGGTTGAAAGTCTCGATAAATGCACGGCGTTTCGGCGGGTATACCGGCTTCCGCGAGTGTGATGCTTATTTTGAGCGATGAAAAAATAATAGAATGTAATTTTATTTTTATATTTCAATATCACAAGAATCTTCCAATTTAGAACTACAAGTTAAAAAAAATAACTAACATAAATAAAATACACTTCAGCTAAATACTACTAATTTATTTTCCCAAACCGCACGGAGCCGCATTATAAGGCCTAAAGAGCCGCATGCGGCTCCGGAGCTGTAGGTTGCCGACCCCTGAGCTAGTCGAACAATGAAGAACCACTGAGTGGTTGGGAGACAGAGAGTGAAAGTGGAGAGTTTATCTTTAATTTCTTAATAGAAAACTGATTGTTGGAACCAGGGGCAGTGCATAAATCACCACCATAAACCTATTTTTAGTCTCCTTATGTTCCACTGAGTTATTAGGTCTGCTATTAGTTAGTTAGCATAAATTAATGTCAGTCTATTATTCAGTTTAAAACTCTATATGTCTGATCATCGTATGCATATTTTTAAAAATCAACATCGCTATGTCACTATATCACTAACTACAAAATCCCAATACAACATGTTTTTCACCGAATTCAGAAAAAACTATACAAGTGTTATATGTATAGCTGTATTATGTAGGTTTATTACTATAGATATGTCTCTGTCTCCTTCATTCCCTGTATTTGTGTGTGTGTGTGTGTGTGTGTGTGTGTGTGTGTGTGTGTGTGTGTGTGTGTGTGTGTGTGTGCGCAAGTACATGCGTGAGCGCATTTGTGTGTCACCATGTGTTTACCAGGCCACCCTGGTAGCAGAGGTTTCATTATGCACATTTCATCCCAGTGATATCACAAACTCCTTGACCTTCTTGACCCTGCAATCTCCCACATAGGCTAAAAGGAAACTCTGCACAAAAATCCCACCAAGGCTGGAATAAAGTTTAAAGCAGGTTTGCTGGAGGCCAGAACATCTTATCATGTTGAATCTGTCTTTTATACCACATGTAATAACTCTGATATAAAACATGCTCTATAATACTTATTTTAATAAATGAATAATATATTGCTTTTTCAGCTACTGTAATAAAATGCCCAAATATAGGAATAAATAGTAGTTACATTAATTATAATGTTTACAATTATATACTAATACAGATTTCTCATTATTCCTCTTCTTGTTCCTCCATTTCACTTCCGAGGACACAAAAATAAAGGAAAAATGCCCATCATGTGTTCTCGTCTGCAGTAAAATAGCTGTAAGTGAAAACTTATTTTCAGAATTTCACTAGTCTCAAATTCTACCCTGTGAAAAAACCTTCTCATTATATCATCCCACACATATGCTCCTCGTGTGGCGCTGTTTAAAAAATGCTTGAAAGAAAACAATCCCAGTGCAGAAAAGGCACTTTTTTTGTTGTGACCAGTGTTTGATTTCAGCCCGACAGACGATCCTCCCAAGGAACGCAATTAATATTTAACTTGATAGGCTGGAGTGGCTAGCTTGGAGCAAACGGAGGACACACAACAAAAGAAGCAATTTAAACGTGCAAAACGAACCTATTGAAAACTGTGACTCATAAGTCATGTGTGAGCAATTGAAAGGGGCAGTGTGCTGCATAGCAGACCCAACATTCAATTAAAATGTGCAATTTTATCCTCGTCACAGATCCATTGCTCTTTGTGAAGCAACGCTGTTCATATTCAGTACTCATATTTAGTTCAAATAAAAGGCACATGCCTCCTCACTAGAAGGCATTCTCCAGCTGCCAGATTCAATCAGGGAACTTATACTGTTTGCAAATAAGTGTAACGTTTGTAATTCCCCTTTAATTGATTATACATCCTCCCTGACCCCTGACCTCTTCTTCCCTTTCAACTTATCTTGAGTGAAATCTAACCATCTTTTCCGAATTATTCTTGGAGGCTCTCCCCCAGAGAGTCTGACATTCTGTCCTCTCCGTGGCCAGTCATATCTACAAGCAAACAAACCAGTGAATACACAGTGCATTCCAGTCTTTAGGTTTCACCAAAGCAGAGCTGCAGAGAATGTACACAAAACAAAACCTGCCTGTCTGACCATATATATGTCTGTATATTATTGTAGGGTCTATCTTACAATATAAATACAAGTGATTTGGCATATACATACATACATATACACACACACACACACACACACACACACACACACACACACACACACACACATATATATATATATATATATATATATATGGAGATGCAAAAGTTTCTTCAAGTTAATCAAAACATAATAAATGAACATAAAGGTAGAGCTCATCCAGACATTCGTTTGAATTTGGAATCAAAATTAGAATTTACAATGAGCATCAGAATAGCTTTGACTTCACTATGCAGAGAAAGAATTTAACAAGGGGTGGGGGAGGTTACTGAAATGAGCAGATTAGAGGCTGTCATTGTCAATCTGAATTGTGCAACTACTTTGCAATCATTGTAACAGGTCAATATTTGCACTGGCTGATATATTCTTTTCTCCTCATCCTCTGTCTTGGTTAAACTGTCAAACGCTGACGTCTTTGTCAGGGACATTCCTGAATAGCGTCAAGCTTCTACTTTACTAGCAGGCTGCATTAAAACCCGGCTGAGACATAATAATGGAAAACTTAAAAGTTGTCATCAGCTTCAGTTGGAATAATAATAATTTAAAAAAATGTATTATGTTATCAACAGTGCTAAGTAGTTTTGCTTTTTTAGGCTTTCCACTGGTAGCATACATGGATGTATTTACACTACATGGAAAGTCCATTTCACCACCTTTCCAATAAATTATTCCATTCTCCAGGAGAGCTGTATATATTTTTACAATTGTTTTAAAATTCATAGGCTTTTACTGAAACACAGAAATTATGGCTCTGTGATGGATTCCTCCTTTATCTAATGTGACTCCCTAACGTGTCTGAGACCATAAACATTTTTGCAGTCGTTCTTGGGCATTTCAACTGTCAGCTTCCAACCTTTCTTACTCAGGCCTCCCTGGTAGTTTTCTATTTTCGCAGCTCTAAAAATATCCTCAGGCCATCAGATTCTCAGTCATGCCGCCCCCTTGAAAGACCTGCTGGTAAGAGAGAGAGTTCCATGAAAATATGCCATCATATAGATTTGAACCAGGAGAAATCTGTGTGTGAGCGGGGATGGGATTTCGGAGACAGATATCTGACCATCAAAGGGACATTTTGAAGGGGCTGTCACCAAGAAGGAACACAATTCCACAGCAGATACTCAGGGGGTGGTATTAGTGTTAAAGGCAGCACGGGCAAGTCGTTCCTATTTGTCCTCTCAACTGGAAAAACCAGGGATGAATAACACATGGGTTGGGAGTCGTTTGCACGAGTGAGGGAATGTTGTGGGGTCATGAAAGGGAATTAATGCTCCTTATCAAGAGCACAGTGACACTGTTGAAGGTTGAACTCTTTAATTCAATTTTAAATACCCACATTAGACAGGAGAATTACCCTGGCGATGGAAATAGAATAGTGTTTTTTAAAGAAAAGTCAAATTGAAACTTGGAGATGTTTCAATAGTTCTTGGACTCCGTAAACCGAACTGGAAGGTTCTGTTTTTCCTTTTTGCTCCACCTGCATAAGCACAAGTTGGGTCTGGAGCTGAGGCGATCTGCATTGGGTAGCGAGGAATGTTTTGGAACACAGTGTCCCACAGATGCTCCCCAAAGAGCCGGATAAGCTCTCCTATCACAGAAGACATAAGCACCCACTTCAGTCTTCCTGTACTTGGAGCTGAGAATGCAAATGAGCGGGCTGTTCTCTGTAAATAAACAAGAGGCTGAATAAACCCTCCCAACTCAGCAATTCATTCAGGAAACTCATCTCAGCTGTCTAATGAGCTGGCTAATTTGTCTCAGATTCAGTTTTACAAGATGCAGCCGTGTTTGTGTTTATCTGATAGCACTTGTTTGGATAGGGAAGGGGGGCTGCGGTGAGTGTAGAAGAGGTTGATCATCATTCTGCGCACCAGCTGGAGGCCAGTAGGAGCTGGATATACCTCTCTTCTATTCGTCGTCTCTTTCAGCACAGTTGCCCAACTGCAAGCCACATATCTGCCAGTTCTCTGCCGATGTGGAAGGCAGTCATTACGAGAACAAGCGATTCCTCTTTCAGCCCAGTTCATGGGTCAATTGCTCTCTCCCTTTCAATTTTGTGGCAGAGTTGGTGGGATTGAAGCTCTCCTCTAACCTGAGCTCCCCATTCCCACGCATTCTTTGAATCTATTGAATCCTCTGGAGCCTCACAGTTTGCACTTGTGCTTTTACAGCATTGTGTTTTACTTTATTGATCCTAACGAGGCGGCGATTTGTGTCACTCGAACAGGCCGGGTGCCTGTTTGTCCAGATTTATGTGCCCTGCCCTCAGTGAAAATCCCTTCCCGGTAAAATCTTTACCACCCCTCGCTGTCATCTTATTGAATAACTGTCAACTGTCTTTTCATGACAGAGTTTCAGGCTTTACTCCTCTTTGCAGCTATAAAGGTCTCACACACAGCCTGACTACAGGCAGATATGTAAGTGTCTAAAAAGAGCAGGAGTCTTTTTCTTTTCTTCATGATGTACATGTAGTTAGTTGGACAAAGTATAACTGTGATTTAATGAGGGTGCAGGCTATTCTCTGGGTTTGTTGTCTCTCTCAGGAAAGGAAATCGCTAACAGTTTTACAGCCAGCATCTTTCAAACAACAGATGGTCCTCTCAATTCTTGTACGGTGAATTTTATGGTGTGTTATGCTCCATTTGTTTTGATAAAGACATTCTATGTAGTGTTTTTTTTTCTTTTAAGACATGTCTCATGTGGTGTTTCATTAACCTCTCCACATTAATGTGTTTTTCTGGTGGTCCTTACCTATTAGAAACATTTGACAGGAATAAATGTTTACTGCTCATTTTGATAGTAGATTTTAATCCAGCTGTTGAAGTAAGCATTACACAATGCATGCAGATAAAGACTTTGTTTCTGGAAAAGATAAAAGTAAAAGCCACGGGTGGTCTTCCATTAAAAAGCTTCACAAATGTATTATTTATTTCTTACTGTTCTTCCAGTTAATGCAATAAAAGATCTGCATCACATAACAGTGACAGACTTATTGGGAGCCATCTATCTATTTTGTTTAATGTCAGCACTTTAATGTCAGCACTCCAGCACCGTCAACATGTCGAAACTGGAGCTGCTTGTAGATAAACAGGTTTTTAAACATGTGCCCAGTTTCAACAAATTAGCCATAATTGTGTTCTTTAGCTTGAGTGTATTAAAATGCCAGTTAATGGAATATGAAGATTATTAGTTATTATCTTTATTAGCTATTTAGTTAAATTTAGCTAAAGTTTTATTAAAGCTATTTGTTTAAAGTTGTTTTTTTGTTTTTTTTTTGTGTCCCGTTTGGATCTTTAGCCATCAGAATTGTTGTCTTAAGGCCAAGAAAGATGCCAAGCGGATTTATTTTACCAAGTGGATCATCATGGCCTTGCCATATTGGTCCATTTGATTGACCATTATTATAATTATGAATTTATTTTATTTTCAGTTGCTACAAACGGGACAGGCATGACTGGGGGATAGGACAGGGAGAAAGAATGAAAGAAAGAGAGGGAGAGAAAGAAAACCAAAGGGGAGAAGAGACGGTGAGAAGGGGGGGGAAGAAAGAAAAAAACAAACAAACAAAAAAAAAACACCTGGGTCACCTGTATGGAGAAAAAAAACAGAAGAGAAAGCAAACAACAAAGAGCAACATAATAAAAAAAACGGCACCATCACAATAAACTAGCTAGCAGTAGATATCAGTAGATACTAAGTAATAAACGATATTGTGCAGCACGCAAGATAGACAGCGTACAATGTGCTTTGAGGCAGCAGCCAAGAAAGGTGAAGTTTGTGTCTGTGAATACCCGTGTGTACACCTGTGTGCATACCTGTGTGGATCAGCATGCTTGCATTCCAAAGGTTTCTCCATGTAACGATCTGCTAGGGAGTGTGGGGAGCCACAGCCCCGTCCTCCAGGGCATGAAGCAGGTATGGAGGAGATCAAAACTCCAGACATCCAGAGGCCCCCAGAACACAAGAGACCAAGGAAGACCAACAGAGGGGCAGCCGTGCCACTGTCTCAGTAAGAGCTGAGGAGAGTCCCAGATGAGGGCTCACTCAGCAGCCGTGGAGCAGAAGCCAGGGGGAGTTGCAGTGACGCGCCCGTGAGCTCCGCCGGCAGCCAGCTGTGCCTGAGTGACCGAGCCCCAGGCCGAGAGGAGTGGCCCGAGCGAGCCCCAGGCTCCAGGCCCCGATAAGCGGCCGCCAAGGAGTGAGCCGGTGTGTACCCGGACGCCCACCCCCAGACACAAAGAACCACCAACGCACCGACACCTGAGGGAGTCCGCCACTGGCAGGGGAAGTGGTGGTGGGTGGAGATAGGCCTCCAAACCTTGGAGGGCCTGAGATGTCCCCAGAGAGGTGGCGTCTGATACCCAACCTGACATATAGACACAGACATACAGGCACACACAGACACAAACATCCATTCCCACCCTCATGCTCTCATATGCACTTACTCCACACTCAACCAACGTGGAGACAGACATAAAGAGACGCTGTACACACGATCACACTCCCCAAGCGTACTCTACGAACCGGGTCTAGGTACCCTTGCCCCTGGAGGGGGGAACTGCACCCAGACCCAGGTGGTGTTACCCTTTTCCCTGCGGTGGGGAGAGGCAGACCGCCCCGACTCCGCAGCAGCAGGGAGGCCCCACACTCCAGACCGCAGTCGGACGGCCAACTCCTCCTAGCCCCCCCGCTCCAGCAGGCCGTAGAGAACGGGGGTGAGAGAAGAAAGTTATATTTTAAATGGAGAGAAATGACCAAGTATATCAAATGTTATCTATTTTGAAGTTTAGTTGTTGCTTATGATGTAAACATGTAATATTGTGCTTAATTAAAAATATTAAATAGGCTGAACTCAATTTTTATCAATTTGTTATTAGAACTCGATTTAACCCTTTAAGACCTACCATAGAACCAAGTCCGCCAGAGCTTATATTATATTTTTACATGCTGTGGAGCCATTTTTGGAAGCATTTCAAGTTGCTATACATCAATACAACCATTATAGCCCACACTTTAATAATATGTCTGCATTAGGGGCATAGTAATTACATAAATTGCAAAAAAGTGCAATAAACTACAAAAAAATTGAAAATCGTTTTTGTTTTTTTAACATATATTTCTAGTTAGAGAAATTTAAGAGGCTTATCCCTCAAAACTGTAAATACAAAAAAGTTGCACAAACTAGTTTCGCACCACAGGAAATTTATTTTAAATGTCTTCATAGTTTTATTTTTGAAATACACCAATTTTTTTATACTGCAGGAAAATGAAAATAAATATTATAATGCAAATTTGCAAAATAACAGCATATGCATCAAAATAAACTATTTCCAGCAGTGCAATATGAGTCCTAAGCATCCCAGAAACGACACAGAAAGTCATAAACTCAAACATAACTTTTAAAAACACAAGTATAGGCTCATAAGGCCCCGATCGTAAAAAACTACATTTCCGCAAAATGACGTCACTTCCGGTTTCGGGCAGCTCATGGCGGACATGCGACAGTTCATGCTGATGGAGTAGGAAGTGTTACAAACAGCTGATCGGATCGGCAAAGCGTGTTTCTGGAATATTATGTTTTTGTTGCTGCAAGTTCTTTTTATGCAATTTTTGCAAAGCTGTATGTGGAAGGAAACTGTGACCTAGGACAAGCTGATGGCATAAGATGTAAGTACAACTCCTCCGGTTCCATATGCAAAAAAAATTATTGCGCTAGCTTACGTGGTTGCAGAGCTACCGAGATTTAAAAATAGTTACACAAACTGGAGCGTGTCCGCTCCTGGCTTTAAATGGTTAAATAAGTTACCAGTACTTTTTATGCAAAAACCACTGATAAACTCAATTTATTTGAGTTATCTTAACTTAGAACAACTACATAAGCTGGAAGTTTTGCTTCTCAGTGCAGAAGGATGAAAGATGTGTTTTGAAAATGCCACGTCACTACCGTCCTCCTCCCTCAGAGATCAGTCCGCATGTTCATGGTGCCAGCATTTTTATGGAATATGTTGAGCAAACCCAGAGAAGCTTCAGCTCAAGAGATTACTGTCATTGCTGTGGATCATTACCTGATAAATATTTACTCTCATTCAAACTGATTTTGTGGCTTCTCTTAGTTTAGCACAGTGGCGTGTCTAGAAAATTTTTGTTGGGGGGGCCAGGTAGGGGCACAGATTTGGAGAAGGGTGGCAGATTTAATTGGCAGATAATGTTTTAAAAAAAAATTCTACCAACCCTTAACCATAATTCAATAATCCTATAAACCTAATAACCAAATGCACTTTTAACTCTTATTAGAATGAGATTTTAACCACTACGGTGCAAAGTTTTTAGATACTGCGTTGATAAAGTACAAGAGATACAATCAGTGCTTTGTCAGTGTTTACTCAGCATTCAAGGACAGCAATATTTGCATAGCATTTTTACTGACATATACTGCACATATGTTTTGGGCAAAAACATTTTTGAATATTAAAATACGAACATTTGTAGCAAACAATTGACAAATTAGCCAGTTCCAATGTAAAACTTTCTCTGCCTGTTAAAAAAAGAAGATAATCTTCTCACAAACTGGTGTTTGATTTTGAAACAGGAAAAAAGTGGAGAAACAACTGAAAAGACTAATATTTGAATAAAACCTGAAAGCAAGTAAATACTTTCTATGCTGCCTTATGGTAAACTTTGGTAATATTGATAAAGAACAACACTGGCTGATGATGAAATACATTCAGCTGGCATGGTGACACTGCCAGTATAACCTGCAGGGCTGGACTGGGACAGAAAATCGGGCATTTTGACTACAGACCGACCCACCAGGTATTAAAGCCATAAAGCCTTTGAATGAAAACAAACCCTGTTGTGACAGTGATGTACAGTCTTTTTGGTATATGTATGATTTCTATACATTTTACGTCAGATAAAAACTTTGGTTGTAAGATTTAGATAATTATTTAATAAAAGCTAGATATTTTAAATGAGAATAAGAAAGAAAAGTATTTCTTTGTGCCCCCTTTCCCTGTTAATGCCCTACCTGGCCCCCTGGCAAAACTTTGCTAGACCCGCCCCTGCACAGTTACCAGCTGTCAGCTACATAAAAAAGGATCCTGGTGGGTGGTCTTCACGTTTCCCTCTCACCAGATATCCAAACCGACATCATGACCAGCAGCTTTACAGCTGTGGCTCCAGCAAACATCAGCTGATACTAGAAATTAATATTAAATAAATTCTAACAACAGCCGATCAAGCTTAAACGTGCTGCTGTTGTTTAGCGCGACATCTGCTGGTTTCGTCTTTCTGGCGCAAAGTGGGCGATAAACAAACAAGAGAGAAAAGCCGATCAGCTGATCATCGATCAGTTTCATGATTGAAGTAGCAACAGGAGAGGCAGGATGAGAGAAGAGGCAGCTGTGCAGCGTAAAGACAGAATAAATCCAGCTTTGTGTCTTTTTCCATTCTAGCTGAAGTTCGGGACAAACGTCTCTTCTCAGCTCAATACGAAACGTGTAATATTTTCTCTGATTGAGGGACCATTCCATTTTTTTAAGGAGCCGTTGACAACTCTACTAACTAACCTTATGAATAAAATAAAGTTCACTATCAGTAACATCATAGCAACCGAACAGCTGTATAAAAACTCCAAGCTGGCTAGAACGCAGTATGAGTTATTGCAACTGACAGTAAAAAGTCAGCACAACAAAAATAAACTCCACCTAAACTTAGTTCATATCTGACCCAGATAGACTGCAGGTCATAACTTCTTACCTGAAGTTCAGTTCACCTGACACTCGGACTGGCGGCTGCCTCGGGGCTCTCCTCCTGCCTCCCCTTCCCTCATCCACCTGCTGCCTCTGTGGAAGCCCCGCCATAGCCACCACCAAACAACGGAGTTATTTCTACACATCGACCTGCATCTGGCCAATCCACCACCTCTCATTGTTCATGCCGTTACAAAAAAAAATAAAAAATAAGTCAAATAAGCCCGATGGCCAGTCCAGCTATGTTAACCTGCAACCAAATCTGCAGCTCCATACAGCAATGTTACGACTTAGATTACATCTTATAACTCATAACTCTTATGTTAGCTCCCCTCTGTAGCATACTGTCTGAAATATTCCACGGCTGCAATAATTCTTTAAGTGTTATTTTTTCCTTGGTATTCTAATTTCGCCGAAGTTTACTAAACTCAACAAACTTAATATTACTTACCGGGACATTTATTCTGTCCTCATTTTCTTTCACCGAAAAATTGTTTCCTGCAGTGACGTTTTCGTGCTTGGCTCTCCTACCTTTGCTAACGTGATGCGCATAGCGCAGAAGCGATGCTGCATTCACTTACACTCGGATATCTGAGCGTCACCGTGAAAACATAATCGGACATTTGATATTTGATTGAATTTTATTGTTTTGCCTTTGGGGTGGCACCTGGGGTGGCCAGTCTGGTTGGGGGGGTGGCCTGTGCACCCCCAGGCCACCCCGCTGGACACGCCATTGGTTTAGCACCAGGTTTATAATCTTGCTAGCTAGTTAGTGTTAGCCTAGCGTTGCTGCTGCCGCTGGGCTCATGTTATTTAAAAATTAACACCACAGCCTTAAAAACCTTATATAATTCTGTTGATTGTTTGAAATAAAAAAAGTGAGATAAGAGCCCAGACAAAATTCTTCGGGCGGTGCAGCCATTAGGAGTGTGATGTGGTGTGGGGGGTATTTTCAATCCATAGCCATAACTAACTAACTATATACATCATGTTTAACCTGAGTAGCAAAAGACTGCAGGGGGATGGAAAACGATACTCCAGGAGTTAGCTGTGCTCGCGGACTCTATCAAGCTGTGACCTCCCGGTCAGCTATCTCGCTGGTGGATAACAGAGCTCTCCAAAAACGTGGAAGCACTTTTGCAAATATGTGATATTTTGATAAATTAAGTAGATATTTGAGCATTACACAGCTACATTCTCGGCTGAAAATATCTTAAAAGGTTATTTTGTGACCCAGAAAGGGTAGTCTGGGGAAAAGGAGGATCGCATTTGTCGGCACTGGTTGTCGGAGCCTGTGTACTTGTAAGCGCGGCAATGGCGGAGGAGCGTGGCTAAAAAACTGGGTCACAAAATAAACTTTTAAGATATTTTCAGGCGAGAATGTAGCTGTGTAAAGTTCAAATATCTGTTCGATTTATCAAGACATCACATATTTCCAAAAATGCTTCGACGTTTTCGGAGGCTTCCATTTTTTTCATGCTTTGTGGCAGCTTTTGAACATCTGTGGCATCTATATCTAATGTCAAGTCTAGACTTTATTTAACAACATAAGCAAACTATATGTTACAATGATTGCACTGCCATTAAGGATCAAATCAGTTTCAGTTTTTTCTGTTTTTTCTCCCTCTGCTTGCTTCTTACTGTCTTTGAGGCTCGGGACCAGCACTCCTGCTGTTGGACAGAAAGACATCAACTCAATTGTAAGCAGAGATGGGGTTACTGTAATCTGATTCATTTTTTCAAGTAACGAGTAAAGTAAGGGATTACTATTGCAAAAACGGTAATTAGATTACCATTACTTTCCCGTAGGAACGCTGCGTTACTGCGTTACTAAAACCGTGATTTTTTTGCGAGAATGTCTCATGACAGTGACGTAAGCGAGTGCGCCGTTAGTGACAACAGCTGTGTGCAGATCAACAATGGATCACATATCGAGTGCGGGAGAGAGTATGAGCGTGCAGCGTTTAAAGCGTGGAAGTACTGACCTTACTTTGAGTTTGATTCCATAAAAAGTGACAAAAACATTAGTGTCCATTGTGCGTGGGAAGAAAACTTCTTTTTACAGCGAAAAAACCCCTAAACTTCCAAGCAAGCACCGAGTGCGCAACGACGTAATGGGAAATTCACAGAGAAACTCGCGGATTCTTCCATTGACCGCGGCACACCTGCACCAGGGTAAACCTCCGCCTACGCCACTCCTGCTTTACAGGTGAAAATAGAGCAACAGGACCGCTGAGTCTTTGACTTTATTTTCTGCTGTGTTTTACTTGCATCTATTTGAAAGAGTGAGTGTAAACACAAAAAATATTTTATTTTATGTGCTGGAATGTGTAGAAAATAGGTTTAAATGTTAAACTAATTTATTCAAGTCAGAGAATGTTGCATATAATTTAATTTTTACTTGATGCATAAAGTTAAAAGATTAAAACTGATAAAACAAGTTTTAAAAAGGGACTTTTCCATTTGATTACATTTGTATGATGGATTATGCAGAAAAAGTAGAATTGGGCTGAAAGCTCTATCGCTTTATCACCTATTCAGGTTGTAAATCGTGTTTTTTAAAAGTAACTAAGTAACTAAGTAATTAATTACTTTTGAAAATAAGTAATCAGTAAAGTAACGGGATTACATTTTTGGGGAAGTAATCAGTAATTAGTTACTGATTACTTTTTTCAAGTAACTTGACCAACACTGGTTGTAAGTATTTTGGTTTTCCAATATATTAGCAACTGTCAGTGACATTTATATTAATCAGGCTGAACTTTAATCATACTTTAGATCAGCCTGTTTTACTTATTGTTTTATTTGTGCTTTGGTTTGGGGAAGTTGTTTCTTTACTGATCTTTTCCTGTCTTCTGTTATTAGACTTGAGATATGACTGCACTATGCTGTTGCTGGTGACTCCAGTTAATTCTACAAGACATCCTGTGTAAGTAAACAAACAACAACAGTTTGGTCTGCATTTCTTGAAAGATCACATCCCCCAAACTTAGTTTAGAGGGTCTACACTGTATATAGTGAAGTCTGCAAGTTTTCTAACAGCAAAATTTGTTTTGTGCCCAAATCATTTTGCACATCATTAGAATGAAAGTTATTGGCCATGTTTGCATAGCCCTTTTTAAAATGATGCTTTCATGACATTATTGTGTGTTGGGTGGTGGTCAGGGCTATCCAGACTGACAATTGGGACATTGAATGTCACCTCTCCGGTGGGGAGGGAGCCTGAGATTGTCTAAATAAGAGTCTGTTTTATGCCAAATGCAGAAAAAAAATGTTTTAAGAAAGCAATTAAGTTCATGTTCCAAAAAATATGATTGTTTGCTTGCAGGACACCAGGAGAGATGAGTCCTCCGTCACAGATGGTGTGGTCAGTGAAGATGGTCGCCTGCAGGTTCAAGCTCATTCTATCTCCAACCCACATCCACTGCCACTGTACTTAAGGGAAGTTAAAGACTTTCTTCTGCACTTACATTTGGATCACCTTGATCCATGATAGTCATTTAGGCAGTAATGCCTCGACTGGAAACAAGCCATCCTTAAAATAATACAACATTCCAGCTCCTGTGTTGGAATGCAAAACAAATGTGTTGTTTAAATTAGAGACTGCACTTGTGACAGAACAATAAATATATTTTATTTTGATCATATAAGTTAGCGGTCCCCAACCCCTGGGCCACGGACCGGTACCGGTCCGTGAGTCATTTGGTACCGGGCCGCGAGAGTGAGATTCGGGTGTGAAATGTATGGTTTTCAGGGTTTTTATCGGTTTTTAGCGTTATTTTGTTATCGCTTTTTTTTGTTAACTCTGTTTTCCTTGGTCTTTTCACGTGTGTTATGAATAAGTCTTCTTTTTTTCGGTACCGGTACTAGTTTTATTTTGTTGTATTTATCCGCGACACCTTAAAGGCCGGTCCGTAAAAATATTGTCGGGCACAAACCGGTTCGTGGCGCAAAAAAGGCTGGGGACCGCTGATATAAGTAATGTAAGTACAAAACAAACTTGAGGTAGGCCTAAACTTATTTTCAGAATAATTACAGCTGAGACTTTGTTTCCTTGTAAGATTATAACAGTGATGGCAATATAATTGTTTGTTGTTCAGCAGAACAGTGTCCAGTATGTTGGCTTTTATACTTTTTTGCATTTGAAAATAAAAGTTGGGCTGATTTTAACATCATTACAAAAAGTGTTATTAATTATTTTTAATCATATTCAGGTTACCACAAATAGTTTTTTCATTTAGTTGAACTTGAAATGTTTGTCAGTAGGTAAACAATTAGTATTGTACAGTCAGAAATATCAAGTTATTCTTAATACTGCAGACTTGCAATGAATAAGTTGTCCTAACAGTCATTTTAAGTAAGCTTTACTTAGGAAACTCGTTGCCTCAAAAAAACTTAGTTTTTTTTAAATTCTAGGAACTAATGACGTTGTGTGGTGTACTCAAAATGAATAAGTTGCCTTAACTCGGTCATCTTAAGTAAACTTGATCCAATCTTTTTGAGTTCTGGGAACAAATGAGCTTGTACAGACTACTCAAAATAAATAAGTTGTCCTAATTTAGTCATTTTTAGCTAAGCTTTACTCAATTTTTTTTGAGTTCTGGGAACTAATTACAATATACAGTGTATTTGGGGATTTGGGGAACCTTGGGGAACCTTGTACTTTAAATTAGCCTAATTATAAAAATAAGTTGAATATAATGATGTAAGTGCTTGGCATGTAACTGATCCATTACTAATATTTTTGTTCCTTCCCATTTTTAAAACAATTTATTTTGTTTCTGCTGTATTTAAAACAAGAGCAATTTATAAAAATCTTTGTTAAAGATAAAACAGCACATATTTAAACCTAAAATTCCTGTGTTGTACCAAATGTGCCAAGTCTTTTTTTTTTATTTTTATTGTTTTTGATAGAATAGAATAGACTAGAATAGCATAATCCTTTAATTGTCCCACAAGGGGAAATTTGGGTGTAACAGCAGCAAGAAAGACACATATACAAACAAACAGTACACAAGACACAGAACAGAAACATACATAATTTTTACATATTTACATCAAGGACAATAGTTGGCTTAGAGCTCATGAAATCAAATCGCAGTCAATCACATTTTAAGCCTTAAACTGTTGCTTTAATTCTGTGGTCTAATATAACATATGCAATAACACCAGCCACAAAAATAACATTATTCATTATTCTTTTTTCACTGCTACCATTTAACTGCATGTCTTTAGTTAGTCTCAGCAGCAGTGCATCAAACACTACTGCTGAGAGTAACTCATCAGTTCAGATTGGTTAAAAAAAGACTGGCAAAAATAAAATGCCTTTTAATGTTTGTTAAATGCCCCCAAAAGAACATAATATTATGTGAAAATAAAATCTTTTTTTCTACTCAAGTAAGCCCCATCTCTGGGAACTCTCTGCGTTTCTTGTTGTTAAAGAGTCCACACACTTTGTGTGGTAGCTGCTTGTGCTAACAGACAGTGATACAGATATTAGGCTTCTTATGTACAAAGACTATCCACGAGGTCTTATTTTATTGGGACAAAGAAAACCGAAGCTGTTCGGACCGGATCTCCAGAGTGCAGACGTGAATGTAGAATTTGAGCTCTGTATTGTTCAGATCTGTACGCCATTATTCATTCCACACATCGAGGTAAAGGAGATCCCAGAGGAGATGCAGACAGCTGAGTAGTACAATAATTTAGAGCATCTTTTCTCTTTTTCTTTTTCCCTCCCTGTATTTGGGAGTTAGGGTGTCAGAGCCTCTTTATTACCACATGTTGTTCCTGCTCCAGCCCCCACCTGACTCCCCTGCCCAGCACTGGCCCTCACTCCTGAAGGCATTTGTGTAAACACAGCTGCCTTGTTGACTTTAAAGCCTGCTTTGTAACAACCCCCACCCCCTTGCCACCCCTACCCCCACCCCATACTGCAGACTTGCAATGAATAAGTTGTCCTAACAGTCATTTTAAGTAAGCTTTACTTAGGAAACTCGTTGCCTCAAAAAAACTTAGTTTTTTTTAAATTCTAGGAACTAATGAGGTTGTGTGGTGTACTCAAAATGAATAAGTTGCCTTAACTCGGTCATCATCGGTCAGTATTCACACTTGCTGACCCAAAGCTAAACGGACACAGGAGTTTAAAATAACAGGCAATTTATTCTCTGTGAAGTTTGCACTTCAAAAGTACTAAAAGCCCTGAACTGCAAACAAAAAAAAGTTTATCTTTCCTCCCCTAAATGCATTTGCACACTGTAATGAATAAGCTGTAACTTGATGAGCTGTCACTAGAAAGTTTAATCACTGAACCAAAATTCTTTTTCATGTACTTGCATAAACGTCTATAAAATGTTAAGTAATACATTAATTGAATTGACATATGGGGACTGGAAATAAACTCAGATTTGTGTTAATGAATTGTATTGGATTGTGATGTCTACACACTTCTATTATGAGGTGATTGGGAGAATAAATGTTGCTTGTCTTGTCTCTGAAGGCCATCGACAAAGTTATTAAAGCTATATATCGCAAAAACTTAAAACTAGCTGTTAGATAAAAACAAGCTATCCATCCTCTTTAAACACTTGTCCAATTCAGCGTTCAAACGTATGTTCCAACCTGCTGCCATTTTAGAGTCACCAATTACCCTAAAGGGCAGGTCCTGGGATTGTGGGACAAAACAGGAATACCCACAGAGAACCTAAATAAGATCCAAGGCCCCCACAGCCAGCCAGTGGTTCAAATCCAGAGCCTTCTTAAACTCTGCACCACTACGACGTCCTAAAATATTCAAACTAAACTTGACAAGATAAAGAAATAACTGAGGCAATACTTATAAAATGTCAGGGTCCTGGGACTGGGCGACCCAGGATCCCTGGGCAGTCATGGACCTGCGTATTATTATTATGTATTTTTGGTGTCATTTCTCCTTCTCTGTGCGTGTACATATGTGTGTTTCTCTGTGCTGTGTTAGTCTGTGTCCCACTCATATGTTTAGGCGAGGTATGGGTGTGTATGTCTGCGGGTGTGCCTGGAGGATGGAGCTCGGCCACCTGCAGGCCTGAGGGGTGTGGCCCTGCGGAGGGACTGGCCACACCCGAAGCCACACACCTGCCGCTGATCAGGGCTCGTCGGGGGAGCTACTTAGGAGAGTCTTGGAGCTCCCACCGACGCGGGATCATTGAGTTATCTTACCAAGTCAGTGTGTGTTAGCGTAGGTCTGTGCTGTGCGTATATGTGCTGGTTAGTGTTGACGGCTGCGTCTCTGGTTTCCCTACAGGAGGAGGAGTGGTCCGGAGAGGCAGCACGCACGGGGGTGCGGAAACACAACAGCGGGGAGCACGAGCACAGATATCGGAGGGAAGCACGCGCACGGGGTTCGAGGGAGCAACGGGGAGTTATTGTGTTTACAGCTTTCCACTGTAAATAAAGAGCACTGTTTGCATCGCAGAGTCTGCGTTTTGGGTCCTCCTTTCCCCACATCCCCACGGTCTGCCAGCCAGACCGTGACATAAAACCAACCAAACTAAAATAGGAACTACAGTAGTATAGTAAATGGTAAATGGCCTGCATTTGTATAGCGCTTTTCTAGTCCCTAAGGACCCCAAAGCGCTTCACACTACATTCAGTCATTCACCCATTCACACACAGGCGATGGCAAGCTACATTGTAGCCACAGCTGCCCTGGGGCGCACTGACAGAGGCGAGGCTGCCGGACACTGGCGCCACCGGGCCCTCTGACCACCACCAGTAGGCAAACATGGGGTTAGTATCTTGCCCAAGGATATTTGGCATGCAGCCAGGAGGCAGCCTGGGATCGAACCACCAACCTTCTGATTAGTGGCTGACCTGCTCTGCCACCTGAGCTACAGCCACCCCAGTATAGCAGTATATTATAGCAGGCTTATTTACAGTCATGGCCAAAGTGGTTGCGTTATGATAGATGTCCCGAACCTCTACAATAACATTCATGTTAGAATTTAAAAAACAAACAAGATTAACAACCAATAAAAACTAGCCTAAAGCAAACACACCCGCTCTGGAAACTAAGTAATGATTTGTTAAAAAAAAAAAAAAAGGTAAAATAAATGCCTTCAAATGTTCATTAAATCCCCCCAAGAGAAGATAATAAAATCTGAACCTTTTTAACAAACTAACTGAAATAAATTGAGGACAAAAATTTAAATGAACTTTAAAAAAGAAACTTGTGAAAACTACAAAATGATTATGCTTCATAATGAATCTTTTTATAACCCTAATGTTGTGACATGTTTGAATCTGTTATTTTCAGGCTTTAGCCTGTTCCAGGTACAGCTAGGGCAATGCAGACTGGACAGGCTGAAGGACATTACAGAGCCTTAAAAGCGAAGGTAGATGTTTTGTTGATATTTCTAACTTGCTAGAATGCGGAGGAATATCAGTAGGGGTTTAGTATCTTGCCCAAGGATAACTTGGCATGCAGACTGGCGCAGCCAGGGATCGAACCGCCAACCTTCCAATTAGTGGATGACCTCTACCTCCTGAGCCACAGATTTTCTTGTTTGTACACAAACTATCCAACTAATTACAAATTTCACTGCACGGACTCATTTTATTGGACTATGCTGGAGTGGAGGCAGCTCAAAGTAGAGCTGGGCGATAGAACGATAACGATATGTATCGCGATATAACTTTTACTCGATAGAGAAATTAAGCTATCGCGATAGACTTCGCCACTCTTGTCCTCTTAAAATAAAAAATAAATAAAAAAAAAAAGGTCAGCCAATCCAAACTAAGTAGCGCAGAGCCGAACCAATCACAGCCGCAGCGTCACGTCGCGTGACTTGTTACGTACAGCACAAGTGCCAAGCCGCATGTGTGTTTGTTTGGGAAGCAGGCAGTGGGTAATAATAATAATAATAATAATAATGGATTGGATTTATATAGCGCTTTTCAAGGCACCCAAAGCGCTTTACAATGCCACTATTCATTCACTCTCACATTCATACACTGGTGGAGGCAAGCTACGGTTGTAGCCACAGCTGCCCTGGGTAATGGAGCCAGCGCGTAATGGAGGAAATGAGTGTGCCGACTAGAAAAATCTACCGAGCGTGACCGAAGAGAAAACAGATGACGGTTCCAATGCCGGAGAGATTGTCGAACGGAAGAGCCATAGAAGTTCCGTAGTGTGAAGGTATTTCGGCTATTTCAAGTCTGACAAAAAACAGAGTAGCGCGCACTGTAAATTGTGCCGAAAGCAAGTCTGGAAATACAATAAACTGGTGCATGCGTCACACTGTGCGCCACGTTATTGTTTCGGTGAAATGAATTTCTACAATACTGTTAATTCTACTCTGCAGTGTTTAAATGCTTACATATACACACAGTTACTGTCCGTCCACACATACGACTCGGTTCTGCTTCTATGCCCCAGCTTTGTTTACTTTTTCCCACCGAGGCTTCTAGACTTCTGATTGGCCAACATTTCGGCACGGTTAGGAATCTAGCGCCACCTGCTGCTTTGGCATGTTCATAGCAGCGTTTTCCTTCATTTCTGCCTTTATGTGTGGACGGGATTATTTTTTAAAACGAAAACGGAAAATCTCCGTTTTCAAAAACACCCGTGTACGTGTGGACGTAGCCTCAGTCTCTGACTGGAAGCGCTAATTCGTCATTCGGCTTTTGTCAGACTAAAGTAACTGTTAAAACTGTTTGAAAAGCTCAGCTATACAACAAGGAGAGATTGAGAATTTCCTTTTAGTTCTCAGTTTATTTGATACTGACAAAAGTTAGTTTTGTCTGTTCTTCTGTAAAACAAACTAAGATTTATTTTTAGAATTAATATTTTGTTTCTAAGTGGAATTGACAATTTAGTCTGTTTTTGTTTGTTCTGTTTTGAAACTTAAACGCTTTAGCGGCTGCCTTTTGTGTAGTTTGCAATATTTGCCTTTATTTATCTGAAAAAGTCTCATGTTCCTTAAGTACATCTACCCTGTTGAACTTATTATGGGAAATAAATATTTAAATAAAAACAAGCTGCTGATTATTTCACATTTTACTTGTGAGCAACGGCACATTTAAATCTTACAAATATAGTTATTTGGCTTATATCGTGATAGATATCGTTATCGCCTGAAATGAAAAAACATATCGTGATATGAAAAAATCTCATATCGCCCAGCTCTAGCTCAAAGTCTGAACAATAAAAGTCAAACTATGCACGAGTCCCCCTAGAACTGACTATCTGGCAACTGTGTGAAATTACAAGGTGGTGACATCACTAAACAAATTAAAAGGCAATGCGTGGAGAAGCTGATGCAGCATGACAGAAGCATGCAAACCACCCATAGAAATCAGCTCCAATTTGATGTTTTATTAATTAATAATATCTCAGAAAGCCAAAGGCATTAAGCTGATTTTGGGAGGAAAGGCCAGGCATGCTGGATGTGATCAGAGTCTGGCTCTAGAAATGGGGACGTGTGCTTAAGTTCAAAAGATTCTGTATTCTTATACTTGGTTTGGCTGGAGCTCTGGTGATTAATATAGAAGCTAACCTGAGTAGGAGAGGCTGTGTGTTGTGCTGATGGTCTCCTTCACTCCATAATCAGGTGGAAGGAATGTGTGAGATTGACTCTCCCATTGGCATCCTTTCACTGCAAGTGCATATCTATTTTTCAGTGCCCTGCTACTGTTTACAGATTACCTGGCCGGTTAAGAAATGCCTGCCGGTTTGTGTTTTTTGTTCATGTTTTCCCTTCTGGAAAGAAAGACCTCTCTGTGTGTAATATTCAAATGAAGAAAAGAAATTGCCATAGGGACACTGAAAAAATATCTATTTGATTTGGAGCTGTGAATGTATGCCGCAGACAACAGTTTCTTTGCAGGCTGATATTTTATTCAGAGCCTCCGACACGCTGCAAAGACTTTTGGGAGAAATGATACATGTCTTTTTCACTGCAGTAGGCATGAATGTGCCATGTGGCTGCCTTGTAAATCATGACTCCTCTCTTGAGAGAATAATAAGCTTGAGAAGTAAGCTTTCTCAATCTTATCAGGAAGTGCCATTCTCTAGCAATATTATTATTACTATTAATATGCCATGTTCACGGGCAGCATTTCTGTGTACACACATTCAAGATATACTATTTGTTTTTTCAGCTGCTATTGTATAATTGGCCCTCATCTTATATGACTGCTCCCACTTTAGTTTAAAAGAAACAGTTATGTTAAAATAAAAAGCAGTTAAAGAGAATCTGCTTTTCAATGGTGACATTCCACAGTGTAGACCTGCAGGTAAGAGAGAAACAGGAGGGAAGAAAAAAAGAGCTTGTCACATGTAAAGCAGAACATAAGCCCGTCTGCGGTCTGTGTTCACACATGATCCATGACAGCTGCCAGAGCAGAAATTCTGTCTCAATCTGCTGCTGGAGATACATTGTAGAATTCACACTGTTTGTGGTTCAATAAAAATAGCCTGGAGCCTTTGTGGAAAGGTGGAAGGGAACCAACAAGTCCTCAAACTCAACAGTCATATGAGTCAAAAGCCAGAGTTACGGATTCTGGCACATGAGATCCATTTTGTTTCAGTCCTCTGTTATGATGGGAATATATTTGGAAGCTGATAATTGGTGTTAACACTGGTGGACCCAGTTTACTCAATCACCATGTTGGCAGTGCTTTCACTTCGATTTCACTTGTCTTATATGTTAGCTAGCAAACAAATACCTTAGAAATGAGCAAATGGAAAGGACTTAATTATAGCAAACTATTCTATTAAGTCAAGATTCCACAGAGTTTCCATTTAAGCATTATGATGTGGAAGTTGGAAGTTTAAGGCTGATTTTATGGAACTGACTGGCATTTAAATAGACTTTTCTAGTGCTATTCACTGCTCAAAGCACTACACTACATTTGACCTTTTCATTATTTAGTTATTATATATTTTATTGCCTTTTATTCACACCTACAGTAATTTAGAACAATTGTTTAACCTAGCATGGCTGTCTTTGGCAGGCCCGAGAGGGCATTCAAACTGGTCTGAAGATCAGGAGATTCAAATCTAGACTCTTGCTGTTAAGGAAAAAGGATTCATCAAGTCTGAATTTATTTTGGATTTTCTCTACCTATACTTAGGGTCATAAGTATAGGTATGTATGTGTGGGTCATAAGCCTGTAGGCTCTTATATCATGCATGTCTATAAGACATTCTGGTAAGCAGTAGAACTGTGGATTAGTAGACAAGTTACATAAAATAGAGGAATCTAGTAGCAAAGGGTCAGCAGTTTGGAACTACACCTACAGCATTCCTTTCCATGTGGTTTTTGACTTCACAACTGCAAATCTGTGTTGAGCAATGCTTTCCCTGTCACCTTTTCTCTTCCCTGCATGCTCGCTCTCACACTTCCTCTCGTAATGTTCGCTGTAACACATGTAACATCACGTGTTGCTGTCAACTTGATTAATATTACTTCACCTCATGGTAGGTATGTGTTTGTCAGCATGAGCACTGACAGTGAGACTCAGAGCAGCGAAAGAAGAAACTACCATGAGCATTCTCACCATGAGGAATAGTAGGTTAACATTTATTAGATGACTGCAAATAATAACCATCGATCAGCTAGTTGGTGTCAGCGAATAAATAAACATGCATGACTTTGGACTACGTGAAGACATCAGAGTTAATGGAGGAACCATAGAGGCACAGGGAAAATAAATTCCACACAGTCCAGGGCTTTTGAACTGATAAATGTCTCCCAATGAAGTGGCAGAGTTACCCACTGCATCACAGTGTTGCCTTGTAAGGTAACAGACAGTCAGTCCAATAATGACAGCCTGAAACTTATCAGCAGGAATGCCAGTGTGTAAATGTGAATTCAATTGCTGAAAAGAAAATGTTGAAAGAATGCTCAAACCACAGTGTATCTGTGAATAGATGTGCACAGCCCTGTGCAGAGAAGTTTAATGGGGCAGGTGCTCAAAAAGGGGCACAGAGATCCAGGCTGAATAACAACAACCCACATTCATCAAGAATCTAATATGGAATTGCATCTTTGTCATCAGGTGGGGACAATACAAAGCAAACGTAGCTATGTTTTACCTGATGGGTACAATGTTGCTGTTGAGGGGTTACTGCTGCTCCTGCTGCTGATAGTGCTGGAGGGCAGGGCTGTGTTGATCTGAGACTTTAGACATTAAAAAGTCCACAGGATAGATGGTAGCTGATTAAACAAGTGTTATGAGATAATAATAAAATGCAAGGATTGGTGACAGTGCTTGGAACCATTAAGGCACCAGATTAAAAACACTGGAAATGAACTAGGCTCTGCCTGTGACTCACTCTTTCCTTCTCTTCCTCCTGAATCTCATCTATCACTCTCCACTGTCCATCTGAGAACAAGGCACAATTTGCTGTTGCATTAATCTATTATGTAATTATCCATACTTAAAATCACTTGCACCTAATCCATAATATTAGGTGCAATGACAGAAAATGTTTAATGAACCAAAACATTGCAATTGCGCTATATTGTGTTATATTTGAGTAATAATTAAAAATAAATCTATGCACATAAAACACACACATACAGTTACATTTTATGCCAATATTTAAGTTTATTAAATATTTAAACTTTACAGAAACAATAATTTTCCTGCTGTAAAAGCAGCAATTTGTCACATTTGATTGTCTTTAAAATACAGCATGTTGTTTTTAATATCATGTTTCATAATCCATAATTATGTGGATATGCACATTAGATTGTTTGTAGTGAAATATAAGGCAGGGAAAAGTCCTGTAACTTTAGGTGAAATATGCTCCCTAAAACAGGAGACAGAGTTATAGACCCATGACACCCTTACCCAGTCAACCAGCAGTTAATGACCAAGCACCAGTGAACAAAAGGACAGGTAACGTTTGTTACTCTGTGGCGTACACAGCAGGCAACTTACCAACGTACACATGATAATCTAATATAGTGTACGCTGTACACCCTACTTACTGGTTTCAGTTGCATCAGTCTGCGTCTTCCAGTTAATTTGTGTGTTTCCCCTACAGCTCCGCACTGCCCAGGCAGCAAAGAATGCGTGTGCTCTTTGTGAGCTCGTTCTCAGCTCGTAACCAGTGCGCTCTGCCGTCAAGGATGATCATGGTATGATAATGGTTATCAAGTGACTGATGCAAGCCAGATTGATTTATTTAGCAAAATTGTGATTATAAATAAAAATAAATTTAAAAAAGGGCACTTGGGGCATCCAAGAGGGAAGCGGCAGGTGAGTGTTATCAGGGAACACTGTTAAATATTGTGTTAAGCTAGGAGGTGTATCCTGGGCACATATGCAGAGCACAGAATTGGCTGAGGAGAAACTTCAGCTTCTTGTAGTGAGAGTTTAATTGGCTCATCAACCTGCATGTGAGTCATTGGATTCCTAACTCAGCCCCCCCCCCCCCTCAACACACACACACACACACACACACACACACACACACACACACTTCTGCACATGCCTGGATGTGAATATGGGATACTCTTTGTCCCTTGGAACTCTTCATCTTCACCCAAATTATACAGAAATACAGAAAATACACAAAAAACAGAAGAGATTCTAGATTTTCCATGGTGGCATCTGACTATTTAGATAAATGTAATTTGAGACAGCCAACACTAACATTTCCCCAAAACAATAGAGGAGAATGAAATTTGTATTTATTCTTTCCACAGTATGACCTGTGAGCTGTGACCTCAATGAACAAAAGCAGCCCCTCCTTAAAAATCCCAATTCATCCCCTGGGAACCAGTGTGGCTGGCTGGCAAACTGTTGTCACAAATGAGTTCCTCGTCCTTGTTTAATCAAATTAAATCTTGACAATTATTTTACTTAAATAAACATAAATGAGCTCCAGAGATGTCAGTAAGTGTATTTTGAAACTCAGGAAAGAGTCCCTCTCCTGTATTCCTATTTTTCATGCTTTGCCTGGCTAATGGTCCATTAATGTCATTTGGGGGGTAAAAATAAATTATGGGAAAAAAATCCTGAGTTTATGATGTGAGAATGACTGCCATTTTTGTGTGTCTGTTTTTAACTCATCAAAGCTGTTGTAATGAACACTGTTTACATGTGTGAAACTGATAATTACAGTCACTCGGATATGACAGATCTGTGTATAATGAAGAAACTCAACTGATTTAACCTTCTCATCTCAGTTTTGGAAACAAAACAATCAAGTATGTTTCTTTTTTTTTTGTCAACTTATTTAAGGTAATGGTTGAGATAGCTTCTGATTTAGAGTACTTTTTTAGCAGTAATAAAGTAGAAAAGTAGTCTCACTTTATGATGAAATAATAACATTTTGAAACCTCTCACTACATAAAAACCTCAACATCAACTATTAAGATTTAAAAGCGTGTGTAGTACTGAAAGGTTATTGGATGAACAAGCTTGAGATATATGATATATCATTTCAAAGACAGGGGTTAATGTTTTGCAGAACCAGATTTATGGTGTACTTGTTGAATCATCTAAGTTGTAATGTATAGTGTGACAAAAAACATTCCAAGTCCCTTTTTTCAATAAAAATTAAGATACCTTTATTCTCATGTCTAAGCTAAAAAAAAGAAAAGGCAAACATCTGGGCTACGAATGAAATATTCCGCCAGTGATTCACTACCTACAGGAATCTTCAAAATCTGGAGCAAGTATGAGAGATCAAAGGGACGTCAGCCCACAACATTTTTCAAATTCATATCAAAAGCAATGCTCCACCGGTGATGGCATGCTTTTGTATCACTACTGCATCTATCATTTCCTGTTTCTGTTGTTATGCACAGTGGTATTTTTCTGCAGGTTGATCTATGTAGTTTGATTAACTTTTCAAACTTTCATGTAACGTATTTCATAGAGTATGCTTCACATGCTGTGTTACAAGCACACTTTCTGTGGATCAACGGCAAATTATATTCATAATATTAACAGACGGTGTCTGTGGAGATTTGCTAGCTTAGCATAGCCAGTAGCCTAGCTCTTAACAGCATGGCTTCTTCATCTGCCCCATTTCAATGTCTCAAATGTTTAATTAGTCCTTGGCCTCGTTTAGCAATAATGATACTTTTCAGAAATGTAGCATGTTTGAAATGTTTGGAAGTCAAGCTTAATAAATTAGAGACTTGACTTCACAATGTTAAATTTGTGTCCTTGATGCAACACAGCTGATTTGACCCTTTCATGCATGAATTATGAAAACCTCAATCAGGATTTTTTTCTTAAGTATTTTTATTCATCTTTAGGCATGAAAAAAAAAATTAACTTCATTTTTTTTAACATGTACATTTCAAATAGTTTTTTGCATGCCCACTTAGGTAGACAACCAATTAGGTGGACAACTGATGAGTATGGAGTGAAACATCAGTGCCCAATGTAGTGGTTTATGTGCCCACTATACCATCAACACTGACACAAATGCAAGAAAACAGCCTTTGAATAGCTGTCCACTGTAGTGACCACTATGTGTTAAAGGGTTAAATGGCTAAATAACCTCCTCAACATGTCTTGAAGTTCTCCAGAGGCCTGGCAATTAACTAATTTGATTCAGGTGTGTTGACCCTGGATGATATCTAAAACCTGCAGGACACCAGCCCCTGAGGCCTGGATTTCCCCACCCCTGGCCCAGACTAATTCTAAAACAAAGTGTTTGTTAATTCACAGAAAATGTCCTTTTTTGTGTGTGTGGATCCATTTTCCTAACCCATCCAGTGGTGTTAATACTGTTACATCCTCACTGTGTACAACCTTGGATACTGTAACTCCACTGAAAAGGAAAGTCTCAAATCAGAAATGCTTGACTCCCTGGTATATCTCACAATTACACGCCTGAAAGGACAGAACCTGTTAAGTTGCAGAGGCAGCAGCATCTCACAAATTTAGAAGATCTTTGTTTAGCATGGAAAAAAATGTTTGTTGCTCTATAAAAACAGGTAAGTAGAGCTCTTCACTATTTGAAAAAAAAAAGAGAAAAGCTTCAGTTTTTTTTTTTTTTTTTTGGTATTGTAGCTGACCTGTTCTAGTGGGGATGACAAAGAGTATGTTGAGCCAAGCAGTCCCTTAAACTTAAGTTGTAATAAATTCATAAATTTCTTCACAAATAAAGTATACATGTAACCATTAGAGAAAAAATATTCATAACCAAGTTTCAGAACTACTGTTAATTATTTAGACTGTCTCTCAGATTGACCATTCAGAGTTAACTTCAGTAATTACTTCCTCCAAACCAATAACATGCCTATTAGACCTCATTCCTACAAGACTGCTCAAATAGGGACTACTATTATTTAATTCTTCAATCTTAATGTACAGGTTTTCAGGTAATTAAACTTAAAAAGCCATTACTTGGCCCAGCTGTCTTAGGTAATTACTGGTCAATGTCTAAACTTCCTTCAATTTCTAAAATTCTTGAAAGACTAGATATGAACTGATCATAAGCACTGGGGTGAGAATTCATCACAATACAGAATTAGCACTAGTGAAGTTTACGGCTGATCCTCTAATGGTTTCTGATGGTGGATTCATCTCAGTGCTTGTCCTCCTAGACTTTAGTGCCGGGTTTGCTATTGTTGATCATGATATTTTACTACAGAGATTCCAACACACCATAGCTATAAGTATTGTGCTTCAATGGTTTGAATCATATCTATCTAATAGATTCAATATTTTTCAAATAAAGAGGAAGTCCTCTTCACACACTAAGATTAATTATGGAGTTGCACAGAGTTCAGTGCTGGACCCAATTTTATTTGTGTTATGAGGAATCCTGGAGTCATTTTTGAGCAGGATATGTCCTTCAATGCACACATTAAACAAATATGTAGAACTGTTTTTTCGTATTTGCACAATAATCTCTAAAATTAGAAAAAGTGCTTCATGCACTTATTACATTTAGGCTGGACAGTACGATAAAAATCAAACAGAACTGGTTCTAATCTTATGGTTTTTATGTCCTGTTTCAAGTTGTTTCAACTACTCATTTTTTGCCCTTTCACTTCCAACATGTAATTTGTGAATGCACAGGGCTGCACTCTTGTGAAAGGGTTTGTTTTAACCCTAACCAAAAAAATGTTTGATTTCCAAAACCAAAGAATGACAGAGGATAAAACTGCATTAAAGTGGTGACGATGTTAGGCTACATCTACCAGCAATTTCTAAGTGAAAATGTCATGACGTCTGTGAACTGAATCTTAAGAGAATATTAATAATACAGAAAGGTAAAGTTACAGGGAAATGTTTACTGGCAAAGAATGAAAATAACAGAAAAGGATTTGTTTTACAGCAGCCAAACAAAGAGAAATATTGTGTAAGGACCTGAAGCAAGCAGTTCAGGTGAGAAAAGCCATGAACATGCCTGCTCATGAGATCATCACAGAGGGGCCTCTCCTGTCTCATTGCCACAGCATCTATGAAGGAGAGCTGATGAGGCAGCCCAAGATGACCAAACATAGCACTGATTGGACATCTTGCATTCATTAATGTTTAGATGATGTTCTTGTCCTTAAGCCCAAGGAGATCCAATAACAAAGCTGAACTGTACAGGGTAAGGTAATCCCATTAATGACCATGGCTGCAGGCCACTGCTTCCATTCCCTGAGAAACACCTCTTTATTCCAGAGACATGTTATAGAAAGGGCTCTGAGAGCTCGAGTAGAGTAGAAAAGCATTAAATAAGAACCAGCTAACCTGCCATGAAAGTGGAGATACTGAAAGGAACAAAGTTTTGCATGAGGACGTAGACATTGGCAGAAAGAGAGTTGTCTGTTTGAGGCTGTTTGAGTTTTTAATTATAACATAATGTTGTGAATGTGCCATCAGTGGATGAATAAAGTCTCACTTTGCTTTTTCTTATTTTATCTCATCCATTCTTTTTCCTCTTGAATCTGTTTCTTTGCTCATGAATGCCATTCCTTTTGTCTACTCTGTTTTTTTCTCATTTGATTTTCATTTCTTATCTTTTTATTAGTCTTTTCTGTTCCTTTTTATACCCTCGTCACTTGTATTTTCTTTACTTTTCTCCTCAGCTCGTTTCTTTTTTAATATTGCTTCTTTTCTCAGCTCTCTTTTCTTTTCATAGCCCCCTTTTTTCATCTCAACCCGTTCTTTGGTACTTTTCTTACCTTTCATATCTTTTCTGCCATTTTAATTGAACTGTTATCTTATCACGTGTTCTTTCCGATAACATCTCATTGAAAAAATATAGTTTTATTCTTTTCCAGTCCCTTTTTTCTTTGTATTTTATTATGTTTTCATTGTTTTAATTTCAATAATTGAGAGTTTCTTGAAAAGATTATTTGCTTAATTTCATTCTTTCTTCCCTTTTCTCCATATTTGCCACCAAAATTATATTTCAAAATCAAATACTACTCATTCATATTTTTGTATATATATATATATTCTAAAACTTTTCTCTCTAAGTTTTTACTACAATGCCTTTGTTCATAGATCAGTTTTGGCTAATGCAAGCATTCTTTGCTTTTCTATTTTGTCTTTGTTAATCAAGGTCATCACAACAGTCCAGGGTTGTGAAAGCAGTTTGAGCAAATATACCATGGACCAAATAATAAATAAAACACTAAGGCAGCCTGATGATATAAAGTATGATCAAATAAATGAAAGTCTTAATTACTGAACATAGTTCTGAAACAAAGTTGTAAATTATTTTCTCTAAAACACTTTGTGTTTTCATCAGTTTGTCTCTACATAATAATATGAATACAGTTACACTGTTATAAATAAAACATGCTGGGTGCATCTGCAGGGTTACAACCTTCTTAACTTAGAATTTAAAGATTCCCCTGCAGGCATGCTTAAAGATGTATAATGATAACTCTATGCTTCCTCCATCACTGACAAGTCTACATATAAATATGCAAACATTTTTTTTTCAATTCAAAGGTCATACAAGAGTCTTCTACTGTCAGTCTAAGATGACATCATCATATCTCAAAACAGTATATGGAGTTCTTCACAACATTCACAACATTATGTGATGTGTGCACATTAGAGCATTTTAGCACAAAGGTCATCCATACAATGACCAAGTACTCAAGTACTTGAATATGTGGTTTTAACCATGTCTGTGTTCATGATGTAGTGTGCTACTTCTCTTCAATGTTGGACAAATGACACACAGTCATCACATGCAGAAGAAATGCAGAAAACTGAGGAGATGGTTGGATAAAATCGGTTTGTTTTATTTCTACAGTACATTATACAAAAGTGATGTAAATTTCAGTTTTTCTGTTTACTGCAGTTTACTGAATTATACATAAAGTATTGTGTGAACCTAGCAGCAAATGTGCTGCTTTGCTTCATAACAGCAGTCAGTATTCCTCAGCTAGAGTTTCATTTACAGGTGCAATGTTATGGTTATGGTACAACCAGCACTATATTTATGTTTTGGCAACAATATGATAACCTGGCAACAATAAAATACTAACACCTCTGCATAAGGAACTTTATATGCTGACTTGTGGTAATAAACTCATAATAATATAGTATTACTGCATGATAGTGCATGTCAGTGCATTAAAATGCTGGCATTAATCTTAGCTTATGTCCTCAGAATTCATCATTGTGTGAAGGCAGCAGTATAAATATTATGCTTATGTTGTAGCGTATTACCTGAGCATGTGTGACAGTTTGTATAATAATCAGGATTAGGACTGCAACATGCAAAACTGCCTGTTTCTATTTAATTCCATGTTAACAACATATTAAAGCAAACTCAAAATGTGATAATTACCTGGAAATACATACAGTAGTTTATTTGTATAATATGCATGATACTGTCCTGAGCTACAGGCAATATGGAAAGTATGACTTGAAGTCTGCTATGTGTGGGTAACACATGCAACAAGCTCAGGGACTGAAAAATTAAGCCAACACAAAGGGGCTGGCTCAAAAAGAGAGTAATTTCCCATATAATACCCAGACAGACCACATATTACTTCACAGCCTATAAAAACATGTTTACAGTCTGATACACAACAAAGATCCCCTCATTGGTTGATCTCTGTTTCCAATTTTTCTTTTGTTCTTCTCCCTCTTCTTCTTTCCAGTAATTTTCTAAGTGCTTAAACACAAACATTGAGTTCACTATCTGAAATTTCTGCTTGTAACAATGCATTTACCAAGCGCACCAAACTGTACGTTCTGTGCTTTATAATCTGTCTGTAATTTTATGATGCGCTGTTCCTGAAAAATGTAAACACAAATTAGTGCTTAACACTCTCTTTGACATTTTATAATATTCTCCAAGTAAAACTAAACAATGTTCTCAGTATTTCCCCACTGCCTTTCCAAACTGACACATGTGAAAACACTTTTCAAGAATGAGTTTACTCACCAGTCAGAGCTTGAGAGCAATGAATATTGTAATATTAGACAAAAAGACAGGCTAGGACAAGGAGAAGGTGAACTAAGACTGCAGAGCGAAAAAGAGGAGTGAGAAACACAGTGATTGAGAAATCGGGGCAACTGTGATTGTCAGTAATGCATTCTCATCCCACCATGTAATACAGTCCCATTTTGTTAGCGTCCTCCTGCATCGCTTTAATATTGACAAAGTGAACAAGAGGCTTCAATATCAGTTAGTGACAGACAACTGGCAATAGCTTTGAGGAGGATTAATGCATAAATGGTTCAACCAAATCTGAACTGCCATGCTGTTGCAGGTATGAGCTGGATATTTTGAAATGAGGAACTAGTAACTGTAACTGGAGTGCAGTTTAGTTTACCAATTCAGAATAATAGTCACCACAAAGAGCTTAGTGTAGAAATATTAAAGCGCAAACCTAAACAATTGGACAGAACTGGCTCAGAGAGTACTCTTATGGTCAGAGCTGCAAAGATTTTGATCCTGATTCAGTTGTTTCTGTTATTTTGTGTTCTACTGCACACTGCAGTTGTGTCATCCATGTGAGTATGTCCATACTTTACACATTTGGGGGCCTCAGCGTAGGTGTATTTACACGTATGACAAAATTGTATTGGCCACAAGCAGAGGTGGGTAGCAACAAAGTACATATACCGATTTGAGCCTGAAGAGTAACACATGAAATGCAGTCCTGTGAATGTATTAATCATCAGAGGATGTGATAAAAAAAAGACATGAAAGAGACAAGCTGTGTCATAGTCAGGCCTTAAAGTGGGCCTTTGTCTTTATTTTATTTATTTATTTTTGGGGAGAACGACTGCAGGTGTCCATAAGTTTCCACCGCAATACTTTAGCATTTAGCTGTAGCTCTACAGAAGATGAGCGAGGATAAAGGGAGTAACATGATGTGGCAGGTCATTTCATATAATTACTATAAAAATAATTGAATTGAACTGAATTGAAATGTTCTCCAAACAGCTACTTTTAACTTTCTTACTTTGAGTACCTTTCAGCGCCTTAAGTTAAAAAAAAAAAGGCTTGAGTAAAGAAGTTGTACTTCAACTTTTACTAGAGTATTTTTAACACTAGTGTCTGTACCTTTTCCACCTATTGCCACAACTGACTTTCATATGTCAGTTAAATCTTTAAAAGTATGCACCTTCACCATGCTGATCAAATTGCCGCTACCTATAGTGGGAGAGAGCCTTCATTCTTTGCCTGAGTGTTGAAATAACCACACTGTTAAAAAAAAAAAATCCTAGAAAAACCGTAATAAAAACCGCAGCTGGGACGCCAAAATAATACCATGAAATAACAGAAAATAACTTTCCCATAAAAATACGGTTATTTTCAGTAATGACAATACAGTTTGTTGCCGTAATTTTACATGGGATTTTGCCTTTTTCAAGGGCTTTTAAACATTAAATTAGGAACATTTTAACGTGATCAAACAATGAAATTACCTGTAAACAAGGTCAATGAATGTGGCAATATGAATAATAATATTTAAATGTACAGAAATATACAGTTAACAGTTGGTTTAAATAATAATGGATTGTATGCCCTGGGACAGACTGACAGAGGCGAGGCTGCCATATCGCACCATCTGGCCAGTAGGTCACAGGACACAACGACCGAGAGTGTCCGAGCCGGGGCTCGAACCGGAAACCTTCTGATCACAAGGCGAACTTCCAACTCTTGAGCCACGATCGCCCTAAATAGAAATAATAGTAATAATTATTTGATGTAAACAGAGTTTATAGGAATCATGTTATGTATTTCTCCATAGCATTACATTTTTATTTAACAGTTCAATCCTTCACATAACAGACAAATATTTGTGCAATCATGATACATTTGTGGATGTATTTTAACAATCTAAATATGCATATGTACAGACAGATACATTTAAAAAACAAGGAAATCATGTTTTATTGCATTACAGTGATTTTACATTAATTTTCATTTGAAATGTGAAATCACAGTCTATTTATGTAATGATATTCTAGAAGAACAGAACAAAACTGTAAAATACACAGTAAAATACTTTTATATTAGGACTTTTCTTACAGTACATGTTAGTGAGACCAGCTCTAATTAGTAAGTCCGTTGCCTGTCTACCTTACAGATTACTTAGCTTTCATCTCTTCTGTGCAGAAGCTGCATCATTTCCCTAGTGAGAGCAATCTATGTACGGCAGCATGATGGAGGAGATTCTGTTCCTGTTCGTGTGGTATTGAAGCACAGAACTCAATAATGGACTTTTACTCCAAAGGACCTTGTAAATAGAGACTGGATTTGTTCCTTCATCAATATTTTGTAAATAGTTACTTTTCACAAGCACTGTAAATAAACTGAATCGGATCGCAAGTATTGTGGTTTAGTCCGGCCTGACTCATTGGTTATGACAGCATAAGGTTAGTTCTTCAAACATCTAACTTCTAAATTAACTTTTAGCATTTTGTGTTTTGTTGGTACTAAATGGACCTTGAGAGAGAGAGAGAATGATGAGCTTGATCATTTGGTATACATCGGTTCACATATTGCCCAGTTTAACAATTCTGTGTCTTGTGTTGCGCAACCAGCATATGTGCATATACCATATGTGCATCTGCATAAGATCTCAGACAAGTTTCAATTTCAGTGACCTTGACCTCAAATTCAATGTCAGAGGTCAAGTCTTTTGAATATCTTGTGAATGCAATAACTTGAGAACGAGCCATGTAGCATGTCCAAATTCATACTGTAGGTGCTTCTAGTAAAAGTCTCAGATGAGTTCCATTCTCAGATACTTTGACCTCAAGGGCAGAGGTCAAGTATTCTAAAGATCTTTAGAATGAGTTGAGGTAGGATTTTGAAATACATCCCATAGGTGAAAGTACTAAAAATCTCAGATGAGTTTAAATCTCAATGACCAGAGGTTAAATTTTCTGAAAATCTTGAGAATTCTTTAAATTTATATCATAGATGCATTTACTAGGAGTCTGAGAAGTGTTACTGGCTAGTAATTGTTTATGGCTGGAATCAGCTGGTATTCTTTTCTACCTAGCAGTAGTTTGGTTTATATATAGTATATTGACATTGTTTGTCACTCAGTAATATCATATCTATCAACTACATCAGCATAATTAACTATGAGGACAAACTTTTCAGGGCGCCTGTTTTGTAGTGCATGGGAAAGACAAATGGCAGCAATAAAGTTTCCAAGTAGTTAAGGGAAAAAGGAGAGACATACATACACCTGGCCATTAATTATGTGCCCCAGAGCAGCAGATTTAATTTGAGGGGAACAAAAGGTGTATTTCGAAGAGATCTGTCTTTGCAGCTCTTTGCAAAGACATCCTATTGAGAAAGATTTTCCTGATTTTTGAATGAATAATCCACTACTGTGGATACTTGGCATCTGAGAGGAAATTTTTTGTTTTTAAAGCAGTAGTTGTGGACTGGTTGAGGTGGCCTGCCTTGGCATTCATGTTGTTGCTGAAGTGTTTGTGGTGCTGCAGTCCTATCCAATCCCGCCCCTTCTGCCCCTCACACTCCTCGTCCAGGACCCCCAGCCTCCCTCTCTTCACAGCCCCCTCTCACACCCTCAATCTTTCTCCAGGCTGAATGAAAGAGAAAATAAGGAGATCTAAATGTCAGCGGGAAGCTGAGTGCATTCCTCTTGCCATGTCCTGAGACCGGTCACCCAGAATAACTTGTGATCCTGGGACAAAGCTGACAACAGCAGGTGGCCATATAAAGAAATTTTCCTCCCCGAATTAGATCTTATCCCAGAGAAGTGCCATTGAGTCATAGATAATACAACCCCGACCCCCCATCCTGCTGGGTCCAGAAGGATTTTCATTTCAATTTCTTTACACAACGATGCTTTTCATCTTGACCAGGGTGAAATGACAGTGCTGCAACTATGAAATAAATAGGAAGCAGCTGAAAAGAAGAATTATCCCCCAGACCTGCAAAACTGCCTGGAACGCCCTACTGTTTCCATTCATGTGTGATGCGTCTCAGATGCAACCCAAATTCCCTTACGTTGTACAAATACGTCACATACAAATTTACTCAGCTATAGTCAGACAATCCATATCGGCACACTAAAACAGAAACTTTAATCCAAACAGGGTATTTTACAGTTTCACCCCCCTTCTCCTTTTTCATCGTCCTTTTTTTCTGCGGGGCATATAAATGATGCATGAGGACAAAAATGTCAACCCTAAAATAAAGAGAAAACAATTTTGTTGCACAAGACACTGAATTTTTTTTTTTTTTTTTAGTTATTTTCTTCATAGGTCTGCTTGTAAAATGCCAGCTCTCACTAAAAGTCAAATGTGTTTGTTGAATGTAGGACATTATTCACATGCTGTATTCTCCATGAGCGAGATAACTCTATAAGCCCATTTAATAGGTCACAGTTCTAGACAGGGGTGGGACAAAATATCCATATGGTAATATATCATATCTTTGTTTCTTGTGATATATAGAGAAATATCTTATTGCAATCACATTAGAATTGTCTGCAACACCTAATTTAGTACTATATTCTGTAACATAATCACACTAAATATAAATAGAAAAATCAATATTTTTTGATGAGCATATTGTTAATATGAGTTAACTTCAGTTTATGCGGATATGGGAGAAAAACAATACAGTAGTCTACAATACTTTCTATGAGTGTAAATATAATGATTACTGTGCTTTTCATTGCACAAAAGGAAGAAAGTACCTCTAATGCCAACAGACTTAATAAACTAATCCGTAAGGCCAGCAATGTTGTGGGGATGGAGCTGGACTCCCTCAAGGTGGTGTCGGAGAGGCGGATGCTGTCCAAGATAAAGACAATGTTGGATAACACCTCCCACCCACTCCATGACATGCTGGTCAGCCACAGGAGCTCGTTCAGTGAGAGACTGAGATTACCGAAAAGCACCACTGAACGACACAGGAAATCATTCCTGCCTGTGGCCATCTCCCTGTACAACGCATCCACTTAACACACTGTTTGCTGCTACAACTACACATGTTTCTTTTCCAAATATTTATTTATGAGTGACTTATGTATGTATGTATGTATATATATGTATATATTGTACTATTCTTAGTTAGTGTATTGTCTGTCTTGTCTTAATGTTGGTTTAAAATGGAGCACTGTAACAAAAAATAATTTCCCCCAGGGATCAATAAAGTATTCTGATTCTGATTCTGATTCTGATTCTAATAAATGCTCATAATATGACATCAACAGTATACAAAGACAAATTGCTAACACTAGCAGCTAGAAGTTTTTTATCACTCAAATCAACGTATAAGTACTTTTAATCCTTTAACCCAAGTGAAGAGTGACAGAAAAGGTGAACAAGCCCCACACACTTGCCTTTTGGTTTTGAGTCATGTGATTGTATCATCTGACAACCCGCCTGTGATGTTCTTTTTATACTCATTTTATTATTTAACCACATTAGCTCTGACATGCTGGCGTGTTGTTTTAGTGCCTGGAGTGTGGTATAGCACATCATCCTGCTGTGTGGGGAAACTGCGTTTGGAAAACAACATAAAAGTAAAATCGACATAAATGCCAGGATCCAAAGTTTGCAAAGATTACGTGTTTATAGAAGAATCATACTCCTCCAGAGGATTATCACCATTATTTTTCATGGTGTTCAACATACAAGACCGTCCTGCTTTTTTCACATTGCTTTGACACCCCTTGATTTTGCTGTGCAGCTGTTTTTATTTTTTATTTTTTTAATCCTTGCCCATTTTCCACTCTGATGTCCGAATTTACACAACATGGAGACAGCTAGTGACTTCACCCTGCAGACCAAAGTGAATATTTGAAAAGCTCAAACCCCGGTTTCATTTTTCTGAAAGGTAGCTTTGCTGGCAACTATAAACTGTGGTTCTGAATCCCTTTATGTGATGAAAGCAAAGATCCAACTCTCAACATCAGAATAGTCATAAACTAAAAGGATGTTTAAGTATAAACACTTCAAATGAAGGCCATAGTATTTACAAACAGGACTGTGCAGTTTGGCTTTTCAACCAGACTTTAGGTCAATAAAGATCCAAGAACTTATATGTGTCCAAGATTTTGTTTGTTTTAAGTAATATTAGTAATCAGTTATTATGAACTGTTGAAGGAAGTGGCTAGGGAGAGGGAGGACTGTGCTTCTCTGCTTAGGCTGCTGCCCCCAAAACCCATGGATGGATGGATATGATGAAGGTATTGAGAAAAGAAAAATGAGTATAATACCACTAAATGCTATTTTTAAATACTAACCAGACAAGGGACAACAAACATTAACTTGTTATGCAGACAAATTTTGTATTTGTTGAAGATAAGAATTATGCATTTAAATTACAAGCAGAAAGAAAGTGAACACAGTTTTAATAATGTGTAAAATTAGGTTTTTAAGGCTAATACAGTTTTTTTTAATGCGCTAACCTCACATTTATTTAGCGACTAGGTTGTTTCAGGTTACATTATATAGCTATACTTAGCTTGTTTATGCTGGAGACTTTCTATGTAGAGTTTGGATGGTTTCCCTGTGCCTTTGTGGGTTCTTCCTAGGTACTCTGGCTGTCTCCTTCAGTCCAAAGACATGCATGTTAGATTAATTGGTAATTCTTAAACAGCCACAGGTGTGTGTGTGTGTGTGTGTGTGTGAGCTTGAGTTGTTATTTGTTTCTCTGTCTTAAGGGTAATTTATGGTCCTGCAAATGTGTATCACTGCATATCCATTTTGTATCCATTCGGTTCAGTTGGGAGGGGTTACCCACCGGAGACACATTCCCCTCCAGTTCTCCTAGATCCTAAAAGTGTGTTGTTGGAACTGGATGACGTATACATCTGCTGAATGCTGACTGCTTGACAGCAGATTTCACCGGGAATGAGAGAAGCACAAAAAAAAGACTTAAAAGATCTTAAACCATGATGTGAAAATCACAGACAGTGGCTGCAGTCGACACCTTTCAATGTTTTTAACACTTTGCGTGTCATAACTTCTTCTCCCCGCTTGTCTTGAAAGAGTTTTACCCTTAGCCTTTCTTTCATCTCTCATTACAAGTTGAAAATTTATGTTATTTAGACTTAACTCGTTAGATAATTAAACTGCATACATTATTTGTTGGAAGTGGGCTTTGGTCATATTGAGCCATCTACTAACACCTACCCCATCACAAGCAAGACCATCAAATGTCCTGTCTTTATTATTTCAGCCTTTGCTGTTCAAATAAAAGACGTGAATCACATGGCATCCTGCTGAGGTCATTTCATTTGTATATTAATAGCAATATTTTGCATTTTCTGCATTAAATAAATGGATGATTGCAAATAACTAAAGCAACACTGATAGTTTCCCAGAATAAATCTGGTAAGCACAATATTGGGATTTTTAAATGGACCATTGAGAAAGCGTATAGAGTGTGTACAAAGAACAGTGCATCACGCATGGTTACCCTCCTCTCCCCAGACCAAGGCAACCAATATGCTATCCCAGCCTCACCTTTCCTGGATCATTTGCTGGCTAACACCTGATACTTTCATGTCACTAACTCGCCGGCTGCCCACAATTGACTTGCCAAATGGCCTGAGACCACCTATTCTGCAGGTCCCCATTGTGGATCAGTTGAACCTCATCCAGAAGCAAACTCTGCCTAATTGACTCCATATGTTCTCTCAGAGTTCAGATCCACCCGCTGGCAATATCTATGAAATCACTTAAATGCAGACTTGCTCAGTGATCAAAGACATAACGATGGTATTGATCAAAATGCAACAAGTCCAGCAAAAAAGGCCGGCTTGTTTTTATGAGCAAAAGAGACATTTTTCAAGAATGAACTAAAATGTTGTTCTGTATAAAAATAACACTCCACACATGAAAGTAACAAGCCTTTCAAAATATGAAAAAGCAGGAAATAATTTTTGTGACATTTTAATGTGTGTAGTGTTTATCTTTTCATTTCAGCGTATCCCACAGCCAGTCCTGCATTCAAAGGCTGTAGTCACAAGAGGCCTTAAAAAGATGTGTCTGCCAGAGAGAGGGGACAAACAGCAGTTGGCAGGACTGTTGGGAGTTAGCCGCTACTGGCAGCTGCACAGTGCAGAGAAGCTGCTGCTCTGTGTAGCCTTCATTTCCAATTGTAGGTTGTTAAGGGAATTTGTAGCAACAATCTGGGACATTTGCTAATAAACACATTCCAATTTTACTGCTCTTTGTGAAACATAAAACACAATTTAACCAATTCATGAAAGCTTTATAGTTGCAGCTCAAAGCACCTCATAATCTTTGCTTTTACGGGGAAAGGGGGGAAAATGACTTTCCACGCACAGCATATCGCGTGTTTATCACTATAAAAAAAGCTATTAAAAAATTTGCTTCATTTTGAGTGCTGAACCTTGAAAACCAAATTTTTCTTAAAACAACAGAGACAAAAAAATCTGTTAGAGAGTTTTACACAACTTTCCCTGTTTTTAGTTTCTGTGAAACAAGTTGTACGTTTCTCTCGTCCTTTCACAAAGCCCTTATGCAGACATGCCTCCTCATTTTGTCTTCTGAAAATGCATTGAAAACTGAAAGAAAATAAGCTGCCTTTGGTAGCAGAAGTGTTGACCTTTTTATACTTTGAAATATACTTTCTTCTTCTTTTTGCTGATCTCTTTCTGGATTGCCACAGCAGGTCATCTGCCTCCATCTCTCTTAACATCCTGGAGGAGGTTGGCATTACTGGTTGGTTTGCACATGTCACGGATTTTTCTCTTTTAATGGGAGCAAGTAACCATTATAAAACCATATAAAAACAGAACAAAGTTAGGACAAACCTGTGTGACTTATGCTCAAAATGGACTAATTTGAGAGTTTTGTAGTACAATAATCATGAAGCGCTTCTATCTGTGTATGACTTGGGTATTCTGGCTGAAGTCTTTGGCTACCTTGGACGTCCTTGACACATTGCTCACTGATAAATTCAGCTATTTTGTCATTAACTACATCTCAACTAGTAAAGTCAAACCAATATGACTGTATTTAATTAAGAGGACTGCATTTCCTGCATATCAAAACTCACAGCATTCCGTCCAAACTTGACATCATATAGCAAAGTCTTTAAATGCAATATTCATTGCAGTGTCAGAGACTTGATGAGTGTAATGCAGACTCTCAATCCACAGTTCAGTGTATTTATACTGCTCATTTTGTTGGAGTTAATGACTTCTGTAGATGAACATGGTTAAATATTTCAGTGATGGCGGATTACATATTTGGAAATCTAATGTGTAATGTTCACAACAAAACTGCTCCATCATACTTCTAGGATTTTTTTTCAGTTTCTCTAGGTAATAATACTTGTATATGTTAGTTGTCATGTCACTCTAAAAAATAGTTATGTGCTATAAAACTTTAGAATTAACTATCTTTCAGTATATGGTGATTAGTATTGTTGCCTCACAGTCCTGAGTTTCAGTTCAGTTCAGTTCAGTTCATTTTTATTTCAAACATTTCAAACATGTGCCTTCACAATCATTACAAAATATCATTCCATTATTTGTTTGAAAAGGAGTAGGCAGAAGTATTTACTTATTTGTCCCTACACCCTCAAGTTTTACCTCTCATTCATTTATTTATTTATTTTTAGTCTTAAATTAAACAAACAACATATGAAACAAAAGTAAAGCAAAACAAAACAAAACATACATAAATCAAAAACAAGAAATTAGCAAGCCCCACCACAGTATAGTTTCTTTCATATGTAAAATACAGAATGTGTATATTTGCAGATACACAAGTTATGGAAAAACAAACAAACCAAAACAAAAACCCCCCAAAAAAGAACCACAACACCATTACCAGCAACATTACCATTCTGGGTTAACCCCGTTGTCTTCATTCTTATACTTATTTAAAATTAGGTTTTTATATTTTACTTTAAACTGTTTTATGTTTTTACTGTCTTTTATTTCTTCTGTTAGACTGTTCCATAATTTAACTCCTGCAATTGAGATAGACATAGTTCTTAAAGTTTTTCTAGCACTTTGTATTTTTAAATTCCATTTCCCTCTTAAGTTATACCCACCTTCTCTTTCTATGAACAATTTACAGATTTCTTTTGGAAGCAATTTATTTCTTACTTTATACATTATTTGCGCTGATTTAAGCTTCACCAAGTCTTGGAATTTAATAGCTTGCATTTTGACAAAGAGTGTATTTGTATGGTCCCTGTACCCCACATTATTTATTAATCTAATGGCCCTTTTCTGTATTATAGTTATTGTTTGTGTGTTACTTTTGTATGTGTTTCCCCAGACCTCTACACAGTATCTCATATATGGCAGTAGTAAAGCACAATATAAAATGTGCAGTGCTTTCTGATCCAACATATGCTTTGCTTTCCCCAGGGCGGCAATGCCCGTTTGTTTGATCCCGCTACCTGGCTGGAGCCTTTCTTGGTGGAATTTGCATGTTCTCCCTGTGTTTGCATGGGTTCTCTCCAGGTATTCCGGCTCCCTCCCACAGTAAAAACACATGGAGTTAGTAGGGTTAGGTTAACTGGTCATTCTAAATTGCCCATAGCTTTGAATGTGATTGCAAACGGTTGTCTGTCTCTGTGACAGACTGGCGACCTGTCCAGGGTGTACGCTGCCTGTCGTCCTAAGGTAGCTGGGATAGGTCCAGCCTCCCGCGACTTTGACAAGGATAAGTAGACGAGAATGGATAGATAGATGGATTACACTCTTCCATTCCTCAGGCACTGTTTTACTCTCCAAGAGTGTGTTTAGCAATCTGGCTAAAATGTTCATTGTCCTCTCTCCTAGACATCTCCATACCCTCACAGTTATGGCTTTCCACTCTGCATGCTCTTCACAACTACCATTACATCCTCCTTACTAATCCTCTGCAATTCCTGATTCACTAACTGTATTCCACCCATCCTCCTCTCGCTGTCATTTTCTTCATGAGCTCCTCAAACTACTCCTATCATCTCAAAACATTCTCTTCATTAGTTAATACATTTCTACCTCTATCCGTAATCACCCTAGCCTGCTGCATCCTTTCCAACTCATTCTTACCTAGCTAATCGATAGAATTCCTTTTCTCCTTCCTTGGTATCCAACCTCACATGCAGGTCACTATAAGCTTTTTACTTAGCATTTGACACCACTGTCTTTGTTTTAAGCCTACCCTCCTGGTATTCCTGTCTCCAGTTCATCCAGTTTACTTTAGAATTACTTTATATCGTCTTACTGGCATCCAATCTTTGAGGCATACACAATAATAACATTCAACATCACCTCTTCGATTTCCAGTTTCTTTCTTCACCTCCACAACACTGTTCACAAATGTTTCTTTCAAGATTACCCCAACTCCATCTCTCTTTTTATATACACCATGGTAGACCACCTTGAATCTTCCTCCCATGCTCCTCGCCTGCATCCCTTCCACCTGACACATAATATATCTACCTTCCTTCTCTCCATCATATCAGATACCTCTCTTCTTTTACCAATTACAGTCCCAACATTTAGTTCCTACTCTCACCTTCATTGTCCTGCTTTTCCTTCTCTCCCACTGCCTCCTAACATGCTTTCCCCGTTTCCTCTCCCTTTCCTCTCTTGGACAACAGTAGCACAGTTTCCACTGGCACCCTGCTGATCAACAGAGGCAGTTGTTGATAGCATGGGGCCAAAGTGATCTGACATGGAAATCTCAGTCATTCATGATCTGAACATTTGAATTGGAAAAGAATTTAGGCTGGATGTCCTTCCTGATGCAACCCTCATTTTATCTGGGCTTGGGACAGGCATTATCTAAAGTTCAGCAAATGTTAAAACATAAAGAGCAATTTGCTAAACGTTTTGAATTAGAAAAAAAGGAAATTGAAATTAGTTTGCTATATTAGCAGGTTTTTTCCTAAATTTGCATTTTTAGGAAAAAAGCTGTGTTATATCCTTGTTGTAGGATATATCACCAAATGTGGATAGAAAATTAATAAGTTATTATTATTTTTTTTTTCCTGACAGTGTGCAAGTTGAAATGACATTTACAGCTTCATGTTCTGAAGAAGGTTTACTGAAAGTGCAATGGAATTACCTTCTAATTATTTTTTTTCTCATAATAACATTTCTGAAGTTAGCAGTGGATCTTTGTATTTCTATAACCCTGGCTTCATATCTGCACTCAAAAGTTCAAATGGCCTCCACAGGCACCACATCCGCTAAAATGTCTTGGGAAGTTGTAGGATTCACATCAGCTGACAAATTCTCAGTAACTCTGTGATACTATCATGCCAATATGGATCAAAATCTCTGAGGACCTCATTAAATCGATGTGACCAGGAATTAAGGCAGTTCTGAAACAAACTGGGTCCAATCCAGTCCTAGAAAGATCTGCCCACTGAAGTAGTATTCACTGGACACACACGGTCCTAGTGTGTACAACATGTTAATGTAGACATTTCCTAAATGTTTTAAAGCTCTAAATCTCTATTACAGTGCTTAGATAAGAGCTTTTTCCTCTACTTCACTGTCTGGATATTCTGTCTTTGTACAACAGAAGGGAGCTTTGGATAAAAACACAGTGCTATTAATGGGAGTCATTTGGATTTTTTTCATTGGGATTTGGTAACAAAGAGAAGACTGTGAAATAGTTTTATTCTTTGTTATGTTCTGTGGTTCCAGCTCTGTTGTACATGAAACAAAAAATGATGGCTTGAGCAGGGATAGTAATAGTGCCAGAAAACCCTACTCACCAAACCACTCAAATCAATTATAATGATATCAGCCTTTTATGTGTTTGAATGTGACCCTAAAAAGAGAGACAGTGTGTGTGTGCATGCGTGCGTGCGTGCGTGTGTGTGTGTGCGTGCGTGCGTGCGTGTGTGTGTGTGCGTGTGTGTGTGTGTGTGCATGGGTGCATGGGAATCAGAACTTCAAAAAGGACCTGTGAGTACATGCAAACATCTCAGCCTCTGTGGACAAACCTCCCATAGTGCCTGAGGAAAGCACTGAGTTTGCAAAACAGCTGTCTTGAACTGCTCTTCCATAAACACAGACAATGTGGAATAACTTGTCATCAAACTCTTGGTGAAAATTTTGAGAGCTGCCTATGAAAATATTAGCAGCTATAGGAGAACTGACAGACAGATAGATGCTTTATTTATCATCAAGGGGAAGTTCAAATATCTATAGAATAGCTCCATTTAAAAAAACAAGCATCCCTCCGGACATAATTGTAAATATATAAACAAATTCAATAATATTAAAAAAGCAGTTAAAAATGCAATAAAAACAGGACTAACAACATAAAATATTGTAGCTGCAAGCAAAATGTGAATGAGTGTGAGATGATAATTTGAGGTAATTTTAATAGTTGCAGTAAAAACTGAAAGTTGTCAAAGAGCAAGGAGTCATTAAATCACACTTGATAATTAGTGTCAATTTAGTTTATTAAGATACAGGAGATGAGGTTTTGTTCATCTGATTTATTGTTTTCATTATAACACAGCAGAAGGCATACAAATATTTATCATGGTAGTTTTCTGCTTTATTTACCTTATTAAAATGGTCTGTCACTTATAATACAGAAAGTGTAAAGTGAATGTAATAGCTTCCTTTTGGGACACAGAAATACGTGGGAGGATATTTGTTGGCTGTTACTGACTGCCACATGACAATCATGAAAATGGGTTCAATAGCTGTATCCATCAAATCTAATGTTGTTCCAGCAGCCCTGAGCAGCATTGCGTGCTGAGATATAATTGCGTTACAACATCCCACACAAGTAATTCTCCGAAAATGTCTCCCAAATGAGTTGCAAGATGAAGCTCTGCGTGTTTCTAACAATTAGGGAGGAGATTAGAGGACAGGTGTTACCCAAGTGGGTTCTAAAGAAATTACAACACAAAAAAATACACTGGGACTTGTGAAGGATTCGGAAATATGCCTCCAACCTTTGAGACTTGATTTACTCATTGAGAATGGAAGTAACAAGTTTGTTTAAATTGCACATGTAGCAGTTATTGTGTTGCTCCTGATGGTCTGCTGGCTTATTATGTTCTGCCAGTCCAAGAGTAACTGGTTGCCTTGCATTTCCCCCACAAAAACCCTACAGGGCCTGCCTTAATGCAATGGAAAAGACAACAGGCAGGGATCAGAACATTAAGGCTTCTAACTGCTGCCATATCCACAAAGCACTGACTTGGTGGGCCCTTTGTGTCTTGTTAGAAGATACATGTGAGATTTTCTCACAAACAGAAGAGGTTGTATATCTCAGGGTCTCATTGATGAGTGGAAGGAGAATGGAGTAGATGGGTAAATGGATGGATGTAGTAACATTTTGGCCACTTAACAGATTTTAACAGGTGCTATCTTGGGCTGTCATTTCCTCTTACCAAACAGTCATGGTGGCTTGTCATGGAGCATAACGCCCTGATCTTAACCATGGATTTACAGTTGTGGCCTAGTTGTGATCAAGTTATATTTGTCCTGCCAACTGCTAACTAAACCAACCAAGATCTATTACAGAAAGCTACCAAATTTCTCGGTGACAGAAGTTTTTTTAAGAAGCTTCCAAAATGTGCACATCTTATATGGTCTAGCAGCTAGGATTCCTGGTTTTCGCCCGGGTTCGACTCCCGGTATGGGAACATACTTTTCTTTCAGCTCCCTGCTGCAAAAAATCATTGGCTGCGCTCTGCCGCCTCTGTAGGCCATCACCAGATCCTCCCATCTTAAGAAAACTAGGACCATCACAGGAGACCCCTTGCACCTCACCCTCCACCTGTTTGACCTGCTGGCCTCTGGTAAGCACCTCATACAGGTCATACACCCAGACTCACTAACAACTTCACACTTCAACCTTAACCTGATATGCTAACTACACCTATACTACATCCAATGAAACCAATCCATACAAGGACACAGGTTTACATCTTGTCTATTAAATTAAAGACAATTATTTTTCTCCTTGTTTGTTATTTCCTGTGCTGTATGAGTCATACAGGCTTTAACAGCTCAATAGTACAACAGATGGATGGAGGATTCACTTCTTTCTCGGTGCAGTGCATTCAAACAGTGAGCAGTTCTGTCCCACTGACAGAACTTGATGAAGGGGCCTTTAAGCTGACTGACCGGGGCACACGATGGATGGGACAGCATAGTGTCTTTGGCGGGGCACCTGTCACTCCCCTCCTGTGATGTTTCCTAGTCACTTAGCAATCAGTCTTCTTCACATTGTAAAATCTTTCTAAAGGTTTTTTTCAATACAGCTGACCAAATGAATATCGTCTCTGCAAGTATCCCTATTCTTATCTTTAAAGTTTACATTAGGTAAACTGAGCAAAAGCATGCTCGACTAAAAGTGAAGAAAATGCTTCTGCACACAGGAGGGAGTTTGAATAACGTAATTAAGAGGAGCTTGAGTTAGCATGAGAAAGCCTGTCTTTGCACCTTTTAGAAACAGTGCTTTGTGTTCAGTCTTGTGCTTCACTACCCCAAACACTATCCATCTGGATTTGCCTAAAATTTCTACCTGCACCCTAGTACAATGACTTTTAATAGTAATTTGGTTTTGTGGCTGATAGCATAGAAATGTTTTTTTTAAAACCCCTGAAACCTGATTTCAAATGTTGTATTTCTCTTCAATAAAAATTCACAACTAAGTGTTCTGATCCAATACACATTTCCATCACTTTGCATGCAAAGTCTGCATTTGTGTTTTAAAGACCAGAGAGGAAATCACAAAAATGCAAAAATATTGAGAAAAACTTTGCCACGCTTGGTTGAGTTAGAAAAGCTGGCACAACTTAAAATTAATCTAAAGGTTACAGAAATAGACACCACCATATAAACTTATATGTAAACTTATATGTATAAACTATATAAACTTCTTTAAACACTCCAAAAAAGATTAGCCAAAGCAGAATGTAACAAAGTGCAAAGTCCTGTGATATTATCTTTGTTTCTCCCAGGATTTATAAAAGATGTGGAAATCAATTACGATTTTCCTAACTGGCACTGATTAGTGTCATGTGATCATGTTTGCACAGGGCTCAATGCATCCATACATGTTTAGTCTTTTGAACATTCTAACTGAGGCCTGTGGAGTCTGACATGCAGGATTTGGGCTCCCTGCAATTTCTCTGAGCACTGAACAGTCTGACCTTGGGGTGAGTTTGCTTGGACATCCAATCCTGGGGAAAATGGCATTATACCGAGTTGTAATTGTAAAAACACTAATGTTAAGTGTTCTTCACTTGGCTGAATATTATCAAGTGGGATTTCCCTATGACCATCCATCCCTGTTGGCTTCTGTGGGTATTTTTCTTTGCTTAGCTCACCGTGAGTTCTTTTTTCCCTCAGTCTACCAAATCTTTGCTTTGGTCACTAATGTTTTCACTCTTCGTTTGTTTTGGAAGACTAAGGTTGAGTCATGCCTAAAATGAGTCAGTTGTAGTTTCAGCCCCAGAAAAAGAAACTGTATATAGCAATACATGCACTTTCTCGGGGTATTGTTTTCTAGGAACCGGCACTTAGTTTCATCTTAATTGCTTAATTTTAAATCCATTGTTTGCTTTTTTATGCCGTTTTTGTGTTTTCATAAAATTGCCAGTTTTCCTGTTGATCTCTGCTCAATAATTAGAATAAATGTTTAGAATCAAAAAATTGAACTTTTTTACAAAAGCATTCAGACTCTTTGATGGTTTGCACACTTTATTAAGCTTTAATTTGAGTGTAAGAATAGCATCTGCGGCCTTGAGCGGCAGGTAAATAAATCGATGTTTACTTTCTTCATCTGACATCCACAAAGTTATAAAGGGATGCAAGCTTAAGCTGACGTTAATAAAACATTTCTACAACACGTATGCTTTGTGATGTATACATTTAATTAAACAGCACAGTTTATGGATTGATAAATATGCAAAGTAGCAGGAGATTTATCTTTAGCACCACACTTTCTGAAAATAAAGTACATTATTGGACAATTAGGATTACGAAGGCATGTTACTGGTGCAGTACTGAAGTGTACTCCTGAAAGCAATACTTATTTGTTTCCCTTTTGGTTTGTACCCAACAGAGACCAGGCTGAGATTGGGTAAGAATTTAGACCTAATACAATGATCAAAAGACAGAAAGAAACAAAAGCCTTTTGAAATGATGCATACCCATGATGAAATACCCATATTATTGTACTTAATATCAGCAATTAACTTAATGTACAGGGTGGGCCATTTATATGGATACACCGTAATGACATGGGAATGGTTGGTGATATTAAAGTCCTGTTTGTGGTACATTAGTATATGTGAGGGGGCAAACTCCTCAAGATGGGTGGTGACCATGGTGGCCATTTAGAAGTCGGCCATCTTTGATACAACTTTTGTTTTTTCAATAGGAAGAAACAAGAGCCCCTACGCTGTGGGCTCTTGTTGAATGAAGCTAGGACAGCCGCTGATGTTTCTTCATCAGTGACAGTTTTCTTGCGTCCACATTTTGGCAAATCCAACACTGAACCAGTTTCACGAAACTTAGCAAGCAGTTTGCTAACTGTAGCATGGGAGATGGGTGGTCTCGTAGGGTGTCTTGCATTGAAATCTGCTGCAATGACCCGGCTACTGCGTTCACCAGATATCAACACAATTTCTATCCGCTCCTCACGTGTTAACCTCTTCGACATGACAATGTCATGGTCCTGAGAGCAAACCGCTCTCAGCTGTATGAGCGCCAGGAGGCAGCCCTCGCCCAGCTGGAGGAGGAGCTCCGCTGGAAGTCGTGGCGCGCTCCGGATTATGAGCATTTATTTCGCGGAACTCGGCTGGCTTTTGGAGGTCCCCGAAGTTGCCAAAAACCTCCGCCTGTTGCCCCGCTCGCAACCAAGCCTCGGCCGCTTCGGGTGGGAGTGCTCCGTTTTGCTTCGGATGCTCACGCTCCAGCCCCTGCATTGCCGTCCCGCACGTCAGAGGCTCAGCTGTATGCCCCGTCAGCTTCCTCTCCTCAGAGGAAGCGACGCTCACGCCGCCGTCACTTTTCATTTGCTGAGCAACTCCCGGTGGTGAGTTATGATGACTGCCTTTCACACATCCCACCTGAAGCCATAACTGAAAAGGACAATAAACTCACCCCAGACACGGTTGGAGTCTCCCTTTTGGATGATGACGTAGACTGGGAAAAGTTTTTTCATTTTGCTCCCTCTGAACGGGGAGAGATCAAAGACAATAAGCACTCGCCTAAGGCTGTAAATGCTTTTCAAGGAAACACTGTGAGCAATGTCACCAGGTCTCAAACACACAGTTCAGGTTCTGTCAGTTCAGGTTTTTCAAGTCCGGCTTAGTCACCCCCAAGTCAGCTCCCTCTACAACTGTTAACCCGAGGATTTCGAAAACTGTTAAAACAAAGACTGTTAATACTAAGACTGCAAAACATGAAGTGGACGGTGGGTTCATTTTTGATAGATCTGTTTTTGTCGACCCAGTACATGTTGACCCTGAGCCTGCCATTTCTAAGACTGTTTTTTCTGGGTCTGCTCCTTTTCCTGCTCGTGTTCCTCCTCCCGGGGCAGCTCGGGCCCAGCGTACCTCTGCACCCGTACCAGTTCCTCGGGTGGGGGAGGCTGAGGCCCAGTTGGTCCCCGCTCTGGTTTCCAGGCCGGCTGAGGCTCTGTCCCTTTCTGCACCCGTACCAGCTCCTCGGGTGGGAAGGGCAGTTGCCCAGCCGTTGCCGGTGCCTGTTCCGGTCCCCAGGGTGAGGTCAGCCAGGATACAGCCCGTCTCCGCACCCGTACCTACTCCTCGGGTGGGAGTGGCTAGTGTCCGGCATGTGCCTGCACCCGTCCCTGTTTCTACTGAGGGCTCCGGAGAATTCGGTCTACAACCCACACCGCCATCTCTATTGCATGCTTTTCAGTCTATAGCTCAGTCATTAGCTCTGTTAGCAGCCCAGTCCATAGTACACTTTCCTGTGCTTCCGTTAACTCGGTCCTTAGCTCACTGTGCAGCTCAGCCAGCCCCCCATTGTTCAGCTCAGTTATTTGTTCCATCAGCTCAGCCTTCTGTTCAGCCAGTAGTCTCTGCACCTACTGGTCCTCCACTGCTTCAGCTGGAGGGCCCGAGGAGCCCGTCCGGCCTCATGCCACGTCAGCTGGAGGGCCCGAGGAGCCCGTCCAGCCTCATGCCACGTCAGCTGGAGGGCCCAAGGAGCCCGTCCAGCCTCATGCCTCGTCTGCTGGAGGGCCCGAGGAGCCCGTTCAGCCGCCCGTCTCCGCTGGAGGTTCCAAGGGGCCCGTTCAGCCTCCCGTCTCCGCTGGAGGGTCCGAGGGGCCCGTTCAGCCTCCCGTCTCCGCTGGAGGGTACGAGGGGCCCGTTCAGCCTCCTGTCTCCGTTGGAGGGTCCGAGGGGCCCGTTCAGTCACCAGCTGCTCCACCAGCAGCCTCATCCACATTCACAGCAGCCGTGTCTTCATCCACGCCAGCTGCGACCTCCTTGTCTTCGCCCACGCCGACGCCTGGTCCGGCCTCATCAGGGTCTTCATCCTGCACGATGCCTGGTCCGGCCTCGTCAGAGTCGTCACCGACGCCTGGTCCGGCCTCGTCAGAGTCGTCACCGACGCCTGGTCCGGCCTCGTCAGAGTCTTCATCCTCGCCTGGTCCAGCCTCGTCAGAGTCTTCATCCTCGCCTGGTCCTGCCTCATCAGAGTCTTCGCCGACGCCTGGTCCGGCCTCGTCAGAGTCTTCATCCTCGCCTGGTCCGGCCTCGTCAGAGTCTTCATCCTCGTCTGGTCCGGCCTCATCAGAGTCTTCGCCGACGCCTGGTCCGGCCTCGTCAGAGTCTTCATCCTCGTCTGGTCCGGCCTCGTCAGAGTCTTCGCCGACGCCTGGTCCAGCAGCCGTGTCTTCATCCACGCCAGCTGCGACCTCCTTGTCTCCGCCCACGCCGACGCCTGGTCCGGCCTCATCAGGGTCTTCATCCTGCACGATGCCTGGTCCGGCCTCGTCAGAGTCGTCACCGACGCCTGGTCCGGCCTCGTCAGAGTCTTCATCCTCGTCTGGTCTGGCCTCGTCAGAGTCTTCATCCTCGTCTGGTCCGGCCTCTACACCTCGGGATCGCCGGCCACTTTCCGGGCCACCAGCTGGATGTCACCGCCATCGAGGTCGGCCCCCTGAACTGTTTCTACGCCGTTGCCTTCCGCGCGGCCGGCCCCCTGAACCGTTTCTACGCCGTTACCTTCCGCGCGGCCAGCCCCCTGAGCTGCTCCGTCGTCGCCATCGCCTGTGTCGCCGCCGTTGCCCTTTTTGCGCAGCCGGCCCCCTGAACTGTTTCCACGTCGCCATCGCCTGTGTCGCCGCCGCCTTCCACGCGGCCGGCCCCCTGACCAGCTCCATCTTCTCCTTAGCCGCCGCCATTGCCTTCCGCGCGGTCGGCCCCCTGAACTGTTTCCCCGCCGCTGTTGCCGTCCGCATGGTCGGCCCCCTGAACTGCCCTGTGTTTGGGCTGTTTTCTTGGGCTCCGGTGTTTGCTGTGCTTTGCTTTTGTTTTCTGTTCCGAGCCCTCCGTCCTGGACCCCCGCCGCCCACCCTGGGTTGTTTTCTGTTTAGTTTAGTTTTTCTGAGTTTGGGCTGTCTGGAGCCAGCCCTTGGGGGGGGGGGTCCTGGGTCCCCTGACCCAGCGTTTTTAGTTCCTTGTGATGTTTGTAATATTGTACTTGTGTGAGTTATTTTATGGTTTCTAGTTTCGATCCCTTGCCCTTCATGTTTCTCTGTGTCCCCTCTGTTCTGTGTAAGTCTGTGTCTGCATGTTTGATTTCCCCTCTGTGTCTTTCGGTTCTTAGAGTCCTCTGCCTTATGGTTTATGTCTCTGTGTTTCTCAGTTGCTGTCTCCACTATGTCAAGTTCGCGTCTCTGTGTGATCCTTCCTGTTTTACTTTGAAGTTCCGTGTCTTATGTGAATGTGTCCTGCTTTGCTTGTCTCGTCAGTCCTGATTTCTCCCAGCTGTGCCCTCCTTCTATGTCTCATTCCCTCGTTATCCCTCTGTGTATTTAGGCTCTGTGTTTCTCTTTGTCAGTGTCGTAGTCTCCCTCATGCTGTGTGTGATTCTCCCCGTGGTTCCTGGTATACTTTATGTTTAGCTTTCCCAGTTTAGTTTAGTACTGTTTTTGTGTTTCACTTTTTGCCAGCATTAAAGCTGTGTTTTTGAGTTTACGTTTTGTCTCCGTGAGTTTGCGTTTGGATCCTCTCCTGCCTGCCACACAGCCGAACCATGACAGTCAATGGCTGTGAACAAAGAGAAACTTGTAAATAACTCATGAAAGAATAAAGTTACGTTGAAACCAAGCACACCATTGTTTTTCTTGTGACATTACCAATACGTTTGATGTGTCACATGGCCCTCTTCCTATTGAAAAAACAAAAGTTGTATCCAAGATGGCCGACTTCTAAATGGCCACCATGGTCACCACCCATCTTGAGGAGTTTGCCCCCTCACATATACTAATGTGCCACAAACAGGACTTTAACATCACCAACCATTCCCATGTTATTACAGTGCATCCATATAAATGGCCCACCCTGTACATGGCTGTGAACTGTGGGGGGGAGTTAGACCAAAAAACCCCACCAGGATCATGCTAAGAAGATTTTAACCCAGAACCTTCTTCCTGTGAAAACACACTGTTTTCTTCTTACCAGTGTGCAAAATACCAGACAGGTAGTACTGAATCCTTTGCATTTAACTTAAAGAAATAATGAAATGATAAAACCTTAAAATCTAGAGTAAACTTACTATTCTTCTTTCTTTTTCTTGCACAAACAAACAAATGAATGGCAGGTATGTGGGAGGAAAAACTCTGGAACTGGTCTTAATGGAACTTAGTCTGGCTAAAAATTTACATATATGTGCATTTAGCTTGTGAATGAAATTGTACATTTGTCCATCAATCTGTCATTAATTACTAATGAAAATATAGTTAAAATACATTTTCAGAAAAGAAAAAACAGTCTAATCTAATAATCCAATTTACAAAAGCATTCAGATTGTATTGAAAATGTTCCTTATTGCACACTGCTTTTATTTTAGAGAGTTGTTAAGAGTTGTATCTGTCTCGTAATTCAATAACAACATAAACATTGAATTTCTCCATTTTTCTTTCTCATTGTTATAAAGGGTAGTAAACTCACTGTATATTAAACTTACTTTTGGTGCTAAACATCTCCACATGAATCTTTATCTTGGACATAGTTACCTTAAGGTCCAATAATAAGAGGCCAGATTATTCCCATCCATTTGTACAGACTGTACTTGCACGAAAAGAAATGGGCTTTTTGACTGTACCCCTGTTGATGATATAGATCAAATCACCATAAATGCAACAATTATACAGTCCAGCTGGACAGATGAAGAACAGAATAAATGTTATACTCTATTTTGTGCAACTACCAGGGAGACTACCAGCTGTCAGCATCTGGACAATTTCCAGGAACATGCAGCCTTTTAAACTGTCAGTTCTGAACTGAATTGTCAGTGAATATTTGTCTTAACGAGCTCCTAACTCGTGGCACGTGACTGGCAAAGCCACTGTAATGCCTTGTCAATTCCTCAAAGGTTATTATTATTTTAATCAGTATTGAAACAATAAGTAAACAAACACTTCATCTGCTTAGTTAGAAACAGCAGCTGCGGCTGCTCAAAATTTAAATCTGTGAAATGGTAATCTCTTTTCATGGTCCAGGTCCCCTTGCTTTTGTCCTCAATGGGACTCCCACTGAGATTCGTGACTTGATTTGAATATAAGACATGGAGTTGGCACCTTGCTATATAGGGAGGACTATGGAGACAGAGTTGAACTGATAGATAAGAAAAGACCTGGTGATTTTTTCATTTCAGCAGCAGTTGTTCTCTTTCTGGAAACATTCTTTTTGCACGATATTTTCTTCAGAGGTATTTTAATGTGATGAAAATCATCCCATTTCTGCATAGACTCAATAAAACAATTCTGGCAAAAATAAACAGTAAAAAATTAAACATCTATAGAGGGTTCTTTTCTGAATAGAGGGTTCACTCACTGATATTCAGGGGACCCCCACTGTGTCATGTCCTGTTGCAGTCTGCTTACAATATCTGAACATACATCCAAACAGATGTAAAAATAATACTACATTACCAAGATTACCAACAAGCCATAGACGAACCAATAAAGTGAAGCAGTAATAAGTGTCTAAAGTTAGCTACTTTAAGTAAGTGTGAAAATGCAATCACATTATACATAAATCAATAAATTTATCTGTTATAAAGTTGACTAATGTTTTAGCAAACTGGTTTTCCATCACAAGTCTCCAATTTAATGACAGACACTTTGGTTTTAAGTTTATGCTTTCACGTTGCTTTAAACAAAATCTTATGCCAGGTTTAAACACTCTCCTTCATGGAAATATAAAGATGTTTAGACTTTTCCCACATTTCACCACCAATACTGGTCCATCACAGAGTGAGCACAAGAGATAGTTTACACGTGTTGCATAGACAAAAACTGTCAGAGGTTATGAATGAAATCCATGTGTCCAGCACAGCTTTGAAGACATGAAACAGGAGTTGAAGTTGTTGTTTTATGAAATATTTGCAGTTTCATAGGCTCCAGATTTGTGTCATTAATTACATAGAGGGCACAGCAACTATCAGTAATGATCATTAAATCACAAACTTTGTGCCACGTCAAACAGGTAGGCTTTCAAAGTCTTACTGTTAACCCTTTAAGACCTACCATAGAACCAAGTCCGCCAGAGCTTATATTATATTTTTACATGCTGTGGAGCCATTTTTGGGAGCATTTCAAGTTGCTATACATCAATACAACCATTATAGCCCAGATTTTAATAATATGTATTCATTAAGTGCATAGTAATTACATAAATTACATACATTGCAAAAAAGTGCAATAAACTACAAAAAAATTGAAAATCGTTTTTGCTTTTTTAACATATATTTCTACTTGGAGAAATTTAAGAGGCTTATCCCTCAAAACTGTAAATACAAAAAAGTTGCACAAAATAGTTTCCCACCACAGGAAATTTATTTTGAGTGTCTTCATAGTTTTATTTTTGAAATACACCAATTTTTATACACTGCAGGAAAAACGAAAATAAATATTATACTGCAAATTTGCAAAAAAGCAGCATATGCATCAAAATAAACTATTTCCAGCAGTGCAATATGAGTCCTAAGCATCCCAGAAACGACACAGAAAGTCATAAAGTCAAAGATAACTTTTAAAAAGACCAGTATAGGCCCTGAGGCCCTGATGGTAAAAAAGACTACATTTCCGCGAAAATGACGTCACTTCCGGTTTCGGGCAGGTAATGGCGGAAATGCAAAAGTTCACGCTGACGTCTATTCCAACGTAGGAAGTGTTATGAACAGCTGATTGAATCGGCAAAGCGTGTTTCTGGAATATTATGTTTTTTTTGCTGCAAGCGCTTTTTATGCAGTTTTTGCAAAGCTTTATGTGGAAGGAAACCGTGACCTAGGACAAGCTGATGGCATAAGATGTAAGTACAACTCCTCCGGTTTCATATGCAAAAAAAATTTTTGCGCTAGCTTACGTGGTTGCAGAGCTACCGGGATTTAAAAATAGTTACACAAAACAGAGCGTGTCCGCTCCGATCGGCTCTAAAGGGTTAAATCATTTGGTATACAGCAGCGATCCTCAAGTTGATTCCTGAACTATGAAGGATAGTTAATATTTCTTATTAGCTGATCTTAGAAAAGAAACAAAACTGTGTGACAATAGTAAATACAAAACAAAAAGAATCCTCCCACAGAGCCAGGGCTTCATCCAAACCCCTTTTCAAGACTTGAATAAAAGTATGAATCGTAGAATTTTGAGCTATTGTGGGATATTGATTAAAACTGTGTTGTCAGTCTCTCTAATATCTGTGTGTTCATGGCACACTCCAAGAGGAAGACAACTGTTACTGTCTCTCCAAGCCAGCTGTCAGCCAGCCTTATTGATGCCCACGCCACCACCAGCTCACTGACTGACTGCTGGATGAACATCTCCCTGACTGATGTGACAGACGATTGGCTTGATGTTCCTGCTCCCCTTCAACCCCAACTCTTTCACACAGCAGAGTTCAGGCAAAACAATGAGTATTCACCAGCGCTCCCCACCCCAAGAGATTGGCTTCAAACCTTTTAGGGTTTATCCAGCAGGGCAGCTGGCATCACTAACGGATTGAAGCATTTGGTCCAGAGATGAAAAGTGACTCTTTTGCCCCAGAAGACACTTTTTTGATGAAATCAAACACTTCATGGTCCATGCCTGCTGGTGCACTTGAACTCTTACCAAATAACAAGATTTTGTCAGGGCTAACACAGTTAAGGGGACATCAAAGTCCTTTGTGTCAGTGGGCTGTTGAATAGTCAAAGAGAATGTGCATTATTTCTTATTCAGGTGTTTCTGTATAATTCCCTGCTGGAACTGTTGCTTGCTTGTCACATTCATGTTGCTATGTCAACTTCTTTCATTAAGGGTGTCAGGGACTTCCACAATCAACTATTAAAGTTGTGTTATCTCATGGAATCGGGCCATGAATTTGACAGTTTTCACAGCCTCCTCAGTCAGGCAGAAAGGGAGATGGCCTGCTGTTGCCACCAAGGAGGACGACATCAGGACAAAAGGCTTCCCCAATTTCCAGTTTCTGCACAGCTTGTACTGTTGAATTTTGCATCACAGGAAACCTAAAAACTCTCATTGATGTGTTTGCTGTTTTTCTTGTAACAGGATTTCAACTTGACAGTTTCTCAAATATTGGGCCTTTGTGGTATTGGATGACATTGGGCAGCTGCGGAATTGCCATTAATCAGAACATTCAACTGTGCTAGTACAGTGCTATGAAGAAAAAGTAATTGCATTTTAAAAACTAATTACCCTGTAAATCTAATAACTTGCGCCACCGACTTGGCAGCAAAAACTGCAATCAAGTGTTTGTGATAACAGAGTCTGCCTGTGAGTGAGTCTTTCATTGGACTTTGACTAGGCCACTCCAAACCCTCTTTTGTTTTTGAGTCGTTCAGAGTTAGACTTGCAGTTGGGTTTTGGATTATTGTTCTGCTGCATAATCTAAGTGCTCAACTTATGACTGGAGATTCTCCTGCTGGATCCAAGTTATTCAGTTCATGAAGCAGCAAACCAGCTTGAGACCAACACACTACCATGTTTGATTTTTGGTGTAATGTATTTTTGTGAAATGCTGTGTTAGTTTAATGCCAAATAAAACAGGACACAAACTATGGGAGATAGACCTTTTCTTTTTGGTCAGCAGTGGTTTTCACTGTAATTTTCCCATTTACAGTATGTCCTTTTTGCCTACCCTCTTTCTTATTGTTGAATGATGAACACTGACCTTAATTGAGGCAAGTGAGGCCTGCAGTTCTTAACATGTTGCCCAGGATTCTTTTGTGACTTTGTGGATGAGACGTTAATGTGCTCTTTGAGTGATGCTGGTAGGCCATTCATATGGTGGTTCACCACTGTTGTATATTTTTTCTCCAGTTGTGGATAAGGGCTGTCAATTTGGTTCACTTTAATTCCAAAGATGATACATGAGGAACACTCAGTTAACTAACAGCTTATTTTTAAGTTATTGCTTGATTTAATTGTTCTGGAAGTAATCAAGCATGGGTGTGGCCAGTAAAATTGAACTCAGAGGCCAAATGCAGTTCATTATGGATTCAGGATCAGATCATACAGGATTTAATTGAGTGTGTGTGTGTGTGTGTGTGTGTGTGTGTGTGCTGTGTGCACGTGTTGGGGAATGATATAATGTAAGTACTATATCTTTGAGAGGACTGTTATGAAACTGCTTACACTTTATGACCACCTGGTTGCTCTGAAACATAAGACACTAAGTCTTGCATTTGGACATTTCTTATTGCTACAGGCCAACAACAGCTGGTTGGTAATCAGACCAAAAGCAGATTTCTTTGCTCACTTTTGTGCAGATGGAGGCCTGGGATTCAACCCAACTACACAATTAACATCTTACTCCATGACTTGCCCATACATTAATATCAGAAATTCAAAGCTATTAAATATAAAAGAGGATGTCTGTTGGCTCTGACATAAGAGAGAGAAACTCATTTTCTTGATTCAGTGAGTGTAAGTTCTCTAACACTCAATATATCTGCTGTTTGATTGCTGCCACTCTATGGCAGGCATCTACAGTAAGTCTGGAGAAGCAGTTTCAATGTGTGTCTTCATTTGGTGCTGTTTACAGTCCTGTTCAAAAAAAACTACTGTTTCTAAAATACTAGTTAAAGAAACTAAAGAGCAGCAAGTCATTTTAGTTAGTGGACGTTTAACTCCACCAGTGAAAATAATTTATTCACTGTTCAAGTGATAGAAAAGTGATCAGAGAGGTATGTTGCCTTGGGCTTGAAGCCAGTTTCTGCATTCTAATAGAATTAGTTAAAGAGGGGGTCTGTTAGGTAATAAATATATAATCTTAAATGCTTATATGCTGATTATATTGGTTTATATAAGAGAGGCCCAGACTTCAGTGTAAAACTAGGTTGCAGGCTGACAGGAAATTACATGCTTTTGCGGAGCGTGCTTTTGCAGCTAGAAAGTGAAACCAACTAGGCTGTTTGATCGAAACTTAAAGTGTGTTGTGACGTAGAGGGCAAGTATATAAATAACTAGGCTTCTGTTTGTGCTTCAGACCTGGGGTTGTGTATTTTGTCTTCAGGTCTTTATATCCAGATATGTAAAATAAAGATAATTTTTAAAGTAAAAGGACCACTTTGAGCCCTGTGTCTTTCTTGGCCGTAAAGAATACTAAGGAACCAGAATTTAATACAAACCAGCAGTGAACAGTCTGAAAGTCACAGATAAAGAAGGTCAAATGACCTGTCCAGTTGCATTATGGGAGGGCGTAAGATCTAGTGTTCTGTTTCAGTCTTTCTAGCTTCTATTTTGACCATTTTGACCATCTGTCTCCTGCTGTTTTTTCAGCCTTCCTGATGTGGAATTATAGATCCCTAGACTTTTTGTCAGTAAACTGACAGAATAGCACCTACTCTATTGGTGTCCTCTTTTATATTGGAACGTTTAAGCTCTGGTAGCCTATTTTGTTATAAACCTACAGAGGAACACCTGAAGATTACAAAGATGAGCTGCATGGGTTATGGTGCAATCGAATCAATCAAAAAGGCAAAGAAAATCCATGAATGACACACCATGAATACTGCTTTTGTTTCATCAAGTAGGAATTGGTATTGATGTACAATAATAATGGTTGTCGAAGATTCCCAGTCACAGACGAAGACAGCCATCCACAGAATTCATGAAAGATGATTCAATGTCCCTGAGGAAATTAGTCTCGGTGTAATGTTTTATTTTCTCCTTAACACCCCCCCCCCCCCCCCCCCCCCCCACACACACACACACACACACAAGGAAAATAGTTCAAAAACAGAATCAGATGTACGCCGTGAATAGAGAAGCGCTTAATCAAAGAGCTGATTTCATTTGTGCAAGTAGCAATCGTAATTGTTAATATTGTATTTGAACATAAGCAGATTTTGACAATTACTGTCATTTTATATGTGTTATATCTTTATCTGTCTTTACAAAACGCCCATATGTTTTAACAGGAGTTGTACAAATCTCCTCTTTTCCATCAAAAGCAGACTTTGGTTACATAACGCAATGAAGGGAACCGCGGGCTGTCCTCTGACACCAGCCTTATCCTGCTTTTCAAAGACAGTTTTACCCTTCCTGATGAGAGGCCTTGTTTCTCCCAGTCAAGAGAAACAAGCAATAGAGATCACCAAAAAAACCTCTGTACCAATTCATCAGCAGTGGCTTTGCAATGGTGCTCACTAGTTTTATCAGCAAACAGCCAATGAATATGCTGTTAAACAAACAAGCATCCAAACAGGACCACCGTGCCTAAAGTCATTATGCTCGTGTCCTCGGCTTGTCGATGGGAAGAAAGCACCAGCCCCGTCTCAGGAACCCTTATGGGGATTTAACCACACCAGAATTCTGATCTGACTTGGACTGCATCCCAGAAAGCAGCAGAGTTAATAGCCTTTCTCTCTATTGAATAATGCCTTGAATTTGTAATGTGGTGCATACACAGGAGTGCAGTTTAGTGTTCCTCTGAGAGAACCTGATTTCCTCTGCTACACATTGGTGAAAAAGTTGGGTTATTTTTTCAAATTAAGGGAAGATGTGGTTGAAGAAAATGCCTACTTTCTAGACAGTAATCCGTCTCCAAACATCATCATGACTGCCTCTGCACTGCTCAGCATTACAATCCAGAGAATTAAGTGTTTTATCTTGTGTTTCCTCATTTCTGCTCCTTTTGAATAAAAGGAGGAACGGACAAACACAGTGTTCTTGTACAGAAGGTGTAAAAATGCCTCAGGAAATGTCCCCATGTGGCTATTTTGCAATCAATAAAATACATTCCTGAATCTCACATGGGAATGAAGGAACGAATAAATGAATTGGGAAAAGGGCGCCAAGTGAGAAGAAAACAACAGTTTGAACTTTTGAAATGTCCAAAGACATGCAATACACATGCACACACATAAAAACTACTGCTATACAGAAGGTCGAGATGGTACACAGAATTTCCAGACGAACCTACACATGGCCTAAAATGAGTCTTTGGTGCATTTTTTTGACAGACCTATGCATTTCTTTGTTATTTGTGACTGTCACTTAATTGATATACAGAAATCCTGGCTGAGCTGTGCTCCATCTTTAGCAATGATAAAGATATATATGTAAATTAGTGTTGTCAATAGATTAAAAGAGATTAACTAATTAATCTCACAATTTTCTGTAATTAATTGCGATTAATTGCAATTACTTGATCAATAGCCCGGTTGCAATTAAATTTTTTCAACTTTATATTTAAGCTTGTAACTGACATTTATGCAATTTAATGAAGTAAATGCAGAATAAACACAAAGAATGTATGCTTAAATTCAAAGAGAATTTGAATAGATTTTGTCAATCTTTTAGCACAGGTTCCTGTGAAATACAACTTTTTTTAAAAAAGTATATATATATATATATATATATATATATATATATATATATATTAGGGGTGCAACGATATTCATATCGATATTGAACCGTTCGATACAGTGCTTTCGGTTCGGTATGCATATGTATCGAACAATACAAAATTTGTAATTTATTTTATCAACTTTCCTTCTGACGATGCTGTCTGTGTTGAGCGCTCAGTGAATCTGCGTTCGACTACTCCGCCTAGGCTGCCCTAGGCGGAGTAGTCGAACGCAGATTCACTGAGCGCTCAACACAGACAGCATCGTCAGAAGGAAGAGCGCAGGGCAAGCTAGCGAGACAGAAGTTAAGCTCTCCTTGTAACATGGACCTCCCCCACCCTCATTCAGATCTGGCGTTTGGAATTATTTTGGTTTTCATGTGACGTATGACCCTGAAGGTAAGCGCGTCATGGACTAAAGTAAAACAGTATGTTGGATGTGCCACGCAATGCCTAATTACATGGGTGGGAACTAGTGTGTTAGCGCAGTTAGCTAGTTAACGTGTTGGCCGTCCAGCCCCATGCACGGGGCGATCCGCGGTAGCTCGTTAATGAAGATTTGCTGTGTTGTGGCGTTAACGTCATTTCAACGAGATTAACGCTGACAGCACTAGTGGGAACACAACGAATATGACTGCACATTTACTCCGACAGCATCCTAGTGCAAAGACAAGTGGAAGCAGACAAAAACAACAAGCACGCTTGCTACAAACTTTACCTGAGTCATTTAGACAGCCGTTAGCACATGATTCTCCTTATGGGGACCTGATATGTTTAATATGCTGCTGAGAATATAGCCCAGAAGAAGCGTATAGTATAGCTTTTATTTTGGAAAGAGACATTTCTCTGTAATAAACTCTCTTTTCCAGATAAGAAGTTGCAACGCGCAACTTCTTATCTGGTGCGCGTCTTTTATTTTGACAGCGAATGCGCACATGCGGACCACTTATGTGCACCCGTGTAAATAACATAATGTTCTGCCGGGTGTGTTGTTGGTTTTCCCTCGATTTCTGAGTCGACAAGCGCCTTTGTTACTGGGACCAGTAATTTTAAGAAAGGCCCCCATTAGAACCATGAGAAATGTTCTTTCCCAGAACAAACACCAATTGCAAATAACATACTAAAAATAAACCTGAAAATCAGTTTAAAACAGCTTACTATGTTGCAAAGAGTGAACTACCATTGGCAAAATTTAGCAGTCTTTGCAAACTTCAAAAAGCAAATGGCCTAGATCTTGGTTCAACTTGCCTCTTACCCGTGACTTCAGTGGAAATTTCAAATTCAGGATCTGACACAGACTGATTCATGGCCTACACAGTTCTTACAAGTTCATAGAAATTTCTGTTCAATTAGAACCAAGTATTTGAGTTGATGATTTTAATTTGTATACAATGTTGTAATTTGTGTTTCAACAATTTTTTGATTAATGTTTTGTTTCCTTTACAATATTATACTTTAATGTATAATATTGTAAAGGAAACAAAACATCTATCAAAAAATTGCTCTCTTTTTTATTCGGGCTACTTAAATTTATTTTGGGCTACCAAAAATTGAAGAGTCCCTGCCCGAAGGGCTACCAGGGATTTTGAAATTTTGCGAGCCCTGAGATATATTTATTTTTTTTATTACTTTTTTGTTTCAGCAACATTAAATTTAAAAACTGTACTTTTGAGTTAAAATATATATTTATAATTTTAATAAATGACAAATTAAAAATGCATGAGCATTTTTTTAATCAGATTTTTTTTAAATGTTTAATCAGATTCATCACAGGGTTATTGTGGATTAATTTTTGATTAATCATGGTTAAATATCATTCATTTTTATTCTATATTAATCGCTTTGCATTTTGCATGAGCAAACAGATTCGAGAAAAAAGGGAAAATATACGCACTTAACATATTTATTGAACATCTTACACATTCATGTTAACAAAAAACTCTCTCTGTCACCCTTGGGGAGGCACCTCAAGTCCTTGAAACGAGGAACCAAAGCTATGTAAAGAGCGTGTTCTCAACGATATAGAATAGAATAGAATAGAATAGAATAGAATAGAACAGAATAGAATAGAATAGCCTTTATTTTCATTGTACAGAGTACAACGAAATTGGAGTGCCACTCCCCTGGTGCAAGTTTCAATAATAAATATAAATGTAAAATATAAAAAGTACAAAAAAACAATCGGAAGTACTCAAACCTGCATATCATGTTGTTATGCCGTACGTTAGGATGCTCTCTATGGTGGCTCTGTAAAATGTCACCAGCAGCCTCTCCTCCAGGTTGTTCCTCCTGAGCACTCTCAGAAAGTGGAGACGCTGCTGGGCCTTTTTAACCACTGCCGATATAGGTCTGCAGTTTGTTGCAATCCACTTAGCAAATCTGTCGGTCAATATGTCCGAGGTAGTCTTACTGAGTCCCCGATGCTCTGTGAGTGGTTTGTCGCAAGCTGGATGATGCGTTAGCCAAAGTCCTAGCAGCATCCTCGGCTAATGTATGCTTTGTGTCAATGTGATATTTTAAGCTGGAAGTGCTTCGGTGAAAAGAAAATTCCTTCTTGCATAATGGTCATAATACTTTATTTCGGTCGACTGTTCCGTCTTGTTATATTTTTAATAGTCAAATTTCCCATCGAGAGGGCCAATATGCGTTTATCATCTTCCATATTGAGTTGATTGATTGCGCTGCGCTGAACAGCTGGCTCCCATCTTTACCCGCATCTTCAACAGATCTCTGGAGTTGTGTGAAGTTCACTCCTGCTTCAAACGCTCCACCATCATCCCTGTTCCCAAGAAACCCACCATTACAGGACGGAATGACTACAGACCTGTCGCCTTGACGTCTGTGGTCATGAAATCCTTTGAGCGACTGGTGTTAGCCCATCTGAAGGACATTACAGGCCACCAGTTGGACCCTCTGCAGTTTGCCTACCGGGTAAACAGGTCAGTGGGTGATGCAGTGAACATGGGGCTGCATTACATCCTGCAATACCTAGACCGCCTGGGAACTTATGCCAGGGTCCTGGCATACCATCCACAGACATGCATGAGGTTTGGTTATTTGAGATTCTACATTTAGCATAGGTGTGGATGTGAGTGTGAATGGTTGCTGTCTGTATGTTTTAGCCCAGCCACAGATTAGCAGTGTGTCCTATATAGGTGTATCCTGCCTCTTGACCTATGACAGCTGAGACAGGCTTCAGCCCCCCAGGACACTTGGGTTGGATAAGTAGAAGAATGCATGGAGATTTCTAAACGATGTGCCTTCACCAGGCGTGGATGAGACAATGCTGGAATGCTGCCAAATATATTGTATTTAAAAAAATTTTTATTTTTTTTTTTATTTCTGAAATATCACTTTAAAAATTGTGATTTTAGTTTAGCTCTGGATATTGGTTAAATCATAGTTCAGCAGTGGTAGGGCAATGAGGGTCTATGGGGAGTTTTGAACCTGCAGACAGTGTCTGTGATCAGCTGGGAGCAGTGTCAAAAATATGTCATCAACTGGTTGGTTTCTTACTCTCGTCTGCGGTGCACAAGAGTGAATTTATAACATACAGTATAGAGAACGGAACTGAAATTAAAAAGGTGACAAAAAAATGTTTAAAAATAATGAAAGGTTTCCACTGCAGCCGCTGTCTATATTTTTTTTGTTTGTTTGTTTTATCTTTGGCATTTTTTTCACACTTCTCCCATTCCTTATGAACTCCACTACCATTCCCTTCCCTTTTCCAGCCCACTTGTCAGCCAATCAGCATTTGACTAAGGCACGGGGAATTTACAGGACTACACATAGGCAAATATATCTAGAAACAGACACATACAATAAATTTAAATACATAGACATTGGTAAGTCTGTTATAATTAGACAATAATGTCCTGTTTTTTAATTTGGAAAACAAAACAAAACAAGCAAACACAGACTTGGCAGCCAGAGCAAGTTATGGACATGTTTTCTTTAGTAAACCAAACCATGTACACTGCCTTCATGTGAATACTGATGGAGTGTGACATACAATGAGTCTACGGTGGTAAGGGACGTTTTCTTCACAGAACACAATAAGAAGTATAAAGCTAAGAGTCTACAACTACACTAAAACTTCAAGTAAATGATGAGCAAATACTAATGTTATCACAAAAAAATATAGCTGATCAGAATGCTTTCAGGTTTGCAGGTATTTAAGGTAAGTATAACAATTTATTTATTGGAGAAAATAAACTTTGATATTGTGACATCAACACAAATCCCCATGGTATCATCTGTCAGGGACTCATCAGTCATCCCTGTCTGGAAGCCAAGTGTGTCATTGCATACATACATACAGCCATGCTGCTGTTATTTTTATTTTCCTTGTTTCCTAAAAAGTTGAGGAAAAAAAGAAGAGAGAAAGGAATTAACTTGGCCCTCTGAGGAAAACCCCAAATATTCTTGAAAGGTAAGAAGATAAAGCTAGTAAGCAGGCTCTGACTCTTACTTGTTTTACTAACTAATTGCTAAACTGTCTTTTTTTTCCCCTCTTTTTTTTTGGTAACAAATCAGTGGTTCTACAAATATTTTATTTAAGGAAATTTGAAAGTACTGGTAGTCTAGGACAAAAGCAGTATTTTTTATCTCTTATTTTACTTCACCCTGAGATAGCAACTGCATAGCAACAGCATGGCGTTAATTTGCTTTTTTCTAAGCAATGCCTTCTAATAACTTCAAAGCCTCTGATTCAGGTCCACTTTGGTTTCACACTGGGTCAGACAGTTTCTGCCCGAGCCTGTCCACATGCCTCCTGTGACTGTCAGGGCCACCTGTTGAAATAGTGGGTGGCTAATTCTAGTTCTGACTTCTGACTCCCTCTCCATTACATTCCATCTGACAGACTCCCAGATACACACAGATAACCACCACCGGCATTCCACCCTCCATTCACACTCCTCTCTCTCTCCCAGCCAGCATACTTTTATTGCAGCCCCACCCCCATCACTCTTGATTGATGGAGTATCTCCACTCAGGGTTAATTTACACTGCTGAATAATGCATGGAATGATGCCACCACTCCATTCTGCAGCTCACCATGGGGTGAGGCTTCTGCGTTGGAAGAATCAAGATGTTTTTCTTCATCTCGCAACTCCCAGATAACACTGGAGGGTAAAGGGCTTTTTAGAAGCTGACAGCTGTAGTGGCAAACATGTTCTTTTAGTATTTATTATTGAGCTGGGGAGAATAGTAAACTTGATAATAAATAAGACATGGGACATCTTAAGCAAGAGGTCTTTTTACACCACCTTCTTTATTTTTTTATGTCCTCTTCTGAGATAAGATTTTCAATCTTGGATGAAAGAGTCATCTAAAATCTTTTGAATGTGGACTTTTGTTTTAAATGGGAAAGCATTAGTTCTCATATGAAAATGATGTAAAAAGAAAAAGCCTTAAAAGTATTATTTACGGAAGTCACAACACTTTTTGTGACTTTTGAAAACAAAACTATATGAAATTGTGTTTTGTAGTGCTGTGCAGTACGGTCTCCATTTGATCTTGTTGGTCCAAACTCTTGTGGTTTGTTCAGATGCAACTTTCTAAACCTAAGCCCCCCTGCCATGTTCTTTTTGAAGAGAACAGGCTGTAACATTTAACATGTTATCTGAAACCTATAGACTCAGATATGTAGATCTTGAGTTTTGATCTGACCTGGGAGATTTGTGGCACTGTGTTAACTCACACCTGAATGCTGCAGAAATCCTTTCTATAGCGGGGTCACACATTCTGACGATCAATTAATCACGTGCATTTGATTAGCAGAACCAAACTTTTTTTTTACCCTCTTAATCTTATAGGACTACATCAGGGGTGCCCAATCCCAGTCCTCGAGAGCTACCGTCCTGCAGCTTTTAGATGCATCCTTGTTCCCACACACCCAAATCAAATGAATGGCTTGTTATCAGGCCTTTGCCAAACACGATGGCATGCTGAAGAGGTAATCAAACCATTTGATTCAGCTGTGTTGGAGTAGGGATGCATCTAAAAGCTGCAGGATAGTAGCTCTCGAGGACTGGGATTGGGCAGCCCTGGACTACATAGAGTCCCGTGATTCATAACTATACGTCTGTATACCTGTGGCTCGGCATTTCGTTTTTGGTCTGTTTCAGTTTCTGTTGCTTTAAAGTGAACTAGAATGGCTGCTGCACACGCCCTTTTCATTAGTGAGACAGAGAAGCAGCCAGTAAGAGAAGTGCAGCTCATTTTGTGGAACTGTCAGACAACGTTGATTTCAGTGATGCAGAGTAGTGGCTTGATTAATGGCTGGAGCCTGTCAGCGGGTTTTCCCTGTGCTTATTCTATCATTCTGTTGTCTGACAACAGGAATAGAAAAACATGGACATGAGACCAGAATTATTGTAAAATAATTATTATTAAAATACTGCGTTAGTTAGTATAGAGAGCAAGCAAGAAGGAAACCGGTGTAAATTGGCATGACGCTGCCATTGCAAATATGTGTTGATGGGAGTGGAAAGTTCTGTTAGTGTTTTGCTATCGATGTTCTAATTTGTAAACAAAAGATGCATCAGTTTATTTCTGTTATTGCTGCCATTCTGCTAAGAGTGGGCCAAATTAGCAGGTCAATTAACTAACACAAGCAGGTAGTGTTATGTACTAACAAAAAATATCACAATCACAGTAAGCACAAAAAGACGTACATTAAATTCACAATCATTTGTAGTAAATTGTGTGATGCTTAGTAAACAACAATTTGTTTGCATCTTAAACCGACTGGTTTTATACAGCAATTTTCTACTCTACCTGAGTAGAATTTTTAAGTGCTTTATAGCTAACATTCAAACACATTCACACTCGGATGGATGCAACTTGATCAGAGAGCAACCTGGGGTTAGTATCTTGCCCAAGGATATTTGGCATGGAGACTGCAGCAGCCAGCGATCGGATCACCAACCTTCCAATAATTAGTAGATGACCTCCTGAGCACAGCCACTCCACATGTTTGCTCTAGTAAATTTACTATGACAGCAAAACTCTTACAAGTACACATGCAAAATAGAGCAAACAGCAAAAATAACCATGGGCATCCTCTTTAATTTCTAAACTGTAAATCTGACTATTAATCAAAGGCAGGTGTTAGATTTATTACTGCTGTTAGAGCTAAATTACAAATGACTAATATTCACTTTTGTGATGCAAGAAAGTAAAAGGTCGTTTTGTTCCAGCACAAGAATAATATGAAAACAAAGTTTAGTGCAAATGTAATTGGGAAGGTGTTAAGCCTTTTTTAGGATACAAAGATAATAGTAACACATAACCTTTTATGTAACTGTATAGACAGTCCTTTTTGGTTTTTTGTTTTATCAGATCCTTGAACTTCTTTTGGATGGTGGGAAGTGCTGTCATTAATTGTGAAAAATTAATGCTTTACTCATTTATACAGCTTTGTTGTGTTCCTTCATTTCATCCTTTTAATCATCAAATGTACTTCAATGTTTTATCATAGCCTCTCTAAAAATGCACTATAAAAAAGGCTCCATTACCCCTGAGTACTGGTCAGACTCGGGTGGTACTACAAGCCCCCACTCAGCTGTTCACCCTCTCTGTCTTTGATGTGTCCAGCTTGGGATGGAAGGGATCGAGGGCTGGGGTGGTTTAATAAAAGGGGTATGAAGGCAACCCCTGATAAGAGGACACACTGATGTTTGGTGACCTGAGACAGAAACACTCCTAAAACACAACATGTGCCCCTCTTTTTTACTGTGTCTAAAAACAGTGGCACAGCCTCACCACCACCACCCGCAAACACACCCGCATTTTTCCTGCTCCTCTGTGTTTCCATTTTTCATTAATGACAATTGTACTACTCAGCACTTTCCCAGTTCCCATTGGTAAGAGTGTATCCCAGTGCTGACAGAATGTAAGTTGATGCTTCCCTGGAAAATAAAAAAAGCTGTGTCTCAATTCATAGCATGATCAACATCTTAAAACTAAATGAAAAAAAAAAATCACCGTGGTTATAAAAATGGGTTCAGAATTTGCAAATTAAAGATGATTCATGTCACTCTTCCTGCATAAGCTATGCTTCAAGGTTAAATCTTTAAAAATGAAATGAAATTAATTGTTACGCATAATAAAAATCTCATTGAATTCCAGCCTTTTGTCAGGAATAGTAGGAGGTAAAGTGGGAATTTCATATAGTGAGAAACTGAATATTACCACAAATACCTGTGAGAACTTTAAACAGGTAATCTTTAGCTAACGCTGTATGTTAGTGCTTTCTTTTCCCTTCTCACATATTGGCCAATAGATGCTTCTTTAAGGATCTGGTTACAGTAACTGTTTTCATTGCTGTGTTCAGAATATGTGGTAAAGTCACAGATGACAAAAGAATAATCCCAGAAAAGAAAAAATAAGTTTTTACTCATTGAGTCCTTTTACAGCTGAGATGATGGCTTTGTGGTGCTGTGTAAAGTGTCAATCTTCCAGGAAGGCTGTGCTTATTGCCCAACTGAGAGACTACCAATCATCTCCCAGCTAGTGCATTGTTACAATTTCAGTACTGACATGCTTCATAAATCAGAGCTATTGGATTGCCAGCTGCTATTTTTACAGCCAGTGACATGACCTGCCTGCCAGGGTCCTCATATCCTGGTGTACATGTACTGTATTGACCCAAGGCTCTGAGGCAGGGGACAGTCAGGAGAGCCCATCCATACTTTTCCCTGACACACTCACAGATTGTTATATTATGTACAACCACACACACACACACACACACACACACACACACACACACACACACACACACACACACACACACACACACACTGGAGTATTTTGGCATGGTCCTATGTGTTCTTTAAAGTCTGGCTACTAAACAATGACACACCACTCTTTCCTGTTTTTCTCCAACCCTTATCTGTCAACATGCCATGCCTTCATTATGGAGCAACGGAATCTAGGCTAAAGCGATATGTCTTCCATCTGTCCACAGTATTTATGCCTAGCATTAGACAGGACATCTTCATTTCCATCAGGAGAGATGTGTGACCAGATTGAGCTGAGTGTTGTGAATTGCACTGATGGAAGGAGACAATAGACTGTCAGGTGCCTGGTTCCATTTGCACTATAGTGGCATCCATTTTCATTAGACATTGTCAAGCAGCAGCCAGCATATTTTCTATTGGACTCCCACACATAATTTGTTCCAAACCTAAGTTCAGCCATCAAAATGTGACAGCTCACATTGAAATAGGGCAACAGGAGAGAGACTGAGCAGTTATATGGTCACCTCTTTGGAAAAGCCTTTGCAACAAGCGCCTCTGTTAAACAGTTTTGTATCCTGTGGTATTCACTGTTGAGTTAGATGTGTCATTTTCCAAACGTTTGCAAATGCATTTGCCACCTAGTTAAAGGGAGGGGACAGAGCAAATATAATTTGTTAGCCTGTACTAATGAGAATTAAAGCCAAGTCAATGTGCTGAAATGGCATGACACACCAGTTTTAGGAACTAAATGAAAATATTTAATTCTCCTTGTCTGAGAATGAACATTTTTTAATATATTAATTAAATGTACTAAAACAGATCAATTTTCATATCCGCCATTGATTCCAGAAGTGACCCTTTAGATAATAGACACCACACTTACTGTATTCCCACTGTGTTAAAAACAGTCTTTAACAGGCAAAATAAAACATGAATATCTAAAAAACATCTTGTTGACATCTTGGTTTCTGGTTGATGGTTAAGATGGTTAACTGCTTAATTCAGTAATGACTGAGACTACTGAAGTAGTCAAAAGCAACAGAGGTTGGTATGTAAGCAGAGATCAATGACAGGAGAAATAATACCTAGTATCAGCAATCCTAAAAACAAAGAATTAAGTCTTCACACATTGTTTTAGACCTCACTAGAGGAGGCAGCACTGGTACAGAGAGTACCAGGGCCCAACATCAGCAGATATTGGTGCAGGCTCTGGCTGGCGACTGGCGTCGTGGGGTGTAAGCAGAGCAGCAGGACTGACCTGTCGTGGGGAACAATGAAGTAAAGAGCTCCAATTCTTCTTGGAAAGGGAGTTTGTGGAACAGAGGCAACCAACTGGGCATCTTCTGCCCACGGCAGCACAGCGATGAAGCTGGGCCTGGCATGGAGGGGAAAACACCCCACCAGGCAGCAGGACCTCTGACTGCCCAGACAACAGGATCTCTGAAGGCAAACTTGAGGCTAAAAGTCTGGGCAGTAACTCCAGCTCTGGTTCTGGCAGTGCCAAATAATGAACCCGTGTCTCACTTTACCTTACACAGCAGTGAGGAGCTGGCTGTCTGAAGTGGGGGTGAGGAGGTGGCTTGCTGCAGTAGCGGCATGCTGCTGACTGGATGGAGCAGTGAGAGGCCTACTGTATACAGCAAGGATCTGGACATCACGCAGTCTCACAAAAATTTGACTACATATTCTGCGTGACTCAGATTGGATAAAACGACCCAATTAACCTGAGTTGGGACTGACCTGTTCCTCTCAAGGGTGAAAGAAGTAGCCCATTATCCATGAAGCCCAACAACCTGGAATTAAAACTCATTGTAATAGCTGAACTTTGCAGATGAACTTTGAGTCCATGTCATGCTTTCATATTATGCTATGTAGAATGTGGAGTGTTTATTTTGCAGACCCAAAAGCAGGACCCAGGAAGTTGAAGTTAAAACGTAAGAGAAGTTTAAGTCCAGAGTACAAGAGAACAAAGGACAAGAAAAGATGTTCCATTTACCCCTCCCCTAGCTCACTAATCAGAGGTTGGTTATAAGGAGCAGCTGTGGCCTATTCGCTGACTCCTGGCATTTGCTACTCATTCCTGTCATAGATGGCAGTGATGATCACAGCATGAACTTAGCATTGTAGATCTGATTCATTTCTCCTGCCGATTGTTTGACTATGTAGCTGTACAGTGTGGTGAGAAGGATCCCCGTATGGGTTGTGCAGTTTACAGGAAGGTGGATCTCAGATAACTGTTCTTCTCTTTTGTTATAGGTCTACCCTGCTGCTGCCTTGTTGTCTTTAACTTTTGTTTTAATCTTGTTGTGTGCTGTTTGTATGCACCTCTGCTCTGCTGCACTTTGGTGGTACCCAGCTTGGGTGTGCCTTATGGTACTTTTAACTGGATTAAAGGTGTTATACATACTGTTGTTTTTATATTTTCTGAGTTGTGCTATTTGTGTTTGTTTTATTTTACTTACTTTTGTTTTAGTAGAGAGGTTGTAGGCTACCTCGCAAGTGGCCCATCTTTGACTGTATTATTGGAGATTATGTATCGGAATTTCAGGAGTGGGACCACGCCTCCAAACACCCTCCTTCCGGTTGTCATCAAATTCAAATTCAAATTCAAATTTTATTTGTCACGTACATAGTCATACACAGTACGATATGCAGTGAAATGCTTAGACAACTGCTCGTGACCTAAAGAAAAAAAGAAAAGGCTATGAATAAGATAGGAAATGAATATGAAAATTAAAAAGGGTAAATTTAACTAGAAAGGAATAAAATAAAATATAAAAATTAAAGTTAAAAATGAAATAACTGTACAACACAAATTAGAATGAAGGGTAAATTTAACTGGGAAAGAATAAGATAAAATATATAAATTAAAGTTGAAAAATAAAATAACTGTACAATAAAATACACAATATAGAACTATATAAGAATATTTTTAGTATTTAGTATTTATTTATTTATTGTCATTGTCAGAGAACAATGAAATTGCATTTGGGGCTTCCGTACAACCCGTAAATAAAATAATGAAGAAAATAATAAATACCCCTTAAAACCCAAGTGTAAATATTTAACCCAGTGTGACTCCAGTGCAATAAGACAATCCTTAGCAACAACATGAGAACATGACAAGTAAACATGAGAACCTGACAAGTAAGTTCAGTGCTATTAAGAAGTTGGATATGGTTATTGTCCGTGAGAGGGGGGCAGAGAGTTCAGGAGCCTCACAGCCTGTGGATACAGGCTGTTGGCCAGTCTGGATGTTCTGGCCTGTATAGACCTGTACCTTCTCCCTGAGGGCAGCAGGTGGAAAAGGTGGCGCGCAGGGTGATGTTGGTCCCGCAGAATACTGTGCACCCGTCTCAGACAGCGAGTGGGGAAGATATTACTAATCTCTGGCAGACTTATTCCAATAATTCTGCCAGCTTCTTTCACCACCTGCTGGAGTGCTTGCTGATCGGCCTTGGTGCAGCTGGGGAACCACACTAGAAATCCATACGTCAGAACGCTGCTGATGGCACAGTTGTAGAAGTTCAACAGAGATCTGGGAATGTGTGCGCTCCGCAGTCTCCTCAGGTAGTAGAGGCGCTGTTGGGCTTTCTGTGCAACTGAGGTGATATGATTGCCCCAGGACAGGTCCTCGGTCACAGTTACCCCCAAGAATTTAAAACTGCTCACCCTCTCCACCGCCTCACTGCCGATGAAGAGAGGCAGATGGTTGTTATGACCCTTCCGACGGGAATCTACAATGATCTCCTTGGTCTTTTTGGTGTTTAAGACCAAGTTATTGTCGTGGCACCATGACTCTAGTTGTTGCACCTCTGTCCTGTAGTTTGTCTCATCGTTGTTGGATATAAGTCCGAGCACTGTGGTGTCATCGGCAAACTTAACAATAAGATTGGATGCGCAGGAGGAAATACAGTCATGGGTGAAGAGAGTGTATAGCAGAGGGCTCAGAACACACCCCTGAGGGGCACCGGTGTTGACCACAAGGGTGGAAGAGGTGTTCTTACCCACTCTGACACTCTGTCTGCGATTAGTGAGGAAGTCCACAATCCAGTTGCACAGAGAGGAGTTAAGTCCCAGTTGGTGGAGTTTGGGACGGAGTTTGTATGGCCGGATGGTATTAAAAGCCGAGCTGTAGTCTACAAAGAGGAGCCGTGCATAGGTGTTCCTGTGTTCCAGGTGCTCCAGTAATGTGTGCAGCACTATGGCGATCGCATCCTCGGTTGACCGGTTCTCCCTGTATGCAAACTGATACGAGTCCAGGGATGGTGGAAAAGCAGCTCTGATGTGTTTGATGACCAGTCTCTCCAGGCATTTGGCGGGAATGGGGGTGAGTGCCACAGGTCTGAAATCGTTCAGACATGTGACATTTGACTGTTTTGGGATGGGAACGATGGTTGCTGCTTTGAAACAGGATGGTACCAGTGAACAGGACAACGAGGTGTTATATATAGAGGTGAAGACATCCACCAGTTCCGCAGCACAGTCTTTTAGCACCCGGCCCAGCACTCCATCTGGCCCGGCCGCCTTCCTGGTGTTAATGCTCCGGAACACACGCCTCAGCTCATGAGTGCTCAGGACTGGAGCAGGGTCGGTTGAGGGGAGAGGGGACAGGACAGGGTCGGTGTTCTCCCTATCAAAACGGGCATAAAAGAGATTTAAATCCTCAGCCAGAGTAGAACTGTCGGCTGAGGGTGATGGTGTTCTCCTTTTGTAGTCCGTGATAGCCCTGATGCCCTCCCAGACCTGCCTTGGGTTTGTGTTGTTCTCAAACCTGGCCTCGATACGCCTCCTGTGCTGCTGCTTGGCAGTCTTGATGCCTCTTCTCAGGTTGGCCCTGGCAGCACTGTATGCCTCCTGGTCCCCGGATTTGAAAGCGTTGTTCCTCGTTCGAATAAGTTGTTGAACTCCGTGTGTCATCCAGGGTGGATTATTAGGGAACACACGGAGTCGTTTCCAAGTTGTTACATTGTCCACACAGAAACAGATGTGTGGACAATGTATGAAGAAATATAATATATATATACAATAACAGCAGCTGTACAAGTATTAACTGGAAATGAAGAATATAATGATCAGTGTTGTGCAATCCACATTATTTAGTGTCTTGTGCAGTGCAAATATGCTTAAAGTGATTAAGTGATGAAGTGAAAACAATGTCCAGAATGTCCAGTGTGTGTAAGAACCATATGTGTGGGTCAGTACTGTGTGGTGGTGTGATTGAGAGACCGTATCGCCTGCGGGAAGAAGCTCCTCCTCAGTCTCTCTGTGTTGCTCTTCAGGGAGTGGAATCGCTTTCCTGACCTCAACAGAGAGAACAGTCCGTTGTTGGGATGGCTGAGGTCCTTCACGATCTTCCTGGCATTGGTCCAGCACCGCCTGCTGTAGATTGAGTGCAGGTCAGGGAGCTCGGAGCGGATGGTGCGCTCAGCTGACCGCACAACCCTCTGTAGAGCTCGTCTGTCCTGCATGGTGCTGTTCCCGAACCAGGTTAAGATGTTTCCCGTCAGGATGCTCTCTATGGTGCACGAGTAAAAGTTCCTGAGCACCTTGGAGGGCAGTTGGAAGTCTCTCAAGCGTCTGAGGTGGTAGAGACGCTGACGGGCCTTTTTCACCACGGTGTTGATGTGACAGGACCATGACAGGTCCTGCGTGATGTGAACTCCGAGGTATTTGAAGCTGTCCACTCTCTCCACTGGGCACTCGTTGATGACGGGGGTCTGGTAGTTCCTCTCCTGCTTAGTGCTGAAGTCCACTATCAGCTCCTTTGTCTTACTGACGTTTAGAAGGAGGTTGTTCCTCTGGCACCAGTTCTCCAGATTCCTAATCTCCTTCAGGTAGGCCGTCTCGTTGTTATCAGAGATCAGGCCCACCACGACTGTGTCGTCAGCAAACTTGATGATGGTGGTGGAGCTGGTAGTGGCCACACAGTGATGTGTGGAGGAGATGAGAGATGGCATCATCTGTGGAACGATTTGGACGGTAAGCGAACTGTAGTGGGTCATCGATATAGGTTCCCCCCCAGTTCTACAATCTGTTCATTCTCGTTTACGTGCCCCACCCTTCCTCCCTCCTTGTTCTCAGTTCTTTAACTTCCTCATTTCTATTTGTGCATGGGGATCTGCCAGGCCCGGGAGCCGTCGCCAGTCCCCTTCGAGGCCTTCCCCAAACCGCAGCTCAATTCATGTCAAAGCATTCACTTTTACCTACTAAAACACTGTCAAGCCTAAAATAAGGACGTGGGCCCAGCTACTGAAATTATTTTGTAGAACTGCTATTTTAATTAGAGCAACACAGTGGCATGAATCTTGTTTTTAGCAATTTCTGATAATAAAGTGTTTTTAATTGAAAATGTCTTGTGGTGTATATTTATTTATTTATTTTAAGTCCTGCCACTTAATTTGTTGTGTTCTTTGGTGGAGCTCCATATTTTTAGGTTTAAATGAAATTATTGAAATTGATTTCCCATGCCTGCCTTTGTCAATAACGAGCCTGTGTGCCTTTGCAATAGAGGACGTGTGCACTGGTTAATGTAATATTTCCTGGGCTGCAACCCCAGCCCCATTGTAAATATCCTTTGGTTGCCTCTTCAGTCCTTAATTTCTGGTTCAATTTTTATCAAATAAATAAATAAATAATAATAATAAAAAATAAATAAAAAATTTCTTCCTTCCTCTAAGACTCTCAGAGTTGTGAACAGACATCTGTTAACTCACATTTATCAGGTTAACAACATGTTGAAGACTAGGAACAGGTTCATATCTACCTCTTTATATAGAATGCTCATCCATCTGGCATACCCTATTAAAATCTCATAACAAAACTATATACATGAAAAATGGGAGATTCTGCAAGGTAACATTTGGATTCCAAAATACTGCTTCTTTAGCATGTGGCTAAAGTTGAGTCCTATGTAATTTGGTGTCTGTGAAGGTTCTCAGTCATCCAGGTCATCATAGTAAAGGAGCTTGGAAAGAAAAGCGTCTCGACTTCAAGTTTCCTTAAAGATGTTTCACCTCTCATCCGAGAAGCTTCTTCAGTTCTAAGAGCAACTGGTGGAAAGTCCCAGATTTTAAGGCCTATGGGAGTGTCCCCCAAGAGGGTCATGGACCCCCTATTGATCCTCTGCCTAATCACACAAGCCACGGTGTGAAAATGGGTGTAGGTCACAATCAGTCAAGGTGTTGGGAGAAGCCATGAGCAGGATTTGAACCTGAGCCTCCTGGTCTTGAGGCTACTCATCACACTGAGAAGCCTAGTCCCCTAATCATGTGATTTTTACAGAGATCAAATGGCCCAGGATGTAAGTGGGCGTTAAGGTGTCTGGGAAGGAATATCAAAACTGGATTATAAACGAACAGTTGGTGTCGTAAGCAATTGGTGGGATTCTCCACCAATTACTCTTAGAACTGAAGAAGCTTCTCGGATGAGAGGTGAAATGTCTTCAAGGAAACTTGAAGTCCAGACGCTTTTCTTTCCAAGCTCCTTAGACTATGTAAGGTAGTCCAAAACTAATAGGTTTGTGCAAAAGATCAATTTAAACAATTAGGTCTGACAATGATTTAGAATGAGGGCTAGTGTTTGTAACTGTGCTCATTGTATAACCCTGTTAATGATCCAGGCTAGGCTAAATGGCTGTATGAAGGAAAGGGAAACAGGGTTGGATTCCCAGTGGATTTCTAATTACAAGCAACACATTAAATTTGATGCTTTATGGTTTTATATTATCAATGTAGTGCAGCTTTAAAGCTCTGAACTGAAAAGTCCCCCATCATCAATAATGCTATAAGCGCTTCTGTGCGATCTGATGTGCCAGTCATCATCTACCCAGTGGATTGATCATTAAAGTCATGTAGCAATTCCACTCAATGCAGCTCACATCCTGCTGTCTGACTACAGGGCCTCCACAACTCTCCATCTAATGGTACTCTCAAAGTCGTCTTACTGACATGCATGCACTCAATTAATATGCCACAACTTCACATGAGTGCCTCTAACTGGAAATCAGATATTGGCCTTACTAATTTGAACAATTTACAGAGGAATGCTGCACACGGCAGCTGCTTCCAGTTGTCACAGATGTATCGACCAGCATCTGTGCACGAAGGAAAAATAGCTCAATACAAAGAGTGGTATTGGGAGTTTTTGAAACACTTCACTGATTTGTCATGGCTAATTCTGGGTTGTTTTTTTAAGATTATTTTGGTGGCATTTCTGCTCTGCTGGACAGCGACGGCAGGGAGTGACAGAAGAGACAGCATAGAGGGAAAGGATGACATGCAACAAAGGTCACAAGGAGGAGACGCACCACGTACCTCAATGAGCTGTCAAGACACCCCATCCATGCTTATTTCCATACTTCAGCTTGCAAACATTCTGCATTTCTTTTGCAACTTTTTTGATTTGCACTTGCTTTTTTTCTGTCAATTTCTCTCAGTCTCTAACCTGTAATATGTTTAGCCTGTTAGCTAACAAAGTGCAGAGGGGAACAAAGACGAGAACCTTTTGCTCTGTCTATAAGGGTAAAAATAACAAGTAATAGACTTTTGTTTAGCTTCCCAGGATATCCACATCAAAATGACAGAAAAGCATACAAAAATATCAATAGAATGAACAACCATAGCTCTTCACTTATTGCTTATTAAGCTGAAATCAAAATTTAAGGTTGTGCTGGAAAAATGACTTGTGATAAAATTGTCTTTAAACAACCTAATACTGTATTACTAGTGCTACTACTGTACATAAATCATGTTTTGAGGTGCCTTAATATTTTTTGATGCATTCTGTTAGTTTAGTTTGGGCTCATGTGAAAGGTGTCAGCTGTCAGCTGGTGTGGAAAAAGAAGGGCCCCTATGCGCTTCACTGTCAACTTGCGGTGTAAAGGCAGCAGACCAACAGCAACAGTATTTTGTATGTCAGGGTTGACATGCTGGGTCCAGTTTAAGTGAGAGATCTCACAAGAGGTTCTTTAAAAATAGTCAACTTTCATATAAACTGGTCACTTAAATAGCTCTTCCACAGAAATCCTTCAGTCTATTTGAGAAAAATTACACTTGTGTAAAGATGAAGTTTCAGAACACACAAAAATGAGCACATTTCTTGATTAATCATGAGGATACTTGTTATCATGTGTTGTTTGTCTTATCAGTACAGTGTAATTCTTTATGGTAAACATTTATGTGCACAGTATTGTTACAGTAACCAGAGATGTTGGACATACTGGAGGTATGTACAAAACACCACGAACTTTGAAATAAAGCATCATATTTCCAGTAACATACATACATCCTAATAACAGTGGCATGGCACTCAGATTCAATCAGAGGACAGCCACTGTGTAACAAATATCCAAATCCGTTCTTTTCATTAGTCCTTCATTAGTGCCTAGGCTGACTAACACAACACATTACTACAACTGAACAAACAAACAAAAAAGAAAAAAAAAGAAAAATTGAAGAAGAAATTTAGAACTAATCACTGGACCGGCACAATGTGAGTATTCTATGTTTTCTTCCTCACTTTTTCTGTCTTAGCAAATAGCACATTATCAGTTACACCAGTTTTTTGTGTATTTAATGTGCTTTCTTTGTTATGAGGCTAGCTGTTGCAATATTTTGTTATTAAATAAAGCTCCTCCTCTATGATGGATTCATCCATGTGCACAATAATGATACAATAATCACTACTGCATTTTCAAATTAAGCAGCAAAACTAAAGAAAAGTATGTTTGTAGTCATAGCTATGCATGAAAATTGCTGTAATACTATTAATGAAAGGGGAGCTTTCAAAGTTTTGTTGTCTGGGGTCATGCGAAGAGGTACTAATAGTTATAACAGTACAGGCAGCAAGTTAGCCAACAGAAACAGCTGAAGGTGCTGTCACCAGCCAGGATGATGTTGGGCTCACTGTGAGTTCACAGGGCGAATACAGCAGGCCAGGTGCATAAATTTGTTATAGTGATCAGGCTTTGACAGAGGACGATGGCGTGCTTGTGTAGTTGCACACAAGCATGAACGGCCATTGTAACACGGACTGTAAAAGTCAGTCAAAGAAAACAGTAAAGTCTACAAGCCTCTACCTAAGCATGACTTCAGCCTGTGGACTTTGGAGCAGCTCAAGTTAGGATGAGAAAAATTAATTCAAACAGACAGAGAGTGTATTGGCAGATTTACTGGAAAACATCTGTGGTGTGTTAAGCAGCAAACTGTGGCAGTATTTACACAGCTAGATCAATAGAATTCAGCAGGGAGCATGTCTCTATGACCCATGTTAACAAATGGTGGAGTGCTGTCACAAGGTCACTGCCATTTAGTCAATATAGCTCATTCCTAGCCTGGATCAATGCAATAATTAGGCCTGGTTATGTGCATTTCTGATTAGCAGATTTAGTACGCTTACTATGTGTTTCTGGTCAAAACTCTTGATGGGCCTCATGATGAATTACATAACTGAGAAGTGTGCTGAAGAAACGGTGCTAAAGGTTTTTTTGGAGCACTTCATCCAGACTTAGCCACCCACTAGATCCTTCATGAAAAGTATTTTAGCTTCTGTTACATGAAAAGATTACCAGCATCAAAGCAGTCCCTGTAATTTTGAAGTGATGAGAGAACCTACTCAGCTTCTGATTATATCACAATCTGTATTAGGTTCAGACAGGAATGCATCATGAAATCTAGTTTAAAAGAAAATAGTTTTAAAGAAAAAAAAGTTTTGTTTTAAGAGATAAAAAAAAAATCTTTTAAATGGTATGTGAACAGTAAAACACAGCCTTGGTGAATTAAATTCATGCAGGGCTTTTGTTGCTGAGGCCACATTTGGTCTGACATAACCAGGGGTGCCTTCTAGAGGCAGACAGTACAGTTCTAAGGATATAAAAACTGCTTTAAGCTCTTAAGCAATATATAATTATTGTTTAGAATGATTACGCTCAAGAAAAAAAAAGGTGATCTTTAGGTGAACCTATGAGGTAAAACAAATTGAATTTATAAGTTCTTGGTGCATGAAAAGCAATTATTCCACTACAGACAGTGTGAGAAACATCAGTAAATATCTTAAGCTACTAAAGAAAGGTAGGTTTAATGAATAACACAGTGCAATGTTCTGCTGAGAAATCCTGGGTCATGGCTTTTATGTAACTGTTAAAGGACAGCAGGACAATATACTGCGCCACAACTCAAAAACTCTTTAGAAACTATTGAACAAGCATGAAGAGGAGCCTTAACTATTTACCTGTTTATCTCATAACTCATTAGGCCTCAAAGGAACCACTGGATGACATGGAGAAGCAGGGTGAAGCTACCATTAGAGCACTACCACTCATGATTGAGATTGCTCTAATGAGATTCTAGTTAAAGTCTTCCTGTGAAGTTTCCTCCCACAGGCCAAGGAAGGTATGCTAGGCTAATTGGTGATTCTAAACTGGCCATAGATGTGAGACAAAGGAAGTGAAGTTATCTGTTGAGTGATCAGTCAGACCAGAGAAGCCAGTGCCAATATATTGGTGATGGATACCTGAGGACAACTATATCAATGCCCGGCTAATTTACAGCCATTTTGTGCCTTCACAGAACATTGCATGGAGTTTTAGTATGCACTGTATTCAAATTCAAATTCAAATTCAAATTTTATTTGTCACGTACACAGTCATACACAGTACGATATGTAGTGAAATGCTTGGACAACAGCTCGTGACCTAAAGAAAACAAAAAAAGGAAAAGGCTATGAATAAGATGGGAAATAAATATGAAAAATTAAAAAGGGTAAATTTAACTAGGAAGGAATAAAATATAAATTAAGGTTAAAAATGAAATAACTGTACAACACAAATTAGAATGAAGGGTAAATTTAACTGGGAAAGAGTAAGATAAAATATATAAATTAAAGTTGAAAATAAAATAACTGTGCAACAAAATACACAATATAGAACTATATAAGAATGTATGAATAAATATAAATAAATATATACACAATAACAGCAGCTGTACAAGTATTAACTGGAAATAAAGAAATATAATGTCCAGTGTTGTGCAATTCACATTATGTCTTGTGCAGTGCAAATATGCTTAAAGTGATTAAGTGATGAAGTGAAAACAATGTCCAGAATGTCCAGTGTGTGTGTAAGAACTGTATGTGTGGGTCAGTACTGTGTGGTGGTGTGATTGAGAGACCGTATCGCCTGCGGGAAGAAGCTCCTCCTCAGTCTCTCTGTGTTGGTCTTCAGGGAGCGGAATTGCTTTCCTGACCTCAACAGAGAGAACAGTCTGTTGTTGGGATGGCTGAGGTCCTTCACGATCTTCCTGGCCTTGGTCCAGCACCGCCTGCTGTAGATTGAGTGCAGGTCAGGGAGCTCGGAGCGGATGGTGCGCTCAGCTGACCGCACAACCCTCTGTAGAGCTCGTCTGTCCTGCATGGTGCTGTTCCCGAACCAGGTTAAGATGTTTCCCGTCAGGATGCTCTCTATGGTGCACGAGTAAAAGTTCCTGAGCACCTTGGAGGGCAGTTGGAAGTCTCTCAAGCGTCTGAGGTGGTAGAGACGCTGACGGGCCTTTTTCACCACGGTGTTGATGTGACAGGACCATGACAGGTCCTGCGTGATGTGAACTCCGAGGTATTTGAAGCTGTCCACTCTCTCCACTGGGCACTCGTTGATGACGGGGGTCTGGTAGTTCCTCTCCTGCTTAGTGCTGAAGTCCACTATCAGCTCCTTTGTCTTACTGATGTTTAGAAGGAGGTTGTTCCTCTGGCACCAGTTCTCCAGATTCCTAATCTCCTTCAGGTAGGCCGTCTCGTTGTTATCAGAGATCAGGCCCACCACGACGGTGTCGTCAGCAAACTTGATGATGGTGGTGGAGCTGGTAGTGGCCACACAGTCATATGTGTACAAAGAGTACAGCAGGGGGCTCAGAACACACCCCTGGGGGGCTCCAGTGCTGAGAGTGGTGGAGGCTGAGACATGTCCGCCCATCCTTACTGCCTGTGGTCTGCCAGTTAGGAAGTTGGAGATCCACTGACACATAGATGAGCTGAGTCCCAGATGCTCCAGCTTGGTGGTGAGTGTGGAGGGAATTATGGTGTTAAATGCAGAGCTGTAGTCTATGAAGAGCATTTTAACATAATTCCCCCTTCTAGTGTCCAAGTGAGTGAGTGATGTGTGGAGGAGATGAGAGACGGCATCGTCTGTGGAATGATTTGGACGGTAAGCGAACTGTAGTGGGTCCAGTGTGTCTGGTAGTGAAGAAATGATGAAGTCTCTGACCAGGCGTTCAAAGCACTTCATCACTACTGAGGTGAGGGCTACAGGGCGATAGTCATTGAGAGAAGCAGGGTGGGGTTTCTTCGGGACAGGAACAATGATGGACTCTTTGAAGCATGTGGGGATCACCGACTGAGATAAGGAGATGTTGAATATCTAAGTGAACACAGGAGCTAGCTGGTATGCGCAGTCTCTGAGGATACGACCTGGGATGCCGTCTGGTCCTGCTGCTTTCCTGGTGTTCACTCTTTTGAAGGCTCTCCTTACTTCATGCTCAGAGATGACGAGCACGTTTCCGGTGCTGGCAGTATCTTCCTGTCTGCAGCCGTTAGCGCCGCTAGCACTAGCATTGTTGGAGTCCTTAGCTGCAGCCTCGAAGCGAGCATAGAAAGTGTTCAGCTCGTCTGCCAGAGTCACGGCCGCGTTCGTCATACCAGTTGTTGGTGCTTTATAGTCCGTTATTGTCCTTAGTCCCCGCCACAGGCTCCTAGAGTCACTCTGTTGGAGTTGTGACTCTAGTTTCCTCCCGTAGCGCTGCTTCGCCTCTTTCACCGCCCTCCGCACGTTATATGACGCGGCTTTGTACGGGTCCATGTCCCCCGTCGTGAGTCCCGTGTTGTAGGCAGCGGTGCGGGATCTCAGAGCGTCGCGGATGGTTTTATCCACCCACGGCTTCTGGTTGGGAAACGTTGTGATAGTCTTTGTCTCCACGGTATCATCCGCTAGTTTCCCGATGAATCCCACAACCGCTTCCGTAAACACATTGACGTCATCGTCGGAGCTGTTTCTGAACATGCCCCAGTCTGCGTCATCGAGTGCGTCCTGTAACGCGGCCACCGATTGATCCGTCCAGCGCGCGACCTTCCTCTGAACCGGAACTTCCTGTTTCAGCCTTTGTTTGTATTTTGGCATGAGGAAGATGGCGGCGTGATCAGATTTGCCAAACGGAGGGCGGGATTGTGCCTTGTAGCCGTCCTTGACCGTAGTGTAGCAGTGGTCCAGTGTCCTTTCACCTCTGGTGGGGCAGGTGATGTGTTGATAAAAGTTCGGCGCTGCGCGTTTGAGGTTGGCGCTATTAAAGTCCCCCGTCACAATAAGTGCAGCGTCCCGGTGTTGTGTCTGGTGCTGTGTGAGTGCCTCATGCAGCTCGCATAAGGCGGTGACCGTGTCCGCTTGTGGTGGAATATAAACGGCACTTATAATGACCGATGTAAATTCCAGAGGTAGATAAAAAGGACGACACATGATGGACAGTAGTTCCAGATTTGGTGTGCAGGAGCGTGTGAGAGGAACAACGTTCGCACTGTTACACCAGTTGTTGTTCACCATTAAACACACGCCGCCTCCCCTTGACTTCCCCGAGTCCCGTGTCCTGTCCATGCGGTGAACCGAGAAGAACTCGACCGGCTGGATGGCGTGGTCCGGCACCGCTGGGTTCAGCCATGTCTCGGTGAAGCAGAGGAGATTGCAGTCCCGAATGTCTCTCTGGAACTTTATCCTGGCCCTGAGGTCGTCAAGCTTGTTCTCCAGTCACTGGACGTTGGCGAGCAGGATGCTAGGCAGGATGCTAGGCAGAGGTGTGCGGTGTGCACGAGCTCTCAGCCTGTTCCTGACGCCGGCTCGCGTAAAGGTCAATTTACTTGTCCATTGTTTATGGAACATTTAAACATGAATCCTTGATCTGCAAAAAACTGTAAGAATGGTGATAACAATCTACCAAATTGCTGTGAAGCATACATATATACTTTGATGCAGTAGTTTTGGTTTAATTACTCTTTATCTTTAGATTTGTCAGATTACAAAGGTCTAGGAGTTAGATGTCTGAATATTTTGCAGCAAATAGAAGGGCAGACGTAATAATTGACTCTTAACACCAAAAAGATTTGTTGCAACCTGCACAGAAAGGTCTTAATAAAAATGATTACATTGTACTGGACAAATGAATCCAGACGCCTCAGTGGGGGACGCTCACTCTTCTGCCAACAGAAAAACCTCAAAGGCAGGAGAAGGTTATGCTGATTATAGGTCATGTCATTTCCAAAAAACATGACACACTTGCCACAATATTCATCTTGCTGTGTGAAACTCCCGCCCACTCGCATCTTGAGCTATGGAGAAAGGCAGGCGTGAGCATGCAGCACATGGAATCGTTTTCATGGTCCAGAACCACGGAGACTTATTTTTTCCCCACACCTCTTATCATAAGCTCAGACAATATTGTCTAGTTACTCATGCTGAGAGATAGCGAGACGAGGAATGCGAGTGGCGAACGGCTTCTTTATGACACTATATTGAGATTGCACACCCACATATGTGGATACTCCTCCTGGTTAAAGAAAGGCAGCCCGATAAACAATGTATTTGCAGCTGGTGCTGTAATGACAGTCTGGGCCTGTGACGAGTCGCTGACAGAGAAACAGACCATTAAAATGCATTGAGGCACAAATTCACGTCGCTTTCAGATAAATAGTGTTGAATAACAAGGAACAACATGGGTACCCTTGGTTGGTATTTCTCACTCAAGCTAATCGCTAACAGGAGAGCTGATGCTGATGGCGATGTGAGAAAAAACCCTGAGATGAGACATTAATTCATGTTCTCTGAGCTGCGGGGCAGTAATGTTTTGTCACTAAGTTACCATTTAAGATTTTTATTATAGATAAACACATCAGAGTGATGCAGTTCATAAAGAAGTATTAAGAATTTATGTTGCGGTATCAAGTGTTGAGTGGGCCACATGTCTGGATTTTAGCACCTCGTTAAAAGTCAAGCAGAACATGAATTATGCATGGATGAAATATTGTTCCCCTGGCACGGCTGTGTTTCTTAGGGATATTGTTGGGTGCAGAGACAAATCAAAGAGTCACTTGAGCTGTTCCATTTAGGGGCAGTTTACAGGCCTATGGGTGAATTAGGATCACACACGAATAGCGTAGGGGAAGCGTAAAGAATTTGTCGTCAGCGGGGGTTAGCAACAACTGGCTGGAAAAGTCTGCAGTTTGCTGATAGGAAACATAGCACAGCTTGCAGTAAACTTCAACTGCTCCCAGTCTGATCTGAGATCTACTCACTCACTCACAAATGTAAATTACATCTCTGGGAAACAGCTCGGATCTGGCACTTATCCCCACCACTCCCGAAAGGTTCAAGTTTAGAGGTTAAGCAGCAAACAGGGTCCTCTGGGTCACTTTGTAGCTAAGGGGAAAGGCACTCTAGCCTAAACAAGCTTCCAGTAGGGCTGACTTAGAAGAACTGACTGAATTTAATTTCACTTCTTAAACTCTGAAGATTTTTTGTGATGATTTAGTCAAAGAACTGGTGCCAACATAAGTCATATAATTTGTCTGTTTTTCCTCTTGTTCTGGCTGGAACAATGTAGGCTCTAAAAGTGTGTAGATGCCATCATTTAAGTCTTGTGTCATGGATTACAGATTAAGAATTACATTTTTCATTATGCTGTTGGGCGACTGAATTTTCAGTCCATGACTTTATTGTGGTATTAAGGTCATAGTAACTTTATATCCCTGTTATGTATACAAGTATGTCTTGTCATTCCAGTATTATCATGGAAAAATGAATCTCTGTGAATAAATGGTAAACAAACTATACCAGACTAGTTCTATATCCCTTGAAGCCTATTAGAATATATTTTACCTTACAGATATCAATGTAACTTCAAGTAAACAACTTCAGAACTTAACCATCTAACCACTGTCTTTATACATTTTTTTTAAATGCAATTAATATGTGCAGTATTCTTAGTCTCATATTTTCCTCTTCAGACACAGGTGGCACAATCAAAAGTATCAGTTTCATGTACCAGAATTAAATCCCCTATTTGAAAAAATGAAATCTGTATAGCTTTTTAATAATGAAATACCCAGCGATATTTTTCTAAAGCAAGCAACCGTTTCTTTCAGACATTTAACAGTTTTTACAGTGAATTTTTTCACAAGAGTCAATTTAGACAGTTTGTGAGGAAACCCTAACATACAGATAATATTAAATTATGAGTAAAACTATTATTGTGGGGTCTTTTACCTTAAAATATAAAACACCTTGATCCTACTGAAATATAAAATTTAACCAAATTGAATTAAACAGACTAGTAGTGATACAGAATCTAAACTAAGTGATAACATTGAACATGCATTTGGGTACTAGAGCTTGCACCCTTTTCCCCCCATATACTGTAGACATTTGAACATTTGAACAAGAACTGTTCGCGACAGCATTTTTTACATTCAATTTAAAGTTTTATTTTTACCTCAGAAACATTAAAGTCAATAACTTGTTAAATCCATAGCTGGCTATAGGTATGACACTAGGTTAGACAGTAGCAGCACTGAACTGAGTTTGAATAATCACTTATGAATCAATCTTTTATTTTTAAGTAAAAGATGATGTTACATTGAGTACATGTATATAAAGTGTAAACCAAATCTTGAGGCAGATTATAAGGAATTTTCTGGATTTCAATAGTGCTGATACTTTAAATTAAAACACACACACACACACACACACACACACACACACACACACACACACACACACACATTATAGGTCTAAAGAGTGAATCATTCCAAATACATTTTAAGGCCTGCTATTAAGATATGTGTTTGATTGACAGTTTTATTAATTGTGTTTTATTTCTATTTAGCTTCAAAAGTTTAAAAGAAATAAACTCAGTGACCTAAAATAGAAGTCATGTTTTCAAGAAAAAAAGGGTTCATAAATATTCAGTGAATTGCAGTATCAAGTTAGTGAATTGCTTGACCTTCACCTCAATTGCTTTTTTTCACTTTCATTCTGCTGATGGATACCGATGGAAAAAGACATTCCTGGCTGCCTGGGTGGCACATGTGTTTGGTCATGTGCTGAAATACCAGAAAAGCACAGAGCAAAACCCTGCTTTGCATTGCAAAACAAAAACACTACTTGTCAGTTCAGATGTGGGGTGGAAAGGTTGGGCTGGGGAGGGGGTTTTCTGCCAGTTGTCAGCACCCACGGCTGTGGAGTACCCATCTCGACAAATCGCCTCTGTCAGCTGAGGGATGGAACATGAGGCTCTGTTGTGGTTCTGAAGTACAGATCAATGTCAGGCGTGAACTACTAGCTTGGCACTTTGAAGGCAGGGATGGTCATGTTTGGTTGCTGGTAGTGGAGTCAGAATGATGTTGACTTCTTTTCCCCATTTGTCCCCTAACAGACCTCGGTGGCCAACGCTGGTGAAAGTTTGGGGTGGAGTCTCTCTTTGTGTGTGTGTGCTTGCGAATGAGGGGGTCTAATTTCAGCTGCTTAGGCCTTGTTGTGCCTCGGAGTGCGTGATTTTAGGGTCGTAAGCTCATGTCTTAGGAGGCCCCAGCTGCCTGCCTGCAGGCTACGATCATCTCACCAACAAGCACACACATCTCACACCTACACATCTCACACCTACACATCTCACACCTACACATCTCCGCACTTTAACTAAGCAGCAGGGTCAAAGTTAACCCTAACGCTGAAAAGCAGGATATAAATAAAAAGGTCTTCTTCTTCCACCACATTCATGTTCATTCTGTGTTATCTGGGTTTGATATCCATACAACCATGTCATTGATTTACTGTTGTACGCAAGCCAACTTCCATGTAGCTCAGATTTCAGATGCTTTCACCAGCACCCAAATGCCCCATGACTCAGCACACCATGCCTTAAATAGGCAGCAAACAGGTTACAGATGAACTCTGGTATACTTTAACAAACAGCATGCCAGAAATAATTTAGACTTCTTCACTTTTTATACACTTCAGTGTGTTTAATTTTTACCTACATTTACAAAACCTACATTTAAACATCCAATATCCTTAGATGTACCTCTACAAGCTTTAGACACCTGGTTCCTTTTTGTTTGTGGTTCATTTCTGTTTGGAGAATTGTTTCTTGTTTTAATTAATATTTAGTTTGCTATTTGTAGAATTTTTTTTTTTGCTTTATTTTAGTTCCTTGTTATTTAGAAGTTCAGAAGTCTTGTTTATTTATTGGATGATTTTCATGGTTGCCTTATTAAGCTTTATTTTATATTTTTGTTACGTCTTCAGTTCTAGTACTGATGCCTTTGAAGGCTATCTAACTTCCTTTCAGTCTCACCTCTCTGTTTTTCTTCTGTCTTGTAGTGTTTCCCTATCCCCCATTCCCCTGTTTAACCATGTTTTATTTCCTGTTTTATTTTGGTAGCTGTTGTTTTCTGTTTATTGTGTTGAGCCTTAACCCTTAGTGATCCCTTATGTGTCAAGTGTATCTGAAACGGATGAGACCCATTTTATCTAAACACTATACCCAAACCCCAAAACATGCTGCGCCAAAAAACTTGTCCACCCCAAGGATCAGGATAGAGTAATATCAGAGTAATATAGTGTACGCTGTTAAGTGCCAGGAGGATTGCCATGATTTATACATAAGGGAAACCAAACAACCTCTGGCTAAGCAGCTAGCACAACACAGAAGAGGTAACTCATGTGGCCAGGACTCTGCAGTCTCTTTACACCTACAGGCCAGTGGACACTCTTTCAACAATGAGGATGTACACATCCTGGACAGGGAGGAACGCTGGTTTGACCGGAGAGTCAAGGAGGCCATTTACTTGAAAAGGGAAAGACCATCTCTGAATCGAGAAGGGGGCCTAAGGGTACATCTGTCACCATCTTACAATGCTGTGATTGCAGCCATTTCCCAATTCTGTGAATGTACTCATGGCCATTGATCAGTGGTTGTTGGTCAATGGTCATGACAATTTGCATATCAATAATCATAAACTGACCTCACAGCCCATTGTTCATTCAGTGGTGCTAGCTTCAGTCATTGTGCAAATGTACTGTTTATAAGGTTGGGGAAAGCTGCAGTCAGCTGAGACTGGAGATGTCCCTTAGATGAGAGACAAAATGTTTCTCCCACTGAAAACGCTACATCCAGATGAACAGAATCAACTTTCTGTGATAGGAATAAGATTGTTCCCAGAATTTTGGAAATGCTCAAAATGTTGTCATATGCCTTTTCTGGCTTCTGTCTAGATCACACAATGTCAGAAAAGTACTTAGGGATAGAAAGAAGTGCTTGTCTGAATGTGGCAAGCTGTACAAAACAGTACAGTACAGCACCAGTCATGTCTTTCTGTTCATCTTCTATCTGTCATTGTATAAAGCAACATGGTAAAAAACAGCTGTTCACAAACACCAAAATAAAAATAATAAAAACTGCCATTTATTGGTTTTCCTCTTTGCAAGCTACATGTTTATTGTATACAGTGTTGGGAAGGTTACTTTTAAAATGTATTCCATTACAGAATACAGAATACATGCCCCAAAATGTATTCTGTAAAGTATTCCGTTACGTTACTCAATGACAGTAACGTATTCTGAATACTTTGGATTACTTAATATATTATCATGCTTTTTACAACAACGTGAATGTACTATTGCTGTGTGATTTATTACTATTACTGAAGGTCCGCGACTCCGAACTGTAGTAAAGGGACCTCTGACTAATACGGCGGGGTCCCTGTCGGCTTGTAGCCGAAATATAGATTTACTTTGTTGTCTGGATCAACTTTTCTTGCGAGAGACAGAGAGAGGCGTTGAAAGACTGCTCCAACGGAACTTATTGTTTTCGGAGGAAAACTCGAACACGGTGTACAGTCGAGTCTTAATAGCTTACTTACAACTGGGCTCGTCAGGCTCTCTTCTTGGCTGAAGTGGTTATTATTATATTTACATGCTTCCAGCTCCCGTTTTTCCTCGATGACAACACGTACCTTTCCACTCCCCTTTTTCTCCCTCCTCGCGCTCACAGACCCATAACGTGTATGGCAGTCCATTCTCCCTGCAACACGGACAACATTGCCCATGATGCTACATTCTTTAGAGCTATGCTTGTAGCATTCTGCCTGTTAGCTTAGCACAACAACAACGAAAAGGCGCTCTCTCACCCAGGAAACACACAGTCGCAGAGAGAGAGAGAGCGTCGCCCTGTAACCATGGCAACCGTAACGCTGCCGCCTGGAACAACAGAACGTAGCTGTCAAACAAAACCCAAATAGTCCTGACCCGCGACAAAATGAAACAGGAAAGTACCGCAGTGTAATCCATTTATTTCAACAAAGTAACTGTATTCTGAATACCACCTTTTTAAACAGTAACTGTAACGGAATACAGTTACTCATATTTTGTATTTTAAATACGTGACGGCGGTACATGTATTCCGTTACTCTCCAACACTGATTGTATAAGATAACATAATCAACTACAGGCACTGTTAGCGTTTGATCAACAGTTATTTACACATATGCATGAAACCAAAGTGCCACTGCACCAACAACAGGAAAATGTTTTTAAAAACAACAACATAACGTACATAAAGTATTATATAATATTCACCAGGTAGACATAAAACTGTCATAATATCACAGATCATCTACTAGAAATATTCATTTTTTTATTCTCTGAAATAGCTAAATGGTACGCTTCAACACTTTTAGATCTAAAAACTTAAGTTGCTCCATCTGTTAGTCATTCTTCTGCTTAGGATGCATGAAAACCCAGGGCAAGGCATAGTGATCACAATGTTTCTGCACCTGCAATCTCCCTGACAAAGGAGACTGCCAAGGCAATCACTGAGAAAATGAAAATACTGTATAAGACTCTGTAGGTAGGTCTCCTTTTATTCAGTTGCTGCCTGCAGGCTATTTCTTTATACGGTCATGAACATTTGTTCATCTTGGCTAAACGCTCACTTATATATACTTTTTCGCATTCATATGTGTGTGTGTGTGTGTATATATATATATATAACAGTTCTGTAACTGTAACTTCGGTCGTTGCTGTGCTTTTTTTGGAAGTCGAATTTCCCAGAGGAACCCACCCGAGGGATTAATAAAGTTCTATCTTATCTTATCTTATCTTATCTTATCTTATATCAATATGATTGGATGAACAGCTCCAGAGAGAGAAGAAGAATGAGGTACAGCTCAAGATATGAGGACACTGTAAGAATCATCACTTTGACATCACGGCTGTTGAAATTGTTTCCCTTTCGGTCTTGCTCAGTTTAAAATGTCTCGCTTTCTCAGTCTGTTAAAGCAATGTCATTGTGCCAGACTCAGGTTGCTTTTGAACTGGAACCACGTAAGGTAGCACAATAAATTTTTTTGCATATGAAACCGAAGGACTTGTACTTACATGTTATGCCATTAGCTTGTCCTTGGTCACGCTTTCCTTCCACATGTAGCTTTGCTAAAATTACATAAAAAGTGCTTGCAGCAACAAAAACACAATATTCCAGAAACACGCTGATCCGATCAGCTGTTCACAACACTTTCTAGGTGGCGCGATCTATTGTATGTCCACCATTACCTGCCCGGAACCAGAAGTGACGTCATTTTCACGGAAAATGGCGTTTTTTACGTTCAGGGCGTTATAAGCCTATACCAGTGTTTTTAAAAGTCATATTTGGCTTCATGCTTTTCTGTATAGTTTCTGGGATGCTTAGAACTCAAATTGCACTGCTGGAAATAGTTTATTTTGATGCACATGCTGGGTTTTGTTTTTTGCAAATTTGCACTATAATATTTATTTTCATTTTTCCTGCAGTATCTAAAAATTGGTGTATCTCAAAAATGAAACTATGAAGACACTCAAAATAAATTTCCTGTTAGAAACTATTTTGTGCAACTTTTTTGTATTTACAGTTTCAGGAATAAACTCTTAAATTTCTCTAACTAGAAACACAAAAAAAGACAAAAAAGATTTTCAATTTTTTATAGTTTATTACACTTTTTTGCAATTTATGTAATAACTATGGACTAAATGCATATATATATATTATTAAAATTTGGGCTATAACGGTTGCATTGATGTATAGCAACTTGAAATGCTCCCAAAAATGGCACTACAGCATTTAAAAATATAAAGATAAGCTCTGGTGGACTTGGTTCTATGGTAGGTCTTAAAGGGTTAACATTCTCCACAAGGACATTCAGATAACATTGCTGAAATGAACCACATCATGCAACATTTCTGTAAATTAGTCATCACTGTTCAGAGGTGCCAAACGTATAGACATTCTTTATTTAACCCTTGTGTGGTTTTCATATTTTTGTTACTCAGCCAGTGTTCATGGGTCTGGTGGACCCGCTAGAGTTTTGGCTTTCCAAATTAACACTATCAAACAATTTTATGTTAAATTACTCAACAGATGTTTACTTCATCCCAATTACAAGCCATATGAACAGTAAACATGGTTAATTTTTTCCCTTTACCTTTGTTAGATCACATTTATGAATTAATATGTGTCTCATTTTTTTTTGATTTTTTTTTTATAAAACGTTATAAAAAAATAAATCAGTTATAATCAAGTGGAGTGAGTGGAAAGACAACACATTTACACGTGAAGCAATATGTTTCACAACTAAATGGGATCAGCTGTTCATCAATGGTGACATTATGCCCAGGTTTGTAAAACAGGGGGAGGTGGCGCACACACTTATCCCACACTGTCCTGATGGCAGCTAGCTTGTCTCTCTGCCGTCGAGCTGGTCTGTCGTCTCGGTTATCAAAACGGATAATCCTGGAAATTTTGTGGAAGTTTTCCAGAGACATTGATGCACGGAAAGGTTCGTGCCGGTTTCTGCATCCCACAGGATTCTGTGGATTCCCCTTTGGACCTGAAAACTCCTGCAAGGATAAGAACCCCAAAGTAGGCCTGCAGATCAATTTGGTCCATCTCCTTCCACCTCTCTCCAAAAACACACCTTCCTTCTAGATTACTGCAATCCAGAATAATTTTCTGGATGGAATCTGGGATGAAAAGCTCAAATGAAGACTTGATGTCCTGTCAGCCGTGTTGGCCCTGGCTTATCACAGTAACAGCTCTGCAGGGTGGCTCATTTCTTGGGCAAGAAGACCATTCAATTTCACCAGTTATTGACATCCATATTTCTTCACTTGCTGTCTGGTGGGCTTGTTCTGGTCCTGGAGCTGGCAGCAGATGGGGTACTCGTCTTCGTTTTGTTACTAAATGGTGCTCAACCTCATCCTCTTCTTCAAAGTAACTGTCAGACTCTGAATTTTCAGAAATGTGAAATATTCTGAAACCTCTTTGTCAACATCATCCTCCGAAGCCCCTCTCTCTTCCAAAATCAATTGGATGGCCCTCGCAGCAGATAATCTTTTGCCATCTTGATCAGTTGTGATAAAGAACCACACTGGTAAAGTCTTTTTTATAGTATTATGCCCCTAATTTGCAGGTGGGACAGGGTATGAGAAAATAAAATTTGGATCCCTCAAGAAAGAGGGTAAAATGTGCGGGAATGTAAGAGCAGACGTGTTGATAGTTGAATTTTCAACAATGTTGCAACTTTGTGCGGGAACGGAAGAAAACACTATCAGCAGCACCAGAAAGGAGGAAGACAGAGTGTGGGAACACAGGACCTGCACTTTCAACACTTTTATTAGACCTGGGTCCAGTGGACCCGAACACCTTGTATGTAATGTAAATGTGTGGGGGGAGGTACAGTATGAGGTCATTGAAAATTAGTTCGGATTTATGTTCTTCACAGAAAATAAGCCAAAGCCAATGAATTTCAGGTTGAAAAACTAATTAATTGTTTAATTTTTCTTTTGAGAAAAACTGAAAACGGGTCTCACAGACCCGAACACCATACAAGGGTTAAGTAAAAGTACAGACAGATACCTGTGTTTAAAAATAGTCCAGTAAAATATAATATAATATAATATAATATAATTATTTCCATGATGGAAATTGGAGTTGATGGAGTTTATCAAAAGGTGAGAGTATGTTTTGCATACAGCATTAGAATAATCATTTTATTGTCATTATGTGTTCACACAATGAAATGTTCTTTAATGGAGTGACTTGAAATACAAGTACTATCCAGGTGAAGTCACCTGAGCCAGTCAGATAGTGAATGAAAATACTGTTAACCTGTCAGTGCTTTTTCTTCTAAAAACATGGATTAAATGATTGTAGAAGGCACATGAGAAAAAATCTAGTGTGAGAATGCACTGCCTCCTCTTTTTGTTTGCATCTAATGACAGCTATTGTTTTTCCAGTATGCAGTTCATGCCATTTAGCATCCAGAATTAAACAGTCACAGATTTCAAATACATTTTTTAATCCTATTGTACAGTTTACCTTTTTAATATGATCATTTAGAATAGAATATTCCCATTGGACTAATATTGTCATTTATGAATCACATACCTTGTCATTGCATTGTCACAGAAAGGCTTTGAAAGCACTATGGCTTCTTTGCAAAGAATGATCTAAATACCTCTTAAAAAGGTTTTATGAGTGCGCAATAGACCTATCACTGTAGAGAAATATACAGGCAATACCTATTGAAGAAAAGCAATTTCTCCGTGGCTGGTTTCAGGTGCACTCAAAACTCTTCAAAACTGTTTCTGTTTGGTTTAATATTGCAACTCTTTTAACTGATTTATTACACATAACTATTTTTCATTTCTTTTGCTCTGCATATGCAAAGCTCTTCAAATTATCATCACGAACTGTGTCCTATTAACACGCTTGCCTTTCCTAGTAGTTGCTGAATAGTTGCATTAATTACTTGTTAATCTGCTTAACTGTAGGTAATAAAGGTACTACAGTGCAGTGGTTTCAATCATATGTATTTAATAGATTCTAATTTGTTCATATAAATGACGAGTCTTTTTCTGACCAATTCTATTTACATTGCACATGCTTCACTGCAGCATTGTGTTCCACCCTGAGCCTATCGCTGGCAAAGTTTGCTTCCTGTTAAAAGGGATTTTTTTCCTTGTCACTGTCACCAAGTGCTTGCTCATAGGGGGTCATCTGATTGGTAGGGTTTTCTCTGTATTATCATAGGATGTTTAGCTTACAATGTTGTTGTGATTTGTTGCTATCTAAGTAAAAACTGAAGTGAATTTTGCACAGGGAGTGACGCAGGTCCTGCACTAACAGAATCGATCATTGCTGTTTGTATCCAGCCAACATATAGTTTAGATTTCTCTATCAGCTGAAACAGAGGCCATCCAAATGGCTATAGCTGTGGTTGTTGATTGTGTGGCACCCTGAGTATTTTGAGCATCAAGAACAAATCTGAGATGTGTTCCTTATGTGTTCGTGTGTACCCCCCCCCCCCCATCATCATCTTTTTTGCTATTTGTTGTGACACTAGTTTGCATCATAACAGAGCGATGTTATGGTGATATTTAGTTTCGCCAGTAGGTGGCACACGGGTGACTGGCAAAATAATCCCTCATAAAAGTATCGCAGGCAAGTTATTGCAATGGAAGCCATCAGTAACACTGAACTGTTTTGCTGTGTTTCAGGTGAGAGCAATATATAAGCGCTACATACATTTATGTAAAGTTGATACTTATTTAACATGTTTGAGTGTAATTCTTGTTTTATATGGTGTTTAATGTGAGTGAATAAGAGAGTTGTTTCACGTTATCCGTAAATAACGCTAGTAACGTTTGTGCGCTAGCTAAGTCATGTTAGCTTCCTGCATTAATCTCTGTAACTGTGTTGTTCCATCAGTAATGTGAAAGAAAACTGTTAGCTGGTTTTAGTTAAAGTTATAGGAAATAGACCAGCCAGTACATGTTATGTTGTCTATTGTTTACTGGTCATTTTCTCTGTGTGCTAAGGGCTGATTACATTACACGTAATGCTTCACAAAAGTATGTTGGGGTGATATTTAGTTACGCCAGTAGGTGGCAGTGGCGGCTCAGACACACGGGTGACTGGCAAAATAATCTCTCATAAAAGTATCGCAGGCCAGTTATTGCAATCAAAGCCGTCAGTAACACTGAACTGTTTTGCTGTGTTTCAGCGCAATAAACCTTCACGTGCACCTGGATGAACCTTGTCTTCTCTCAGTGTGTAACAATTGCAGATAATACATGAATTGTTTCTGTCATCTGCACACTTACTGGACATGCAGCTGAACACCTTCTGTAGTAATTGTTTAAGCTTTGCCCAACAAGGATAGATAGCTTACCTTAATACCTATATTCATCTCACAATTAAACTCTTTATTGTATCATATTGGGGTTTGTCACAGACCATAAATGCATCTACTAAAACTCTTGGACAGAGTTCAAATCTTAGTAACCTCAATCTCAAGGTCAAAGGTCAGATGTGAAGTTTTCTGAAAATCTTTTGAATGCTCTTTCACTGGCTGCTGTAAAACAATAGTTTCCAATTTTATGGGAAAAATGAAGTATTCTTATCTTATGCTTTGGACAACTTGTCATGCTTACCTATGCTGGAAATTAGAACATTTCTAAGAGCTATGCAATATTTTTATTTTTATTTTGGATTGCTTTCATTAGCTCTGATTGACTAATTCAAAAGGAGAACCCCTTAAACAAGACACTACTGCTACAGATTGTCAGGTGACAATTTAATGTACTGAACCCCATCTGTGTCAAATTACAGAACCATATGATATCACTAAATATGCAAATTTAACAGCTGTCATTTTTTTCTTTTTTTTTTGTAGGGAAATTAAAAACTGGCCTCATGTAACTCAGTTGTGTGATTCATTAATTCAAATATGATCTTCCAGTGGAAAGACCTCTACATGGAAATCTACTGAAAATGTGCTTTTCCCAAAAATGACTACATAGAGACACCAACCCACACACTCAGAATACAGGGTGGGCCATTTATATGGATACACCGTAATAACATGGGAATGGTTGGTGATATTAAAGTCCTGTTTGTGGCACATTAGTATATGTGAGGGGGCAAACTCCTCAAGATGGGTGGTGACCATGGTGGCCATTTAGAAGTTGGCCATCTTGGATACAACTTTTGTTTTTTCAATAGGAAGAGGGCCATGTGACACAACAAACGTATTGGTAATGTCACAAGACAAACAATGGTGTGCTTGGTTTCAACTCAACATGAGTTATTTACAAGTTTCTGACCACTTACAAAATGTGTTCAATGTGCTGCCCATTGTGTTGGATTGTCAATGCAACCCTCTTCTCCCACTCTTCACACACTGATAGCAACACCGCAGGAGAAATGCCAGCACAGGCATCCAGTATCCGTAGTTTCAGCTGCTGCACATCTCGTATCTTCACACCATAGACCAGCGGTCCCCAACCTTTTTTGCGCCACGGACCAGTTTATGCCTGACAATAGTTTCACGGACCGGCCTTTAAGGTGTCGCGAATAAATACAACAAAATAAAACTATAACCAGTACAGAAAAAAAGATTTATTCATAACACACGTGTAAAGACCCAGGAAAACCGAGTTAACGATAAAAACAAAATAACGCTGAAAACCGATAAAAACCCTGAAAACCATACATTTCACACGAGCCTCAACTGTACCAAACGACTCGGGGGTTGGGGACCACTGCCATAGACAATTGCCTTCAGATGACCCCAAAGATAAAAGTCTCGTAGGGTGTCTTGCATTGAAATCTGCTGCAATGACCCGGTTACTGCGTTCACCAGATATCAACACAATTTCGATCCACTCCTCACGTGTTAACCTCTTCGACATGTCAATGGCTGTGAACAAAGAGAAACTTGTAAATAACTCATGAAAGAATAAAGTTACGTTGAAACCAAGCACACCATTGTTTTTCTTGTGACATTACCAATAAGTTTGATGTGTCACATGGCCCTCTTCCCATTGAAAAAACAAAAGTTTTATCCAAGATGGCCGACTTCTAAATGGCCACCATGGTCACCACCCATCTTGAGGAGTTTGCCCCCTCACATATACCAATGTGCCACAAACAGGACTTTAATATCACCAACCATTCCCATGTTATTACGCTGTATCCATATAAATGGCCCACCCTGTACATTCAAAAAGGATATGGCTTCATATCGAAAGTGTTAGCTATGGCAAATTAACCATATTACTGAAGAGTAGAGTTACCTGTGAGAATTTCACGGCTCTGTTTTGTAATAAAAATGCTTTGATAAAGGCTAAAACCAGGCCTGCAGATACAGTGGAGAAAATATTTGTTCTCATGTTGAATTTGTAACTTTGCTCACTTACAAAGAAATTGAGCACTCTCTAATTTTATGGTAGCTTAATTTTAATCCAAATCAAATAATTATATTCCCCACTGCATGTACCTATAATGGAGCAGAATTCAGAACGATAAACTTAACTGCATTAGCAGAGGTCAGCAATCATAGCTGAATAGATCTCAGCTGTGATTTCACTGGGTTTATGTAAAATGTAATTTAACACAGTGAATAAACACATAAAAATTAGGGTTATTACAGTATATGTGTACCTATAATAACAGAGAAGAATTCTTTTTTATTGAATTACAAACGTGGTTGCATTAGTAGGACATAAATGTCATTATACATAAAGATCTAAAGAATGTCTTGCAGTTACAGTGCAGTACATGTTCGCATTATAATTACAGAAATCTCCAGTTTCAGCCATACAGGTTTAATGAAACTGTAAAATATACAGTATATAAAACATTCACACTTTTTTTAAAAGGTTCAAGATTTATTTCAGTCATCATCATAATAGAGTATGATGTTATATTGAATTACATGACATGCAGAAGTCTAGAAAAAACACGAACAATTAAGGTGGTATTTTTTTCTGCTAACATGCTAACCTGTGTTTTAAGGTAATATCATATGCAGTGTTGTTTTGTCACAGCTTTTTAATTTTATCTTTGGTTGAAAATATAAAGTACATAAATAATGCCTATCCTGGATGGTAGCAAGAAGACATAGACTTGTTTTGTAGTCACATCACAATAAATTAGAAGACGACATCAAAAAAGTACCAATTGTCATGGTCCTGGGTCCTTTTGACCCAGCGTTTTGTGTTTTCTCTTCGCGATTTTGGTTCTGTTCTCTAATTGGTGTTTACCCTGTTCCCCCCGTGTGTTCCTGTTTTATTGTGAAGGTCTGCGTCTTATGCGAGTGTTTTCAGTTTGCCTCCCTGGTCTCGTCATGTTAATCACTCCCAGCTGTGTCTCCCACCTGTGTGTAATCTCCCTGTGTTCTCAGTGTATTTAAGTTGTATTTTCTGTCTTAGTAATCGCTGGTTCGTCTGTGTTGTTTCCCCTCGGTCTCCCTGCGTCTCTTCATGTGTATTTCCCCGGATCTCCCTGCACCGTCATTCCTGGTTTGTGTCGTTAGTTTACCCAGTTTAGGTTTTCGGTTTCATGTTCACACCCCGTTGCTGTTTGTACCCACTGCTGTAAATAAACACTCACCTGCACCAGAGCTGCCGCCTTTTGGGTCCTTTCTTCACCTTCACACGGCTTGCCCCGGCAAACCGTGACAGTACGAACCAGCCACCATGGACCCAGCGGCAGTAAATCCGTCCGAGGAGCTCCAGGACGACATTGCGTACAATGTGGAGATTCTCCTCGGGCTATGGCTGGAGAACCCTCCAGAGGAGCTTCGTCGTGCCGTGGAAAGTCGGCTACAACGGCTCTTTTCTGGCCTGCCATGGCTTCTGCAGTCGCTTCCTCCGACCATGCAGGCTTTTCTCCGGCTCACACCGCACCTTCTCTCAGCCACTCCTGCCTCGCTGCCCGACTCGCCGGATGTGATCTTGCCCGGCCCGTCGGAGCCGTCTGCGGGGAGGAAACGCCGATCGCGCCGCAAGCGCGCCACCCCACAGCCGGACGTTCGGGCTTCTAAATCGCCGGCTGTGGTGAGTGAGGACTCTTTTTCATTTTCGGACTGCATGACTGTTCATTCAGGGGCTGCGTTTTGTGTGGCGGATGTCAACGCGAGCTGCTTATCGCCTGTGCAGCTACCGGCAGCTCGGTTAGCTCCCCCGCAGCCACTCTCAGCTCGGTTAGCTCCCCCGCAGTCACTCTCAGCTCAGTTAGCTCCCCCGCAGCCATTCTCGGCTCAGTCTCCTGTGCCTCCTTCAGTTCAGTCTCCTGTGCCTCCTTCAGTTCAGTCTCCAGTGCCTCCTTCAGTTCAGTCTCCAGTGCCCCCTTCAGTTCGGTCTCCAGTGCCACCCTCAGTTCGGTCTCCAGTGCCACCCTCAGTTCGGTCTCCAGTGCCACCCTCAGTTCGGTCTCCAGTGCCGCCTGTAGCGCAGGCCCCAGTAGCTCCAGTGCCGCCTGTAGCGCAGGCCCCTGTAGCCCCAGTGCCACCTGTAGCGCAGGCCCCTGTAGCCCCAGTGCCGCCTGTAGCGCAGGCCCCTGTAGCCCCAGTGCCGCCTGTAGCGCAGGCCCCTGTATCCCCGGTTTCACTCATTCACTCCATGCAGGGAGAAAGTCTAATTTCACCTCAAGGTGCTTTTCACGGTTCAGCCGCCATTGGCACAGTTTGCCGCTCCAGGGCTTCCCCAGAGGCTAGGTCTCAGTCCCCAGCTGATTCTGGACCCCTGAAGTCTATGCAGCCACCTGAGAACTGCACCATGTCAGCGTTGCCTGGGCAGAGCCAGTGCTCAGTGCATCGCCAGTTGCCTTCGTGTTTGCCAGAGGACTCCATGACTGCTGGCTTAGTGGTGACTTCTGCTGGAGGGTCCGTAGGACCACTCCGGCCTTCGTCTCTAGTCTCCGCTGGAGGGTCCGAGGGACCGCTCCGGCCTTCGTCTCCTGCCTCCGCTGGAGGGTCCGAGGGGCCCGTTCAGCCTCCTGCCTCCGCTGGAGGGTCCGAGGGGCCCGTTCAGCCCGTCCAGCCGCCTGCTGTAGCTCCATCATCATCCTTGCCTGGCCCAGCCTCCGTGTCTTCAGCCTCGCCTGGCCCAGCCGCAGAGCCTTCAGCCTCGCCTGGCCCAGCCGCAGAGCCTTCAGCCTCGCCTGGTCCAGCCGCAGAGCCTTCAGCCTCGCCTGGCCCAGCCTCCGCCTCTTCATCCTCGCCTGGCCCAGCCTCCGCCTGTGCTTCGCCTGGCCCAGCTTCCGCCTGTGCTTCGCCTGGTCCAGCTTCAGCCTGTGCTTCGCCTGGTCCGGATCGCCATCGCCTGAGTCGCCGCCGCTGCCTTCCGCGCGGCCGGCCCCCGGACCCTCTTCGCCCGAGTGGCCGCCGTTGCCTTCCGCACGGCCGGCCCCCGGACCGCCATCGCCTGAGTGGTCGCCGTTGCTTTCCGCACAGCCGGCCCCCGGACCGCCATCGCCTGAGTGGCCGCCGTTGCCTTCCGCACGGCCGGCCCCCGGATCGCCATCGCCTGAGTGGCCGCCGTTTCCGTCCGCACGGCCGGCCCCCCGAACTGTGTCCACGTCGCCGCCGTTGCCGTCCGCACGGTCGGCCCCCCGAACTGTTTGGAATCCTGTGCTGTCGGCCCCCTGGCCGGCCCCCTGGACTGTTTGGACTCCTGTGCTGTCGGCCCCCTGGCCGGCCCCCTGCACTGTTTGGACTCCTGTGCTGTCGGGCCCTGGCCGGCCCCCTGGACTCTTCTATTTTGGACTCTGTTTTTCCTTTGTTCTGGTGTGCTTCGTTTCCTTTGGGTTTGGGCTCGTTTTTTGTTTTTGTCTTTTGGCCTTCTGGGCCCTGTTTCAGGAAGCCGGTTTGGAAAACTCAGAGTGAAAAACGACACTCACGGTTGAGTAACCCCGAACTGTCCAACTCGGAATATTCCGTTTCAGAAAGGCTGATAACAATTAGTTCAGTCAACGCGGAGTTGCTTTAACCCCAAGTGAAGCGCGCGGACGAGGATACATAAAGCCCTGATAAGCGGAGCACAGATTAAGCGAGTCACCATGGAGACGGAGGGAAAGAAGGCGCGGTCAATGTATTTCACAGCGCTTGAGGCCGAAATTCTGATGGCAGCATATGCCGATAACATGCAAATTCCGCGGAAAAAAGTAACACAGCCACAGCTGCAAAAGAAAGGGAGCATGCATGGCAAAACATAGCCGACAGAGTCAATGCGTGAGTGTTAATATAAACATTGATCTAGGGATTTCCACCCATTTAACACGTTATTTTATCATATGTTATTTTATTTGTTATTTTATACATTTTATTTTGTGATGTGATGTGAGCGCAGGTGCAACCCAACAGGCCCCAAACGTGCCTGGCAGCAAGTAAAAATGAAATCTAAAAATATAGTCCAAACAGGTGAGGTGTAATTGTATTATGAGCCATAGTGCTTGGTCTGTTTGTCCCATGTAAATCAATTGCAGTTAGAGGCTACATTAATTTTCTGTCTGTAAGCACTTATTGAAATTATCTGAGCACATTACAAGTACATATTTGCTTACTCTGTATGCTCAAATGTGGCCCGTTATAGCCAACAGAAAAAAAGCGGAGGCCCGAAAAACAGGTGGGGGTCCTCCACCACCACCACTCACAGAGGCTGAGCAGTTGGCCCTCAGCCAAAACAGTGGGCGCCCTGTGGCCGAAGGCATCTCTGCGGGGACATCCTCTGAGTCAATAACCCCGCAAGACACAAGTGCCTACATAGGGGGTAAATTCAAAATAATACATGATGTGCATACATCCTTTCTTCACAGTCACCTTTGCAGTGCTACTCATTCATTTGATAAACTCTTTACCATAATGAATTATTTTGTAGTGAAGTTATTTTCCTACTGATTTTGCCTTCCCTCAGTCTTGGTTGTCTTTGAGAGCATAATGACAATGAAGTGTAAGGTGATTGGTATGTTTGTTAATTGCCATTTGGTCCCTTGTAAGTTATAAGTGACCTGTATAAACCTCATATTCTATCAGTTGATGGTGATGGTGTACTGCATCTGGTGCAGCCTCCTCTTGAGCCAGACCAACATGCAGTTGTGAGTAATACTCCACAGATTATATGAGGTTACAGTAGAACAGCAATGTTGTTTATTTCTTTACTACAGGAAAATAATGAAGAAACATTGACAGCTGTTACAGAGGAGGAAGCAACAGAGACACTTTATGAGGTTTACATCTTTTAATACTTTGTGTACAGGAAATACAGGCGACCAATAAAGCCAGTTGAACAAAAAATCTGTTTATTCTTCTTTCAACATGTTGAGGTGATGCGTCAAAGGAAATGATTGTGACATATGGTGTCTCTGACTGCGCTTCCATCTTGTATGTCCGTGGGAGGGTCAGGATGTTCATGGTTTGGATCACTGCTGATGTTTGGTTCAGAAGGACAGTGTTCTCCTCTAATTGTGGCAATGTTGTGAAGAATCACACATGCCACAATAATGTCACATGCCCTTTCTGGGGTGACCCTGAGTCTTTGCAGGCACTGGAACCGGGCCTTAAGCATTCCGATAGTCATTTCAATTCTGGCTCTTGTCCTGCAATTAGCCAGATTATATCGCTGCTGTGGGCCCGGTTCAGGGTCAGGGTAAGGGGTAAGCAAATAGGGTAAACATGGATACCCCCTATCACCAAGCAAGTAGCCAGTGAACTCTCCTAAGACAGAAGGGTACACTTCAGTTCAAATGTCCCTGAAGCAATTGGTCTTTATATATTTTAAAGTATTCTCAACTCACCATGTCTAAATTTTGTGCTCAGTGTACATTCACAGAATATTTGTGAGTCATGGACAGAGCCTGGCCACTTGGCTTCCACATTTGTGATAATGTTGGCAGCATCACATATGATCTTCACAGTGCAGAGAACACAAATTAGCATCCATTACTATAATGAAATAATTTGTTAGTTTGACATGCTACAGGGAACTATGTACCTGTACATTAATGCTGTGGAAAGACTTCCTGTTCACATAGTCTCCTTCATTTAGTGAAGGAACAATGATTGGAATGTGAGTACCATCTGTACAGCCAATCACGCCTGGGAACCCTGAAAATAAATGTGCAATTTAAGTAGTAGTCCAAGTATCACCACATCATACATTAAGTTTTGGTCATCCTGATACCTGCAATTTTGTGGCATCCCTCTTTGATAAATCTTGTGGGTCTATGACCGGGGAACACCACAGACGAGTACAGGAGACGTTTCAGTGCAACTGTAACATTCCTGACTGCCCGACAGACGGTAGCCTTGGAAACGTGCTCAGCGTCACCAATATTATACAGAAAGCTCCCGTTTGCAAGAAACCGAAGTGCAATACAAATAATATGCAATGAACTGAGAGCATGTCCGCGATGTGTCACATGCGTAATATATGGCCTGAGGATGTTATCCAAATAAATTATAGATTGTGCTGAAAAACGGTAACGTTCGCACAGACAATCATCAGGAAATGATAAAATGTCCAAACGCGCTCTGATCACTCTCTCCCGGCGGAGAGCTCTGCGGAGAATTTGGGCTTCACGATCTACTGGCTCTTCAAGGAAGTGGCACGCCATGTCCGACACTTCCTACTGTCAGGTTTCCGACAAAGGGGCGGAGACAGTCAGGGTTAGTTGTAGTAAACCTGCTAGGGGGCAGGTTAGCTTCACGGAGTGTGTCGTCATAGTGACTCACTCAGGCTGCAGCTGAACTCGCTTTGTGAAACCGAAAACCCAGAGTTTTCGTTAACTCAGGGTATACTTACTCAGTTTTTCCACTAAACCGGCTTCCTGAAACAGGGCCCTGGTGCTCCGGTTTTGTTTTGCTTCGAGCCCTCCTTGCTGGGCCCCCGCCGCCCGCCCTGGTCGGGTTGTTTTCTGTTTTTTCTGGCTGTTTTGTTTCTTGTTGGGCTGTCTGGAGCCAGCCTTTGAGGGGGGGGGGGGGTACTGTCATGATCCTGGGTCCTTTTGACCCAGCGTTTTGTGTTTTCTCTTCGCGATTTTGGTTCTGTTCTCTAATTGGTGTTTACCCTGTTCCCCCGTGTGTTCCTGTTTTATTGTGAAGGTCTGCGTCTTATGCGAGTGTTTTCAGTTTGCCTCCCTGGTCTCGTCATGTTAATCACTCCCAGCTGTGTCTCCCACCTCCCTGTGTTCTCAGTGTATTTAAGTTGTATTTTCTGTCTTAGTAATCGCTGGTTCGTCTGTGTTGTTTCCCCTCGGTCTCCCTGCGTCTCTTCATGTGTATTTCCCCGGATCTCCCTGCACCGTCATTCCTGGTTTGTGTCGTTTGTTTACCCAGTTTAGGTTTTCGGTTTCATGTTCACACCCCGTTGCTGTTTGTACCCACTGCTGTAAATAAACACTCACCTGCACCAGAGCTGCCGCCTTTTGGGTCCTTTCTTCACCTCCACACGGCTTGCCCCGGCAAACCGTGACACCAATAAAATCTCAAATAGTTGCAACCTGTAATTTTAAAGAAAAAAACACTTTTGCCAAAGATTTAACACAGATCCACATTCGGTGAAAAGTCTTATCTATAGTGAACCGAAACAACATGCTCAGAATGGGTGACCATTTGTTTCTTATTGACAGCTTCGCGACACACTTGCTGTGAAGCTGGATGACTTTGAGGAGCAAGCTGCTAGATATTACAAAAGTATTGTGCATTTTATTTGTGGACTCTAACAGATTTTATAAAAAAGCGCGACAGAACAGTCTGCTGTCATTCCCAGGTATGTAGGGGGGAAGACGGGCAATAGGGTCATAGCAAAAGCCTTGGTAGAAGAGGGCCCAAGTAAAAATCAAAGTTACTATCAAACAGATATAAATATAGAAAAAGATTAGAAAATGTTTAGTGAATAAGACCTACTCCTCTTCTGGTGTCACACAGTTACACATCCTTATCATTCAAACAGCTTTTTGAAGTGCTGTCAATCATCCATCTGTCATCTTCATCATCAAGCCCCTTCAGCGGTTCTGCCTGAGTCCTGAGAGTCTAGAAGATCCTGAGGTATTCAAGTATACCTGCTGTTTAGCTTCCAGCTCAGTATGCACCGCAGACCTGAATCAGCGCCTTTCGGTCACACACAACACAACACAGTTATCCATCTTCCTTTCACTTGACATAACTGCCAGATGAAAGCAGATAAAGAAAGCCACATTTTTAGTACTGGAAGAAACGTGCAAACTGGGAATTTTGCATATCTGTAAGATAAATTAAAAAATGAATATAAGCCTGAGTATAATATAATGCCCTTCTAATAGGCAATCGATGTAGACCAACTTTGTAGATCAACTTTTTTAAACTTTAATATTTTAAATGTTTTAAAAAGCTCTTTCTAAGGTTCTGCATACTTAAGAAATTATGTTAATACCCATCCTCTCTTCATACCTTCCTCCACATATGGTATTCTCGAATCTTCCATCCAGTGTTTCCTCATTTCTATCAGAAGTACCATGTCCTCTTCTTCAAGCCTTCTCACAGCCATCATCTTATCACAGACCTTCTTTTTGGAGTGAATTCAACCGTGCCTATAATTAAAAGAACACAGGACACTTATATTATTTCTTAATATTACTAAAGTAAACTAATATAAAGCATACCTTCAAGGGGCAGCTGCCATACGAAAGCATCACTATCAGATATGCCATTTCTACCATAGCAGAGAAGACTATTTTGGTCTTTTTGCCTTATTCATGAATCTGACACCTCATAACACTATTTGTTGGTCTGTTAAGGAAAACTATACATACCACCAACACACAAAAATAGACTGAAAACAATCAAACAGGAGCAACATAGTACTGCAATAAAAACCATTAGACACACCATAAGCACCTGTTTTCTTGTGAAGGTCCTGAGCTTGCTGCTTGACACACAAATCAAGGTGTTTTATCATTGTCTGGAAATCTATAAGTGCGCCCTGACCTCTTTATCCTTTAAGAACAAATGTAAATTGTTAATGATGTGTTCAGCCAAGCAGATTAAACACAAACTTTATGCACACAAAATAAGCATCCCCTCTGTGCCCAGTCCTGAACATCAAGATGTCACATTGCTTCGTTAAACAGTTCACAAACATAAAACCCTGCTGTTATCAGGTTTTGTCATATAAACATGTAAAATGAATTATAGAAACTGTGTTGAAAATCGGACTGACCATTACAAAGAATTCTATCTGTTAAGGTCCAGGACAGGTTGGGTGATTTTAGGCAGCTCCTTCAATGCCTCCACCTTTGGGTGGGTCCTCTCTTCCCCACACCTTCCAGCCATTAGCCATCAGGAGGCTGAGAACTTAAGGACAGGCTGAGGCTCGGATTCTCTGCCAAATTGCACTTTTCACTTTAGTGGTAAATTGGCTCCAGCTTATGTCTTTGAATTCCTTGGCTCACAGTATTCTCGCAACTGTTTCCCATCTTCCATACAGAATCCAAGACCCAGTGCCCATTTACTCATCTGAAGGACAAACTGGATCAATCTTAAGGATTTTCTAGTATATTCATCCCCACATTTACCTCCAGCTCACTCTCACATGCTGAAATCTGTTCTACCAGACACAAAGCTGCCTGGCTGCTCTCTACCATGCCAGCTCTCCCTGATCTGGAATCCAATTTGCCAACTGACACATTAACTCACCACCTTTTTGCCTTGGACCACAAGTAAGACAATCTCAATGAATACCATTGCCCAGTCTCTACCAACTCCAACTAACATTGTGTTTCCCTGTTTCCCAGTATGGTATCAGTCTCCAGTCTGTGCTGTTCATCCTTGCTTCCCCCACACTATTCACTAGTTCTCACCTCTCCATTTGATCCAAAAACCTAAGGAATGTAATGCACTGGAATTGGCACATGAAATCTGTCTGGATTATAATGAACCTGGTGAAGTCACTGGTGGAATTAACAACTCATTTGTAACACATAATTAAATCTCAGAAACATTACTCATGGTTATATATCTATGAAAGTCAAATTCACTGATAATTACTGGGATGCAGCAGTAGTTACTGGTAATATAAGAATGCAACTTGTCTCAATAAACATGAACCAACCCTGTTATTAGTCACTAGTTAAAGGTCTACCATATTGCTTTTCTTCTGAAGGGTCCAACGAGGCCAAGATGCAGGAGCTGGTGTGCTTTCATCAGCAATCTGTGACGTTATTGCAATGTGTCATTTTTACATATTCTACTAAGTTTTAAGAAAAAGCCTGATGTTTTTTTATTCAAAGACACATAACATATGTATGCTTTACCAGGGTGAGACAGACTGCTCAAGCCCCGTTTTGTAGCCTTTTTCACATCAGAAGTTTAATTTGACAAATTAACTAGTAAAGGTTTTCTTTACTCTGAATCATTGGACATACAGGTCTGTCATGAGTCATCCGAGCTTACAGAGTGTGTGGAGTGTGAAATTGAGGACACAAAATGCAAACCCAGAAGCAAGCAGTATTCAACAGAAAGCGATTTGTTTTATTATGCTGTAAAATAGTCAAACAGGCAAAACATAAAGTCCAAGAGAGAACTGAAAACTATCACAAACAGACCCAGCAGTGAGGGGCACAAAAACAAACACTTTCACAAAGACTAAGGGGAAATAGCACTACTTATGCACACAGAAGGTCAATCAGGGCAAGTGGAGACAGCTAGGGAAAACAAGACACAGATGAACTAATTGCCACAGACAAGACAAGGGAAGTAAAACTAAATACAAAACACAAGTGGCCAAATACTACCAAAAGAGGACAGGAAGTAAACAAAGACAACAGACTCCAACGTACAAACTTGACACAGAAGGGTACAAGGGGAAGAGTAAGAAAACAAGAGACTATAGAGAATAAATTCTAAGTGGGATACGAATGGCAAAAACATTAACTGAAGCAAAGCACAAAGCTTCAAAATGATAAACAAGTATGCACACTAATAAACCAAATAGAAGACATTTAATAGGAAAGAAAGATCCCATAGAGTCCATAACTGAGTTCAAAACCCAGGATCATGACAATATCAAGCATGAAGAAATGAGGGGATTCTTAGGCAAGTTATATTGTACAAATATAGTCAGAGGTTTTTAAAATGTCGTCACTATTAAAGCTATCTGTTGAGAGTTATTAGTACATCCAATGATATAAAGCTAAAAGAAAAATGTTGTTAATTTTATTTTTTTTAAGGAGGACAGTCTTGGCCCCGAGAAAATACAGCTAGGCAGATACACATTTAGTACGAGTATTTTTTGTAAATTATTGTTTTTCTGGGGGGGGTTCCTTAAACACAGCAGTCCGCTCTAAGTACGCAGTTATACCTCTGACTTCAGTTAATAAATACTCAGAAGTTCATGTCTTGTTAAAAACTCTATATTCTATATATTCTATATCGCTCTCTCAAACATCAATCCCAACGCATAAACACGGAAGCTGCATTTGTTTGCCTTCAGTGGTCTTCAAAATAAAAGCCCCAAAGTTATATTGTAATTTCACAGAAAGATGTAAAAAGCAGGAACCAATGGGAGATTTATCAAAGAAAAGGCAATATATATATTTATTTATGCTTGAATGCTCGCTTCCTAATGAGCTTACAGAGGTCTGTCAGAGACAACCAACAGACAAAATGTGGCCATACAGTTCCATACAGATTGTCTACCTGTTCTTGTCTCATTACTAAATAAAACAAAAACAGGGTCCAGTTCAAATTGCTAAACAATGTGAAGTGTGATGCAGCACATGATAAGTGTTTTGCCAGTCCTGTTCCTGTCTGATTTTTCAGTGTACTTCACTGTGGAATTAGATGCTTCCAGCAAAGGGGTCGCTGCCATCCACTCGTAATGGTCAACTTCTGATGAGCTATGTTCTTGTTTGTTTGTTTTTTCTCTTATTTTATTTCATTTTCCCCCAAGAGCACAATTGCAGTATTGAGAAGCAGGAGCTGCTGGGAGCCAACCCACTTTTGGAGAAATAGAGACGCTGGCTTGGGGGGGAAGAATATCCACTCACGCTGGATAAACCACAAGAATCTCACCCACATAAGTCAGCTAAGCACCTCAACTTCAGACTCGGTTGAGCAGGTGATTAATATGCCAAGGGCTAATGCAGAGGCCTGGTTTTGAGTCTGCCCCAGACCTTTTCCTGCATATCACTGCTTGCTTTGTTGTAACCTCTGACTGATGAAAGCCAAAAAATGTCTTTAAGGATAAGAAGGACCTCAAACCCCCTACTGCAATTAAATTTTACCATAACTTACTGTCTAAATTCTGCTTGAGAAGATAGAGTTGGTTCATGGACATTTAACATTATGGTCTTTTATATTTTACCTGTCAAGTTCTGCAAGTTGAGGTTTTTTGTGCAATTACTGGGGCCGGATTTTTAACCAGGAAGTACTCTAAAATAAAGGTTTTATTTGTAACATCCATAAATATTAAATATTTGGATACACTTATAAATTTTTACCGAACATAAGAAACAAGTGGTGCAAGACAAGTTTAAATCGTACCCACTTCAACAAAAGCAAGGAATAGTGACAAATAAAACTGAATGATGACCTTCATATGTGCAGAGATATTTGACTTGTGTTTGATGTGGATAATATTCCCCCTTCACCTAAAAGCTGAGAACACAAGACTGTTTATCTCCCTTACTCCATACTCCATTCCACTTCATAAGATGTGTGCTTTCAGTGTAGCCCTCGGCCACTGCTGCTTTATGTTGTGTTGAGACATGACTCTGCTTTAAGAATCGAAACTGCACCGAATGGACTGGACCTCTGACCTTTAACACTGACACAGCACACTCTGCAGTTGCCAAGAAAGATATATGGGGTTCTTGCTTTCAGTTTAGTAGCTTTTTTGTCAAACCTTGCAATTCCCTGATGCTTTGCAGTCTGTCAGTTTCATCAAGCTGCATTACAGGATGGAACAGGAGTGCAAAAGAGGACAGTGCAAAAAAAATGATCTATAATATGTTCTGTAAGAAAGCATATATTTGAAATATGATGCTGATGTTAGTGCTTGGAAATTAGATCAAGCAAGTGTGTGTGTGTGTAGCGTGTAAAATATCATGTTTATATATTATATACTATTACATATGTTCAAACTTTGAATCATAACATTTTTTTTGCAAATTGGACAACGTTTAATAGAAAATAAAAATTAGATTTCATTTGAGAGAAACTGACCAAGGTGTTAAAAATAAAAAATATTCACTACATATGTAACATATTTCTCCTTTATATGTACCATCTAGGAACTCCAGAATTTTGTTCTAATCATATTAGACTATCTACAGATTTTTTTGTTTCTGTGATGAAACGTGTTATTTCTGAAAGTATTTTATATAGCAAACAACAATCTATGCATGATCCAGGACAATAGCTTCTGTAGTCACACATTACTCCAAATAATGCATTGAGGTAAGTATAAATACTGTAGGTGCAGGTGACTTATAGTGCCACTAATTAGTACATGTTGTTGTGGTGGTGGCAACTTGCTGGCTCTGGTGTGCACTAGGCAATTTTGTCTGCACTGCACTGGTAAAATAATCTGTTTCTAAATAAATACATAAGTAAATAAAAGCACTGTGAGCTTTCTGTTTTTGCAATATACGTATGCTCTAAAAACTTGAAACTCTTCTTTCTTTACCCCTCACCCCGACCACATACAAAACCTGAAATTACAAAGTCCTCATGATGTAAAACATTATGCAGATCTCAGTTCTGCATCTTAATAAAAAAACAAAAGAAAAACAACCTCCTTGCTTATGTTTCTGCTTTAATTGTGTAGCTTACTTGTCCCATTATGAAAATTCTTGGAAGCAATAGCAGAAAGCTGCCACTGTTACTACAGCTCACTGACCACCAATGAAAAAAATCATGAAATAATTAATATCCATTTAGGGTGCTCAGTTAATAGATTCAGAGAGGAAATAAATAAAAGGAAGTACTAATGGTGACATTGTGACTATAAAACACATTGTAGAGTGGCCAACTCTATTAAAAGGTGTACAAATGTTCAATAATATATTTAAATAGAGCACAAAACAGCAACAGTTGTGCAGTTCAATACCAAAGTGAAATCTTCATTAGACCCTGGAAAGTAATAATACTGGAACTCATAATTCTGCATTTCCCCTTGCAGCAACTGAGTACATAATTTCACCATCGTAAATGATGTGGGGGTCCCCACTGCTCATTTGCACCAAATGGATGAAGATGCACGACAATGAATATACCAGAGCTATTACTCTCTCACTGTGACCTTTACACAGGAGAAGTTAGCTGAACATATGTTCACTAACAAGAATTCTTTTTCTGTAGCTCCTATTTATCTCTTGGGTCTCATAAAGTCTCAGTCCTTGTTGTTTATGGTGACCCTTAGTTTCTCAAGCCAGCCCCTATGACAGGGGATTTTGCTGCCTTATTACGGTTATAAAATAAAATTTAGTCCAGAACTTCACGTCCTTGCTGAACTCAGGCACATCAACATTCAGCCACTTTCACATTTAAATGAAGAAGATTACTAATTTTGCCACATGATAAGGTTGTGTACATGAATAATTCAGTGTAACTGTACTGATTGTACTCAGACTGTGAAGTCGAAGAAAAAAATTTAAAAAGTACATCCTGCTGATTAACACAGTTGTCATTTATAAACATTTGTGGTTGTGTTACTAGTTACATACTAGTAGTGGCAATTAACTGAATATTAATTGTGTGCTATTCCAACAGGGAACACATCAGAATGGTAGTAATAAAATCTAAGCTATCAAAACCTGTTCTCTACTGGTCATTAGATACTTAGCTGAAATAACAAGTTGGCCATGGGAGGAGATAGATGTCAAGACATCAAAACTCCGCACAACCCACGGAGATCTTCATCAAAAAGTCCCTGATGTTCTATGAGATACGATAAGACAGGGGGTGAGAACTAATGAGTGTCAGGGCCACAATCCAAGATGAAGTATGGAACATCTGAAAATATATGAGAAAAATGGCCCCCAAAAAGAGCGGGTCCATGAGTACTTCAGGCAGCTAAAGACAAATGGTGATGAGGAACTGTACGAACAACCAAGCCCCTGCATGGGATGTCTTATCGGCAAATGGAAGTGGCTGGCATTAACAAATCCTACCTGTGGTTATAAATGGTCAATCAAAAGGACAGCATGGCAGAACAAGAACAGGCTGCAAGCATTAACATAGCTGGGACTAACACAGCTGACAGGGCCCAAGGCTGTGCAAAGGTGCCCAGGAGATTATTCATTACAAAGTAGCTAAATTTAAAATGCAAAATGGGACAGCATACAACGAGATACACAACCAAGTGGTTGGTGATTGCAGTTACTGTTACCTCAGGAACCCTATATTGTAGGGTAAGGACACAAGAGAAAAACTCGACAATAGTGCCAAATTACAAATTTTATATTGCAAGGTAAGGATCCTAGAATGATAGAGAGAAAACTCCAACTATTAGTTGACCCCTTTAAGCAAGCACTTGGCGACAGTGAGAAAGAGAAATTCCCCTTTGACAGGAAAAGACCTCCGGCACAATGAGGCTCAGGAGGGGCGGCCATCTGCCATGACTCGGGTGGCGGAAAACATAAGAGAGCAGTGGGAGAGAGCACAAAAGACACATGTGGGATAGAGCCAAAGTTTTAAAATAATTAAAAGCAATAATAGTGTATAAACAGATCAAGCAGTTAAGAAGACACACTTATCTTCAGAAGCCCCCAGCAGCCTACGCCTATTGCATTGTAACTATGGGATGTTTCAAGGTATAACTATAAACTTTATTTTTTTTAAAAAGGGAAAGCCTGCTCCGGAACCTTGAAGAAAATTAGCTATGGTCACAAGATTTTGTAGCTTCATGTTTCTTGGAGTAAACTCACCAATTACCATTAAGGCTAACACCCAATGTGTTTCATACTCAAACCAGTAGTTGGTCTGGTGCCAACGACCAAGCTCAGAGTCACTAAATCCTTTTTTCCCCTCATTCTGTTGAACATTAGCAGAACCCAAGTATACCAAGCTGTCACGGTTTGGCGTGGCAAACCGTGGGGGAATGTGGGAAAGGAGGACCCAGGCGCGGAGCTCAAATTACAAGCAGTGCGTTTATTTACAGTGTGGTAGAAAGCAACAATGAATCCCAGTGTTTTCCCCCAAACTCCCGTGTCGTGTCCTCCTAGTGCTCTCTGCTCCCGTGTCAGCACCCCCCGGTGCTCGCTGCTCTCCAAGCCTTCCACGCTTCTCCTGCGGGAAACAATAGCGGCAGCTGTCAGGACACTCAGTAATGGCAGGCATACACTTTATGACAAAACCTAGACTGGGTAACTAACGTGGAGCAATGATCCCGCGTCGGTGGGAGCTCCAAGACTCTCTTAAGTAGCTCCCCCGACGAGGCCTGATCAGCAGCAGGTGTGTGGCTTCGGGTGTGGCCAGTCCCCTAGCAGGGCCACACACCCCAGGCCTGACGGCGCCTATAAACAAGTACTCAGACACACAGCCACCCACACACACATATGTACAAGCACAGAGAAGGGGAAGCAACACCAACAATACATAATAATAACACAGGTCCATGACTGCCCAAGGGTCCTGGGTCGCCCAGTCCCAGGACCCTGACACAAGCTTTACAAATTTTGACCACATGATTAGCTAATTACAGCAATTCATTTCTTCCTAATGAAATGAATCATTTCTACTTCTGGATGGATATTGCAACAGTGTCACAACTATGCAAGAAGTTAGCTAGTTAGAAGTTAGTTACAAATTTTTAAAAAAGATCCAAGTGAGATCAAAATGAAGAGTTCACAGTTCTGAAGTGCTGTGTTCTTACATATGACTAATTAATAATGGCTGGTGATTATTCACAGACACCTTATCAAACTGATCCTATAGGAAGATGTTTTCTTTAAATATTTATATATTTGTAACTTTAGAAAATTTGGGAACATTTTAAAAGAATAAAGTTGTCTGTAGGTTTCAGAAAAGTCTTGTGCATTAAAGGTTTATAACAAAAAGAATAGAAGAATGGCTTATGTCTTGGTTGACCACTTAATCTTTCAAATTTCATATGATGATAATCATAAAAACATTTTGTGGAAATTTGTGTTCTCCAGTCACAGACAGATATTACCAAAATAAAATTTAAATGAATCCAGTAGTACACATTAGCACCACAAACAAATTCAAATTCAAATTCAAATTTTATTTGTCACACACACACAACCATACACAGTATGACATGGGGGTGAAATGCTTATAGTTGTACAATGCCCGACCATTAAATGACAGAAAAAAGTTTTACAGTATTTACAATTTACAGGTTACTACAAAATTTACAAATTATCTTAGAAATTTAAAGTAAAAAATGTGCAAATAGCAGAAAGAGATTATAAGAATTATAAATTACAGAAAATGTGTGGTGGTGCATGTGGTGATGTGATGTGTGTGAGAGTCCAGTCTTATAGTGATGTGTGTGGGAGAGTCCAGTCCTACACCTGGTCCGAATAGCCTGGGGGAAGAAGCTCCTCCTCATTCTCTCTGTTTTGGCCTTAAGGGAGCGGAAGTGCTTCCCAGACCTCAACAGTGAGAAGAGTCTATTGTTGGGATGGGAGAGGTCCATCATAATCTTCCTAACTTTGGACTTGCACCGCTTGGTGTAGATGGACAGCAGGTCAGGGAGCTCTGATTGAATGATGCGTTCGGCTGAGCGCACCACTGTTTGCAGATCTCGTCTGTCCTGCTTGGTGCTGTTCCCAAACCAGGTGCAGATGTTTGCCGTCAGGACGCTCTCGATGGTGCAGGAGTAAAAGTTCTTGAGCACCTTCAGTGGCAGATGGAAGTCTCTAAGTCTTCTGAGGAAGAAGAGACGCTGACGGGCTTTCTTAACCAGGGTGTTGATTTGGCAGGACCATGACAGGTCCTGAGTGATGTGGACACCCAGGTATCGGAAACTGTCCACTCTCTCCACTGGCATGCCACTGATAATGAGGGGTTTGTAATTCCTTGCCTGCTTTGTAGTGAAGTCCACGATCAGCTCCTTAGTCTTGCTGATGTTTAGGAGGAGGTTATTCTCCTGGCACCAGTTCTCCAGGTTCCTAATCCCCTCCAGGTAGGCCATCTCGATGTTGTCGAAGACAACAAACAAGGCAGATATATGAGACTATTATTAAGAATAAACCATATAAAACAAAACTTTAAGGCCATGATTTATATAATTGTCACATTTGATAAATGGCACTGTCTTCTCAAGGTAACATTTTGAAGAAATCCAGCATTTCTTCTGCTTCAGTTATTCTCCAATACGAATTGTTCTTTAGGGCATTTCAGTCCATTTTCTAAAAAGTTCTTTATGCATAATGGTTTAATGAGACCTTTATAAGATTAATTTTCTAAATAGGTCTGATGAGATAGTCAAACACATCAGATATTCTTGTTATTAAAAGTAAGTAAGCTGTGAAACCAGCAAAGTATAACACGAGAGCTGTAGAGTGAAATATTCAAAAAGATGACAAAGAACCCCCAAGAAGGCAAACAGCAGGGATGCATCACAATAACAAAAAAAGCTTTCAGTTATTTCCACTCATCCATTAAATGAGAAATACAACAATAAAAAACTGAATTTAAAAATAAAATTCACACTAATGTGACCAAGTAGCCATCTGGTGTGGGAACTAATAAAATTGTAAGAGAAAAAAGCAATGTGCTAGGTTCAACGAGAAAGGTTGAATTTTATGACTAGTTTAAGGGCTCAAAATATAAAAATAGATAAATAGACAAACACAGGTGAAATTTTGAATTAATTAAGGTGATTTTTTTTGTCTTCACTGTGTCATAGCACAAACGATTGCTGTGCAATCGTGTGCTTTAATTTGCTTAACTATGCTTGAAACTTATAAAATCCAGTTAAACCCGAGGTGTATTATACATTTTACACACAATATAAAAACTTTGCAAGGATTTAGCTGTCACCTAAGAAACCTTCATTCTTAAAGCAAATCGGGTTAGACTTGAGAAAGAGAATTGTGGATGCTCACAAAACAGGAGCTGGATACACAAAGTTATCACAGGGTTTCTGACCCAGTCAAGAACTGGAGTGAGAAGTATTATCAAGAAATTCAAAGAGAGCCGCACACAGTACAGAACTGGGCTGGCAGAGGTAGGAAACAAAAAATGATGTGTGAGAGATGTGCAAAGACACCAAAACAACTGCCAAGACACTATTTGGGAGACTGGAATTGTAGTCTCAATAAAGACAATCACCAGAAGCACAGGAATGGACTACAATGCTGCAGACCAAGAAAAACTCCACTCTTCTGCAGAGGTGAAGTTTTTGCTGAAACTCCACTTCTGTCTGAAGTATGCTAAGGAAAACCTGAAGAAAGACTTTGAATCACAAAGTCTTTCTTCAGGAAAGACTTTGTGATGTTTCCTGAATCACAGCTGAAATCACAGCTGGTCAGTTGTGATGAAAACAGAGCTCTTTGGTCTCAGAGATGCTGGTTTGTTTAAAGAAAGAAGGGAGAGGGCTACAACCCAAAGAACACCATTGCCACAGTAAAAAATGGTGGTGGGATTGGTCTCTCTCGAATAAGGAATTTTGTCAAGGTAGAAGGAATAATTAAGAAAGAATGATATATGAAGATTTTAAAAGAAAACTTGAGCAGTGAAAGTGGGTCTAACTGTTATGATTTTCGTTTTATTTCCTTTGATTTTATTTATTGTTGTCCATAATTTTCATATTCCTTCACATCAAACCATGTGTTTGTACACCATAAAACAGTTTTTAAGTGATGCTGCTAAGAGAAAATGACACAATGTATGCTTGGATGTTTTGTTTTATATTCTTTGGGGTATATTTTTCATCTTCAAAACTTCTGTCAACCATAACATATCCACTCTACCACTCAAAAAACATGGTGAATCTTTTTTCATTTAGTTGTACATCTTACTTTAATTTGTCTTCTCTATAGCTATTGTCCCAAAATTAATGCACAGACAAATCCTTACACTTGAATATCTTTAAAAATATATCACAAAAACAAGACTAATTATTGCCAAAGGTTTTGTTTTTCTTTATTATAGATTCATTGTATTCTTACTGAGTCTTGAACTTTAAGTGAGATCTAGGATTTACATACAGGCTAAGTTAATTATAACATCAGGCACACATTTCTAACAAACTTCTGTTCATTTCAGATGATGAAGATATTTAATGTGTGCTTTGTTTTAGTTAAGCTACAGCCAGTTTAATGACACTACTTGTCAGAAGCTGATATTTTGCAGAAAGAAAATTAAATGCAGACATGCAATAGTGATATTTTCTTAATATGTTCATAATTTGAAGTCTGCTTCTATATTTTTCATGAAATTAAATACACTGACTTCCATTTAAACAATCGTGTTGCTGTCATGACAAATTCACCTGAACAGATTGGAAGTGCCATAATGAAATCCTTGCTCTTTCCATTTCCTCCATATAGGAAATTTCTGATGTGTGCAGTAATAAACATGACTAATCACTAACAACTATGCATTGTCCCTTGATACTTGCCCTTTGATGCTGCACCGCATGCACAGCTAGGTGTTGTTCATCCCGTTGATTTGGTGCACAAACACTGGATTATTTCCCTAACTTTCCAGTCGAATTAATTATTCATTGTCAACCCCCAGCACCACCCTCTTGTGTATGTGCTGCATACAGATCCTTTCAGGACTGTCCTATATTGCATTTTTGAGGGGAGACGGCGAGGTTTTTCATCAGCAGAGCAGAGAGAGATTTGAACAGCTCCCCTCATGACCTCATCCTTATGATTGCATCCTCAACCCATTATTGTGTAGTGACCCAAATTTCCACAAACTCCTAAGCTGAGAGGAAGAATCACTATTAGTTAAGTAGAACATGAATGTAGCTCCCTCTGAATGACTGCACGGTAAACTTTCCACTTTGGCTCAAAGCTTTCAGTCTTAGCTAATCAGCGATTGCTTCACATAGCAATAACAAAGCTGGGGACAAACACACAAGAGAAGCATTTTTGGGAGGTAAAGGTAGTAGCAGCTGTACAGAGGGGTTGGTGGAGTGTGTGAGATCAGTTGTAAATCCATTGTAATCTCTTTCTAGCAGCAGAGCTGTTCCACAGAGGCCTCATAAGCAGGAGACCTTCCATTATGACTGGGCCTTTCATCCAGGTAAAGGAGATTACATCTGAGGAATGCTCTGCTTTTTGAAGTTCTCAGAGATCCAACAGCGCATTATTCTGGTCACATCCCCATCACTGTGACCCCTCACAGACCTTCAAAACTAATGCTTACTTATATAATCTGCATTAGACCTAAATTTCCACTCAACTAATGTATTCATCTACTCAATGGAGACAAGTTAGAGTCCTTGATTCAGTATTTTAGTGTACTAGTTTTCATGAGGGCCATGCACAAGGACTATGAATGGCAAACTCAGTTGAAGCACACTACTGTAATGCAAGTAATTTTATTTCTTTCTTTCTTTCTTTCTTTCTTTCTTTCTTTCTTTCTTTCTTTCTTTCTTTCTTTCTTTCTTTCTTTCTTTCAAGCTCAGGTCCTGTACCAGAGGCCTGTGAGCTTCAGGGTGCTCCACAGTATCTTTGCTTTTTCTAGGACTGTGCCCTTCTGGATAGAGATCTCAGATGTTGTTCCTGGGATGTGCTGGAGCCACTCGCCTAGTTTGGGAGTCACCGCACATAGTGCTCCAATTACCACTGGGAGTACTGTTATGTTCACCCTCCACATCTTCTCCAGCTCATCTCTGAGCCCTTGGTACTTCTCAAGCTTCCTGGATTCCTTATTCCTGATGTTGCTGACATTCGGTATAGCTACATCTATCACTATAGTCGTCTTCTTCTGCTTGTCTATCACTACTATGTCCGGTAGGTTAGCCATTACCATTTTGTCCATCTCTATCTGGAAGGGATCAGGATCTTAGCTTGACCATTCTCCACAAAGCTAGGGGGCGTCTCCCATTTTGACCTCACTTTTCAAACAGTATCCTTTACTCTAGTTGATAGTCATTTCAGTCTAAATGCCTTAAAGTTAAGATTAATCACTAATGATTATTTTTGCCTGACATTGCTACAAAAAGCTGAAGTTGCTGATTTCCTTGATCTCTGCTTTTCAGTCTTTTCTTACATTTAACTACTGATTTTATCTACTGTTCTGATTTTATCTGTTTTGATTTTATATACTGTTTTGTTTGTTTGTTTGTTTGTTAATTAGTTAGTTTGTTTGTTTGCTTGTTTTAATCAATTTTAAATCATGCTTTTTATTTGTTTTTGTTTCTAATGTCTCTGTAAAGCACTTTGAATCACCTTGTTGTTGAATTGTGCTATACAAATAAACTTGCCTTGCCTTGCCTTTCCTACACAACCAGTGAAAAACTTGGACACACCTTCTAATTTAATGGTTTTTCTTTATTTTGATGACGATTTACATTGTAGACTCTCACTGAAGGCATTAAAAATATGAATTAACACATATGGAATAATGTAGCAAACAAAACAGTGTGAAATTTCTCAAAACATGCTTTATATTTTAGATTCTTCAAAATAGCCGCCCTTTGCTTTGATTACTGCTTTGCACACTCATGCTTCGTGAGGTCGTCACCTGAAATAGTTTTCACACAGTCTTGAAGGAGTTTCACTACAGAGCACTTGTTGGTCCTGTTGCCTTCACTCTGCAGTCCATCTCATCCCAAACCATCTAGATTGTGTTTAGGTCAGGTGACTGTGAAGGCCAGGCCATCTGGCGCAGCACTCAATCACAGCACTCAATCACTCTCCTTCTTGGTCACACAGCCTGGAGGTGTGTTTGGGCTCATTGTCCAGTTGCAAAATACTCAACACAACTAACCAACCAAATGCAAACAGGATGGGATTGCATTTGTGCCTTCAGTTTTCAATACATCCCCAAAAGAGTCATGAGCAAAGCACCCACACACCATCACATCCATGCATGTAGAGACCATCCCTTCACCTTTTCTGCGTTGCACAAAGACATGGTGGGTGGAATGAAAGATCTCAAATTTGGACTCATCAGACCAAAGCACAGAGTTCCACTGGTCTAATGTCCATTTCTGGTGCTTCTTGGCCCTAGGGATGGGTATTGATAAGATTTTCACGATTCCGATTCCATTTTCGATTCTGTTTAACGATTTGATTCTTTATCGATTCTCTTATCGATTCTCTTTAAAAAAGGAGAACACTAAGGTCGATTAGCTTAGAACTTTGTTTTATATCTTCTCTTTGAACAAGATAGAAATTTAGGAGTAACATGGCCTTACAAACCCAACAGTGAGAGCTTAAGAGATCCACAGCCTACGGCTCTTCAATGAGGTGTCACATGGTCCCCAGGAAAAAAAATTGTAAATGTAAAATAATAAAATAAATATTCTTCTCTAGCAATAATAAAGTATAACATAAATTATTCTGTAGCACTTACACAAGAATATCCAGAAATGTCCCTGCCTACAATTAAACACATTCACTTACCAAAAATCGGGGGCATCTGCTGTGGCAAATGGGTTCAAGCCTTTTACCACAAACTTAGTCACTGCTCGGTGACATTCGTTTATCCTGGCCTGAAAGGAGACGCTAACGGTAGACTGCATCGAGAACTGCCAGCATCTGAGCCAGACTCTGTCTGTCTCTCTCATCATGGTCACCTAAATGCACAGTAATGGCAGGTTTTGTAATAAGGCAGATCGCGCTAACATAATATGCACTGTTAGTTGATTATTTACCTGCCGCATTAACGGGAGAGGACGTGCAAACGTTACCGCTGCTGCTGGGTTGAGATTCACGAGTCCGGAGCGGAATTAAAAACACGACATTCATTTAAGGTCATCGCGTGTTTTGTGAGCAAATGCTTTTGCATATTCGTAGTGTTTCCTCCCTTAAATTAAATATCTACTTTGCAAGTATTGCAAGTTGCCCTGTTGTCATCCGTTCTCGTAAAGTATAACCAAACTTGTGAGCGTTTGAGCCGCTTACGCGCCGTGTTTCCTGCCAGGTAAATGACGCTCCGCAACGTGATGACGTCATTCGGGGCAACTGGAATTGATAAGGGAATCGTTTGCAAAAATGGCAAACAATTCCAAGGAATTGAAACAGTGGGAACCGGTTCTCAACAAGAACCGGTTTTCGATACCCATCCCTACTTGGCCCAAACAAATATCTTCTGCTTGTTGCTTTTCCTTAGTAGTGGTTTCTTCAGTCCCCTCTGAACAGTTGATGTTGAAATGTGTCTGCTACTGGAACTCTGTGTGGCATTTATCTGAGCTCTAATCTGAGGTGTTGTTAACTTGCGATGTCAGAGACTAGTGATTTGGATGAATTTATCCTCAGCAGCAGAGGTGACTCTTGGTCTTCTTTTCTTGGGGTGGTCCTTATTTGAGATAGCTTAATTGTAGCACTTGATGGTTTTTGCTAATGCAATTGGCAACACATTCAAAGTTTTAGCAATTTTCTGGACTGACTGATCTTCAGTTCATAAAATAATGATGGACTGTCATTTCTCTTTGCTTAGCTGATTGTTTCTTGCCATAATATGCATTCTAACACCTGAAAACCATTTCAGGTGACTACATCATGAAACTCATTGAGAAAAGGTCAAGGGTTTGCAGCGCTGTCAACAGCAAATGGTAAATGGCCTGTATTTATATAGCGCTTTACTAGTCCCTAAGGACCCCAAAGCACTTTACATATCCAGTCATCCACCCATAGGTGATGGCAAGCTACATTGTAGCCACAGCCACCCTGGGGCACACTGACAGAGGCGAGGCTGCCGAACACTGGCACCACCGGGCCCTCTGACCACCACCAGTAGGCAACGGGTGAAGTGTCTTGCCCAAGGACACAACGACCGAGACTATCCAAGCCGGGGCTCGAACCGGCAACCTTCCAATTACAAGGCGAACTCCCAACTCTTGAGCCACAATCGCCACAATCGCAAAGGGTGGCTACTTTCAGGAATCTAAAATATAAGATATTTTCTGAGTTATTTATCAATTCTTTCTTTGCTACATATTTCCATATATCTTTCTTCATATGTTTGATGTCCACAGTATGTATCTACAATGTAGAAAGTAGTAAAAATAAAGAAGGTGTGTCCAAACGTTTGTCTGATAGTGTTATCAGTCCCAAATCAAGATATATTTTGCCATCAACTATACATAAAAATGTTTTTTTTAAATAGCCCCAAAATAATATAATTTTTAAGAGCAATTTTGAATTATATGACCTTATGATCTCCTCCTAGCAATGCTCAAAGGAAATGTAAATACCGATGTGTGTTTTGAAGATATATTTTTGCAGACCTAAAGAAAGATGCAGTTTGACAGACATTAAACTCAAAATAAGCTGTTAATGCTGTTAACAGGATAAATAAAGCACAAAGCCACATAATCCAGAAAATCCAAACATTTCTCAGAATACAAGACCTTAGAAAGCACAGAAACTCATCCCAAAAGGTACACTTGGACAACATGGCAAAGGGCAAAGGAAAGCTGAAACAATATATGCAAAAGAGGTAAGGGAGATAAGGAGGGAAGAGGAAACTAGTGGGGAACTAAACACAGCTGAAGATAATTAACATAGAGAGACAGGGGAAGATGAAACAACACACAGAGGACAACAGCTAGCAAAATAAAACAGATATAAGACAATTAAGCAGGGGGAAGAGATTAACAATGCAGGGTAAGGCAGAAAGAAAAACAAAGAATAGAGACACAAAGATACATAAAGGGAATTAAGTATATACAACCTTCAACTTATGAGAAACCAATACTAGGAACATAGAAATTACTACAGATGGAACTCTAATTTAAACACCAAAACCAGGGAATAAATCACAAATATAAACAAAATATATACAAGAGCCTGCTGGGAAGGTATTGAAGTACAACCAATATTAAAAAAATAAAAATAAAAAGTCTCAAACAGAAATCATTTTCAAAACCAAAAGGAATCGTGAACTCACAAAAAACTCAAAACCCAGCATCCAAGACAGAGAAACCATGACAGGTGCAACTTGGCATTTTGACTGCTTCTTAAGCTGCTAAAGAAATGTAATGATTTAGTTGGTGCAAGTTCTGTTTTAACTTGATTTAATGTCATCAGCTTTACGTGTCATTGCTCAAATTTTGACTCTTATTGGGTAAAAGTAAGGAAATTGTTGAAACAGAGTTGACCAAAGAGCTTCACAATTAGTTATGAACAAGAGAAAACAATAGAAAAACAAATACAGAAAAATAAGACATTAGATGAGGCAATGGTAATATATAACATCAAAACAAAACAAACATAAAACAAGCCTGAAGATACTCAAACTGAACTTGAATTAAAAGCCAATGTAAAAAAGAGAGTTTTAAGAAATGATTTGAAAGACTGTATAGGTACAAATATCAGGTGGCAAGTTATTCCAGAAGGCCCGATCTCCTCTATGTTTTAATCGAGACCTCGGCTGTACTAAGAGCATCTGGCTTGAAGATCTCAGTGCTCTTTTGAGATGTTGAGGAGTTTGCTTAAATAACCTGTCAGGGTCCTGGGACTGGGCAACCCAGGATCCCTGGGCAGTCATGGACCTGTGTATTATTATGTATTTTTGGTGTCGTTTCCCCTTCTCTGTGCGTGTACATATGTGTGTTTCTCTGTGCTGTGTTAGTCTGTGTCCCACTCATATGTTTAGGCGAGGTATGGGTGTGTATGTCTGCGGGTGTGCCTGGAGGATGGAGCTCGGCCACCTGCAGGCCTGAGGGGTGTGGCCCTGCGGAGGGACTGGCCACACCCGAAGCCACACACCTGCTGCTGATCAGGGCTCGTCGGGGGAGCTACTTAGGAGAGTCTTGGAGCTCCCACCGACGCGGGATCATTGCATGAGACTCCACGTTAGTCTTCTGTTCAGTTAAGTTAGTGTGCATGTATGCCCGCAGTTGTTTGTGTCCTGACGGCTGCGTCTATTGTTTCACACAGGAGGAGCGTGGAAGACACGAGAACAGCGAGCACCGGGGGGTGCTGACACGGGAGCGGAGAGCACAAAGACACGGACTATTCACGGAGAGACACAACACGGGAGTCTGGGAAAACACGGGGATTTATTGTTACTTTGTTGCACACTGTAAATAAACACACTGTTTATACATAGAGCACCGCGCCTGGGTCCTCCTTCCCCACACATCCCCACGGTCTGCCAGCCAGACCGTGACAGAATGATCCCGCCACGTATGGACCCAGCGGTCTCTGAGGAGAGGCTCAGGAGGGAGGTTATGGACAAGGTTTACCGCATGTGTGAGTTGTGGTGGGAGAAGCCCGCGGAGGGGTTGCGTCGCGCCGTGGAGAGGCGGCTGCAGGGGATGCTGTTGAAATTCCCCTGGCTGGTGGACTCCCTTAATTCTGTAGTCCTGGACTTCCTGCTTTCCACCCTCCACCTCCACTCTCCTCCTCAGGCTGCTCACCGGCCCGGTCAGCTGGTGGATTCACAGCCTGAGACGCCGGCCCCGACATCTACATGGAAACGACATTCGCGCCGCCGGCGTTCCTCACCGCAGCCAAAGCCACAGACATCTCAAGAGCCGGCTGTGGTGAGTAGTATGGACAATTTTTCATTTTCCTCATCATCTGTGTTTGTGTCTGCAGTGGACGAGCTGACGGTGCAGGTACCATCACCTTGGTCGGAGGTCGCTACACCACCCGCTGCTTCACCATCTGCAGCTGTAACACCGTCGTCATCTCAGTGAGTCGGAGGAGCTCAGCGGGCAGGAGCAGCTCAGCGGGCAGGAGCAGCTCAGCGAGAAGGAGCAGCTCAGCGAGCAGGAGCAGCTCAGCGAACCACCAGCAGAGCTCGGCGAGCGGAAGGAACAACCGGCGCTGCCAGCCGAGGAGGAGCTCGGCGAGCCGGGGGAGCTCTCGCTGCCAGCAGCCGAGGTGGAGCTCTCGCTGCCAGCAGCCGAGGAGGAGCTCTCGCTGCCAGCCAAGGAGGGACCCGCTCAGCCGGAGCCGGAGGTCAGCGAACCGGAGGGACCTCCACGTCTGGCGCGGCCTCCACGCCATCCACGCCATCCACGTCCTCTGCATCCACGTCAGCGACCAGCGCGTCATGAACCATGTGCCACACCTCGCTGTTGCTCACTGGAGGAGCAGCGCCGCCACCGGACCCGTGGCAGGCCGCCTGGGGAGCAGCGCCGCCGCCGTCAAAACCGGGGCAGGCCGCCGGAGGAGCAGCAGCGCCGCTACCGCCACTGGATCCCGGGCAGGCCGCCTGGGGAGCAGCGCCGCCGCTGTCGGACCCGGGGCAGGCCGCTGGAGAAGCAGCAGCGCCGCTACCGCCACTGGATCCCGGGCAGGCCACCTGGGGAGCAGCGCCGCCGCTACTGGGCCCGGGGCTCGCCACCGGAGGGGCAGCAGTGCCGCCGCCACTGGAGCAGTGGCAGGCCCCCAGAACTGTTTTTCTGCTGTTGCCGGACCCGTGGCCGTCCGCCGGAGCTGCAATGTCGCCACCATTGGACTCGAGGTAGGCCCCCTGAACTCTTTTGTTATGTTGATGGGCCGCCTGAGACTGTTTTGTGGCGTTTTTTTCTTTTTCTTACTCCGCTGCGGGATGCGCGGTCGGACTCTGGGACTGTGACCTTGGGGGGGTTGTTTTCTTTGGTGGTTTTTGCTTGTTTTGGTTCTGCCCTCCGTCCTGGACCTCCCACCGCCCGCCCTGGGTTGGTTGTACTGTTGTTTTTGGGTCGTCGGGAGCCGACCCTTAGAGGGGGGGTACTGTCAGGGTCCTGGGACTGGGCGACCCAGGATCCCTGGGCAGTCATGGACCTGTGTATTATTATGTATTTTTGGTGTCGTTTCCCCTTCTCTGTGCGTGTACATATGTGTGTTTCTCTGTGCTGTGTTAGTCTGTGTCCCACTCATATGTTTAGGCGAGGTATGGGTGTGTATGTCTGCGGGTGTGCCTGGAGGATGGAGCTCGGCCACCTGCAGGCCTGAGGGGTGTGGCCCTGCGGAGGGACTGGCCACACCCGAAGCCACACACCTGCTGCTGATCAGGGCTCGTCGGGGGAGCTACTTAGGAGAGTCTTGGAGCTCCCACCGACGCGGGATCATTGCATGAGACTCCACGTTAGTCTTCTGTTCAGTTAAGTTAGTGTGCGTGTATGCCCGCAGTTGTTTGTGTCCTGACGGCTGCGTCTATTGTTTCACACAGGAGGAGTGTGGAAGACACGAGAGCAGCGAGCACCGGGGGTGCTGACACGGGAGCGGAGAGCACAAAGACACGGACTATTCACGGAGAGACACAACACGGGAGTCTGGGAAAACACGGGGATTTATTGTTACTTTGTTGCACACTGTAAATAAACACACTGTTTATACATAGAGCACCGCGCCTGGGTCCTCCTTCCCCACACATCCCCACGGTCTGCCAGCCAGACCGTGACATAACCGGGCGCCATACCATTTAAAACTTTGAAGGGACAGGGAGCCAGCGTAAATTTGCTAAAACAGGAGTGATGTGTTCATAACTTCAAACACCTGTTAAAAGCCATGCAGCAGCATTTTAGACTAACTGCAAGTGATGAAGAGATAAGTGTTCAAGACCCAAATGAAGAGAATTGCAGTAGTCCAATCTAGAGTTGATGAAGGCATCAATAAGTTTTTCTACGAAGAAGATATATAAAATCCTCCTATGATGGTATAGCCATTGCAAGTCTTCCTATTTGCCTACATCCTTTTATGACAGGTGCTCCATTATATTCTATTATAAAGATGAAAAAAATAATAAAATGCCAACAAAACTCTTGTTCTGGAAATAGTTCTATAACAAAGGCTTCTATAAATCACAAAAGTTGGTGTGAGACGAGCAATAATTCATATATTAGATAATTTAACCTATATCAAAATACACATTACATAATTTCCTTAGGGATTATTAAAGTATTCTGAGTCTGATATTCCTGTGGAAACTATCCTAACATTGTCATAGCTTATTTTAATTGTATTTATATAGTACTTTATGCCAATGAAAATAGGATTATTTTACAATGTGTTTACATAGTGCTTAGAAATTCTACTCCAGCTTATTTACATTTTCTTCAAAAAGTATATCCACTGTATGAAGGAAAATGGGGGATAATTTACCAACAATTTCGAGGTTAGAATTTATGGTGCACATCTTTACAAAGATACTAAGAGAGTAGCTCACTGGAGCTTATCTTGGGCCATAATACTGATGTGATGGTTTTATTAATATGAGAGATGATCGAAAGCTGTCAGGGATGATGGATGATGCAGGAAGTAAACGGTCAGATGGATTCCTCTGCCTAGCCACTTATCTGTCTCCAGAACACCTGTTCATCTTCTCGAATGGGCGTGGGTGCCTCGAGTTGCTGAAAAAATGTGATGTGAGTGCTGCCTATACCTCCAAAATTACTACAACTTGCATGGGGAAGAGCCAGTTCAGCAGCAGAAGTACACATCCTGTATGTGCTCAACGGATGTTCATGATACTACAGAGGCTGTCGTGGTTAAAACACAATTACTCTGTTATGCACAATTAGTCTTATAATCACACCGTTGCAATTTCTGCAGCAATCAAAGTGCATTCTACAAAGCAAAGTCGGTCATAACATATTGATTGCATCTACACTGTATGGTCTAAATCTTAGCTCTCACAGCAACAAGCCTCTTTTTTTCCAATTTGACTGAATCTAATTGTAATCAAGTTGGTATGCTCATCATTAGGCTAACTGTTACTAACTGGAGATGCATTTTACATAAAATACCTAACAAACTCCACATGGTAATAATTGAGAGCACATTGTGATAAATGTTTATTGTTTACCAACCAAGGCAGACAAGGCCGAGTCAGTGGAAGTGATCTGGGTTCACGTCATGGTAAGCTGTGTACAGGCTAGGTTAAGTCCCAAATGCAGAACTCTGAGACAGAAAACATAACTTAAAGCAGCAGTTTTATTGTTGGAAAGACGAGCTAAAGCTAAAGATAAAAATACATGAAAACTAAAGAAAAACAAAAGGAGAGCTAGAACTACAATAATCCACTTGGTATACATGACATGACCAGAACCCATAGCTAATGCAGGGAATGCAACAACAAACAGGGGAAGACTGAGGACTTAACTGGGACAAATATGGCATAATGTGACAAAGGGGAAAGAAACTATAAATAAGCACAAAACCAAGGAATACTAACAAAACTCAAAAACACTTCAACACGTGGTCACTAGACCCAGGACGATGACAGTACCCCCTCTCTAAGGGCCGGCTCCTGACAGCCCAAAAACAAAACAGCGTTTGACCAGACCTGGGTGGGCGATGGGTGGTCAAAATACCTTTGGATATGATACTAATGATTAACTTGTATGATTTTGTGAATGGGTAAATGGGGGTTGTAGTATAAACACTTTGAGTTCTCACAGAAAGTAGAAACCACTATATAAGAACCACTCGATTTACCAAATGAACACAACAACACACAAAATGTCCAAACCGGTTAGCCTATAAAATCCTTAGTGCTTTTCAATATGATTGACTCTGCTGCCAAGGGGTGTCGAATTTTGGATTGTATGTAAGCCTTGAATTGTGTTGTGTCTTGTTTTTTTCAGAAAGTAGCATAACATTGTTGAAAAATAGTCTAATTAAGATGACAATGCTTCATACTAATATGAATACTAATAATACATTGTCAATATCACAAAGAAAGAAAAAAAAAACGTTCGTAAATGTATTTATATTTCTGCAATGATATGACAAGGTCACAAGTTCTGATTATGTTGTAAAAAAATGTCCAGTTAAATATGTGTTAGGTTGTTTTTTTTCATGTACCAAACTCTTTTTATTGCTATACTTTTGTATTATTACTTACCCAGGTTGTCACCTGAAATTTTGGAAAGTGGTGGGCTTATCAAAGGAGGAACTCAGATTTCCCATGTACTTTCTGCCCTTTGGACTCTGTCCTGGACCTTTCTACACTTGCCCCAGTGGCTCTAACCTCTAAAATGATGGTAATTAATTCAAGACATTGCAGGCTAAGAATGAAATTTCATTTTCCTGTATATCTGTACACCACATTTATTATTGCAGTATAACTACTTGCTGTGTGTCATCTTGCTTCATGGATATATAAAGTTGATAAATTCTAAAAATACTACCTAAGGAGAGCATCTAGATAGAATTGGTCCCAGCACAGAACTCTGTGGAACTCCATAACATAACAACTTACTGTGTAAGGACGATCCCCCTTTTACGTGAAAAAAAAAATCATGGTTAAAATTGAAATTAAGCTCATGCGTAAGTTCACTAAAGAAGTTCTGTAGTCACACATCTGTCTGCTTCCCAGGTGTTTGTTGGCTAATCGAAGGTTTACATCAGGGGTGCCCAATCTCGGTCCTCGAGAGCTACCGTCCTGCAGCTTTTAGATGCATCCCTACTCCAACACAGCTGAATCAAATGGTTTGATTACCTCTTCAGCATGCCATCGTGTTTGGCAAAGGCCTGATAACAAGCCATTCATTTGATTCAGCTGTGTTGGAGTAGGGATGCATCTAAAAGCTGCAGGACGGTAGCTCTCGAGGACCGGGATTGGGCACCCCTGGTTTACATTATTTCCACTTTCCCATGCTGTCAAGTTCATTGTGACATCACTGGTCTAGACCAATCATCTTTCTGCCGGCCTTCTAAGACCAATCAGCTTCCACTCCATGTACTTTAAATCTCACTGCTCATTTGTCATTCTCCCCCACCCACCTCCTTCCCATCTCTGCCTCTACCTTATTACTCAGGCTTCATTCAATCCTCCCTCTTCATCTACACCACCAGACTTCGGGGGCCCTGTCACCACTGGGATTCTGTAATGGTGATAGGGACTAGGACTAGGGCCTTCAGAGTCTAAACATAAAATACCTTAATTAAGTTCTGTATGTCAATAAATCATGTTAAATTCCTCTTAATGATCTCTCCTTGCTGAAACATTACTTAATGGTAGGATTGCTTTGACCAGTTACTTGCTTACTTACTGTAACTTTATTTATGAATCATGGTTAACTGGAGGTTACTTTAAAAAATGTTAAAAGATAAAAAATAAAAAAGGAGAAGAGATTTTTATGTCAGTTTGGTGTAAGGTTATACCACCTGTAGTTGCCAACTATAATAAACTAGAAATGATGATCAAATGTCTAAATCACTAACTTTATATAAAGAAAAATGAGCATAGCCACAGTGGTGATAGCCATTGGTTAGAGAGGTCACAACTTTGTTTGAGGACCACAAATATTTAAGAGTCACAGAAACAAAATTCTGCGTTTGCACTATGTCACATCTGGGTGGTGGTTTATTCTGTCGTTTATTCTGTAAATGTCATTTTTGGACTGTTTTACAGTTTTGTAACAAGCTGTGAGTTGCATTTGTTAAAGTTAGAAAGATTTAGTCTGACTACTACAGAGGAATCGAAACTGAAAGAAATGGTCTGACTTTCAGAAGTTATATTACAGTACAAAACAATGTACCAAGTATTGGTATTAGCTGATTAGCTGTTGGTCTTGTTGACTGATTATGGCATAACTGGTACAAAAATGGGTCTGTGACACACAGTCTTTTATGTCACATTAATTTTGTGTGGGTGAATTTCAGGGGTGTTTTTTAGAATGGAGATCTCTTTGATGTAAAACAGATAAATGACAGCAGTGATGGAAGCAGCAACAAGAGCAGTGTGGTGCGGGAAGTCAAGGCTTCGCACTATGCTGGCAAGGCAATGGTTAAAAACAGAGACTAAAACTTGAGAAGCTGGAGACTCGCCCAAGGACAGGAGACTGACAGGGACAAAGTGAGACAAAAACTTCATTAGGCTTTATTTTGCTTTTGTTACCAGATTCATTCTTCAGTCCAGGAGAAAATTGTGCTTATTTTGCTCCAAGATATCATTTCTTAACAATGCCTGCTGGTGTCATTTTGTTCATCAGCGTGTCAGATGTTTAACTGATCTGCAATTGAATTGTGTTAAACTAGGTCCCCCCCCCCCCCCCCCTCTCCTTCCTCCTCCACTTCTTCACACATATTTTCTTTTTCAGAATGCTGCATAGGTGTTATGGAGAGGGCAGATATTTAAAGTAAAGAGATGAGGTTCTGAAGTGGCGCTCCGGAGAGATGTCTGCATAATTCCAAAAGTCAGATGAAGAGGATCTCTCACTCTGCAGTACTGTCAATCCGACAGCTTTGAAGTGTGCAAAGTTCACAAGAAATCCAAAACAAAGAAGGATATGGTGTTGGAATCCAGAAAAAACAAAAGTTGATGACTGTACTCTACATAGGAACATAATGCATTTTTTTCTTCCATCCGTTGCAGCAGGATCGTTATTTGTGGGCCTAATGAGGAGCAGGTGCAGAACTGGAGAATGAAAAATATTTGAAATAATTATTGTACTGCAACAAGACTTCCCTCACTTGGGTTTGCATATGGAGATTTTTAGATGGGTTTTTCAGTACAGAGACTCTTAACATCCACTAGGTTTGCCAGCAAACCACTCATGGTTAGTGTAAGAGGAAGGTTACATTTTAGCCACTTGCTGAACATAGTTTTAAAACTGTCACACTGAATATCTATTTTGTTTTTTGTACGGATTTGTTTTTACAATTCTTCTGTTTTATACACACACATATGCATGTACAAAAGTCTTGGGCTTCCCAAATTGCTCTATATTGTGTAAATAAAACAGGAAATAATACATGGGTGCAGCAATTTATTAAAATGTGCAAAAATATAAATACAGAATATAATGCAAAAACTGCAGTTCAGGCCTAAAGATGTAACCTTTGCCAAAACTGTTTCGGTACTGTGATGATATCTGAAATCTGACTGAAACTCTTCAAATAAACCATTCCTCTACAGATAATAAGTTAGTTGTCTTACAACTACTCTTTCAAGATTTTTTTAGATGAAAGGAAGGTTGGATATTGCCCATAATGTCTAAGCCAGCTGGGTCAAGTGACAGCTTTTTAAGAAATTATTGGATTACTGCCACCTTAAAGACCTGTGGTACATAGCCCATTAATGAAGACAGACTCATCATATTAAAGATTGAAGCATTAATGGGAGGACTTCTTTATGCAGTCTTAAATGGGGCTAACAGACATGTTTATGGTTTGGAGGAAATCATTACTAAAGTTGACTCAAAACTCAGTCATACAGAAAGAGTCTAAATAAATATCAGAGAGAACAAAATATTTAGTACTATTTCACAGACATGGTAGTTGCGATGTTCTTATTGTTTTGTCAGCCAAGCTACAGTGCTGAAAAGAAAGGTGTTATTCGTATTCTCTTCAATAATTGATGAGTACTAAGATGTCCTAGCTTTTCGGAGGGCTTTTTCATAGAGCAGCAAACTCTTTTTCCAGACTAAATCATGATCTTCTAAATTAGTGAGATTCCATTTCCTCTCCTCTCAAGCTTACGTGTTATCTGCTTTAAGGTGTAAATTTGAAAGTTACACCAGGGAGACAAGTAGTTCTGATTTGAGGCTTTCTCTAACAGAGAAGACAGAGTATTCATAGTCATACATAATATGGTTTTAACATTATTAACAAGATAATTGACTTCTGTGGGTGTAGAGATTAGGTAGCTGCTCTGTGCTGTGTTGGTACATAGGATTGAAGAAGTTAACAGTGTATGAATTATATCACAAAATTTAGTCACATCACTTTCAGAAAGACATGTATTATAATGAAACATATTCGCCACCACTGTGATCTCCATTATTTTAAATTTAAATGATAGACGATCAGACAAAAGAGTTTTTTCAGGGAGCACTATTAAATTTTCAGTTTCTATGTCATATGTCAAAACAAGCTCAAGAGTGTGATTAAAGTGGTGGGTGGACTCTTTTACATTTTGAGCAAAGTCAATTGAGTCTAATGATAGATTAAACGTATTGTTGAGGAGTTTCTGCATCTCCATGGATGTTAAAATCTCTGAGCTGTGCACTAAATCACATAAATAGTCTGAGAACTCAGATAACAATAAATAAAACTGTTTTTTGAATTGTCAAATTAGGGTGGACAAGCCTCAGAGTTAGGCTTTCAAATGAATTAAAATTCAGTCTGGGTCTATAGTTGATTAATTAGATGAGTGGAATATTTTTGCCACCCCCCTCTCCTCGGCCTGTGGTTCGAGGATTCGGATAGTCAGTATGACTTGGGTGCATTGATTCATTTACCAGGTTTCTGTATGGCAGAGTAAATCACTATGTTGATCAATTATGAAATAATTTACTGACCAGGACTTCAAAGATGGAGATCTAATGTTTAATTCTTATTTAACTATTTTACTGTTTGGTGGAGATGAGGATACTATATTGTTCTTTCTTTCTTGTTTTTTTATGTTTAAGTATTATAGACAATTTCTACCAAAACATCACTCAAACCAACCAGCTGATCTATACCACAGCAACAGCAACCCTCAACATGCTTGGCTATAAGATGAACAACAGCCACAAGGAGCAGTACCCTCCATGAAGAAGGAGACTGGGGGCCAAGATCAAGGCAGCACAATAGGAAGTTAGCCAACTATTGCAACTGTAGAAAGTTGTGATGAAGAAAGGGGTGCCTAAGAAGTACAACAAGCTGTCCATACCTTGCATTTCAATCCATTATCACGGCAAATGCCGGTCCAGCGTGTCCTTTTCATGCTTTGCCTTTGCTATCAAGCCTGAGATAAGTTTCCATATTGTGGAGAGGCAGGTAATTGTTCAGTAGTTTGATAGTCTTGCTCTCTTATGGAGATCCGTGATGATCAGGATTGTTCTACTCTCTGTTATCCAGTCTGGATGTGTGCCTGCTTTTCTCAACCCACCAGCATTCATGGTGTTCTATTAACCTCCTTAGAAAGTAAGCATTGATCATGTCAGGTCTTAACGTTGTCCAACTCTTCATTCTGGGGAGTTGATGTTAGACATCTGCTTTGATTAACAACCTCTTGTTGTTCTAGGAGGTTGTTATGGTCTGCTCTTTGGTCTTTGGTCCAGCAGCCAGTTGGCCTTGGTGATATGTGACAACTCTTTCTCCAAGATGTTCTTCCAGTATTGCAGTTTCAGCGTTGGGTGGGTCTGCCCTATTATTATTATTATTCCCTTGTAGTTGAGAGTACACTCTGGACGGCTCTTTGGAGAACAGCCAATTATTCTTTTGGCCTCTGCTTCTCTGGTATATCTCTTCAGCCTCGTGGACAGAGCAGTGTACACTAGAGCATTACTGCTAGTGTAGTGACACTACACTGCTGATAGTGGGTAGGCTGTGGAGTGCAGCGTTCGCATCCGCAAGCATGTCCTGCGATGGGACTTTGTCAGTGAGTCAGGGGAGTCATGCTTGTGATTGTGCTTACCACGTGCTCAGTTCAGGGTGTGTGTGTGGACAGATGTAAAGAGTTTAACCAGAGAAATAGATGGTGCACTCTATTTAACCTCTACTGTAACTTTGTACAATCTTTAATGTAATGACAAAATCCCATTTATCCCTTTTCTTAAGTGATACTTTTTCATCATTCAGTGTTTAGGACACCTTTAGAAAATCCTGCTGAGTGCGCTGACATTCAGCATCTGCTCAGACTGAAAGGTCTCGCAACGCCCACAGACATGTTAGGAGCAACAGGGAAGCGAACGAGACGACCTTTCACACCCCACTGGGGCTACGAGACCAATGGAGGGGAAGGTAACAGTGAAGAAGGACTATTCAGTTAGTATTCAAATGAATGTTACAGGTGACATATGCAGACAGAGCACCAGCTTCTAGGCAGCAGGGAAAGAGGAAACCTTTTTGAATAGCTCTGCCTCCCAAATAATTGAACAGTCTTTTTTTCTTTTTCTTTTTTCAAGGCAGCGCAGCGTCCTTCAGTTGACATTCATCAATGGACTGAAAGGAGTTTATTACATAAGTAAAGACTGATTTCTTGTGTACATTACTGTGGGCATACCTCAGCCTTGTTTACAGCTTATCACACTTTTATTTTCTTGTAGTTTTGTTTACTCCGCTGTGAAATGAAAGAATAATTGTGTTAATTACATGACAAACTGAAGTAAATAGAAAGCAAACAGCATGGCTCACAGCCTCACTGAGGTATCTTGTTAAATCAACTAATTATACTGTGCTTTCTCCACACTGGCAACATTGTAACCAATGCAGCTGGCTGCTTTGATTTCAGAGCGGAAGTTTCATCAAGTTTGTAACTGTCCATTCATTCTTATATAATGAGCATTTGAGAATCATTCAGTCGTCACACAGTATTCTACATAACTAGTCCCACTATAAAACTTCAGCTGCATTATATGGAAAATGGGCTTTTCATTTCCCATTCATGTAATACAGCTGAACTTGGCCAAAGTAGGCCAATAACTTTTTTCCCAAGCCCACACACCTTATTAAAACAAAGTTGGCATAATCCATTAAGTTATCATCATGTCTTTAACTCCGTGAAGTCTGAAGACTTAATTATACTTTCTGTATCCGGGGGTCCTCTAGGGTCCCTGCCCAGGCCTAAGTGACATAATTTCATCATCAGACATTAGGTGATAGTGTCCATACAGAGGTCTGTGGAGAATTCGTATTACAATGCACCAACTATGCATACGCGGAAGGTGGTGGACTTCAGCATAACAGGAATTACTTTTTAACCACAGTGTCACAAGACACATCAAGGAAGCAAGAAAAACTGTTTTATTGTTAGCTGACAATGATAAATGGCGCAGAACTTTTCAAGTCATACCTTTACGAAAAGAAACAATAAAACATTATTTAAACACCTCAATAGACATAAAACAGTATTATTGAAAATTCTGCATAAAACATCAAAAGTAAAAATAATTATTCTGATGAAAACTGTTCCCCATCAGTGTTAAATAGATTAATATTACTGCTGTACATGTTAAAGGTTGATTTCATTTTAAATGCGTTATTTCTGAATGGCCCATAACAACACGCCAAATACCTTGAAACACTCTCTTTGACCAAACTTCCACAAACCCTTGAGTATCCTTGAAAGGACAAAGACCTGGCCCAGTTTTCCATAACAAGAACATAAACTTTATTTAACCTGAGGTTCGTTCAGCCATCAGACTCTCTTCTCCAGTACCCCAACACAGATGTTCCCAAGGAAGCTGGAAAATGTGATCCTCATGAAGTTGGACCATACTTCTCAGTCCTTCTTTTAAAAGGGAATCACCACCATGGTCTGCCAATCGCCTGTCCAGAGGCATGTCACTCAAGACACAACATGCAGAGCCTTGATGAATTCAGGGAGACTCTCGCCCAAGAGGACTTGCTACTCAGAAGTTGTTTAACAACCACCAACGCTGTTCTAGCGTACTTGTACTTAGAACATAACAAAGTTAATAACTGCAAATGGATTATTATTATTTAAATAGTGCTTTATAACTCTTACTGAATACACAATGTTACATTTAACAATTAAATTTAAAAAATGCAAAACTTGTTTTTAAAAAGATGTGGCTAAACATGTTCGCAGTGGAACTTCATTTATTTGCCCATAAAAGTTTATGACACTCATGAAATCCTCGTGGCTGTTCTTCTCTATATCATTGAATTGGAAGTTTGTTTGTTTATTTTTTTTAAATGAACTCAAAGTGCTTTGGGCCACTGACAGAACTTTTGACTGTTCTGATGAACGGCTAAATGTAGTTTTTAGTTTGCCATTTACAAGTTAAATATCTATATATAGTGATTTATGGAAGCAATTATTTTTCCTTTATTATTATTTTAGACAGTATTAAATTTAATCCGCAAATTAAATTAGTAAATTCCCTTAAAACATTGCAGAGTAGAGTGTATATTAAGTAATAGTCACATCAGACCCACAAACTCTGGCCTGCAACACGACCAAAGTCCTGTAAATTGTAGCTACTGGAAAATCATATTAATGTTAATTGCTATAATCTAACTATTACATTAAACTGAAAGATTTTCGCATCCTTCTCAGGGCTCTCCAGTAACACATAAGACTCTCAGTGGATGCACTGGCCACCATGGTGGAGCATCTTTACATTGTATCACTTTGCTAGTCCGCAGGCTTTTCCTGGAAGGAGCATTGCAAATAAACACACACAATCCCACAGTGACAACTATTGCTACATGTAATTTATTCTGTCAAATTTTCAAAAACAAAAAACATTCTTTTAAATACTTCATCCATGCCAGCATAATTCACTTCCTAGATGCTATAAATTCAATTCTGTGTTATTTTTATGCCAAATCACAACAGCAGTTGCCTCAAGCTGCTTTATATGGTAAGGTAATGTGATCCCACCCTAATTATACCAGCTTTACTAAAAAGGAAAGTTTTAAACCTAATCATAAAAATAGAGAGGGTGTCTGTCTTCTGAATCCAAACTGGGAGCTGGTTCAACCGAAAAGGGGCCTGGAATCTGAAGGCTTTGCCTCCCATTCAACTTTTTAATACCACAGGAACCTTAAGTAAGCCAAAAGTCTGCGAGCAAAGTGCTCTTTTGGGGTGATATGGTACTATGAGTTATATAGGAGCAACACATTCACACTTTCTAGTCCCTGTCAGTACTCTTGCTGCAGCATTTTGGATCAACTCGAGGCTTTTCAGGGAGTTTATAGGGCATGCTGATAATAATGAATTACAATAGTCTAGCCTAGAAGTAATTGATGCATGAACCAGATTTTCAACATTACTCTGAGTCAAGAACAGTATAGTTGTTTGCTGTATTAAAGTGGCCTTTTCTGATATAACTTCTAACTACCCGTTGGTGGTGTTTAGGTGTTTAGCTGGCTCTTGTCAGGTGCCTGGACATGGGGGGGGATGTCTAATCTGCTGACAATAACTCATTTCAACAGCATCGGGAATAAATGAGCATGTTTACGCACATTTTCATGTAGCAGAGTCCTGACTTCAGTTCAGGGTTCAGGAGATGAGGCTTGAGGTGAGGAGGAAGAGGATGACATATGATAAAGACGCCAGTGCATTGTCTCTTTGCTTCACCTTTTGTACTTTTTTGCTGAAGATGATAAAACACAAGCATAAACCTTCAGATCTTGAGTTTAAATGCCCCCCTTTATGGCAACCAAACATCTACAATTTCTCTTCTTCTCTGACTTTAATGTTTCACATAGTCTCATATTTAAAAATGCCATTAGTTGAAACATTCCCTGGTATTCAAATACGATGGGGGAGCATCGCAAATCCTATGTGTTTTTAATACATTAATTATAACTTCATGAGAACAATTTGTTGAAAGATGTGGCTACACACTATTCTATGGATATTTATGAGTGTAGTATCCTTTTTTTTATTTAATAACCTAAAATAATGACTGACTACACATCTAGAGTGCCTCATAAGTCAGAGCTACTCCAATTCAGCTAGGACAATGGTTTATAATATCCTTAGAATTCCTTTATTATAGCCTAAGGCCAAAATATTTATGGGATAAGATATAATTAGAAGAGTGACAGAATTCAACCACCCAGGGTAATTAAAGAAGATGGGATGATTTTTGGAAGGGGTTGTATAATAATTTCAAATGGGTCTTTATAGATGAGCCAAGTGGCTTATATCTCCTCTAAAAGAAAATAATAGCAAGGAAAATCAAAATTCTGACAGGTCATCACTGATAACTTTAATAACTTTGATGTTTTGCATTATATAGCTGTCATAAAGCATTTGAATTAATAAATCCTAGCAAGGGAGGGGTCTTTCAGCCAGCAGCCATTTCAGGCACAGCAGCTAAATATACTGATGGCCTTAGGATTTCAAGCAGACAGCTTTGTAAACACATCGATTCCTCTTAAAATTACTAGATGCAATTCACTTAGAAGGTACTCAAAAGGTCGTTTTTTTTCTTGCAGTTGAGGCAATTTCGCCATAAATCAGTACTATCATGCTAATCGATGGTAATTGGTTAATTGGCGTTAAGAAATGTATGTTCCCATGGGGTGTAAAGGCCTCTGGATAGTGATCAAGCCTTGGTCATAGATTTTTAGCTGTTGTCTCGCTTTCATTAACTCACACTAAAATTTTATCTGATGTTTTTTCTGACTTCCAAAACCCAAGATTGTTCCAAATTTAGAATCTTGTTTGGTTGGGAGTAAGAGGATGAATTTATGTTAATTTATAGTGAAATCTATTAATTGCAAAGTCACCCACAATAAAATCTCATTTAACTGCAAGGTGTTGTGGTGGAGGTGGAAAACATGAGAAAACATTGTTAATTAAATGTTTTCAGTGTGTCAATTCTACACTTATTACCTCCTCACTTCATTATCTTGAAGGTGGCCCATAGGTTGGCTTTACCCAGCTGACATTTTCTGCATATGTAACTGCCTGCTTCTATTTATACTTGTATTTATGCGAGGGGACATACAGTTTCATTCCTACTGGCAAATTAGTTACCAGATATGAAACAATTCAGCCTCTAATTTCACTACTGCTTCAAGCGAGAGGAATGGGAGAGTGACAAATATCACAAGGTGTTCCATTTTAACATGACCTCTTAGTCAATAGTGAGACTCTTCGAAGTGGCATTCTCAAACAACATACAATGCAGATTTAACAGCAGATCTTCTGGCAAACAGAGACATGAAGCTCCTAAACAAGGGACCTGTTTTACCTTAATGTAAATATAGGTAGAATGTTTTCAGTTTTTAAATAAGCACAGAAGATAGCATGGATGTATTACAGGGCTCTGACTCAGGGGCCTAAAGCATCGGGTTAAGGGGTGAGGCTGGGGGGTAACAGTTAAAAGACACTTGCAATCACAGAGATGCCTTGGGAAGATTGTTGTTGTAATTTGGGGCTACATAAATAAAATTGAATCAAATAGAAACACACAAAACGACATACAGAAAGTTACATAAACTGGCCCCAAATATAGACCAATAAAGATATTCTAATATGACCTTGAAGACATGGAAAAGGGAGATATCCCCAACTATTCAGATCCAGAACCATAAAGAAGACCCAAGTTATCATGGACGCATTTTTGTGCCTAGGTTTTGGCATTTATTTTGAGATTCTTGTGTGACAGCCTTCTGAGTTTTGCACTTTTTGTTGTGTTTATGGTTATAATGAAAGATACATATGATCGCTAATAATCAAGAAGCAACCACAAACAATAAACCATAACTGAAAAAAATATTGTCTACACAGTGGATAAAAATTTTACAACATCTAAAAACAATTTAAGAAGACTAAACTATTATCTGGAATTAGAGTAATAAAAAAACATCAACAGAGGTATACAGCAACTCATCCGGAGCTATTTATTGCACCCTAGGGTGACTATGTGTATGCTTTTGAGGACTAAAAGGGTGCATATCTGTTCTTAAGCAGTACAAAGTAAATAATTATGTTGTTTCTTTGAGTGCAGCTTTAACCTCCTAGGACCTGGCGTCCACATACACTCAACAAAAATATAAACGCAACACCTTTGTTACTGCTCCCATTCCCCATGGGATGGACGTAGAGACCTAAAATTCATTCCAGATACACAATATAACCATCCCTCCCAAACAGTGGTCACAAATCAGTCCAAATGTGTGGTAGTGGGCACATCTGCTATATTGAGATAATCCATCCCACCTCACAGGTGTGCCACATCAGGATGCTGATCTGACATCATGAGTAGTGCACAGGTGTACCTCAGACTGCCCACAACAAAAGGCCACCCTGGAATGTGCAGTTTTTTGCGCTATTGGGGGTCTGGGGACCCAGAACCGGTCAGTATCTGGTGTGACCACCATTTGCCTCATGCAGTGCAACACATCGTCGCATGGAGTCTATCAGATTGTCAATTGTGGAATGTTGGTCCACTCCACTTCAATGGCTGTGCGAGGTTGTTGGATATTCATGGGAACTGGTACACGCTGTCGTATACGCCGGTCAAGCACATCCCGAACATGCTCAATGGGTGACATGTCCGGTGAGTATGCTGGCCATGCAAGAACTGGGACATTCTCAGCTGCCATCTGCCCTGAACAATGTGAACCATGATTCATCCGTGAAGCGCACACCTCTCCAACGTGCCAGACGCCATCGAATGTGAGCATTTGCCCACACAAGTCTGTTACGGCGACGAGCTGGAGTCAGGTCAAGACCCCGATGAGGACGACGGGCATGCAGTTGAGCGTCCCTGAGACGGTTTCTGACAGTTTTTGCAGAAATTGTTTGGTTGTGCAAACCAATTGTTCCAGCAGCTATCTGGGTGGCTGGTCTCAGACGATCTTGGAGGTGAACCTGCTGGATGTGGAGGTCCTGGGCTGGTGTGGTTACACGAGGTCTGCGGTTGTGAGGCCGGTTGGATGTGCTGCCATATTCTCTGAAACGCCTGTGGAGACGGCTTATGGTTGAGAAATGAACATTCAATGCACGGGCGACAGATCTGGTTGACATTCCTGCTGTCAGCATGCCAATTGCACGCTCCCTCATTGCTTGTGGCATCTGTGGCATTTTGCTGTGAGACAAAACTGCACATTCCAGGGTGGCCTTTTGTTGTGGGCAGTCTGAGGTACACCTGTGCACTACTCATGATGTCAGATCAGCATCCTGATGTGGCACACCTGTGAGGTGGGATGGATTATCTCAATTTAGCAGATGTGCCCACTACCACACATTTGGACTGATTTGTGACCACTGTTTGGGAGGGATGGTTATATTGTGTATCTGGAATGAATTTTAGGTCTCTACGTCCATCTCATGGGGAATGGGAGCAGTAACAAAGGTGTTGCGTTTATATTTTTGTTGAGTGTATGTGGACATCATATTTCAAAATGGGTTATTTAGACCAAAATACTCAATTTTGCGCTACAAGAGCCATTGCAGGGGGGGGGGGGGCGTGGCATGAAAAGGGAAAAAACAAAACAATGCTTGGACACTGCTAGAACAGGACGCCCACACAAACGCAAAGCAGGAGATGAAGCATAGCTGAATATGTTTCCAAACCAACTTCATTCTAAGCCAAAGACTAGAAAATATGGTGAAGCATATCTGCCCTTTGGCTTCACCTGCACAAGTGCCGAGGTAGGTCTCCCCTGCAGAATTGGTTTTCCCTGTGTTGAGAGCACGCGCTGGGCTCTCCAAATCACAGACAAACAGTATCCCACATTCTTGATTTTTAGTTCACAAACACTTGTTGTAATGACTAACTACTCCTGACATTTTGGAGATGTTAGCTCTTTATACAGTAAAGTTACAGTGGGATACGAATAATATCAGGCTGATCCTGCCAGGATTTGTTCCCCCGGAATTCAAATCACGGACAAACAGGATCCCACAGCTGTTTATGTTTTTAAACCCATTTTGCACAGAGAGACATTTTTGAAAAATGTATTGATAGCCAGTGTTGGTCAAGTTACTTGAAAAAAGTAATCAGTAACTAATTACTGATTACTTCCCCCCCAAAAGTAATCCCGTTACTTTACTGATTACTTATTTTCAAAAGTAATTAATTACTTAGTTACTTAGTTACTTTTTAAAAACACGATTTACAACCTGAATAGTTGATAAAGCGATAGATCTTTCAGCCCAATTCTACTTTTTCTGCATAATCCATCATACAAAATGTAATCAAATGGAAAAGTCTCTTTTTTTAACTTGTTTTATCAGTTTTAATCTTTTAACTTTATGCATCAAGTAAAAATTAAACTATAAGCAACATTCTCTGACTTGAATAAATTAGTTTAACATTTAAACCTATTTTCTACACATTCCAGCACATAAAATAAAATATTTTTTGTGTTTACACTCAGTCTTTCAAATAGATACAAGTAAAACACAGCAGAAAATAAATAAAGTCAGACTCAGCGGTCCTGTTGCTCTATTTTCACCTGTAAAGCAGGACTGCGGTAGGCGGAGGTTTACCCTGGTGCAGGTGTGCCGCGGTCAATGGAAGAATCCGCGAGTTTCTCTGTGAATTTCCCATTACATCATAGCGCACTCGGCGCTTGCTTGGAAGTTTAGGGGTTTTTTCGCTGTAAAAAGAAGTTTTCATCCCACGCACGATGGACGCTAATGTTTTTGTCACTTTTTATGGAATCAAACTCAAAGTAAGGTCAGTACTTCCACGCTTTAAACGCTGCACGCTCATACTCTCTCCCGCACTCGATATATGATCCATTGTTGATCTGCACACAGCTGCTGTCACTAACGACGCACTCGCTTACGTCACTGTCTTGAGACATTCTCGCAAAAAAATCACGGTTTTAGTAACGCAGTAACGCAGCGTTCCTACAGGAAAGTAACGGTAATCTAATTACCGTTTTTGCAATAGTAATCCCTTACTTTACTCGTTACTTGAAAAAAGTAATCAGATGACAGTAACGCGTTACTTGTAACGCGTTACTGTATCTCTGTTGATAGCAGTGTTGAACATTATTACACAGGAAAAAAACAACTACATGTAAAATAATTACACCGTGACGCCTCTGCCTTTCTAAATAGAGGGACATTAACTGTGTGTGTAAATGTAAGCGTGTAAAACCATAAGATAGAGGCAAAATACTGTTAATCTGACTATCTGCCATTCTGCAATTCATCTCATGTAAACAATAACGTGGAGCACAGTGTGACATGGAAAAAGGCACATACCTTTAACGTTGCGTGACAAACTCTGTATTCCTCATCCACACATAAACCCAAAAAAGGAGTTTTAAAAAATCTCAGTTTTCGGTGATTCCAATCGCCGTTTACAGCTGCGTTTTCAAAATCACCCGTGTACGTGCGGACGCAGCGTAAAAGAGTTAGTAGTTTAATTTCTTACTACCTTACTAACCTTAATTGTTTACTAAATATTTGAGGTGTGAAATAAACCGCAATGGAGCAAAATATGGGTGTATGTGGTTGGAGGATGTGTGTATGCGTGCGTGCAGGGGGGGTGAATATTTTTCTTGTAAAACAAAGGGGGACCCAACAAAAAAAGTTTGGGAACCACTGCTGTATACTATGCCGCCCACTTGGTTATGGCGTTCCATGTATGCCCTGCCTGCTAGCATATTACACCCTGCTCTTATGTGCTGGATTGTTTCAGGAGCATCTTTGCACAGCACCAGGGGTCTTGTCTGGTGTGGTAAACGCCAGCCTCTATGGATCTTGTGCTCAGAGCTTGTTCCTGTGCTGCCATGATTATTGCCTCTGTGCTGTCTATTGCCAATTTTTTTCCAGCCACTGGTAGGATTTCTGATGTCAGCCGCTTCCTCTATCTGACGATGGTGCATACTGTGCAGGGGCCTGTCCTTCCATGATGGTTCCTCCTTTTGCTCCTCTTTTTTGGGGGGGTTCCTGCTGCCTGAGGTATTCACTGAGCACATGGTCAGTTGGGGCCTAATGTACTCGTGGATGTTCCTTTTCCCATCCTGAATCGTGGTGCTGACACTCACTAGTCCCCAGCCTCCTTCCTTCCGCTTAGCGTCTAGTCTCAGGGTGCTGGACTTGGGGTGAAACACTCCATGCGTGGTGAGGAGTTTCCTGGTCTTGATGTCAGTGGCTTCTATCTCCTCCTTTGGCCAGATTATTATCCCAGCAGGGTACCTGATAACTGGCACCCCGCATCAACTGACTTCTCAGGACTTGCCTGACTGTCTGCAGGTACTTGGTGGTTATACTTGTTAACTGTGGGTACCGTGAACAGTAGTGCCAGCAACATGTCGGTTAATTTGAAACATTTTGCTGCATGTATTTTTAAGGCTATTTTTGTAGAGGGATTAGTAATTTGCATTAACATGACACATAGTTTTATGATAGCATAGCGTGCTACCAGATGATATCTCTTCGATCCATTGGAATATGACACAATCAACTCTTCATCAGTTGGTGCATCAAGCTGGCAGGGATGATGGTACTCACTCACTGGCCATGTGATCCTCTTGACTTTCTGATAGGCCTTTTTTGCAGTCAGTGACACAGAGCTCCATTTCATGGGGATTAATTGTTGCTTGGGCTCACAAGCCAGGGATATCCTAAGCATTTTGCTTTAAATCTCTTTCCAGCAAGGTGCTGTCTTTAATACAATTTGAAAAAATGATAAAAGCTAGAGATTAATGATGGCAGGATGAAATTCATTATATTGCCATGAACTGCAGGTATTAAGACTAAAGGCTGAAACTTGCATTCTTCAGTAAGGTATTACCTTTGTGATATTTTAATGGGCTAGGCTTTGAAGATCTAGTATAAATACAGCAGTATATATTGTTAGGGAGGTGAAATTAGTACAGTGGATCTTTGCATCTTATCTCAGCACCTGTTATATGCTGTCACTATAGATCTCTGAGAGGCTTTGGATAATACAGGATTTAGCATTGTATAAACAATTTCATTTACTGCTCTTAAACAATTTGATGTAACACCACAAAATGTCTAAACATTATTTGGTACAAATACTTGGCTGCTTTTGAGAAAAGTTCCACAAAGATAAATCCTACACCATTCTTCTTACATTTTATTTGTTTGTCTAACTCACTTGTGTTTAAAAAGATGTTAAATAAAACTCTGATCTCTAAACTATGTCAGTGAGCTGAAAGCACCTTGATGGTGACACCCTCCTGTTGGGTTTCTCACAAGGGATTCTGCAGCATACCAGGAACTTGCAACAGTTTGCATCCGTTGGCGTCATCTCCTGGTAATAAGCACATCTGAATGAAGACCCAATCAGTTCTTATGGAGACAGATCTCTCTCTTTCCCTCTTTCTCTTTTTCCTATGTATATTTGGTGTAACTGAAATAAGTTTGGAAATTTCAGTATGAAGCTGTTAACAGCGGCTAGTTAGGATAGTTTAGCAACTTCCCACTCTCTGGGCCCAGTTACTCAAAAGGTGTACTGTAATGGTAATCCATTTGCTTCATTGCACATCGCATAATCCAGTTCACTTTTGTCCTGGTTGTTCAAAAATGAATTGATCCAGGTACAGATTTTTAAGGATTTCCAAAAGCGGACTACCAAAATTCACACATTTCGTGGAATATTTAATTAGCAGTAAATTCATTATTTTATCCACAACCCTATTTACCTCATCTACTTTGTCATGATAAAGATGTAAAAAGCCATGTTTATGTGAAAACATTTTTCAAATATTGAGGACATGCTTGGTACTATCCTATACGGGTGGCAATGCCAAAAGAGAGGAGCAGAAGAACAGTAGAAGGAAAAATGAGAAGAAGAAGGATAGGACGTTCTCAGGATATTATTGTGTTATTTATGCTTGAGTCTCTGAAGTTTGATAGTCTGTTACTATCACCATTTTGAAAGCTTGGCATAAAAATATCACTTTAAAAACCCTACAGTGAAGTATGTTGATGGCGAGGACAACCCATTGTCTCACTGTGCTCTAGCTTTGGTGCACCCAGATCTCCTGAAGTGTTTTTCTGTGAAAAGCAGGCTGCCCTTTTCTACCTCTAAATCCACCTAATGTGTTTGTCACTCTATTTAAAGGGCGATCTGACTGGGGAATTAAAAAGATTAGTCTCTTTCTACAAAGGTAACATCCATCCATCCATTCGCTTCCGCTTATCCTTTTCAGGGTCGCGGGGGGCGCTGGAGCCTATCCCAGCTGTCATAGGGCGAAAGGCGGGGTACACCCTGGACAGGTCGCCAGTCTGTCGCAGGGCCAACACATAGGGACAGACAACCATTCACACTCACATTCACACCTAGTGGCAATTTGGATTATCCAATTAACCTATCCCCACAAGCTGCATGTCTTTGGACGGTGGGAGGAAGCCAGAGTACCCGGAGAGAACCCACGCAAACACGGGGAGAACATGCAAACTCCACACAGAAAGACCCCGGCCTGATGGTGGAATTGAACTCAGGACCTTCTTGCTGTGAGGCAACAGTGCTAACCATCGTGCTGCCTTACAAAGGTAACATTTGATGAAATTCTTCTAACAAGGATGTTTACTTCGGGAATATTTAGCACTTGAGCATAACTGAACGATATCATAAACTGCTTTTATCTGAAATGTATCTGAAGAAGTGCAAAGGGTCACACTGATGTGTGTAAGAAGCAACTGAAGACGTGTCACTGAAAAACCTTGTCTTGATTGTTTTTGTACTGCTACCGAATGCAAACCTGACCTACAAATATCATGGTCAATTCTCTCGATTGATATCTGAACTGAACTTCTGAAGTTCAGTGCTTTATTTACTCCACTAACTAAGAAAATTAAAGTGGATATGAAACACTTCATGTATAAAATCTAATTTACAGCATGGAGCCCTGCCCTCAAAAACTGACATAGATGTCTGTGTAGCTAGATTTGTTGTCAGTAGACCTACATTAGTTTATGTTTGCTTACTAGTAACATAAGCAATAACTCTGGGGAAACTAAGGACACTAAGACTAAAAATCAGTTTAAGGGGGTCACGTTTGTGCTCACCCTGACTCTAACAATGAGTTTGATGTTAAAACTAAAGCTATACTGTCCACTTTCACTCTCTGTCGCTTCAGCAGTAAGTAGTTCTCTGTTGTTTGGCTGAAAGGGGATTTTCCCCTTTCAGTACAGCCGATTGGTTTTGTAAAGCACTTTATGAGTGAGAACAGTGTGGAGGTGAGCCTGTTTGAGTCAGGTGACGGATGGATCACCGACAAGCTGGAGTCAGAAACTGATTCTTCCTTATCCAGTTGTTTCAAAATGCCCAATACTGGCTTCTCTTCATTGACTCCATGTTGAATCCAGATTTGATTTTAATTTCCTTCTCATCACACACAAGGTCTTGAATAATCTGCCTTATTTTACCTGCTGTATAACTATGGATGGAGACAGACTATTGCCAAACACATAACCCTTTATGTGGTAGTTAAATATGTTAACAGAATTATTGTCATTGTACCAGAAGAAGTGCAAATGCACTTGATGACTTTCTTTTTACAACAACTTCATGCCTAAATCTCAGTTGTACTCCTAACAAAAAGTTATTACGGTCAGGTCCATTAAGGGGATATTATAGAAAAACATGATGTGGCACTTTGGACTTAATTGCAACATAGGGTGACCAAATATTAGACTTTGGTCTTACATCCGTTTCCAAAATGTGCATGCATGCTTAGATACAAAGGGTCTATACTGTAAATTTAAAATTCCCAGATGTTGGATTTCGAATACACTTGACAAATTTCTGCAGTGAGTGGAGGGATTTCCAGTTGTAATTGATTTAATTTAAATGTTATTTCAATGTTTTATTCTTTATGCCGGAGGTTTCTTCCTGTCACCAAAGTGCTTGCTCATTGGGGGTCATATGATTTTTGAGTTTTTCTCTGTATGTATTATTGTAGGGTCTACCTTACAATATAAAGCACCTTGAGGGCGACTGTTGTTGTGATTTGGCGCTGTATAAATAAAATTGAATTGAATTGAATGTTTAGCGACTTTAAATTTGGAACATTTTTTAAAAGTAATTTAAAAAAATATTTCATCATTTATCATCTGCTAACAAGGTAAAGGCTAGCTGGATTGTTGCTAATACTGTGATTTTTGAATGCAGAGGAGCTTTGGACACTGATACACAAGGTAAGCTTTCACTATGAATGAACATTTTATCATTTGGGTAGTTAGATAATACCAGTCCATTATAAGCTCACAGTATTTTGTGTTCGGTCAGAAAGAGGCTCTTTGTATTATTGTTCGTGCTGCCTGAGATAGTGTTCCCAATAATTTACCAGTCAAAGCGATATTTAGCTTGTTTTTCTGTTAATGCATTAAACAGTAGTATACATATTATAACAGTATTATAATTATTATTATCTTCATATTGCATTTAATCAATTGCACTGTTGTTTCATATTGTCCACACATAACCCAGACTCACTACAGATATGTATAAGCACACACCATCAGTCCTCATCCTCTGATCTCTATAAAGTGAATGCACCTACTTGAAGAGTGGATACACTGACTGAGTATTATCACAAAAAAGGGAGAACAGAAAGAGAGGGAATCTGTTTGTTAGTTTGATTGGGTTAAATACATTTTATTTCACCCAATCACACACACGTGCTGTTTCCTAGTTGTAAGTGCTTTGTCTGAACATTCTTTAAAAATTCCTATATCAAATTACTTGACCATCTTGTTCCACAAATTAGTTCTAAATCCAATTAAAATCCATACATTTTGGTAAAACATGAAATGATTTTCTGTGTCACCCTTACATCTTGGCTTAAAAAGCTTAATACATTTATATGTCTACAAACCCACCTTATTCACTCTGCTCTGATGTGTGTTGATGTGTGAGACAGTTTTTATTTCTAAAACTAACTCAGAGTTTAATACCATTACAGTACAGACCTGCACTGTTTCACCGAGTTAATTTCACCTAATCTCAGCCTATACTGAGATGTTTTCTCTGACCTTGACTGCATAGACATGATTTCAATGTCAAACATACTGTTGGAATTCTTCTCAATGAGAATCAAATGAGTCCTCTCACTATTATCGACCAGCAGCAGGATGTTTTTATCTCCTGCCATGCACTGAGATCTCTGCTCTGGCAGACTGTTGGGAAGCCCAGTTGCTCTGGCACAGCATCACAGCCTCAGCTTTGGAAAGAGCTCTGCCACCCTGACACTCCTGGGTTGCACTGAACTTTTGACCCCCTCTGTCTTGGAGACAAGTGTCACTGCTCTATAATCCCTTAATCCCTTTCCACCTAGAACTTATTATAATTAAAAAAAAAAAAAACCTGCTTGCTCCAGAGAACAGGTAGAGCTACTTCTACAGCAAAGAATGCCACGCTCTTTTTTTTTTTTTTTTTGCTTATGAATTGCAACTTATGATGGAAAGAGCATGATTAGGCTCACTTTTAGCAATCTCCAATTACCATCTGTTGTTTCTGTTTCATCCTACCTCTGTAAAGTAATACTGTTTCAACATGTAAAGCTGCAAGAACAGGCAGAATTGAATGCAGCTGAGCAAATGGGACC